>NW_016690265.1:2095276-2695276 GCF_001604755.1 Lepidothrix coronata | reverse complement strand
TCCTTTTTGGCTCTTCTGTTTACTCAGTAAGTCCCAGTTCTTCCTGTGAATCCTGGCTCTTAGCCAGATTTATCTCTTCAGCCTTCTTGCTCTGTCCTTGCTGGCAGGTTCCCAACAGGTGTCTGTACTCCCACAGGGATCTGTGATAAGTGATACATCATCTCTCATCCCCCACTAATTCAGAGAAGCTCCCTCTGTATTGTCCTAATCTTGTCTACCCACCATAGCCCTTGGAATGACTGCTGGTTTATTCCATAGCTCACTGCTCACCCACACACCTTCAGCATAGAAGATGTGCTGCTTGTCTAGGTATTTGTTGCTGTGCCAAAGGGATCCTGGTCCATATTCCCTGAAACCTTTGCTGGAGCAGGTGCTAAACATCTTACAGTTTGTGTCATTGCTGCATTCGCTGATGAGCATTGTTGGTGTCAGTTGAAGCCTGTCACTGGGCACTTTCCCGCCTCCAGAATGGGATCAAGCAAACTGTATTTCATAGACATCTTGTTTGTTCTGGATCAGGTTGGCATGGATGAGGTTTCTTGGAGACAGGTTGATGACTTTCACTGCAGTGTGGACCTGCTTAAATTAGTCTGTCTGGGGTAGAGAGAAGTCCTCACTCGTAGGACTAGACCATGTAGTGTATTGACCTCGACTGGACACCGGGTACCCACTAAAGCCAATCTCTCACTCTCCTCTGCAGCTGGACAGAGGAGAGAAAATATGACGAAGGGTTCATGAGCTGAGGTAAGGACCGGGAGAGATCACTCACTAAACACCATCACAGGCAAAACAGATTCAAAGTGGGGATATTAATTAAATTTGTTACCAACAGAATCAGAGCAGGAGAATGAGAAGTAAAATAAATCTTAAAAACACCTTCCCCCACCCTTCCCTCCTTCCTTCACAAGTTCTATCTCTTCCACCCCAGCAGTGCAGGGAGACGGGAATGGGGGTTACTGCAAGTTCCTCATAGGTTGATTTCTGCCGCTGCTCAGGGTGAGGAGTCCTTCCCCTGCTCCTTGTGGGGTCCCTCCCGTGGGAGACAGTCCTTCATGAACTTCTCCAGCATGAGTCCAGTTCTTCACAAACTGCTGCAATGTATGTTCTTGGAGCCAACAGTCATAATCTCAGTGTCTGTATGCATTTCAAAATGGTATCCTAGCCACCTGAAGGAGGTAGCATGGCTCTGTGTGGAACACCTCTGGAACAGAAGGGAAGGAAGTGAACAGTTCTTATGTGAGAAAGAAAACTGCAGGGAATTTTTCCTCATTTTACAAGTAGTAATGAAACTCTGACTTCAATATCAAAGGCAGTTTGATACTGTTTCTCTGTGATCTGTGCAAAATGTACATGAAGGAACAGGTAAAATCTGGAATGTTCATGTAGTTCTGTGTTCATGAATTGGGTTTGTCAGAGGTCTGAAAACATTTCTAAAATGTTAATGTAACAGGAGACATATAGAAAAACAGGAAAACTTATTTTTACTATTTGATACCTTTTAAAAAAGATAAAAAATATTGAACTCTAAATACTTTCATTTTAGAAGTAAAATCATTGTTTTATTTTTTTATTTATTTATATCAGTATCAAAACTTAGGTGTGAACTTGGAGAAGCTTTATAATGTAATGATGGACCTTGCTCATGACTTAAAGGTAAGATACAAAAAGAAGTTGTTCAGAAATAATTTTGGAAGTATTATCAGGAATTAAAGAGAGTTAGTCGTGTATTTCTCATTCGAGTTAGAATCTAGTTAAATAGAGTGCTTCAGTCCATACTGGTTTACTTTGGCAGTCAACATTTAAAATAAATTAGCCATTGAATTTTCCATTTTTTCTAGAAGGAGGAAATAGTCTCAATCTTTAGAAGAACCTTTTCCTCTGCAACAGTTAACTGAATTATCTAAATGAAGATTCTGAGAACAGGAAAGGTTCAGAATATTGTGACTTTTCTTTTGGTGTTTTTAAATCTGTATGTTACAGACTAAAAAGTGTTAACAGAGGGACAACATAATATAGCTGGTTTTTCCTATGTATTCCTTGGGTACAAAATCTCAGCATATCTTTTGCTGTAGGTTGTGTGAACCAAACACTGGTCAAACTCTGAATAGGCTTCCTGGCAAGGTGATCGATGTCCCAGGGCTGTTGGTGTTTAGGAGGCATTTGGACAGTGCCTTTAATAACATGCTTTAAATTTTAGTCAACCCCCAGTTGATCAGGCAGTGGGAGGTCATTGTAGGTCCCTCCCAAGTGAACTGTTTTATTGTGTTTTACCCCTTATTGCAGTTCAGGATGCATCCCAAAAACTCTTTTAGTGGTTTGGTTTTTTTTTTGTGCCTGTAGTCACGTACCTGGAAAAGTGTCAGAATATGTAGGGGTATGCTCAGGGGGAAGGTACATTGTAGCTTCCTAGGGGTTTTCTTTGAAGTTGATGGTAGCAAGTGTTGGGCTTAGACCACTAGTTGATGGAGCCATAGTAATCTGGATATCCAGATTAACGGCCCAGCAGTGTGACAAACAATCAGGGAAGCGAGGCAGCAAGGAAGCACAAAAGGTGCAGAAACACAGATCCAGCCTACAGGAGGAGTTTTTAGACAAGTCTTGCTCAGTGGTTAGAGAGAAAACAGACTTCCTGTTCTCTGTAACTAATTTGTAGATAATCCTATCATCTCTTTATTTTCTTCCTAATGAAAACAAAGTTATGAATTATGAATGGTTGCTTAATTGTTCAAGTGAATAAATAAAAAGGGATAACCGTGTGTCCTATTATAATGAGGCTTGCTCTAAAAATAAACAGTTTGGAAAAATTATTTTTTTAAATATCTTTATTAGTATTCCTGTACAAAATGTTTACTATTTCAAAATGTGTTACTATTCTCCACAGAAAGAAGTGATACAACATTTAGATACTATAATTTACAATAAGTAGTATTTTCATGCCGCAGTGTTGTCATATAAAAAGCGAATATACAGAAGGTGAAATACTGCTCACTGGAAAATAGATGCACCTAATGACACTGTTTTAAGATCAAAATTAGCTGGTACTGACAAATGTACTTATACCTTGCTTTACAGGCTCAAGGTTTGTGGAACTTATTTTGCACATTGGAGCTTCCACTTATCAAAATTCTGGCAGGTATGAAAGTTCAGTTCAAAATAAGAATCTTCACTATATTCACACAGCTGCTGACTATGCTCAAGTGGAATGTAATACATCAGAATATGAAATGTTTTCTTAGTCTCATGACAGATGTGTGAGTTTGAGATTCCATTTCTAAGAAGTATGTAAGACTGGAATTGTCAATTGTAAATGTTCTCAATGTATAATTGTATTTACAGTGATGGAAACACACAAAATATATGTGAACAAACAAGAACTGAAAAAAACATCTGAGATTCTGGGGGTAAATTTTGTATTTATTTTTTCTTTTTGAAATTGTATAGCATCATCTTTGTGCTTTTACTGAGGATAGCTGATTAAAAAGAGAAGGAACCTTTGTCACTTTTACTCTAACAGTTTGGGGTTTTAGTATTTTTATTATTATAAATACAACTAAGAGACATTTACATTTTAGGATATTTCCCTTTTTTATTTAGGAGAGTAAAAAAGAGATATTTGCTTCATTAGCCTTGCCCCAGAACTGAAATTGCTTTGCAAATTGTACAGGTCCTTTTGGGTTATATGTTGTAGATTAAAAATGGTAATGAATCTTTCTGAACCTAGTTTTCAGTAGCCACCTTCCTGAGAAGTGGCTCTCAGTGCCTCTCTTTGTAAACAATGCACTCTTTACAACTTACATGTTCTTTGATAAAAACAACCACAAGAGAATCCCATTTTGTGGCATAAAATCTAACTAGATTATCATAGATTACTAATTTATCAGAATAATTTCCATAGCTCTTTTTCTCACAGATCTCTATAGTCTTCAGTAATCTAAATTCTTTTCCCACAAATGTTAGTGGCTTTTACTACAGTAAATCCCATTCCCAGGTCATGAAGAAATACAGATTAAAGAGTATATAAGCAGTCTACTAAAGTAAATGTTGATAGCCAGTCAGCAATGATTGCATAATATCAAGTTCTCCATTTTTAAATAAAAGTCTAATATCCTCATTAACCTAGGAATTAGCAGATATTGAAGAAGATAATAATGTAAACAGAATAATTCTGATGTACTAATTTATAGTTGCGGCTCAAAGAGCTTGAACAGGAAGCTCATCAAGTTGCTGGAGAACAGTTCCTGTTGACCAGCAGTTACCAACTCCGAGAGGTAATATTGGCACTACTGTATTTATGTAAGGTGCACATTCTGTAAATTGTTATTGATACAGAAGAACTGTAAAGCATATATGTCCTTACAACTTCCGAATTCTTTTCTTCTATATTAATTGTCTTATTTTCTGATCTTAATGAGGAACAAATAGTTTTTCATAAATCTGACAATGTTGGATGATGTGTGTTTGAATTAGGCATTTGTTTTTAATAAATACTTTACATTACTGTTTCAGTAGCTCAGAAATAAAGATCTGGTCTTTTCAATTCTGTGTTAGTTCTCTTTTCTACAGTATACTCTATTTACTATGAAACATGTATTCTAAAGTTCAAGCACCAAATAATTATCCTTTCTATTTCAGCACTTGAAACACTGAAACATTTGTTACGTGTTTTTCTAACTGTAGGTACTATTTGATAAGTTCAAGCTGCACACCCTGTGTGAGAAACTTCACAGAACTGAAATACAGCAACTTGTGTCCACCTCAGAAGCTGTGGTGAGATGGGGAGGGGTTTTAAAACCAGCTGCATGATTTAGCAAAACTTCTAAGTTATATTCCAGTGAAATTGTGATTTGCCTAAAGTTTTCCTAACGATCTTGATTTATTTTTGTATTGTTCTAATTATGCTTTGCATAATTATGGCAGAAAAGAAAGATGCACTCTATGATGGGGAAAAAGACACTAGCTACTGAAGCTAAACTTCAGCAATTAACCAGGGTTAAAAACTTTAATACCAAAATGCCTGTATGACCATCTTCTTCAAAGGAGAGAGACTTTCTTACTGGTCAGATTTTGGTAGCTCAGAATGACTGACTGGCTGAGTGACACAGACCACGGATCAAAGAAAAGAGCATTAATGTAAAATCTGCTGTCAAAGGAAATAGCACCCCAGACTTCCTCTTTGCCATCAGGAGATTTGGGCTAAAACCATATTATCATCTTTTTATGGACCCTTAACTCATTCATTAATTTCTGTAGGAAATTACTTGATACCTGTGGTTTGAATTGAAAGTTACCACTTTCTTTGTATGAGTTCAGTGTTTTACTTGTGTGCACCAGTTTTCCTCAGTCTAATGTTTTTTTGTTCCCTCTGTGGAGAGGCTTGCCTTCAGTAAAAATGGTTGCATTTGGAGTTAGATCTGCGGGATCTTGATATAATCTTGTTCCCTAACAGAAGCAATGAGCAAACAGTTTAGATACTTGATACACCTGTACAAGAGATCAAATGTATCTTTAGATTCAGTGTAAAAAATATTGTGCATATGAAGCTCCTTCAGTTCTTTCTTTTGTTAGTGTTGGAGCAGATAATTTTCAGCAATGCAGATGTTCATGGATGATCCCACACAAGCGCAGAAATACGTCAAGAACATTTGTTTAAAAATGAAATCAGGACCAAATTGCAGACTTCTTGGTAACTTTAGGCAAATGTGGATGCACCTTTCTTTTCATAGAATTATTAGTTGGAAACAGCCTTTCAGATCATTGAGTCCAACTGTTAACCAAATACTGCCAAGTCCACTGACTGCTAAACCATGTCCCTAAGTGCCACACCTGTGTGTCTTTTAAATCCCTCTGGGGATGGTGACTCTACCACTTCCCTGGGCAGCCTGTTTCAGTGTTTGACAACCCTTTTGGTGAAGAAATTTTTTCTAATATCCAATCTAACCCTCCCCTGGTGCAACTTGAGGCCATTTCCTCTTGTCCTGTCACTTGTTACTTGGGAGAAGAGGCTGACCCCCAGCTGGCTACAACCTCCTGGCAGGTAGTTGTGGAGACCAATAAGGTCTCCCCTGAGCCTCCTTTTCTCTAGGCAAAACACCGCCAGCTCCCTCAGCTGCTCCTCATGAGACTTGTGCTCCAGACCCTTCCCCAGCTTTGTTGCCCTTCTCTGGACTCACTCCAGCCCCTCAATGTCTTTCTTGTCATGAGGGGACCAAAACTAAACACAGGATTCGAGGTGTGACCTCACCAGTGCCCAGCACAGGGGGACAATCACTGCCCTGGTCCCGCTGGCCGCACTATTCCTGATGCAGGCCAGGATGCCATTGGCCTTCTTGGCCACCTGGGCACACACACTGGCTCATGTTCAGCCACTGTCAACCAGCACCTCCAGGTCCCTTCCACTGGGCAGTTTTCCAGCCACTCTGCCCCCAGCCTGTAGCACTGCAGGGAGTTGTTGTGACCCAAGGGCAGGACCCGGCACTTGGCCTTGCTGAACCTCAGACCATTGGCCTTGGCCCCTTGATCCAGCCTGTCCAGATCCCTCTGCAGAGCCTTTCTGCCCTCCAGCAGATCAGCTCTTCCATCCAGTTTGGTGTCATCTGCACACTGACTGAGGGTCCACTCAGTCCCCTTATACATATAATTAAAAGATCATTTTATTAAGATAATAATAGCAGTGGAATTCCTTCTTGGAACAGAAGAAGCCTCTGTCCAGCTGCACCTGTTTCTGATTTGCTGCCACAATTGTATTGCTGTAGTTTACATGGGAGTCAAAGTTCTGGAGAACATTTCTGGGGAAGGTAAAAAGGTAACATTTGTTTCTAAAGGAAGAAATTCCTTTAAAACCACTTTTCAGCCAAGTGTCTGAACGACCATATATGATCTCAGGTAATGTCAACAGTATAACCATGAAACCCCCACACTACTCAACAAGAAGGAGGTTTCATAATCTAATATGTAATTTTATAGAGTGACAGAGAGCCTTGGGAGATGGGAGGGACCAGTGAAATAGAATGCAGGTCATCTTTTTGTTGGAACATAAGATTTGTTGTTGTAATCAAAGCAACAGGAGTGCTAGTCCAGTATTCTCTTTCCGATAACTGCTGAGACTTGGTTAGAGAAAGGTGGGCTGAAACCTTCCAGTAGATAAATACCAGTTACTCTTAATATTTTGGCTCTCCCTAGTAGCAAGGAAAAAACCTTATGCTTTTAAATGTACATTCTAGTACAGTTGCATCTGTTTCTCATCCTGGACTATTGTAGTTCCAGATATTTTTTGTTGTACTTATAAATATCCAATCTCTATTTTAATAATTTCATTCTTTTTCTTAACAGATTGTTTTACGGTTTCCAGTAAA
This sequence comes from Lepidothrix coronata, assembly GCF_001604755.1. Taxonomy (NCBI): domain Eukaryota; kingdom Metazoa; phylum Chordata; class Aves; order Passeriformes; family Pipridae; genus Lepidothrix; species Lepidothrix coronata. The sequence continues at coordinate 2,687,924 of NW_016690265.1, read as the reverse complement.
AGTGATCAGAAATATACTTTATTTTATTGCTTTGGGATTTGACAGTTTTAATTTCTCTTGACATTTTCCTGGAACTTTTATTAGGGGATGAACAGGAGAAATTCTCCTGCTGTGTTGTGTGCGTGTAAGTGTGTGTGTATGTGTGTATATATGTATTATTTTTTATACTTTTATCATGTTCTCTCTTGCTTTGATGCTGCATAGCACAAAAAATAAACAAAGAATTGTAAGTAGGCACACACATTGTACCCCAGTGTTTTCAAAGTTGCTGTGGAGAAGTTTTTATGTCTGCATGGTTTTTTGTCTCTATCTGGGACAAAAAGGAAAATGAAATGGGAAGGAGTCATCTCCAGCCTTCCTAATGAAGGCAGGAAGGAATGAAGGCTTCCTTGGGCCTGGAGTGGGATTGCTTGAAGGACGTCATTCTTTAGCCAATATTTTGTCCTTTCAGCTTGTCAAAAAATTTCTTGCTCCAAAATGCATTCTGTTAAGGTTTGTTTAATAATGTAACTTAACAGAGAACTATACCACTAATTTACGTTCTTGATTTTGCAGCTAAATAAATTGCAAGATCTTCATCCTTTGCCTAAGATAATTTTAGAGTACCGTCAGGTGAGCGGATCTTCTTCACATAATGTAGTTGCATTAAAGCACAATTAGCAAGAAAGAGAACATATTCATAAAATAATTGGAAAACTGCAATGTGAAATTTGTCCAGTGCTATAAAGCACAATCTTAGGGCAAAACATTTATTTTTTGAGTTCTGAAGAAATACTTTGCGTAAAGTGAAGGAGATAACTAGTTATGGGGGATTTTTGGGTGACAAGCCTCCTGAAAATCCAAAACTGTCCAGTTAGTCTGTTCTCACACTTAACATTTGGGTTTTGAGTGGGTTTTCAGTTGGGTTTTCTTTAATTCCAAGAATTAAAAAAAAAAAACCAACCAAACAAAAAAGTGTGGGTTTATGTATGGTTTTGATGTTTGGTTTTGTTTGGAGGTTTTGTATGTGGCTTTTTTGTGTAGTTTATCGACCTGGGGACGTAAGATGCAAAATAATCAATTCCAATAGTTCATTTGCTACTATCTGCAAAGTCCTGGCTTTAGGTTATAACTGAGCACTTACCTAATTTATGCTAATAGGTCAGGCTATTTAGAGAGTATAAAGCCATTATTTACTAAGATAAAACTGACTTTAAAAAATAAAAAGTCTACAAAACCAGTTCATATTCATTTGGAAAGTAAGATCTTTAATTTAAAAATTCTCTTATTATTATAAGTAAGCATTTATTTTGAAATTTATGTATTTTAGGTTCATAAGATGAAATCAACTTATGTGGATGGATTACGAACATGCATGAGAAAGGTAGAAATATATAAAGTAGCTTGTAAAATCCTAAAAGGATTGCAGTGTTTACAGTTTAAGAACTTTTATATATGGAAAATTATAAAGTTCAAAAGAACTTTTGGGTTTATAGCTCTGATTGCAGTGCATTTTTATTACTGGTACTTATGTTAAATAAAATTTACCTCTGTGTCTTCATAATTTTCCTTTTTTATTTATTTTTTGCTTTACTTGATTACAGGGATTTATTTCCTCTACGTGGAATCAGACAGGAACTGTGACTGGCAGACTTTCAGCCAAACATCCTGTAAGTGACCCTACTGGAAGATTTACATTTTAATTGAAATGAAAAATTAATGTAATATTTTTAACACAAGAAATGTTTGTTTTCATGCAAGTCTAGCAGTTGCTGTATTGTGTCTAAATGGTGGACAGAAAAAGCATGTTAAATGGGTGTTTTAATCTAGAACATTTGTTCTTAGGAATACTGTCTGTTATCTGTGCATCAGAATAAAGATTACCTGAAGTAGAGAGGTACAATTGTGGGCCGTGCATGTACCCTCTGGACTTCCATTGAATACTTCTTTGTAATGGATTCCTGGTGTTCATGAGCCACTTGTAAAGGATCAGTGAGGCCTGGAAGGTGGGTATTACAGAAAAGAAGGAAGTTCTTTTCTTCTGGAATTTAGGTTCAGGCCTCATAACAGTACAGGGCTAAGCTGGCAGTGCTGGTGCTCTGGAGGTCTTGCTTGTATGTATGGCTGTGACACCTGGGCTCTTTGTGCTTCCTCTCTTGGCTCTGGTTATAATGATCTCCATGTACATGCTTGTGCCTGAAACGTGTTTTATTTGGCTTTCTGGAGTGCTACAGGCTTGGATTTTCGTTTTTTTCTTTTTTTTTTTTCACCAAAGGGCATATTTGAATGTATTCTATGATCCCATTTCCCTGGGAGTTTGGGAAGCATGCTGACCTTTGGCTGTACAGACTGCTGAGGTCTTGGCATGCCCGCTCTGTCACAGGGTATGGCTGCATGGATCAGAGCGCAGGACCTGGTGTGGGAGGGGACAGGGCTGCTGAGCTTCAAGGGCTCAAGCCAAGGCTTAGGTGCAGGAATAAGAAGAAAAGTAGTGACTGCCTGTCTGGGGATATTTTCTGTTTGGTTTAATCATGGCTTTTCTTAGCAAAGACCTGGCCTCTGGCCCTGTGGGGGAAGGGGAATAGATGCAGAGATGGGACTTGGCTCATGAAGGCCAGGGGGAATCCATGAGGCCGTTGTCCTTTTAACTTGTGCTCCAAAGTATTGTCAGTTCTTATCCATGCAGGTTTGGGTACTGCATATCTGTCTGTGCATGTCCCAGCCTTAAGCTTCTTGGGTACAAATGGCCTTAGGAGCTTTCTGCAGTCTTGAGAGAAAGGCCATGGTCTTCCCCAACTCTGTGTGGGAGCAGTTGGACACGTTACTTTTGTTGTGACCACTTGGCATGGGTGGGTTCATGAGGCTCCTGGCAAGCCCTGCCTGGAATAGTGACTTTGGAGTTCTGGCAGAAACCTGTCCTGGGAGGTTCTCACCCTCACCATACTGGTGACTTCCTTAGCTCTTCTTTCACCTGCCTTCACAGTTCAGGTTTCATTTATATCTTCCTACCCTCATGGTGCATATTTCCGTACAATTTGTCATCAAACAATTTTTAGAAAGTGCTTGTGCTTTTTGCTGAGTAAAAAACAGTGTTTAGGATTCTGAATTAACAACAGAGTGGAGAAGTGTTACTGCTGCTCTCGAATCTCATGCACCCAGATGGGAGACAGTGATGGGAGAGAACGGAAAAGATGATCATGAAGGTCCCAATTTACTGAATTCTGTGATGTGATGCACAGGCATTTCCGAGTCAGAGCTGAACAGACAGCTGTCTTGAACAACCACATACAATATAGAGTGACCTTTGGCCCATCATGGTAAAAATGACACAAAAGCTATTTTTCTTAAAAGTTGTTTTTCTCCGAAATAATGCTGCTAAAGTTAACATCCAGGGTTGCCTAAGGCTGGCTTTTCCTTTTAAGGAAAAACATTGGCATGGCTTTTTTTGTTTGAAATGTTTATGGAACTTATACCATCTGTTTCTGAATCATTTATTGATATAGAATATATACTGCAGTGCCCAGTCACTTTGTGAAGTGTTAAAGGATTGGGAAGGTTCTTGCCAGAAATCATAAATATTGAAGATATTTTTGCAGTTACTATGATATTGTGTCAAGTTTTGGCTGAATATTTGCTGAGGTAGTTTATTTTTAACTGTTTTAAAATGCTTTAAGAAGTGATTAAAGCAAAAGACAAGTGTGAATCAGATACACTGAGAATTCAAACAGAAAAAACATCCCATTTGCTGCGGTGGCTGTGAGAGATGAGGTTCCAAACAAGGATTTCTTTATCTTTCTTTTCTTTTGTAAAGGTAGTGAATCTATCTGTCCTCTTTCCTTTAAGGCATTCAATGGACTCCAGGAAGGATTTACTTATAGGTTTAAGGGGAAATGACTAGACATTAGATACAGAGCAGGATTTCTTTTTCAGATACTCTACTGTGATCTTTCAGGCAGATCCACATCTGATGTATGGATGATGTATGTTTTTGGCTTTATGTGGGTTTTTCTCGATAGGTAAGTTTATTCACATGAATTTTTATGACTTTTGTGTTGTAGCGACTTCGAGGGGGTTTCTTAGCAGAACTTCACTGCGGTGGCTTTCCATGTATTCATCTATTTTAGTTTAACTGTGCACTCCCTTTCTTCTCATTTGGTTTCTTCTTCTACAATATGTGTAGTGTATAAATAATACATTTTTCACAAATAACAAAGTGTTATTGTAGTACATTTTTGAGTAGGGACACATTTGATACTGTAGTCTCCTGCCTATAGCCTCGTAGTTCTCTCTTTGCTACTCCATGGAACCTGAGTATCTAAAAGTAAATATAAACCCTAAAATTCTTCAGTCAAATCATTTTGTAACATATCCATAGGCTAGTTATTTTTTCCACTCCGTGATGGATTGCTTATGACTATTAGGGGAATTTAATTAGGTTTATTGTTTGAATATGTTATTTTAAATTACTTTTTGTATAAATATACTAGTCTTGCTACATTAGGATACTCCTTTATTATATTGCTCATAGATAACTTTCCTATAAAATATATTGATGATATTCATAAAAGCTTGTTTATGTTCTCCAGACCCATGTTGAAAACCTCTTTCCAACCTCTCATGTTTTAAAGCAAAAATAAGACAAAAGTGGAAGAGCATAAAGCCAATTAAGATCGAGCCTCTTTCCGAATGAACAGAGAGAAATCCTAATTTGAGATATAAAGATTGCATAAAATTGGATGTTATAATTTGGTTTAAGATGTAAACTTCAGTGCTAGAATCAGATATTCTGTATTAAGGTTTCTTTCCTCCAGGCTTCTGCAGCAGAGAGAACTGAAATGCTGCTAATGAGTTTATTCGTCTCTACTTCAGAAGCTGTTTGTATCATTAAACTAAAAAGCATAAAGTGCTGGGCTTCAGGGGGCATTTCCTTCCTTTTAGTAACAAAAAGTTATGCTGAAGATAAATAAAATTTTTTACCTTCTTGGAACAAGTGGAAAAAAATAAAAAAGCATTCCTATTTCGCCCCAGGAAAAATGCTTTTACAGCTTGTCCAAAAAGGCAAAGAAATAAAATAATTTACCTGTCAGTCAAAGAAACATGTTAGCCTTTAATTTAGAAAGCAGGAATGTAATTCGAAGGGGAAACTAATTAGGATATATTGAATGTTAACAAGCTTAAAGAAGGATCATAAAGTACCTGAAATATTGACTATATCTCAGTTTCCTCAACAGACATAAATAAGATTTTCTGGTAGGGAATTCACGATAGAGAATTGCATTCTGTTTTTTTAGAAAATGTGTGTTGTAGGTCGTGTTTGGAACATAAATAATAAATTACCCATCTGGGTTTCCTTCTAATGGGAAAAACAATGTCTTGAAGTAGAGACCCCTCTGAGCAATTGCCATCAAAAATTACTCTTCTGTCAATTAACTTAGCAAACCAGTATTCCTGGTTATCCATACTATATCTGTGTTACTTCCCTCCTGGGTTGGTTTTTGGAGTGAATGGACTAATTTTCTCTGAGATAAAACGGAAATGTAGTTTTGTCATAGTTTTGGGATTGTTTCTGGGCAGTGTGGATGAGATGCTTCCTGTTTGTCTCTCTTTCATGGCAGTAGGTTTTACATCCTTGGCATACCCACGTGTGCAGTCCTGGCAGGGTGGATTGACAGGATTGTGTTACCAAAACTATTGTGTCAGCTCTCAACCTTCAGGCATTTTGTCCAAGGCCTCATTAAAGCTACAGGCTGATCTGTGATACTACAAATACTCTTTCTGGAAGTTTGAAGTCTGTAGTCACAATTGGATTCTAACAGAAACAGGATGTTCTACGAGGTGTCTTAATAGTGATGAGGAAATTTGCAGTGTCCCATTTTTCCACTGTCCCTTTCCTTCACAGCTTTTAGGAAGTTTGACAGAGCTGATGCAATGTGAGGAGCCAGACACAAGTCTGGGAGCAAGGATGTAATTACATCTTTGTTTTTTTTCTCCCCAGAAGTGAACCAATAACTTGTCTGCTTTTGAAGCTGCACTGTTAGGAACATAATTTTTGTAAACTTCTTTTCATACACCATCCAACTGAAAAGAATGTTTAATTGGATGGACAGTATGGGTCTTGCAATTGCATCGATATCAGTGTGTTTTCTTTTTTTCTTTCTTTTTTTTTTTTTTGAGTATATTTATGGTAAAGCACTGGGGATGGACACACATAAGACACATGACAGGTTCATATAAAACATCTTGTCAAAAGTCTTCTATAAGGTCACCTAGTCTAACAAAATAATTTTTACCTAAGTATGCTCTAAGTATGCTTTTACCTAAGCATGGGCTTCACTGAAATGGTGGTAGGTTGTCTTAACAGACATGAGAATGTCCGTGTTTTCTTGGTCCCTTGAGTCAAAGCAATTTAGTGTTGTATTTTCTAGCCAGTACAAACCACTGTCGCTCAGAGGAGCTGATGTGCTGTTAGAGAAAGCTGGAGTGCACATCCTGTTTGTTGTGGTTGTCGGTGTTCTCCCAGCATCTCTTGCATCCAGAACATATTTTTGTGCCATGTTTCTTTTCGGTAGATTTATTCCAATACTCTTGAGTCACATGGTGATTATGACTTCACTGATAGCACTAAAATAGTATCTCATTTTATGAGTAGAGTTTTGATATTTTTACAGTCTCTTTTGTTGCTTTTTTTTTTCAAAGTGTTTCAGTGAAGGCTTTAGCATTTAAAGAAACTGTACTTACAGTGTTAGAGGCAGAAGTTCTCTGTTTCCTCTTTCTTCCCCACTCATCACAGTTGATGTTTCATGACAGAGGAATTGTGCTTAAAAATGAGCGAATGGGCATGTTGACAAGAGTTCAGTCCAGTTGCATTCAGGCTGCAATTTTACCCTACCTTAACATTATAACGGAGTGTTCTGAGGTATTAGTGTGACAACTGCAGTATAGAAAGTCACTCTTGGTCATTTCATAACACTCGTGTCTGCTTCTCCAGAACATCATCCTGTTGATTTATTGTCCAAATGCAAGAAATAAGGTTTCTTCATTATAGATCTTTGTTCTTTTAGCATCTCGAGTAAACAGTGGCCTTTTCTGTGATATATGCAGGTCTTTGGCATTCTCTGTTGTGATGCTCCTGATTTGGATGTGTTCATTTATCTCATGGTGAGTGTGGTATATCCAATACAAGGACTACACTTGATAGCATGATTTGACTCAGTAAAGCTTGTAGCATCATCTGGGCTGTAATTCTGTAGGAACAAGAGCAGTTCAAATCCTGTATATAACTTCTCTTCTATTTGGGATTATTAATGTATAGCCATATAAATCTGCTTCTGTGCAGTAATAACATACAAAATACTTGCATTTTATTTATGCAGGATAAGATAGTCTGTCATGATTTCTTCTACAAACTGAACATAAGCACAGAAATAAACAGAGCAGTTAAAATTGACAGCTCAAAAATGAAAGATTCTATACAACTTGGGGTAATATTAGCCGACGTATTTTTAGCACATTATGAAATATTGACTATGGAGGCTGAATTCCTCCTTCACTCTCCTTTAGTTTCTGAAAAAAAAAATCCTCGGAGAAGCTTAGATTTGTAGAAATGTAGAATGGAAAAAAAATGTTCCTCTAGAATTTTCCTGTGCTAGAGAGATGATGGCACTGCATATTTCCACTTGTGTCATTAAAATTAGAAGATAATACATTTCAATACACTTTGTATAAATTAAGTTTCAGTACTTAAGCATCTACTGCTGTTGAGTGGGCTTGGTTAAGATAGTTGATTATATGCTGATTCATTTTATCCCTTGAGTGGCCTTTGTGAGCAATGTTTTGGGAGTGCTGCAGACAGAAGCCAAAACTATGCCTTGATCATGTTTTAGAAATCCATGCTGGAATACAGCTAGAGTTACTGACAGGTTATTTTTCTCTAAAATGTAAGTGTGACTGGAGCACATAGCTAACCAGAAACAAAATTAGCATCCTCTTTGCCAAAAAACGATGTGTTTTGATTAATGTAGCTTTCACTACCTTACAAATTCAAAGGTCTTTTAAAGTGATTGTAGTAATATCTATTACTAAATATTCTGTTACAGGAGTTAATCTATGCACTTTGTTGTATCTCTTGGAATTTTATTAAGTCTGATTCCGTGTAGTTTTAGAATAGTTTAAGAGCAATGTTAACACGGTGTTTTGGTTACAAGAAACAATTAGTGCCATTCACTCATAGTCTGTCACAATCTTTGTTCTTCATTGTTTCAATTCCTGGCTGAGCACTTTTCTCATGCCTGGTATTGGCATGTGCAGCATCCCCTGATGTCTCCACTGGACACAGTCATTGTACCTGTGTGAGCTCTGAGGATGTAACGGAGCCCGTGTCCTGCTGAGGTCGTTTTCTCGTACGTAAGGCAGTTGATCAGACTGAATCTTCAGCAATGTGCACAAATGTATGTAGTCTTTATATTAAGTGTCTGTGTGCATATTTGTTATTAAGTTTTCTGGTGGCACCTTTTGTGAGTTAAGATTTTAGAAATTCTGCCTGAAAATTTGTTTTGTTTTTCATATGAAGTACTCCATTAGTAGGAGTTTTGGATACACGCTTTAAGAAATACTGAAAGCTTGGAAACTTATGTTCTGAGGGGACAATTAAAATAAAAATCTCAGACACACAAGTTATGTCTTTTCTTACAAACTCTCAAGAGTGAGAAGTGTTACTATATTCCTCTAATGTCTGAATTCCTTTTTGCAAGGACAAAATATAGTCTAATTCTGATCTCAGCATTTTCATTTCACTTCCATCAGTTTCATTATGTTGTAGCATGACAAAAGTATTTAAATAGTTTATTTTACTGTACAGTGTTCTTCTACTGTACAATCTTCTTTCAATTTGTATGTCAGCAAAAATTACTTCAAAAGATCTGAGAGATCTGACAATACAAAACCATGAAGGGGACAGAAATGAAGAATGATAAAAAGAGAATGGTTTATAGGGGAATATCAAAAGTTAGGTGCATTAAAGGAGACCTCTTGTCTTGGATGGTCCAGTTTTCACACAGTAATGATTTTCCAAAGCTCTGTCATTGGCATTGCAAAGAATTTCAGGAAAATTATCTCAGCAGCTTTTCAACCCTATTATGTTCAGCTTTCCTTTCTGACAACTCTTTTTTTTTCTATGTTAGTGAGTGGAAAATTTGCCAATTCTTTATTTCCTCAGCAGCTTTTCATGAAACTTCATGAAATTTCAGGCAGAGTTTTGGAGATGGATGCACTCTCTCGAGTTGGGAACAACAGTGAAAAACCATAGTGGTTTGTGTAAGTGTCACTGAAGATGAACAGAATAGGACACAGCTCTTCTTGCTGGCTCCTGCGTGGCCTTGTCCTTAGTGCTCCTGTACCAGCACAATCATCTGCTGGCTGAGGCTCTCAGGAACTTACTGTTAATGACCCCTTCAGTGAAATCAGGAATTGTCCTTTCCTCACTGTGACCAAAGAAAGAGATTTTGTGTACTTAGGTTTCTTTTTAACTCCTTCCATCAACCTCCCGTTCACAGCCTTTTAAGAGGAATTCCCTGCTAACATATGCTCCATAAATTCCTCAGTATGTGGAACAATCTTGTTTGAGATGCTAAATTTTACCCTTTTCGTGAAACAGCTGTTACATCTTTTCTTTAGACAGTAAATCCTTCCAGCCTGGAAATCTTGTCATTTTCTGTGTGTTTAGAGGTCTGGTATTTGTACCTTTGGACAATATTCCCTTGGTGCTGTTTGCTTTAAAGCCATAATATGCAGCTAATCTTCAACTATACAATATTTGCTGGCTCCAGCTGCCCCTAAAGGGTTGTTATCTCTGTGCCTTAGCTCTGTCTTTTTCACCAAAACCAATTTATATCTTCTTGGAGTTCATCTCAGAGTTGGAGCTTCCCATATTAATGAAGATTTTAACTGAGCTAATATTCTAATTTTCATCCAGGAAAATGAAACAAAACAAGTAATAGAATTTAATCAGTTTATTTAAGGGAAACAGAAGCACTCTTTGTCTCTTAAAAGATGCGAAGAGCTGTGTCTGTACAAACCCCTTTGCTTGCTGTGCACAGGTTAGCAATTTGTCAATATGTAACCAAGAATCTGGGCTGAACCCATTATTTGACAAAATAACTTGTCACAGAACATGTCAAATCACTAAGTTAGTAAAATAAGATACTTTTTGTCATTTTAAAAATCACTCATCAAATCCTTTTTCATGTCCTGCTACATCTTTATTCCCTGAGGTCATTGTCAGGTCTAAATTTCAAAGCACAGGGCAGAAAGAGGATTAGTAATAGGAAATCAAATACACTGTTCTTATGGCCAACTCTCTGAAGTAAAGAAATTAATAATTTTGGTTGCTCTTTTTTTCTTCCCTTGTATTCCCTTTGAAAGCTACTTAAACTTGTGGGAAGGATATGAATTGCTTCTAAATTTCCCACTTTTCTAACCCCTAAAAAAACCTTGATAATTCTGTGCTCTGGCTGAGGCAAGAGGGGAATGCATTACTTTTGAATGATTGTTCTCTGCTGAAAAAATGGTAACTAGTACCAAAAATGAAGAAATCCTTTACCAGAAGTCTGCATCATTCTGTGGGTTTTGGCAGGGAAAATAGATGTCCTTAATTTTCAACAAGCCACTAGGTGGCAATTTCAGACAAGTCAAGATTTGCTTAGGAATGCATGTACACATCCATACCAGGCTGGCATTGCTTTTGTGACCCTGTTCATTTTCCTATTTTCTCTATTTATTGAGATGCACGGTCTATTTTAAAAATTAGATCTTCAGACTGTCTTGAAATTGTGTTTCATATAGAAGTGAAAGATATAACTTCTTATTCTTTTAAAATTATAAATAAATGCTTGCTATGGGCAATAATTAAATGCAGCAATTTTCCAAAAGGGAAATCTGAAGAGGTTTCTTTTAATTATTTCTGCTGTGTAATTTCTCATGAGTGATTTGCTTTTGACTTTGGATATGCCAGACAAATTGAGTGAATTCGAGGTTGCAAGTGCCCTCAGGATTCACAGTCTTCTTGTTCTGCATTGGAAGAATGCTCCTCTGTGGGCAGGGTGCAATTTTCCTTGCTGGTTCTGCAGCAGCTTTGGCCTGCAACAATGGAGCAAACAGAGTGTTGATGCTTAAGGAAGTAGCTCACTGACCCTGTGCTTACATTTCTTCTCAGATTGATTAAATGAGCTACGAGAGCACAATTTGTCAATAGGTGCAGTCCCATGCAAAGCAAAAAAAGACAACTGAAAAAGAAGGAGTACAAACAATTCTGAAGAATGAAATAAATGGGAAAAAAATCCAGTACAAGAAAAAAACCCCACCCAATCAGAAATATGGAACTTAAAGCTCAAGGGAGTTGTCATCTACCTATCTATTGTCATTGTAATGAAGTCTGGTCTTACAGACCAAAGTCTTACTTCTGCTCCAAAAGTATTACAATGAGAGTCATCAAAGACATGCCATGGATTTACAAGTTTGCAACTTCACTGTAGTGCTTTGAAAGAACTTCACTCTACACTTCTGCTCCAAAAGTATTACAATGAGAGTCATCAAAGACATGCCATGGATTTACAAGTTTGCAACTTCACTGTAGTGCTTTGAAAGAACTTCACTCTACACTTCTGCTCCAAAAGTATTACAATGAGAGTCTAACTCCTTCTTGGTTTTAGCCTTCCCTCATGACACATCTGTCCTGTATACATTTGTGAATGGATATGCTTATCTTAGTAGTAAGTTTTGTCTCCATTCTTATTTTTTAGTAAGACCTTAGAACAGTGTGGGAATTAGTCAGAACCAAATATCCACAGAAAAGTCTGCAGCCACCTCTGTGCGTTCCCATTTGTTTCAGTAACTGTTAGATTGTTTTGTTCCCCTCCCTGCAGTTTGTAGGTCTTCAGACAGACACATTCCATAGATATTTAGAAATGTGACTCTGAGCAGTTAGTAGATTAATGAGACATTTTCTATTAAAAAAAAAAAGAATACGTATATAGCTATTGATGGCTTTGCATACACAGATGGGCATCTATTCTGAGAGTCACTGGGGCTGGCTGAGGTTAATTGCTCAAAGAAATAGCAATTTATGCTACTGAAAATATATATCAGGAGGAGGAAGAGAGGTATGGGTTAGATGAATCCATGTAAAAAACTGTAAGGAGAATTATAATATAGGAAATATGATCCACAAACCTACTTGACACAGAGTAAAAAATAATTAAAATGCACCACCAGCTTCTGTGATTAGGTGAAGTCTGACTGTACTGACTTCAAAGGTAATGTATCCAATATATATCTGTATACTGTAGTGCTTTGAAAGAACCAGAGTAACATACTGGTTTTTAACCTAGGAAGGAATAAAAAAATCAGTGGGAAATGTAGATGTAGAATTTTGGATACCAAAAATGGAAAGCTCAAAAGAGGGTGTAACTGAACTGAGATGAAACTCATCAAACTGGGAAACTGTATATTTGTTTGACTTTTATTAGGTTTTGTTTTCCTTGATAATTCTACTCTCCTTGAGTACGGTGAATTATGTTATGGATTAGAGCATTGTCTTTGCAAGGCTTGAAGCTGTGTTTGTGAGGCTTTAGCAGAGACATAAAGAGTCCATCAGTTCTGAGTCTCCTTGCCAAAGTGAAGTCTGTCATTGCTTCTGAATGACTCTGTGTACACAAGCAACAGCATAGGCAAGAATCTACATTTCTTCACCTGAAACAACAGATAAAAGTAGAACAGCTTTTAATAAAAGCATTTTCAAACCCAAGAAAACAGGTTTCTAGTTGTGTGCTAAAACACTAGTTGGGATATACCAGGATTGTCAGTGAGGATGGATTATAGTGGCAAAAAATGTGATTATGGAGGTAGGAGGAAAGAAATCAGCAGTCTGTTTTTCAACATGTACAGTTTTAATCTAGTGTTCCTAGTGAGATTTAATTTTTTCTGCCATGCCTGCTTTTTTTCCAGCATGGTGTCTTCCGAAGGGTTTAACTAAAAAACAGTGATCCAACAACCATCTAGATGCTAGGAAAATGTGTTAAGTAACTGAAATTGTAAAAGAGGTGATGAATTGATGGAGTGCCAGGTCCCTGTGTGGCAGTTCCATTGCCAAAGAAAGGTGTCAGCATTGGACACCGAGGAAGAAGACAGCCAGTCTGGGTTCATCATACTCAAAGTGACTTTAGTGCAGATCAGATTCAGTGCTTTTTTTTCTTTTAAGTTTGGTAAATATATTACCAAATTTAATCTTTAATCATTTAATACTTGTGGAGGAGAAAGAAAAGGACTTTACTGACAACAAAACGGTGAAAAAGTAAAGGGTACAGATGTAGGGTGAGGTTTTTTCAGCTTTCTACCTGTCATGATCTGAGATTCAACCAGTGTACTTTATATATAGAAAAATATATATCTCCTTAACATTTGCTTGGAAATGAAACCAAGTTGTCCTATGACTTTCCACTGCCTCATACCATTGAAGACTTCAATTCTATCTCATTCAGAAATCATGTGAAGTAGAGAGAAGACAATAGGTTGTCACTGGGATACATGACTTAATCAATTACAGTGATGCTATAAAAACAGAATCATAGAATCACAAGATTCTTGAATTTTGTCGGGTCTGCTGGAGATTGTGTAGTGCAATCCCCCCTGCTCAAAGCAGTGCCCACTAGAGCAGGTTTCTCAGGACCATGTCTAATTGGGTTTTGAATATCTCCAAGGATGGAGGCTTCACAGCTTCTCTGGGGCAACCTCTTCCAGTGTTTGACCACTGGCACAGTGAAAAGGTTTTTTTTATGTCTAAATGGAATTTTCTGTAATTGTTTCTGATCGGTGCTTTTTGTCCTGTCATTGGGCAACAGTGGCAAAGAATCTGGCTCCATATTCATTACACCCTTCTGCCAGGCATTCTGAGTAGTCTCTTGACCTGCTGGTGATGCACTTCCTGATGCAGCCCAGGATGCTGTTGGCCTTCCTGTGTACAAAGGCTCATTGCTGATTCATGTTCAAGTTGTTCTTCATCAGGATCCACAGGTCCTTTTCTGCCAAACTGCTTTCTAGACTGTGAACTCTGTGGGATCCTGATTAACCCATTTCTACAGCCTCTTGAGGTCCCTCTGAATCACTCACCTGATGTATCAAGCACTCCTCAGGGTTTTGGATTGCCTGCCATCTTGCTGAGGTTGCACTCAGTCCTGTCATCCAGGTCACTGATGGAGGTGTTGGGCAGTATTTGCCTCTGGGGTGCCCCAGTAGTGACTGGCCCCCAGCTGCTCTTTGTGCCACTCACCAAAGGCCTTTGAACCCAGCAGTTCAGCCAGGTTTCAATCCACCTCACTGTCCACTTATCTAACTTGCACTTCATCAGCTTCTCTGAGGCTTTTATGAGCGATTGTTTTGAAAGCCTTGCTGGAGTCAAGGTAAACAACATCTGCTGCTCTCCCCGCGTCCACAGAGCTGGTCACTGCATTGCAGGAGGCTGTCGTTGGTTAAGCACGATTTCCCCTTTCTAAATTTGTGCTGACTACCCCAGGTCATCTACTTGACTTTAATATGTTTGCAGATGTTTTCTAGGATTATTTGCTCCATCATCTTCCTGGGAACTGAGGAGAGGCTGATTGGCCTGTAGTGTTCTGCATCTTCCTTCTTGCCCTTGTGGAAGAAAGGAGTGACAGTTGCTTTCTTCCAGCATTCAGAAATCTCCCCTGATCATCACAGCCTTTCAAATATACTTGAAACTGGGACCTTGACTTCATCTCTCCTTCTGTTGACTGGGGCCTCTTTAACTTAATTCTCGATTATGGTGTTGGTTTTTACATGTTTTTAATATTTTTTTTTGATAATGCTAGAGTCTTCTTGTTAATCATCTACTAGAATAGCTTAATGGTTTTTTTTCCCCCTCACTCAGAGACAATGAACAGAAGTATTAATAGTTAACTTTCATAACCAGATTTTCTATCACAGTGTTTCAAGTATATTCCTATTTGTCTGTTGGAGCATGATTTTTCAGAGAGAGCACTTTTGTTTCTCTGTAACTTCTAGCAAGATGTGAATGTCCTTTTCTAACAAATAGGGGATAACTGTCAGATCTCAAATTGGATCTGTGAAGGTTTTTCTATAAATACTTGAAATAAATACTTAAAAGCAAAAATACAGGCTGTATTATTATGTAGTCCAAGGTGCTAATGTATCAAAGCCACATTAGTTTTCCACGTCTGATACAATAAAACAGTCACCTGACTCAAGCAAAGCAAAGCTTCCTATTTGGAAGGCTCTTGGGAAATTGTCTCCATATTTCTTTGTTCTTTTAAATATCTAGAGTAAATTTATCTCATCAGATTTGATGATCTAAGTCTTAGAATACGTCACCTCCAAAGGGATCTTAGGACAACTTGTAAGTATTGAGCTGCCCACTGGAGATTCCTGTCCTTGTCTGCTGGCTGTAGAGGGATTCTAGACAGATAGTTTAGACCAACCACTTGCCTAAAGACATCCAAAATTAGATGAGAGGAATGTGATAAGCTATTCCAGTAGCTTAAAGTTGAGCGTTAAAACTTTCATGTTTCTTGAGCTACCTCTTTTCTGCAGATTTATTCAAATTATGAGTTGTTAACTAATTTACAAGTGAAAGGACATCTTGCACTTGCGATTACTAGTGTTTTTCAGAATTATTAGTAACACTTTTAAAATTGCATTGGAAGCAGACTTTGGGCATATGCTCTCAATGAAAATAAGGTAGCAAATATAGCGATTTATTTTTGTGTTGTAGATAGATTTTGAAATACCTTTTTTTTTCCACTTTGTTTACGATTTTGAAGCGAATGAGATAAGGAACAATAATCAGTGAGAGTAATTGTAAATGACTCTAAGCTGTGCTGGAAGTTATCTGACAAAGTGGATGTCACAATACCAACGTAGACCCCAATGAAAAGTTCATGCAGTTATCTCTACTGTCAGAATTGTTCTATAAGTCAGAATTAAAATGTTGTGGTTTTGTTTTTTTTTTATATATGTGTAAAGTTAGGCTCCCATATCCATGTCCAGATACGTAATAAAGGACTTAATTTTCTGAACTTCTGAGGATCTACCGTGGCCATTAAAATTGCATATTATTCATATGAACAAGCACTGATTCTCCCCAGCTTATCAATGGAAATCGATCGTTGCCAATAGGAATGTTAGTTTTGTGCATTTCGTATGGATGGACTGAGAGCAGTGTTCCTAGTTTTTTTCCATGCTGTGAAAATATTCTGAATATTATGTAGTAGTTTCCTATGTCTCTCTCTGTATGTGGCTGTGGCAGGTGTTCAGCTTTAATACATTTAATTATACATCTTTAAGGATGATACTAAGACTAGAAACGATACTGTTCTGATTTGGGAATTCTGTTCTTTTACTTCTGCTTTAAATTTCAATAGCTTTTACTGTCTGATTACATCCCTCTTAAGTTTAAAATAACAGTTTTGGGTTCAAAGTTGCATAGAAAATGATCATTCTGATTTGGGAATTATATACCACTATTCCCACTCTCTGAATTCCCAGTATGACATACAATTAGTATGTTCATCTAATTCCTGAACCACTTGCAAATTAATTGCATGGAATCACAAAATCAGCTTGATATACATTAACTCTTGTTTCTAACCTTTCTAGATGAAGAGGCATAATGACACAAAATAACAGAAGGGAGCTGTGCTGTGTCTCTTTCCTGCTTTACTGGGAGTGTGTGAACCCCGATCTTGAAAGAAAAATTTTCTGCTATCCCTACTCCTCCATATTGGTTGATAAACACAGCTCTCACTTTTAATCTGGACTGATGTGCTGTAGTCAAGAAAGAGTTCCTTATTTATTTTATCATGCATTTCAAAAAAAAAGGGGGAATAGATATTGGAAAAATTTCTAGAGGCTGAAGAATACTCTGTTCCCTTAGCCTTGAGGCAGGATTCACATGTGTTCCTTTCTTGAAAGTAATGCACTGTATCCAAAAAAACACAGGTTAAAATAAGAAGAAAATGATTTTTATTGGATTAATAATTATCTTCCATGGTGCATCCAGAGATTAGGATTTGGAAAGGCTGCCGGTGGGAAATTGTTCTTAGGAGCTTCCAATTGTCAAGGAAGAGTGAGTATTCAAAAATGGCTGTAGATGCAGAATGTGAAGATTCCTTTGAAAGGCAAAGTGGTTAATCTTATTTATTGTATGGGAAAAACTTGTTGGCATTAGTATCACTAATGTTCTTATAATGGTTTTAAACTGTTCAAAACCACGTTTTCATAAACTTTCACTTACTAAGCATTTTTATTTTTCTTATTTGTAGAACATTCAAGGTATCTCTAAACATCCAGTTAGAATTACAAAGAAACAGTACATAAAAGGTAAAATGTGGGGGTTTTTAATGAGTTATATTATATTTCAAAGCAGGCAAATAGCTCCAGCATTAATGAACAGAATAGATGATTGATGCTTAGTTACACATTATCATTTAAACTGATTACTTCTGCTGGTTGTTTCTGAAAACAAATTTGCTCTTTCAACATTGATCTAAATAGTTACAAACTTTTAGATTTTTTTTTATTTCCTTCGGCTACCTCACTGTTTCTTTTTCCAGATGAATTATGCATCCTAAATCCCTTAAATATCCTAGGGATGATTTTGAGTGCATTCAGCTCATGAGGCTTTGCTTGAGGAGAGGTTAAACCTAAGCCATTTAGTACAACTAAACACCAGTAGTTAGTCAGGTGTGTTAACAGAAGCAAATTTAAGGCAGACGATTCAGAGAGAATCAAAGTAAAGTCTAGAAAAGCACGAGCCAAAGTGATAGAGAGAGAAACCCACAATAGCAGATTCAAGTATAAGAGAGGTATTTTGGAACATAAACTCTCCTTGAATGCCTGCAGCCACAGCTGGGCAATGCTGCTCATTGTGGTGCTTAGTTCTCAGCTAAGGGCAGGCTTTGCCTTTTCACAGCTATTCAGTTCCTGCTTTGGAAATAACACAGATCATAAAACAGGAGGCTAGGGAAGAGAATGTAAAATTTTGACATTAACTTTATTTTATCCACATGGTTCATTTTTATAAGGATTTTTTAAAAGTTATTATAAAAACTGTATGAGCAGGGGCTGTATAAACCTGAGGTGCCAGAAATAACTGTGGCACATGAAACTTCCTGGAAATTTTGTTAATGAACCTATATAAGATGTATTTCTCAAAGATGTAGTTTCCAAGTTTTTCCTGTATCAAGACACACTTATTTTTTCCACTTTTATGTTGACTAGATTGATTCTGTGACATTTCAAACTACCATCCTTCTCTACACCAAATCAAGTGGTATTCCCAGGATGCCCTCAGCTTCTGGTTCCTTTTCAATGTACATTATGGCTTCATGATATTATTGGGG
Source organism: Lepidothrix coronata (assembly GCF_001604755.1). NCBI lineage: Eukaryota > Metazoa > Chordata > Aves > Passeriformes > Pipridae > Lepidothrix > Lepidothrix coronata. Next base: position 2,669,517 of record NW_016690265.1, on the reverse strand, counting down.
ATTTCTGTCATTGCAATCTGGATGCCTGTGAAAGCTGTATGTTCTCAATATCATATTCCCCTACCACCTGTAACTCAGAATTTGATTATTAACACGTTGCTACAGCATGTTCAAAGATAAGAAAATACATTTTTTAGTTCATTTTTATAGACCCTTCTTTATGAATGCCTCCTTTATTAAGTAATCCATGAATAATGTTAGTTATTGCAGATATTTGTTACCTCGTGTTTCGGGAAGGGTTTGGATTTGATGAAGTGAGCAGTACTGCGAGGATGAGTATGGTGGAGTTGTGCATGACTGATACACAGAAATAAGTGTGATGCTGGCAGTTTTTACTCTGCAAGGTTGCTTGCACTGCCATTTCTGTGGTGTTAGTTGTGTGCTTGGTAAGTCATTTGCAACCTTCTATGGTATTTTTGGACTGGTGTTTGGTACTTAAATGCCTATCTCTTCTCTAGGAAAAGAAGAGGACATAGTAACTATTTCCCCAAGAACATTGTTTGTTTCAAAAAAAGGATGTACCTTTTTAGCAGCAGGTGAGATAGTCATTGTTCTCATGCACATTAATATTCGCAGTTCTGTCGTCTCTTTTTCCCCCTCTCCTTTGGGTGACATATTTTACAAGGTTGTCAAATCCCTTAGTATCAATTAATATTGTTATATGATGTGTACTCCTTACTATGCTTCAGAACTGGATGATATTTAAGCCTTGTCAGTAGAAACAAAGAGCTAATAAGATTAATTGGCACATGAAGATAATGAAGGAATCAGGCACCTTGTGATCCATAGCTGGAATGTAACTTCTTCAGGATGAGCTTCTTACAGGCATTTGTCTTTTTTGAGCATGAGGAAATGACTGAACACTCCAGGCTTACATTTTAATTTGTGATAGTTTGGTTAAAATGCAGGTATGATTTTATTTTAGAGCAGTAGATTCATTTTAACACTCTGTTTTCTAGATTTTTCTCATATTGAGTTAAGGATCCTTGCTGACTTGTCATCTGAACCAGAACTTCTGAAACTGTTCCAAGAACCTGAAATCAGTGATATATTTTCCACATTGGCTTCTCAGTGGTAAGAATAAATGTTGCATATTTTAATGGTAATTACACAAAATAATAAGTATAACCTAAACTATTGTATTACTGTGTAATAACAAAAGACTGTATTTTGCTACAGTATCTATTTTATTATCTATGGATGACTTGGAAAAAGTGATACTCCAGTAATTTAAAAAAAAAAAAATTCTTATCTCCATGTCCAGATTATTCTTTACTGATTTCTTCAGCATTCAGATCGAAAGACTAACTATCAAAAAAAAAGATGAACTATTAGTTACTTAGCTGTTGAAGGTGTTTCTTATTGTTGTTCATATGATGATGATGCCTAAAAATCTCACTTGAGGCTAGGACTCCCCTTGTGCTCAAAAGCTCCTGAGCATTCGATAAGTGACAGGATAGATGTCAAGAAGCTTGCAGTTTGAACAGGTCAGAAAAAGATTGAATAAAATGCTGTAACATAAAGCTGTCTGAACAGAGTGAAGTCATGTAAATGTTATTCAATGTTCTTATTTTCTCTTTGTTTCCCTCTCTTATCTTTTTATCTCCATTTTTTGTGGGAAGATTGTTAGCTGAAAATGAAAGCAAAAATAGATATGATTGATTCAGCTCAGTTCTTATCCTACAGTTTCTAAACAGCAGACATAGCCTTCCCAACCACAGTATTTCCTACCCACTTAAGTAGTTCAAAGAATCTTAGAATCCTAGAATGGCTTGTGTTAGAAGGGACATTGAAGACCATCTAGTTTCAAAGCCCTACCATGGGCAGGGACACCTTCCAGTGGATCAGGTTGCTCAAAACCCCATCCAACCTGGCCCTGAACACTTCCAGGGATGGGACATATTTTCTAATACGTTCCGAAGTCATGCAAAGATACAAAATGGAGCTCAAGTTATAATTATCCTGCTACCAACAACTGAATCAGTGCTTGAGACACGTGCATTCTGGGAGAACACGACTCAAGACCACAAACGTTCCAACAAATATATCTATGGAAAGATCACCTTTATTTTGGAGTTGCTTATAGAAGCTTCTATTGATCCTGTAATAAATTCTTAGCTCTAGATGATATCACTGGAACCTCGTGTTGGGGTTAAATCCTTATTTTAGTTTGGTGGTTTATTGGAAATGTATGCATGAAGATGAGTCAAATTTTGTCTCAACTCTGGGCACGGCTCCAGAAATACCATTCTATTCAGCAATCTCACAGCTCTTGGCAGCCGTCAACCTCTTACAGTTGCTACATGGTAACTTTAAATTTAATGAAATATTACAGGCAAATATTTTTATCAGACAGAATTGTCATGGTGTGTCTACAAAATCATTACATAATGATTCTGCTGACTCTTCTCTTAAGCTTCAGGAAAGCTAATACTTGGAAGAAACTCTTTTGTCGGATCTATTATATGACTGTTATTAATCACAGAAACACGAAGGATGTGTTTAATCTCACCTAAATCTGGACATTTGTCATGTACTTGGAGAGATTCATTTGACCTATTGTTGATGTCCCCTGTGTAGTAAGATCGATTGCACCTTAAAAGTGACTTCTCACCATTGAGAACAAAGTAGATCTGGGGTGGCCAGCTCAAATGTAGGCGTCTGTGTTTGTTCTGACAAATTGGATTCCTCCTATTGGATCAGCTCCTAGTGAATTCACCTTGGAGTTTTGAGTTTTGTCCTTAATTTCTTGAGCGCCAAAGAGAAGACATAAAATTACAGACTTCACAGATGCTTTCCTGTTCCAGATATTTATTCATCTCTCATAGTCTGCTATTGATAAATAAAATCTTCATGGCCAACAGTTGACTTCATTGTAGTTGATTCCACTCTGTTGGTATTAGAAAAAGTTGTGAGAAAAGCAAAATAAACAACAGACCTTTTATCTCCTCTTGGTTTCCTGGTTTTCTCTGGGTCTTAATCCTTTAAAATCTGAGCAAGTGATGTAGTAAGGGACATAGCAAATGTTTTGTTCTGTTTGAAGGAACTGGATGTTCTTGTTATTTCTAAATATTTTCTGACATATTTTGGACAATTAGAAAACTTTGACCAAAAAAGGTTTTTCCTCTAAGAGATCTATAAAGAATGGATTAGTTTGTGAAGCTCCCTCTCAGAAGAAAAAACTGAGATAGTGTTAGGGTCTGATAGCATTTCAGCTTCTGAATGCATGTCAGTTGGTATCTTTTAGCAGATTTTCTATACCTACAAATCCTTAGACTGATGAATGGTTAATCATAAAATAGAAAATAATATATTGTTGGACAGAAATCTGAGCCACACTACAGAATCCAACCAAGTTTTATACCAGTTTATTCACTTTTTCTTCTAAGCTTCATGGCTTCTCCACTAAAATGTAACTCCATTCCTTAGCTACCCTTCAGGTTAAAGCCTTCTATCTGAAATCCAACCTTTTGAAAAACCTTTACAGGCTTTTTATAGCATTTGGCAACGAATACACATGGTGGGCAGTTTCTGCAAAGAGGTGAGCTCTGTGAGTTTCTGGTGGAATAAAGATCTCTTATGTATAAAAGCTTTCCTTTCATAATTTGGTTAGGCATGCTGTACTGTGATTCAGCCTATCCCTGGGACCTTAGAGGTGCATCCCTCTTGGAAACCTGTTGGATCCACGTTTCTATTAAACATCATTCACATGGAATCTTTACACTGGTCAACAGTGCAGGGTAGAGGTGCATAAGGATGTGTCAGCCCAGATATGTCTATAAAGTGTATGCCTATACTTTATAGGAAAAGGCTGAGTGGAGGTACTAACTTTCATGCTAAAATTCAGTGTCATGTGCAACACCACACCCAACCTATTACCCCAGCTGAGATGGAACTTCTCCACAAGGCTGTGCTGGGATCTTGTGCTCCTGTGGAGAGCTCACAGGGGCAGCTCATTTCAGGAGTGACGCAGCCTCCACCACTCTGGGCTTCCCTGCACTGTGCTTGTCTGTTTGCTGTAGACACCTTTTTAAGTATTGTGTGTTCTCTTTGGCAGAACTGTCTTGAAATTGCTGTTCAGATAAAACCCTCAGAAGCTGCAGTTGACTACCACAGGAGCACAGAGTGGTTTGGGTTGGACGGGGCCTTTAAAGATCATCTACTGCACCCCCCAGCCATGGACAGGGACATCTTGCACTTGACCAGGTGCTCATCTCTGCCTTGTACAGCCAATATATTTTCTGGTCATCTAACATAGTTACCCCAGCTAAAACTACGATATAAATAGATTTTAATGTTCTCTCTTATATGCTTAGTACTGTTCCTGCTGTTCTCCTGTCTCTGTGATGATGATCATGAGGTATTACCACAATTATCTTACAGTGATTATTGTGTTATGGCTTATAAATAAAAATCCTTAAAAGACAGGTCAGCATCTGCTATTACAAGAAGGTGAAGAATCCTTTATGTTAATTACATACTTGCTACTGAACACATGACAGAGTTTCAAGGCTTGCCTAAACTTTTGAAAATTCATAATATAATGGATTCCAGCTACCTGCAAGATCACTTTGTGTTATATTGTCTTGATGCCCTGTGAGAGTTATAGCCCTTTTAAATCCAAATCATCATCCCAGTGCTAACGGTGACGAGAGCTGTCCCGGCAGCTATCTGACCAGCCAAGAGACCTAACTGCCACTAGACATCCAAATGACAACAGATCTCAGCATGAAATTGCTCTCACTTCTTTAATGTAGCTTTTACACAGTAAATGAAAAATAATTGTATTTAAAATGCTGTTGATGGGCATATTTTAAAATCACTTTCAAAGACAGATGCTGAAAACGAAGTTTGCAGTCTTTTAGGTAGTCTGCGATTTATTTCTTAATTAGAGGTTCAATGATTACCAATCCCTTCCAAACTGTTCCTTTGTCACCCTTCTCAGTAGGTTGTTGTTCCTCTATCACAGTATATGCTCATATTGACCATATTGGGTCAAAATCCAGGAGAAGTATCTTGATTTAGGTAAGCACTTAAGCACACCGTAAATACGTGATTTCATCCTATTTGACTTATACCTACTTTCCTTCCTGAGTGCTTTTTTGAACTGGGCTAGTACTGCTTCAGAGTTCCTGTGACTCAAGCATTAAGCTATACTTATAATATTTGGGCAAGGCCTTTCTTCTGTTTCTTTAGAATCTGTCTCAGAGAACTGGAGATCCCCAATAGTGACAAGTTCAACTGCATTCAGCAGAGCACAGGGTCCTGAGGGCAACCTGGCCTTACTAATGCATCTATATTTTATGGCCCTGAACTGACTTAGTCTTTTTAATCTTGGAGATGTTGTCACTGTGTTCCAGTGTTTGCTACAGACATCTCTGATATCTGCAAATTATATTTATGTCCTATATTTTAGGTTATTGAACCTGAAATAGAACAAAAAACCCAATGTTGGATTGCCATGCTCTGTATTCAGTGACAAAATGTGCATCTGAAGGGGCAAAAAAGAAGGAGAAGTTAATGAAACATTCGAATCAAAGAAGTTTGCATTTGAGCTCCTCTTAGAAAGCTGGAACAGAATGACAAGGACACCAGTGGTCCAGACTCTATACCTGCTAGATAGGTAGTGTTCTTCGAAAAAAAATTGAGCAGGACTCACTCTTTTCAAGTGGCTGTGGCCCAGCTTTTGTTTTATAAGAACTGAGTGCTTGGAAACCTCGGTTCAGCCTGTTAAATCTTAGAGTATTCAACTCTCTCCTTGCAGGAAAACACCAAGCAAGGCCAGACTTTGTATGTTGAAGCTGAGAGTCTGTTCAGCAAATACTGTAAAGTTGAAATAGTTGGATTTTTTTGTTTGAGAAAAGATAAAATTTAGACATGATAAACACATGATAAAAATCTTCAAATATATAGGAGGTTATTGCAGACAGTTGGGTAGAGAGTTGGCTCACAGTGTTGTAAGGGATGTTTCAGTTAAGTCTTTTGAATACTAAAGATGATAAATATGGAGATGCATTATCTATAAAGGCTGTGGAATTTCCATCACTGGAAGGACTGAGACAATTAGGCAGATATTTCCAAGGATAGCTGAGGCAATTTCTCAGTCTCTCTCACAACTGTCGTTTATGAAACTGTGATTTTATTGCAGATTGCTTGGAACATTCAGTTGAAAAAGGGATTTCTTTATTTCAGTCCCATTGGAGAGATTATTAGTTTTTATTTAGTGATTGTTTAATTCTGTTTGTTAGTAGTAGCTACAAGGACAAAAATCAAATATTTATGACTCTCACCTGAGTACTCTAAATAGAATAGAGAGTACTTTCATGTTTGTTTTTCTTCTGAACTCAGGGGGGGTTTTGCTGTTTTAGGGTGGCTTGGGATTGATTGTTTTTGTGTTGGGGTTTTTTGTTTGGTTTGGTTTGGTTTGTTTTTTTTTCACAGTAGTCCTTTTTCTGTGTGATCTTGGAGGATGCCAACCTACCTTATGGTCCTGCAACTAGTGTGCTTTAATTCCATGTGACTGGGAGGCAGAGTTGTGGATGTGAATCCCATCAGGTAAAGAGACAAGTGAGTTGCTGTCCCTCAGAGGCCAGGCAACAATTCCAGAGTGGCACCTTCTTCACCTTACACTAAGAAAAAGTCAACAAATTCAAACCTGATAGCCAGAAGCTCTCAATGTGATCACATTTCCGAAACTGAGTCCTACAGGAATCTCTGAGGAGGTCAGGTGGGCTCAGAGTGAGTCTGTGATGAGCATGTGCACAATGTAGAATTTTGGGAGCCTAATGAACTCTCAGGAGGGAAATGTTCCTGAGGTACCCAGAGGATTCAAGGACATCCAGAATTATGGGGCCTCTTAACGGAGTGAAAGGGGTTGGTTTGCTGGTTTGGATATAAGCATCCACATTAACGTCTTGAAATTTGTCTGGATGTCACAGTTCCTTATGGAAGTGCCAGTATAAGTTTGTAAGAGATGGACTTCCACTGAGACTGTCATAGAGAACTGGCCAAAAAATAAACATAGGATTACTGCTCTAAGGAAGCATCGTCCCAGTAGCCAAGTCAAACTAAGTTGATAGATGGAGCTTCAAGTGTCTGCTTTATGTTTTAGTCTGTAGAAAATTATTCCTGGGTTATGCTTTTACCTAGTGAGTGATTCCTAAGGCACCCATTGGCAAGTACCAACAAGATATATTTGCCATCTCTAATCTTAGTTTCTGTTTAGATGTGTTTGTCATAAATGTCCTACCATATTTAGGAAACCATTTTGCCCTTTCTAAACTCTAACTATGAATTAAGCTGTAAAACATGTAGACTCTATATCCTCATAAACCACGAGGTTCAAAGACCCTGTAAGCAGACTCTTTACAAATGGATTGAAGGGAAAGTCCAGAACTTCTATATCCAGCAATTTAATTATGAGAATACCTGGGTGGCTTATAGTCTTTAGGAACAATATTAGCATATGAAACAAAAAATGTTCTCTTGAACACATTAGTTCTCTGAGATTTAATAATATTTCTAGATTGTTTGTGTTGATTTAATGTTATCTTTTCATGGTAAATATGCCTTTTCTTTAGATGATATTTGCTATTTCAGAAGGGGAGGAATTAAGAAAGATATTTAGTAAATTGCTTACAGTATGATCTACTTGCAAGCATAAATCTACTACTACTATGAACTGTGTATTTTCATTTCTGTGAGAGCAGAGAGATAATTGTCCCTCTGCACAAACTTTTCCACATAGTGATAAATTACCTGGGTATCTTCTGTCATATATTCTAGTTAGGTTGTCTGTTGGGCCAGTATAAGTTCATTGTAATAATATCCAAGTTGGCCTGTGCCTCAGAAAAATGCCTTTGTAGATAAAACTGTTGGACAGTTGTGGGTTAGTGTTTTAACTTCTGTATTCTTTTTCAGTTTGGAACTCATAGAATATGAATCAGAGAACACACAAAAAGTTAGCCCACGTGCAATGAGGTTTCCTTATATTCTGCAGAGAATATGAAAAGAATATAAAGAATAATAGAGAAATTTAAATAATCTCTACTAAAAATACTTATATAGTACTATGTAGTAGAGGAATGTCTCTGATACTGTTCAATATGCAGATGTATTTGTGTATTAAAAAGTAATTACCTGAATAATCTGATAACTGCTGCCATTCTAGTATGAAAACAGGCATTCTCTTTAAAGTATCAGTTTCAACCTCTGAACTGTAATTTAACCTGTGCACATTAACTGCTGTTGGTGAATTAAAGTAACAAGGTAATCAGTGGATACTCTTTAAGGGTGATATTTGCTCCGATTATACCAATGAAAGGACGATTTGTGACAGTTGTGTACAATGCTTGCACTCATGGCAGCGTTTGAAAGAAGGCTGAAGAATTTGATAGTGGCCTAGTTGCTCATTTCACATTGAGATCTGAGTTTTTGTAAAATCCAAACCACAAAATACTCCCTCCCCTCTCATCTGTCATCTGTTTCCTCATATTCATGCTGTTAGAGCTTTCTTTTGTGTGATGATGGAGAACAGCATGAATACACATGCGTCTTCCAGGTATTGAATTTACCTGTCTCATTATTTCTTTTTAGCAATTGCAGTTTATATCTAAAATAGGGAAATGTGTAACTATGATGGAATTCCAAGGGATTTATAAACTCTTTACCACTAATCAGTTTGAAAAACGATTTCTTTCCATTTTTATACTGTGGGATTGGTTGGCTGATGCTTTAAGACATGGAAGGGTCTTTAGCTTACATTACCCTTGCCAGAATCAGGGGAACTCAAAGACTTCATTTCCAGTAATGTTGGTAACTGCAGACTGGTTATAAAATGTTCTGAATGTGAAAGTCCATTTCCTCAGCTGGTGTTTATGTGGGATCATGGTAAAATCTGTTGTGAACTGTTTTTTTAAGAGACTGACATGCTAATATTGGAAATTAGTTGAGAAAAAGCACAGAACTACTAGGAATTAGCATATTGGAAGGAGAATGGGGGGGGAGTTCTTTGGGGCAGGTTTTTTTTTTGTTGTTGTTGGTTTTGGGCTGTCTTTTTTTTTTAAGTTCAACAAGGTTTGAATAAAAAGATGACAGTACAGAAAGGGTTGTTTTGTTCTTTGCAGACTGTCTTCCTCCAGGAAGTGTGAAATTTTATTTCTTTACCACCTGACAAGCAGGGGACTCAAGGAACTGATTATATCTGATAATGGCAAGGTGAGACAAACTGTTGCACGCTGTGGGTCCAGTATGAACTATGTCAAAATAGGGACCCTTGTTTTTCCAGCCACTTAGCAATTCAGGATACTTCCTGACAATAGCTCTATCTGTTGATACCCTGCTGAGTTCTGAAGAACACAGGAAATAAGCAGGGATATTTTGGATATTCCTGAAATTAATCAAAATAATTCCTCATGGACTGAGTTATACAAAAAGGTACTCTGTCTGTTTGAAAAAGATAAGGTCAAGTATAAGTTTGCACAAATGTTTGGTGGTAGGCTGACTAAATATATATACACCTGCCCATACCCGTTTTATACAACTTTGTTTCAAATACATTCTTTTACTCAAATAGATTAAAGGTTCATCCTTGGCAAAATAGTCTTTTAGGTTGCTTCCCATAAATGTATGGTATAGCAGGCTTGGAATTCAGTTAAGCTGCCTATTTAGATAGCAGGATCAAAGGCCAGTTAATCACGGTCGAGATAAACAGACCTTTGAGAAGCAAAAAACACATCTGTAGCTAAATGCATTTTAAACAGATATGAATATTTGTCCTGCTATATTAATTTTATGAAAATATTATCAACAAGCTCTTGAAAGAGTCGTTATTAATCAAGACATGTCACCTGGATGTTTGTTAGGTGATTAGGGAATAATTAAATAATCATGCTTATCCAGGTGGATTTCTACTGAGGAGACAGAAAGAGCTTTAGCTCTCCTCCCATCCCCTTTAGCAGACATACAGTTACAAGATGCAGCCACAGGGTTACACAACTCCTTCTCTCCTAGGTAGAAATCTCTTAGTTTTGTTCTTTGTCTAAATAATGAACTATACAAGTTTAGGAGTCTTAGAGCTCCATCTTTGTCTAAACATTTTTTTTAGGTAGTCCAGGCTGTTTCATGCACTTCTATTCAGATGTTTCTATTCGACATATTGTCTCTCGGATTTGTTTCTCCACTTTTTATGAGCTTAATGTCAAGTCTAAAATGAGTTCAAATTAATTAATTTCACTTAATCTGTTGCAAAATGGCAATATCTTTGGTTTTTTTGGAGTTGCAGTGAAGAAGAGACATTCCATGCCATTGAGCACGTATAAGATGGTGAAACTGTTTTGCAGTATTAATACAAATTAGAGAGACATGGCTGCTCTTCACTGTGCAGTATTTATAGTTTCTTCTAGAATCCTGCCTTTGAAGAGCATAAAGTTTTCCTGTGGCAGCCCCCTTAAATAAGTGTAACTGAGTATCTCTGCTGAGGTCTCTGTTTAGAAATGTATGACCATGTTGTGATCTTTCAGCTCTGAGGTTTGGCTGTGTAACTCAGCCAGTATTGATTCATTGTAAATCTGGAGGTCCCGAACTCAGAGCTGCCTGCTGGGAGGTTCACTAAGGATTAATTTAACTTTTCTTTCATTGTCATTGGATTTGCTGGTTTTGTAATCCTGTTACAATTTTTAGTTAGTTTCAAGGCTTCTACTTATTTTGTGAAATAGATTCTGAAAAAGCAGTTTTGCAGTATGTGTATCATTTTAATACTGATCAATATCTAAAATGTCTCTCATTTGTGTCTTGCATCTTCTTTTATTCAGAGTGTTACTGATAAAAAGTACAGAGTCAATAATTTCTTTCCTACCTGAAGTTCAGAGACCCAATTTCAGTCTGAATGGGAAGGTGTGCTCCTTCAAATCAAGTGACATTCAGGGGCAGGTGCTCTGCACACATCTAATTGTGCAGATAGTACTCATTATGAATCTGGTGTTTAATAACAACTTGTTTGGTAGAATAGTTTGAGTGAGGCTGTACCACTTGCAGCTCCTGCAGGTGTATCACTGCAGATTTCTTAGGATTGTTTTTGAGAATTTTTTTAAACCTGTGATGTACTCCAGTATAAGCTTGAATTCCTGTGAGAATTAATGTGTTCTCTCGGGGTAGGAAAAGGTGCTGGCAAGGTGACAGCAGTTATTAAGAAAGGGAAAAGCATTCAGAAAAGAAGCTTTAGGAAAAAGTAAGGCAGGATCTCTGACACTGCTGGTTAGTGCTTTGTGCTTGGTAAGAGTGTGCCTGGTCTTACACAGCAGTAGAAGACCAGAAAAACCTTTTTGGTCATAATATTGTTGCAGGTGACAGTGTCATAAACTTCCTTTCATAGACTGGTAGGGTCTCAGAAGAAGTTTTAACCTACATAGTGCTGTTGCAGAGATGTTGAATAACCCATTCCTCTTCTGTCTAGAAAAACACCCTTTACTTTCTACCTGATATTTATTCCTACAGTTTATACACCCAAATTATTCTTGCCAATGTTGCCCATTAGCTTTATTCACTCTCTTTGCCCCCCAGTGTGCACTTTGTAGAAATACTTTAGGAAGGCTGTCAACAGTGTTCTCAACCCTCATTCTTTCAGGAGACAAGACAGGCTTTGTTAGGGTATTTGTCATCAAAATACCTTAATAAACTAGTGTTAGGAGCAGCTAGTTATGACTACATGGAATTCCATGTATGTTGATCTCTGTTTCTTCTTGGCAAGGAAAACGAGCCTCAGTGGCTGTTTTCACTAAACTGCTTTAGTTCCCAAGGTCAGCTTTGCTGGATGGCTCTGAGATCTCTGCACCAGAGCAGAGTCTCAGGAATACTTGTATTCAGAAATGCAACTAAATTGTGGAACAGCCGTGAAACTGAACTAGCAGAATTATGAATAAAAAGCAAAGTATTGACTAGACAGACTACCTGTATTTTAATAAAGTGAATGCCAGGGATGTCCCTGGTTGCTGGCAGTCAAAATCTGGGGTGGTTAATTTGCCCCAGTCATGGTTGTGGCTTGGACCAAACAATTCCCGAAGTTGCGTTTGTTTTTCCACAGTCAAACCACACTGTTTCCTAGTTGTTCCGTGATCAATTATTATATCTTTTCTCTGTTTCTAATTCTTAATCCCCTACTTTATACAAAATTTCTACTCTATAATAATTCTTATTTGCAAATGAAATAGGTAACAGAAAGCAGTAATATTTATTATTCTTTAGACTCCGAGAAAGAGCTTATTTGCTAGTGGTGTTCAGCCTGGAAAAGAGGATTTGAGGAGTCCTCATTGTGTCCTTTCAGTATGTGATGGGAGCTTATAAAAAAGAGGGAGAGCAACTTTTTGCATGGACAGATAGTGATGGAACAAGAGGGAATGGTTTTAAACTACAAGAGGGGAGATTAAGATTAAATGTTAGGAAGAGGTTCTTTACTCAAGGGGTGGTGAGGCACTGGCACAGGTTGCCCAGAGAAGTTGTGGATGCCCCATCCCTGGAAGTGTTCAAGGCCAGGTTGGATGGGGCTCTGAACAACCTGGTTAAGTGGAAGATGTCCCTGCCCATGATGAGGGCTTGGAACAAGGTGGTCTTTAAGGTCCCTTCCAAACCAAACCATTCTGTGATTCTATGAAAATAACAGTGAAAATAACTATGAAAATGCTGAAATTTGGTAAAAAGGTAGGATGTTCAGTTTGCCTCCTCAGAATCAGAGTTTGAAAACATTTTAAGCTCCAAGTTCAACACTCATGGGTGTTGGTGTGGAATATTTTAACAGTGTTAGTTTTGCAGCAAAGCAATTTTTATCTGTTTTGGAAGCTCACTTGCTATGGTTGATATTAATGAAATTTAACACTTGTCTTACTTTGCACTCTGACAGACTGTCTGTATGGCAGCTTATGGAAATTTCACCTTGTAGTTTACAGTTTCTTGGAGAAGGGCAGCTGTGACATTAGTTTAGGCTGGCAGATAATAAGGCAGAGGGAATAAAGTCTTCAGGAAGCATAATGGCTTTTGTCTTTAGAAGAGCTAAACAGTAGCTTTAAATAAACTAGGTAATTAACTAGAAGTTTAACCAGACAGCTTAATTTTATGTCGCATTGGTGGTGTATTATCATTGCCATTAAATGCTTTCTTAACCTTCTAGAATAAATGAAAAATAAAGTTTTAGAATTGCCACCACCACAATTAACATGGAAGCTAGTGAGAAAGCAAGCTCTGAGGAGGCTGGACAGTCCTTTTTTTTTTTCCATGGTGTCTGATAACGTTTGGCTTTGCTAATTTCATAGAGAAGCTTTCTTGTGCATGAAACTCTGTCTCCAAATAGTCGTCTCCTTCTAGAGTGACTTTGATAAAATGCACACTCCAGAGCTCAGTAAAACGTTTCCTTTTATTTCATTTAACTCAACTTCAACTTTAGTGTCGAGATAAATCTTGAAGAAATGAAAAATGCCAAGGCAATTAATTCTTCACGTTTATGTTTGCCTTTAATTCAGTGTTGATCATAGACATAATGCAAACTTACGCTGCGAGAGTGAAGATTGAAAGAGATGGGATATGAAGTATCTCATCTCCCTCTATAGAACCCATTTGTTCAAGACCCTTATATATAACATGACTGATTTCTTCCTTTTTTGATTGCCGTTCCAAGATATTTCAGTGTTTGTTTCTTGGTTTTTTCCTGAACTGTGTGGGTGCAGTTTGATGTAGTATGACACCTCCTCTCTTTTTCCCCTACTTGCTTTTCCCAAGCAAACAATATTATAGCTCCATGTTTTGTTCTTTTTAATGTCTGAGATGACATTACTTCATCTTTTGATTATTTATTGAGAACTCTGTTCTTTCTGTTTCACTTTTCTGATATTTGTCTCAAGACTGCTCTGCAGGCCTGTCTGTTTCTTTATGAGACTTCTAACAGGTCCAAGATGTGTAATTATTTGATACCCTGCTGTAACTGCCTGTATCATCTCCCAAAATGGCTTCTGTTCCTGCTTAACTATTTGAAGCCTCTTGAAGAAAAGCGTGAAAAGTGTATGTGATAAGTGAAGAAAGAACTCCAAGACCATTGATTTGCATTCAATCCCTGACATTATTGTGTTACACAAATGGCCTCTGACAAATTTTATGCCATCCCAATTTGCATGGGCCCCTTAATCCATTTACATTTACTTGATCTTTCAGTGATGGGATCACTGTTGATGCTCACACCTGAAGATGGGATTTAGTTACGTGACTTTTTCTCTTCTGTACTTGTAGACCCAAATATCCTAAAGTAAGACTGCCCTCTAGTTGATAAATTCCCTCAGCAATCACATGACTCAGAAATAAATATCACTTCTCCATGTAATTCACTATGTAAGAGAGAGTATGGATGTGAGAAGAAAGCCCTTTTTGTTGTTTGTTCCTGCAGGAGTGAGGGAGAGAAAAGGTGAAGGTTGCAGGGTAGGGTGTGCTTTTTCAAGCACCCTTATCAATGTCAGGGACTTTCTGTTCCAGCTGACAGATGTCCAGAATTGTGCATGTTTCAAGAAAAATCTGTAAGTGACCTTTTTTGTCAAGAGCACTGAAAATTAAGTGCTAACTAATTTGTCTCTTTAATACCCGATATCTATGGCAGCAACATGAAAGGTAAATATCTTAATAAAGATAATGGATCACTTTACTCCCAAATTAATCTTTCCACAAATTGTTACTGATGATAGATATTATTTATGACATGACCTTGTTGCGATTTCTTTGTCTGGTTCCCTGCTACTTTAAAATGTAACAACAGAAGACTTCTGGCCCTCAGAGCAAACTGGAAAGACATGTCTTTGTCTTCTGTAAAATACATGAAAACTAGATATCATGCTCTTTAAGAGGAGGTTGAGGACTAATGAAATAAATCTTCATGCAATGAGCTGTAGAGGCTATCAGACCAAAATAAATTATTTTATGATTACCTGCTGGAAGAAGTTTTAAACTCTTAAAGAGCTTCTGGATTCTTGCAAAAATGTTTTATAGGGGTTGTAAAGCTTTTTCTGGTGCTGAACACATATAAAATAAATAAAACCACAGTTTGGAAGGGTGGCATACAAAAAAGGAAAAGTGTCAATGATTAAAAAATGTATCAGAGCTGGCTGTAGTCTGTGAAGGATGACATCAAGCAGAGAGTGCTGTAGTCTTTCATTCAGATAAGTTGAACACAACTAAAAGCTTTTATAAAAACCTCTAAACTAAATAAAACATAAACTCCTGAATGGGAGTTACCTTGTCCCCTCTGTTTATAAGTACATGATCCCTATATTTACATGAGAGATCCATGCCAGAGGTTCTTCAACATGAGCAGTGGACACTGGAAGGCAGCTCTGCCTCTTTCAGTGCCAGGGTGGGAATAAATATATATTGGATGGGGACCCTTTGTATTGCCCTTTACAATTAGTGTATCCTAATGCCATAATGTGTTGATTCATTTATTGCTGCATATACTTGGGTGAGGAGTTTCTTTGTGTTATTCTGTGACCTTGTATCTCACTTATGCAAACCAGGTCATGACAAAAATGCAAATGCAAGCATTTGACATAACATCTGAATCAGACATGATGAGTGTTTAGAAGTGACATAGATAGAACAATGAAATAAAAGACTAATATATACGTGGGTTACATCAGAAAGGTTTCTCTTTCTGTTAGCTGTTGACCTGCTGTTTCGCTTCTGACAAGAGGTTAGTCTGCATTTTTGTCTTTGTAGATATCATTGAATCATAGAATTCTGGAATGGTTTGGGTTGGAAGGGACCTTAAAGACTATCTAGTTCCAACCCCTCACTATGGGCAGGGACACCTTCACTAGACCAGGTTTTTCAGAGCTCCATCCAGCCTGGCCTTGAACACCTACAGGAATGAAGAGTCCACAGCTTCTCTGGGCAACAGAGAAGTTTCTTTCCTAATTTCTGAAAAGTATCTTAACTGTATTTCCATTCTTCTGGGCAGACTGGACAAATTTCATTTTTCATCCTGCTGTCTCTATGCTCATATAAGGAAGACAATCTCCCTACTTTTTGTTTTGAACATAGTCGTGTAAATGCCTCATAGTTATACAAGGCACATTCATAGGGTTGTGTGTGTGGTTTTCACTGGACATTCTGTGTCAAACCCTACAGGTTACATCTCTGTATGATAGAAACATTCAGATGGGCTCATTAGATGTATCTTAAGTCTGGTTTTGATCGACACACGAGACAAAAGTAGTGATCTATTTTGATATGACAGTGTCTTCAGGGAAACTGTTTCCCAACCTCTTCCTTCTCTGTATTTTGTAACAGAGATTAGCCATGCACAAGTAATTCCAAGCTCACTTCTGCATATTACCTTACAACTGTCTGAGACAGCCTATGCCTGAGCCTTGTCAGCATTCTCCATGAGCCATGGAATAGCAGCTTTAAAAAAAATTGTTTATTCTTGCCTGTTGCATTAGCAGTGAGTGGACTACGTTATGTGTGGCCAGTCTTTTCCATAATTTTAGGATACTCACATACATTGTGGTAGATATTCTGCTTGCCCTAGGTATAATAAGGCCTGTGAAACAAGTGAGCTTTCAGAATTGACCTCCTACATGATCCACCCAATGGTGATGCTGCTGTAAAACAGAGCTCTTCTGAAGCTGGCAGTTGTCACTAAGAACATAAATTTTCTGTACCTGTTTCATATACCAACACAAAGTTCCAGGCACAAACTTAGAAAATATAAAACCCTCATCTGCTATTAAACAGCAACAGGTGATTGAAAATGAGAGATTTATATAGTTTCACTGATGAAAATAAAAAAAGCTGTAAAAGCAGTCAGATGAACGAATGTGTATTCACCCGTACATTCACTCATTTATTGGACATTAATGACCACATATAAAATGAATTTAATGGCGCTCCATCTCGTTTCCCACATCAACAACTCACAGCTAGGACTTGGATAAATTGGCAGATGCAAGAGAGCAGCCAAGAGTTTGTGGCTATTATGACTGAGCTTAGCTTGGCTGGAATGTAATGCAGATCAAGGCAATGCATGTCTGCCAGATATTGTGTTTGAGAAGTTTGTTCTGCCTTTTCCTGTGCATAAACAGTCGACTTCCGTCACCATACAGCGTTTCTCAGAAATTCTGGAATGTCTTATCGCATTCTTTTAAGACTTATTTCCTCCTATTTCTACCTGTTCTCAAAGTTTTATTTTGGCATTGCTCAAACTTTATGCCCTGTGGCTTCTTTGATTATATTTTTTTTTTTTTGTTATGTGTTCATATACTTTATGATGTGTGAGCTCGTTTCCATAACCTAAAATGTGTTTTAATTTTTTTAAAATATTCAGTACAGGTAAAAATAAATCCATTGAGATCTCTACTCTGTATTAAATGTGTTATTCCACTTTATACTTAAGCTTTTTTAAAATTACAAATATGATTGCTAATTTTTTTTTTTGGACATAAAGAAACTTGTTATTCATGTGTTTTAAAGACTTAATGCAGTAGAAACTCTTTGAGATGTCCATTAGATCCCATTAATATATGAAAACATACAGTGAATCTTGGAGAAATTATGAAAATATTCAAGATATTTGCTTTGAAAAAGTAATAAATTATATATGCCTCTTTTTGTTTCATAGCTGCACTTAGTTTCTTAGTAATAATTTGATTATATCCTTCTATACTGTTTGCTAGAAATTTTTTCTCCATCTTTTTCACTCTCCGAATAAGACAGCTATTCCCTTTTAGGCATACAGCCCAGTGCTTAGTAGAACCACCTTTTAAAAGACTTGGTACATTTCTACTCTCACAATGTTTATTAGATTTTCTGCAATTTGTGGCTTTAAGTTGTTTTTCTGTCCTCACAGACCTTTCCAGATTGTTTAGCTCTGCTAATTCCTTCCCAGGATAATGAGATCTGCTACCCTGAACGTGTCTTTTAGCACTGAAATCTGCTCTTTTTTCTACCTAGTAGATGTCTATCAAATAAAGTACTATGAAGCAAAGTACTTGCAGAGCAGTGCTAAACAAAGCAAGGTAAAGGACAAACAAGTCAGAGATGTGGAAATAACCTGAGACAAGTAGGCAGGCAAGGACAGGAATGTAGGAGGTGAAGTACTGCACATTTGGAGATTTGAAGATGGTGAAAATATTGATTATGGTCTTGAACTTTTCCCAGCATATGTGGGAACGAGTAATGAGAACGATGGCATAAAATGGAAAAATACACTTCATGCTAGAACTGGTAACTGTATATTTATTTCTTGCAGGGCTTCAGAAATTGTGCTATTTCCACAACAAAATCTGAAGCAAATTCTTTTTACACTTGAGCTTTTTTCCTGCAGCAGTTTCTATAACATTGCAATAACAGTCTTCCTCTTTCTCCAGGTGCCCACACAGTGCTGTGTGAGCTGGAGTCACTGCCTCAGTGCCACTGCCCAGCATCTGAGGCTGCTTTATGCCCATTCACCTTCCTTTTCCAGATTCAAATTTATTAAAAAAAATTACATCTCCATTAAAGATCTATTTTACATCCTACCTTAATTCAGCACTGAGTATTTTCATGCATTGGATGGCTTGCTTAAAAATTTCTTATACAAATAAGCAGGTAGCAATGTCTTCTTTTCAACATTATGGTGTTCCATGAATCCAAAGACAAAAGAAAAGTTTTATCTTTAAATAGGTTCTCACAGTACCCATTTAAAACAAATTAATTGTAACAAACATAAATTATTTTGTTGAGGAAACAGGATGAAGCAGAAAGCCCACTGGGGATTTCTAACATGGCTGCTGCAATTCTGAGAAATTACACACCTCCTCTTTAATTTTGTTTTTCAAAGGAATAAATATCCTTTAACTCAAATTGCAGGAATGCTGCTCTGTATTACAGAAGGAATCAAACATTTGAGTAGAAACCAATCATTGTCAATACAAGCAGAAAAAAAAGCATTTATTAGGAAAAAGAATGAATAGTTTTGATTAATGACTTCTGTTTGCTCAAGCAGTTTTGATTTATATAGCAATTTCCTACTTTATTATTATGTGTTCTTGCATGTGGTACATGAATTTGCAAATACTCAGTTTGATAGATGTGATGCCTCTCTGCCCAGTGCTCACATTTCCCACTGACACACTAGGAGGTGTTGACTGACCATTTTGGTTTTAACATTATATTAAAAGAAATATTTGACACAAAGCTCTGAAATTTTAATTTCTTCCCAGTGTTTCATGATTAACCACAGACCAGGAAATGCAAAGTGACTGTTGGGTTGCCATGAGTACATGATGCATGTACATCTGCACTGATAATTGTGTTAGGCAAGGTTTTATTGTTATTGCTGACACTGCCAATCATGATTATAGCAATAAGACTATTTCTGTTTTTCCCAGTCAGCCCTTTCAAGCTGAAGTTTGGATAATGCATAATCATCCTCAAAATCCTGGCAGCAGTTCTCATTGTGCACATAATTGAGTTCTAGTGTCATCTTTCACTGTTAAAATTTCTCTAGTACCACCAGTCCCTCCCAGCAAGTCTCACCTTGTGTATTCCTCAGTACCATGATCTGAGAATTTTGTTTGTTTCTCTACAGAAACTTGTTTCTCTACATGACTTCTTACCCACTGTGTTCTTCCTGTTGTAGCCCTTCTTTTTCAGAGAAGTGAGCAGCTGACATATTCAGTGCCTCTCACTTGTCTCTAGCCTCTGACTTCAGTAAATCTGCAAGTAAATTCTGTTACTGTTTTCCTATTTCTTGCCTTTTCCAGGCAAATCAAATTATGCAGTACTAGGAAAGCAGTATTACATTTTGCATGGTTTCCCTGGTTTCAGCATTCTTCAGTCTTGGTTCTGCATCTCAGAAAGGTCCTTAGGTAAGATTAGCTCTCTTACCAGATTCTTTTTTCTCTCCTGGTTCTGAATAAATGCTTTCTCAAGTGTCTATATAGTTTTCTGCCAGGTTCTTTAATTCCTGAAGTCTTTCTGCTGGAGATTGTTTCAGGAAATCCTTAATGATGTCTAGTTTCCTAATTCTGCACTTATTAGCTCCAATTGCCACTTTGTCCTCTTACTCAGGTACAATTGGGAATCTCAACCTACTTTGTTCAGAAGATCCATGAACTTTTGACCTGGCATAACTAAGAAAATAAATTATAAGAATCTCAAACTAGCAGAATGATTGACTTGAGTGGGAATAATCTTCATTACATATGGAAACCACTGTATTAAATTATCCAATTGCTCGTGTTTCTCAGCTAAACTGAGCAGTGAAAAGTCCATTTTACCTTTGAGCAATTAGTAGCATTCAAAGGAGCAATGTGAGCTTCTACAAAACTGAATACTATTTGCCTGATGAAGGTTTGAAACTATGTTCAATTTTATTTTTCTTCTTCAAAAAAATCTGTACTACCCTAAGGACTTTCTTAAATCTGATTGCACTCAAAGCCTGCCTGTTTAACATTCAGAATGCCTGATTATACCAGCACTAAGCACAGACTAAAATCAGTATATGGGCCAAGTAAGCAAAAATTGGTGGCTTTGTTGATTTTCTAGGTGTTTGAGTATCATAATAATGGTGAAAGACTCTCCTTCAAGAAGATACACAAGAATACACCTACATTTTCTCAAAGCACTTTAGCCAAAACTTTCACAACAAAGCATCTGTCATGGCAAAAACCCCTCATAACAAACCACAGCAAACTTTGGTTTTAAAAATGCAGCCACATTGTAATAAACAGACTCATGAGGAAACTTATTCCCAAAGGGTACAAATGTCATCAAATATCTCTGATAACAATTCATCTCCCATGTTCCAAATACAATTTGTGTAGGTATTTGTTTTCAGAGTGTGAGTAGATGATCGAGATTTCCCTCAATACACTTCCCTTTAAACCAAGTGATCAATATTCTTCAGTGCTTTCAGTTGTCAATGATGTCAGCATCCTTTCTGAAGCTGCATTTGGATAAGGTGGCACACACTTGATTGCAGAGTCACAGCTTTTTGTTTTTCACATTGCTAAATCCATTAGCCCTTTATAGGACTGTTTACATCAGTGAATGGGAACTGGGCAGGATGATACTTTGCTGGGAGTGATGTAACTGCACTCTCTGGTTCAGAAACAGTCAGTGCTGCTGTTCTGTGAAGCCCCGATATTGTGGAGCTCTGTAAGGCATATGGAGAGATTCAGTGCATGCTTCTATCAGTCATTTCTTGATAAGAGGTTGGATATTCCTGTTAGTGAAGCCCTAATAATAGCCTTTTTAAAACCAGCTTTAGGTCAGACTTATGCTTTGAGTCTCTAGACTCTCACATCTTAAAGAAATGCTGTTGCTGGAAATATCTAATTTTTCTCATGGGTCAATATTAAATTCTCCTCAATCTAAAGAACTAATAATATAGTAGTAGGATTTTTGCTAGCCAAGAATTTGATTGAAAAGGAAAGGAGAAGATTAAGATTAAAATAAATATTTTCATTTACTATGGACTATCACCACTAAAATTTGTAAAGAAGTTGTGCATTCCTGGCTGACAACAAAAGCCTTTAAGTGCTTCTGTTCACGTCTTACAATTTTGTAGTTATTAAATGATTATTGACTTTAAATACATTTTCTGCGTGGATAAAAAATTACTTTTAATTGAAAAATGTGTGATTTTTGTTTGTTTGTTTAGGAAAGGTATTCCAAGTGAACAAGTGAAACATGCTGATAGAGAGCAAGCAAAGCGTATAGTTTACTCAGTGGTTTATGGAGCAGGTAGGCATTTTATAGCAAAAAAAACCCAGCTGCAGTAAGTTTATACTTTATACATAATTTATATAAGTGGACTGAATTGCTAAAGGTAAATAAAAGTTTTTCAGGGTATTACATTTTTATTTTTATCAAGGATTATTAAATTATCTACCCAGTAGCACAATTATCAAATTGCCATATACAAAGATTATCTGATTTTGTATTTGTTTGCTGCTGATGTAACTGAAGCATTTGCTTTATCTAAAATGAGTTTAATTTTGAGTGTACTTTGCATTCTCTCAGTATATAGGTAGAGATGAGAATAACTGCAATGAAATTAAAAGAATTCCAATATTGTCTCAAAGCACATTTATAGAATCACACAGAATGACAGCAATTGGAAGGGACCTCTGGAGGTCATCAGATCCAGCCCTCATGTCCAAGCAGGGACACCTTGAGCTGGTTGCCCAGGATTGTGTCCAGATGGCTTTTCAATGTCTTCAACGCTGGAGAAAGGCCTCCCTGGACAACCTGTGCCAGTGCTTGGTCATCCTCAAAGTGTAAAAGTGTTTCCCTACTTTGAGTCTTAATGTTTACTGCCATTTCTTTACCATCCAGAAAACTTGCCAAAACCACTGTTCCCCATCCTGCCTAAGTCCAGCCCAGGTCCCAGTTAAGTCAAGATGTTTGAGGTACTTTCCAAAACTGCCTCCCATTTCTTAAATTTTGCCCAACTCTCCTAATCCTTCACACATGGTTATAATTACCTTTTCTGGGGAGACAGATGTTTGTATATCATCAGCCTACAAGCTGTTGCAAGTTGGATTTAGTGAACAGCTGACTAAACTTTATGTAGGTCTTCTGGAGAAATCCAAAAGCTCTACAGAAGATGAGTACTTGAAAAACTCATTTAGTAAATGAGAGTCCTGGGCTGCAGGCTGTATGTAACTTGTAAACACTTAATGCTGCATCTTGGGTTCCTGAGATGCTTTCTAAACCATCTTTTGCACTGAGTCACCAACAGTCCTTGAACCAAAGGCAGAATTGGCCAGGGCATTCAATTTATTGTTTATGGCATTCAACTGGGAAGGGAAGAAAAACACTTCAAATTCAGCTCTCCAGAATATCTCTTTTGTGTATAGGGGTGTGTGGGGGTTATATACACACATATAAGAGTAAATATATATATATGCACACACCTGCATTTTTACATTAAACTGTATTTAATTTTAAACATCTGTGTTTAAAATCTGCATTAAAAAAAGCCCAGCACTTGTTCCCTGCAATGTAAGTTCGGACTCCCATTTCCAGCTTGAATGGTTTCATCACAGGGTTATTTTACAAAATGCAAGAAATAGCACTCCTGCCCCTTGTTCCATGCACATGCTGCACATTTCCTATCCCCTTCACTGTGGGTGGAACAGCAGATACCAGATGTAATCAGACTGAATCACCACCAGTTGAATGCCCTGTAGTTCTGTATACAGTCAGAAATGCCTCAGTTGCTGGGGCTAGAGCCTCTTTCAGTGAAGCCTTTGTCTTTCTACTCATGCTATAGAGAACTTCCATGATTAGATTTAAGCACAGTATTGGCACTCCCTCACTTGCTCTGAAACAGCCACTGAACATTTTGGTGCAGCAGCACTTGATTAAAGTATCTCCTTTACTCACTTGCTTTGTGTCCCTCTCTCTCAAACGAGGACAGTTGAAGCACCTCAAAGATAATAAGATGTTTCCAGTTCATTAGCTGTGTGATCAGTTCCTAATTAAGACATGAAATGATATCATTAAACTACTTAGATGGAAACTGGGCTGACAAAAAGTAATTCTTAGATACCTGAAACTGATGGACTGAATTCCATTCACAGTTTGTCTCCCTTCAAAAGATGGCTCACTTTTCATTAAGAAGACATTTTGATACAACTGAAGAGTGTGAATAATACTTCTTTTAGGATTAAAAACTACATAAACATTCCCTGTAGTAAATGGTGTGGTTTTTTTCTTTTTGTTTTCTTAGCTTTAGGTTATCCTTGGTTTATGTTTTCAAGGTCTTTTCTATAATTCTGGAGGATAATAAAGAAAGAAAGTTTGTTATTAGGAAAAGGTTCTTCCCCCAGAGGATGGGTGGGTGGGTGTGGGAACAGGCTCCCCAGAACAGTGGTCACAGCACCAAGCCTGAGAGAG
This sequence comes from Lepidothrix coronata, assembly GCF_001604755.1. Lineage (NCBI taxonomy): Eukaryota > Metazoa > Chordata > Aves > Passeriformes > Pipridae > Lepidothrix > Lepidothrix coronata. The sequence continues at coordinate 2,645,604 of NW_016690265.1, read as the reverse complement.
TTCAAGAATTGTTTGGATTATACTCTCAGGCACATGATGCAATTCTTGGAGTGTCCTGTGTTGGGCCAGGAATTGGTCTTGATGATCCTTGTGGGTCCCTTCCAACTCGGGATATTCTATGATTCTATGAATACTTTTGCTTGATTTGGAGCAGTTCAATTCACCTGCTTCTGCCTCAGTCATCTTGTAAAACTAAAACATGGAGAACTTAAACATCTGTAAAATAAGGAATTAATTCAATTCAATGCCCTAAATTGACACAGAGGGATGTCAAAGTGTTTAAATGAAAACTAATGCTATTTTCAATTTTGAAAGATGGTATTACAGAATGAAGAACACTAAATCACAGGCTGCTACTAATAATTCCCCTGGCATAGATAACTCAAGGAGAGTGCTCAGGGAAGCTTTAGTCCACTCCTGGGCTTTACTTGGCATGGCCTATGCTCCTGTGTTGTGGAACATGATCTGACACAATTATGTGACTGTGCCTTCACCTCTTTTTGCTTCCCAGGAACTGTATTTCCCTGGGACCTTTCAGATGTCCTTGCTAATTTTGTGCCTTAATTTTCCTAGTATTTTATGCAATACTTTGTTCTCTATATTAATAGTTCTTTAAATGGATAACATGGACAAACTTAGATGTTACAGTTCTCTAAGGAAGCTAGAGAAGTCTTCTAGCTGTTAGCAATATATGCTTTAGCAGATAAATTTATCATTTGCTGACCCAGGAAGAAAACCCAAATTAGTTAGATGTCAAAAAAAAAAAAAAAAGTACAGACCTATAATAGCTCAGCAAGTGTCATCCTGGATGTCTTGTGAATGTCTTCCTCTAGTCCCTTGTCCAGACTGGTGTTCCTGCAGCTCAGTGCAGATCCTGGCATGACTGAGAACAAAATGCTACAGAATTATTCTGAAATGCACATCAGACTGACAGTGATGGCATTTAGGTGGCTGAAATCCTCTCTCTTTTAAAAGTGCTAGATAATTTTTCTTGACAGTATTACCGTGACAAGGACTATTCTGTGCCTTTCATGCCTTGAGCCGTCGCCTCTCAGCTTATGTTCTTTGCAGACACAGGGCTGGTTCTGTGTTGCTGTGCAGCTGACACAAATATATCTGTCTTTCAAACTTCATATGACTAATGTTGATGTATGTTTTATTTTTGCTGGAACTGTTTGGTTTATAAATGTGTTTCAACTGTAGCTCTTAGTTTATATTTTCACACTCTGAAAAACTGTCTTCGGGTTTTTTCCACATTTTTATAAGTGCTTTTTGGTCCAACGTAATATATCTTGTGTACCTATATTCTGTCCAAAAGCTATTATTCCTTTCTCTCTCTGTTGAAACACTTTTTTCTGATTTTTTTTTTCCTACCCTTTTATCTCAAAACTTGGACACAGATTTTTACAGACATTGAGAAGCCTGTTTGAAATCCATGGGACTCAGTCTCCTAATGGCCCTTCTAAATTCAGGCTATTTGATCTGATTGCTTCAGCAGTTAAGTTTTTGTGATTTCGACACCAACTCTAAAGCTTCCAGCTAAACTCAACCTCACACATCTCAATCCCTTTTTAGATCTTCATTAATATTTGTGTTTGTTTAAAATTGATTTCATGTCTTTATCTGCTCTTCAAAGTTTTCAGATTTCTACTCTGAATTAATAAAATGATACTTAAAGCTTCACAGAGTTATTCTGTGAACAAAAGATTTCAACCGCATTATAGGTATAAATTTTAACTAGGAATTTCTTAATTACATAATTCTGGTATACTTCTTATTAATTATATACTTAGTCCAGTAATTTCAGTAAAACATTCAAGCTGAGAGTTAAACATTTATTTTGTTGAAATGTGACTGTAGTATATCAGATCCATCCTCTTTCACGGAGAGAGCTAAGTAAAGTTAATTCCAGTAATTGTGCATGTAACAGTGCTATTGTATATAGTGGATTTCTGTTCTGCTTTATTGCATAATAAAGATAATTTCTCTACCACCAGGTAAAGAACGTCTTGCTGACTGCTTGGGAATTACTCCTCTTCAAGCCAGTCAATTTATAGAAAGTTTTATGCAAAAATACAAGAAAGTGCATGAATTTACAAAGAAAACCATTGAGCAATGCCGAAATAAAGGTAATCCAAAGTCTGTGACCACATTTAATGTACTGATCAGCACTGTTTGACAGTGGTGAAGACAAACATTCAGCTCATCCCAAATTCTGATCGTTATAATACAAGAAAAAAGATGGAAGATCATTTCTTGGTGAATCAGGTTTGGGGTTTTGTTTCTTTTTTTTAACCCTAAAAGGAGCTGCTTAAGCCTGTCTGCCTTTTCTCAGAAAGATGCTAACAGAGTAAGACATCTGTTCTCAGAGTGAACCCTACTTAATGTCAAGTTACACTGCGTCATTTTGACATATGATGTACTCCAACACAAAGAAGCCCAGGGAATCTTTTACTTAATAAATAGGCTACATGGCTGCTGGACTGTGGAAGCTCAACCAATTACACAGCCAATTTTTTAAAACTTATTTTTTATTTGCATCAGTCAGAATTTATGTGCTTGAAGTTCAGGTGGTAGCTGTGATGACAGATGTGTGCAGAGTGCTTCTTGGAGCCAGCAGCTGCAAACTCTTCTTGCATCAAATTTGTTGTTAGTCTACATATTCATTTATATTTAGTGAATCCTAGGAGTGCAGTAATTTGAGGAGAGAAAACATAGCTGCTTGAAATATTGTCTTTTAAAAGCTAATTAGCAGAACTGTCAAAATTGAGTTCTTTTGTTTCTTAATAGGGCACGCAGTACTAAGACATTTTGTAGAAATAAATAGTAAATTTACAATATAATGTTACCCATCATTGTATGTCACGATAGAAACATGTAATTGACTTCTAGTCATGAAAATGGGTAGTATTCCTTTTTTGTACTTTGTAGGGCCTAAAAATCTGCTGGTAGCATGAACTGTCATTGTGTCATGCAGTTGTGTTCCTTCATTCATTAATGCTAGTCAAGAAAAGTGAAGCTACTGAACAATATATTTTCAGCTAGAATTGAGCCCAACATAATGTACCTAGTAAAATATTACACAGTATTACACGTTTATTATATATTTATGATCTATTTAAAATAGCAGCATTCTTTTCTTAAAAATGAATGCATTTCAATAAACAAACTTCTGTGGTAAAAAATCTGATTTATAAGTTCAGTAGACAAGAGTGTCATGACTAATGTTCTAATGTCAAGGCACACTTGTTTAATTACTTCTTACTCCTCCTTGCACTGCTGTCTATCAACCATTTTTTTAACCATTAATGGTAGAAGAGTAATCTGTTTAGGTTGTACAACCTCTAAAAATCTGCAGCAGATCAGCATTATTTAATATTTTTCTTGTTAATCCACCTCAGATTCTAACTTTCCAACAAAAACATTCCAACCTAGTGAGGTCATATTAAGGTAATTTTTCTTTATCTGCAGTTCAAAGGTGAGCAGCATCCACCCTACTAATATTATTTAGGTGTTATGAATGTCTGATATTCCATATAGATATGATAAGCTTATAAATAATTATTTTTGATGAAGATATTTGTTATTGTATTTATTACTATATTGCTGTTGTTTTTTAATGAAATTGCTGGCATATTAAAAAGACTACTTTAAGCCCTCATTCAGATATGTATTTGCAGATTAATCATTGACCCCAGACACATCCTCTGCCACTGTTACATGAATGATGGTATTTGTCTGGGGACGCTGATCAGTTATGAGTATTGCAAGGGCGATTCTGTTGTGGAGTCACACCTCATGGGAATAAGGAGATTACAGCAAATCTATTTTTACCTGAGAATATAATATTTCAACAGTTCCTTCTTTAAATACTGTTCTTTGTGGAAAATCTTAGTTAAACTGGAAGGACTGATTTGCCAAAGAATATCCTAACCCCCAGATAATTCAGTTCCTTGCTCCAAAACTGGTATTTTGGTATCAGCATGTACTAATTCACAGAAAGCAGTATTAATTCAACAGAACCATCTTCTTCCTCTTCACATAAGCCTGAGTATGTGTTGTTCATGGTAAGGTTATAACTTTTTCTTTGAAGAGGTCTCCTTACCACTTGTGCTTGCATGGCTTGGTTGCCACAGAGGAAATGAAGCCATGGCAGACTGAACTTCCATATAATGACAACTCATGGGTAATCAAGGGGATCAGAACTATAACAGAATATTTTTTTAAAGATTTATTTTTAACATGGATGATCTTTTAATTTTTCTTAAAATAAGAAGTTTAGTTTTGAAGATAAGCTAAGTTTTTGTACGTGTTCTTTTGACAAGAGCATCCTCACGTCTCTTTTCCCTCTCGACTCTTCTCTCTTGCCCTCCCAAGTAGTTTTTTTAGCACAGTACATCATTAGTCCTAAGGTAAAACTTTAACTGTGTTTTCATATGTTTCTTTTAAACTAAAAACCCCCACCACACTAAAGTTAAGACAGTTTGGCTGTGAAAGAAACACAGAAATGCCACATAAAGAAAATTGAAAAAAAAAAAGATATAATTTGTTTTTTTTTTCCCCAAAACTATTTTATATTTTTGGAATATATTCATTACTGATTTAATTACTTTACAAATTGATTTTTCTTTACTATTCCCAAGTAAACTACTCATTGCATGGAAAGCTCTAATTATGGCTGCTAATAGATAGCTAATTCTGCTAGGTATTTATAGTTTCATCTCCCACAGAGAGAGTTTGGTGGTTTATCAGTAGACATTCCTAATGAAAATACAGCTTTAATGAACAGAAGTTTTCCTTGTATAACATGTACCAATAATCTGAGTGAAATAATTATTAAATCCAAAATACAATAAGCATTTAAAGTTTAAATAAGGTCTGTTTTCAGAGTACAAAATATTAAATTGACTCGGACAGCGCATAATTACAAATATCTATATTATCTTCAAAAAGAATATTTGAAATTTAATCACTCTGAGAACACTAATTTCTGTTTAAATCCTACCAGGTTATGTGGTTTCCATAATGGGACGTAAAAGACCCCTGGCCAATATCAATGCCCAGGATTACAAACTGCGCACTCAAGCAGAGAGGCAGGCTGTCAATTTTGTTGTTCAAGGTAAAGAACTGCCCACTACCTTCCTGCTTATCTACCTGTCTCTTTATCTCTGCTTGGCTTTAGTGGGCAACAATTCTGGTAATCTCAGAAGAATGAACATTTAGTTGTCTACTGGAGGAAGTGTGAAGTTTTACTATGAAAGAGAAGTTAAAATGATGTAATCTGACTGTCTTGGAAATTGCTAGTAAACAACAACAATAATAACAACAACAACAGTATAGATGTTTTGCTACATTGGAGTGCTCTGTGGTGGTTAAATAATACATACTGTGTATAGAGAGAATATCTGGAATTCAGTTTTTCTGATGCACTGTTGTATTTAAACATTTTCCTTTCTAGTTTTCATAGTTTTTTTTTCCTTATGGTTTTTTGTGATTCTGGTTTTTATTTTTTCTGGTTTTTTTTTTTTCAGAAATATAAAACATTACAAGAGTCGTGTGTTGTTAGTATTTGTTTTGAAACCCCACTCATTCGTTGTAAGAAACATTCAAACTTAATTCTGTGAAGGGCAAGAAAAAAGATATTTTTTCAGAGAAAAACATTGCCAATTTACCATATAGATTGAAAATGTAGAAATCAGCAGTAAGTGCTTACATGCTAGTTAATCTGATGCATTAATATACTCTGTTTAAATCACTTGGGGTTCAGTTGTGTACAGAGTTTAGCTACCGAAGGGAAAAAAACAACCTGAGCTGCCAGTCCCAGACTGAGATGCTTCCTAACAAGCTATCCCTTGGAAGAATTACTTTTTAATTGGGTGATGCTGACAAGGTTTTCCTTAAGTTATATTGGAAGTGTACAATTTACAGGCAAGTGAAAAGTGCTTTCTAGACATGGTGATGGAGTTCTCCTTATAAAGTGATTTGGATTTTCCTTTTGAAAGGATTGTGTGCTGGGTTTTTTTTTTTTCTCTCCAAATATTATTCATTTTAATGTTTCATCTTTAAAATGACATAAGTATTTATGCCATGTTTGACACTCCTTATAATTTGTAACTGACTTTAAGTACTGTCTCTGCAAGGACACCTACAGATCTAGAATTCTAATATATACCCTTTTGCTTGAGTAATAGTTGTGCTTGAGTGACGGTGCCTTTCTGTAGGAGGCCCCCACTTGTAGAATTTTAAAATATCCTTGTAAGATCTGCAGCAAAGGTTTATGGGCATCCCTGTCCAGCCTTCTCCAGAGCCTCGTGCTCAGTTTAGCTGGCTCCCATCCAGCTGGATGGAGCCCCTCCAGGTGAAGGCACGATGCTTGAGCCAACACAGCGAGTCCTGCTGAGCTTACAGTGCACCATTAATGAGGAAACACGGCCCTCTGAGCAGCACTTGCTCTGTCCATCTGTCCCAAGAGCTGGAGCTGAGGCAAAGCTATCACAGGACTGTCTACCAAACACTCATTCCTAAGTACCTACAATAATATTGTCATAGTTCATTGTTGGACAAATCTGATGAAAAATAATGTAGTTGTTACTCAAAACATTTGATATTATAAGGTGCGATAAAACAAGGATGAAAAACTCTAAAATATTTGGTATTCCCAAATTTTATAAAAAATTTCGTTCTAGATTACAATGATTTTTTAATTTCAGGATTTCAGCCATGAGATAATACTTTAGGAATGTAAAAACTTAATAAATTATACTAAAACCTTTTATCATAGTTAGTGAACTAAACTACATTTAATTTATGTGTTCTATAACTATACCTAATAGTCTAATTAATTTAAGTAGTTTGCATTTTGGTTATGGTAGCAACAATTGGTAGCAGACTTCTTCTGATGCATGACAATATTGAGAGGAATGTAGAGTTTCAGCTTTTACTTACTGCAGCTGGGTTTCTCACACTTCTTTCATTTTTTCTCTTTTTGGATATTTCCCAGTTCAATAGTTTTCACCAATCTACAGCATATATTCTTCAGTTATAATTCAGCTCTACCTATCCACATAGAGCAACCCATTCATTTTATCTTTTATTATTTATTTATAGTTGTGACAAAATCAACCAGAAGGATATATAATTATTTTCTTTTTAAAAATTTAAAGTAGCTTATCTCTAAAGATCATATCTCAGAAAAAATTATTTTGAGAATTCTTTTATATTTTATTACTTTACATTTTTTCATGAAGAATATATATAGAACGTATGTATTGTGATGGACTAAATGCTCAATTACATAGTTTTGTTCTCGTGATCACTAAGTTACATGACCTTTGCTAAAACATGGTTTCCTACCTTTTATACCAATGTGTCCCTTTTTGTGATGTGTTGAATCAATTTGACACATCATTTGAACAGGAAAACAAGACAAGTATTTGAGGCTAAACTCGCAGTCAGACATTGCCATCTCTCAGCCATAGGTCTGCACTTGATACAGTCAATGACCAAAACAGTCTCAGCACGGGATTCAGAGGAGACAGTTTGTCACAGAAAACTGTGGAGGAAGAAGAGCTGTTAAGTCTGAGTCCTTGTTCTCTTAGACATTCTCCCTTAGCCAGAAGGGCCAACCCCAGGGAAGTGGTCATGGCACCAAACCTGACAGAGTTCAAGAAGTGTCTGGATGGTGCTCTTGGACATATGGTTCAGATTTAGTGTCCTGCAAGGAGCAGGGAGTTGGACTTCATGATCCTTATAGGTCCCTTCTGAGTGGGGGTATCCTATGATTCTATGAGTATCTCCCAGCACAGTACCCTTACGATTTGCCTACCTGGCTGTTCCTTATCCCTACTCTGATAGTTGAACCATTTGGAAGAAAGAATTCAAAATTTGTTGAGTTACACAGTGCGAGGGCAACATCTGTGGTCTCGGACATTTAGGATATCTGATGGGACGAAGAAGATTATGGCTTCCAATCCTTACCTAAAGGATTGTTTCTGCATTTTATCTGATAAATCTTTTATGTCAAATGTATGGTTCAGAACAGAGCCTTTCACCAAACTACAGGTCTGGAGAATCATTCTACCTCTTGATCACCAGAAATATGTTGTCTATTATGTACCATGACACTGTTTTATGCACCACTGCTCTTAACACTGTAATGTAATGAATATATGGATATACATCACATACACATGGAAATATGGAAAAGTACAAAATTAAGGTTCCAAATTGAAATGCAGCACTGAAACAATGTTCTGACCTTTTGTGACAATAAATTTTAATTGATTTATAGATAAATTTTAATTCAAACTTAGATAATTTCAGACCTTTTTTTATAAAAAGGAATTTTTCAACCTATAGCTATGACTGACAAATTCACCTTTAATTTACACATAATTTCATATTGTTATTTTCTAGTTTTAATTAACATGTAATTATTTTGTTTGTTATTTATTAATCTTATAATCTGTTTCACATATTACATTAATTGGATCTGCTAGTTTTGAAAATTCTTCTAATTCAGAATCTTCAGATGTTTTTCATTCCTATGCCATAGTTCCAAGAAGAACGTTTTCCTTTTGCGTGCTTTAAATTAAAAGCAGATCACTTTCTTTCATAGGCTCTGCAGCTGATCTTTGTAAAATGGCTATGGTGAAGATTTTTACCTCTGTTGTCGTTTCTCCCACTTTAACAGCCAGGTTAGTAATGAATGACTGCAAAACTGTTTGTTCTTAAAACAAAATTGGTTGAAATGAATATATTTCTGGCATTTTAAGCAGCTGTAGAAATGTCATGTATGCCTCTGAATCTTTTAACAAGCAAAGACTTGTGAGATGGTTTTATACATTTAAAGTTACATCTTTGTACTTTAATGGTTGGATCTGTAAATCCATCCCAAGGCAATAAAATGCCCCAGGGCCATTTAAACTCAGTCAGATCCAGTTCAGTGGTAGTTCTGCATCTTTGAAATCAAGCCCACTGATCATATCCTTCCTGTATTTTGAGGGTATTGTACAGTGGGAATTGAACATTCAATGGGCTGGGAAAAAAAACAGGAATCAGGAAACCAGTACTCAAGCAAAATAAATGAACATTTTTTATTCTTGTATAGATGGCTTTCCTTTGCTAAAGAAAAGCTTGGTCATCATGATTCTCTTCTGCTGTGACTGCTGAGAGTTGGGCAGGAGATCACAGAACATCCTCAAGAGTTTTACACCACTAGCAGAAATAATGAAGTCTACTTTTCCTGTAAAAAGGATGGAGGGGATGGTGCAGAGAGCCAGGGAGCATTATTATTTGCTGAAATAGAAAGATACTTTGAAGTCAAACAGGCACAAAAAAACCCAAACAAATGGGTTCTCATCTTGTGTAATGCTGTAGTAAACAATCCAGTGGCACATGAATTTGTGCAGTACAAGTTCAAATAAAAGCAGAGATAGCAGACAGTGCAGAACATCAGTGTTTCTGTCATCTAGAAGGGGTAATAATAACTTAGCTGTAGCAATCATGTGTTAAGGACTTCAGTGGGTATTTAGGTTACAAAGGAACAGGGTTTGGCCTTCCAAATATACTTGGCAATTATGTGTTATATCCAACCTATAAATACTCTGTGTGTGTGTGTGTGTATGTGTGTGTGTATCATTTACACACAGTGGTGTTGTTTTATTTGATCCGTGTTTGAAAACGTAATTTTTAATTACAAATATAAATTCCACTTTTTGAATTCAAAGTTAGAGTCAGTCGTTCCTATGCCAAAAATAAAACTGTTGAGTGTTCTTGGTAGTACAGATCTGAAATGGGAAATGATTCTTTGGTGGAGATGATTCTTTGGATCCTGCCTGCATTCAGACAATGGTACATTTCTGTGTTAAATGTTGGATGATGCACTATCACATATTGCATTCTACATTTTCAGGCAGATTCTCTGCACTGATTATAATTCTTTTTGATACCTGAGTTGAATGAAGAGACCAGAATCTGATGGCTGTGGCATGGATGAAAATTTCTGTATCAGTAGCAAGCAAAACTTTGAGTTAGATTAGTGATAGAGGAGTAGCCAACAGTGTTTAGTAGGGGAGGCAAGTGAAGGTGATGAGAGGGCAAAGAACATACTCCCTTCTGCAGTTCCTACCTGGCACACAGATCTTTAGATTCAGTAACTGGCTGTTTGTTGTCTGAGAAAGCCAAATGTCATGTCTGATAAAGCTCATGAATGTTTTCTTCTCTCTCAACAGAAAATTTTGCTTCGGTTTTTATTTCTCAAAACTATTTATTTTAAAGAAGTAGTGTCACCAAATGGCTGAGGAGGTAACAGATATGGGGAAATATTGGAGTTTTACATGTTGAAATTCCTTGTGAAAGCGTAGGGGAATGGCTACACCAGACAACAACAAAGTATCACTGCCTATCCTGCTTATTCTTATCATAAACGTCACAGCTGGGAAAGATCAAAACTGCAAGGACATGTCAAAGAGATAGACTAGTTTAAACAAGAATTTTGAACTCCTGCCAGCCATTAACAACTGGATGGCTTTGCTAGAGGAGAGTGTTTCAATAGTCAATAATGGCTCCTTGCTGTAATATTTAGTAGGTACTTATGGCCAGAGTTGTCAGAAAAGCACAATCAATGCCTTTATAAATTCTGTGAACACTCACCAGTTTGGACAGTGGCATTTGAAAGCATCAGTGGGGTGTTGCCAAAAGAGTATGGGACTGAAACTTGAAATATTGTGTTTCCACTTGCCTGCCAGGTGACATTCAGTTAGTTATTTTTTCAGTAGTCTGTTTCTTGATTTTCTTATCAGTCAAGTTAGGATAATGATCCTAACATCCTTTATGAAGCCCTTTGAAAAATATTGTTAAAAGGAAGTGTGTACATAATCGGTGCTCTTGTTGTAACAGTGGGAAGGCACAGTAGCTCTTCCAAAATGAGAATATAATCAATCTCCTATTATCATCCCATCAGATCATATTCATTCCAAAGATAGCACACTACTATCTTTTCTTCTATCTTCAGCCCCTTGTAAGTATCTCTATTTCCCTATTAGAATTTCTAATTTTGGAAACAGAATTTTCGCTTTGAACAGTATATCAAAGGGAAATATAATTTTTACAGGCTTTAGAAGTGTTTATGAGCATTTACACTGGGAGACAGTATCCTGTTAAGCATAGCTAAGTTTTGGCTAATGCTCAACATTTTGTCTTCCTTACCTTGGAAATAAAGAAAAAATAATTCTGGGTAAGGTCTTACAGTTTTTAGTGTTAGTTTGCAGTCTTCACTCACAGCACTGCTTTCATTGTTCTGCACTGTAAGCTGTTCAGCTGTGAGCAAGCTCTGACCCAACAGTGTGAAACTTTCATCTGACTAGCAGCTCATAGATTTTCAGTTATTGTTTGCACATATGATACTGCATTTGGAAGTCAGGGAAAGGTAATCAAGTCACATTTTCATGAGGCTTCATCAGAGAGGCCTTCTTGATGAAACAGGATATTCCACTGTGACTGATCAATTCTGTTTTGTCAACTAGCAGTCTCATTTTTCTCTTTGTGTTCCTTCATCTTTTAATTCAAATGCCAGCCTAGCAGATTATGCTTTGACAGTAAAAAGTCAATCAGTTACCTGGAAATAATTTTACAGAAACCAGGAAAAGTAGCATTAAATGCAACACATATGATATGGATCTGATATTAGTATGAGTTGGCTACTGGTATCTCTGCATATTGTGTGGCACTGACAAGTAATCACAATTTCTTCAGACTTCTTCCATATTACCTAGATCTTTCTTAAGATGCTGTTCTGCTGCTGCTGGCCAAGTTGCTTGCTGAAAATGTGCTGCTGACATAAATTATTCAAGTGCCAGCTTTTACCTGTCTGATGCAATCCACAGAACCTCCACATGATGTTTCCTGCAGGCAGATGATAGCAAAGAAACTTCTGAAGTGAGATCAAGGCATGCAGTAGCAGCTGAAAGAAAGATTTATGGAACTGATGAGAGGGTAAAGGTACTCGATGAACTCAGATGGACAGTTGTAGTTCTTTTCAGTGTTTAAAACATCACTGCAGTGGCAGACACATGGAAACTTGGTGAGAAAGAAGGATGCTGGCAAACTGTGGAAGAATTGCTGCCTATAGCAATGATTGTACATATTATCACTTTGCAAGCTGAAGCTGCACTGATGGTTACCCAAAGTCTACCTGATGCTACATGAACTTCTGAGGAAGTCATTAAAGATGATAATATCCCAACAACATGCAAATTAATTTTAACAAGTCTACAGAACTATTGAGTAATTTGGTGTGAATCCAGAAATTCTGCTTTCTCACCAATTTATTGTTCCTTCAGCACTGGACCTGTGCCACGAACACACAGCTTTACTTCTTAGCATGTCTGGAGCCTAGTTAAAGAGAGAGGTTCAGCCACAGGCCAGATCTAAATGAGTGATCTGAAAAGGAAAAGCCACCAGCAAATAAAAGGAAAAGGTATATTTTCTTGGTCCCAGCTGCTTTTCAATAGCAGTGGATGCTGGAGGTTTTGTATGTCTTCCTCAATGAACAAACTCCTTAATCAACCTAATGATTTTCTGAGCTGGTGAGCTGTAAATGCAGCTCACTTCTGCAGATAGGTAAATTAGTTAGAAACAGCCCCTATCATCCCAGGAACAAGCATTTTGTTTTGTGACCTGGATTTTTTTCAGATACAAGTCATGTGATAAATCACACATGATTCATTTGTTGGAAGTGGCTTCAGTTTTAGTATGACACAAGAATCCAGAGGCATTTTTATAAGGTGTATAGGGATTCAATCATTATTACTTTATGAACTTCTTATCATTTCTCAGATTCATACAAGAAGGCATACTAATAAACCCAACTTCATGATTACATCATAGTTTCAACCAAATACATTCAGTAAAATGCTTAGAGCTGCTGCTATGTGTGTTGATTTTCTTTAACTCTGAGCATAAATCTTACTTCCCTTTATCTGTTTCTTCAGGAATTAAATAGTTGTTTTTAATCATGTTTCTTCTCTACCAGTTAACCAGGATTTTCAAGTAAATGCTTATTGCTCTGGTACTCTGCCCACAGTTCCCACCCAGGATATGGATTAACTCTAGCAGGATGGTCAATTTTTACCTATAGCCTAATACTGGAGAAATAGAATCACAAGGAAAAGATAAAAGTTTTGGATTCTGCTTGAGAGGAGAGTAAGATTGTTGTTTCACACACAAATGCTTTTGTTTCAGTAGCAGAAGTTCCCAGATTGTATTGCTATGTCAGAAATGACTGGGAACTCTCCATAGCTGCTGTCCCAGACCAATATGTAGCTCTTCGCCTCCCAAAGTGGCCAAGTAACATTGAATTTCTAGGCAGGCTGTAACTTAGGAAAATCATCACTTTCCTTAAGCATTCAAGCAGTATTTTGCATGCATCCACAAGATGGTGAACTGTTACCTGAACACTTCATGCACAGTAAGCCAGAGCAAGTCAGTTATTCTTTATAGAAAGAACAAAATATATTTAATATGCTTAAATATCACAGCCAAAAAGGACATTCACGATGTAGCAGGTTTTTCAGGGTTCCTTTATGTGAGTTGTTGGATGCAAATAAATGTATTTCATTTATAAACCCCTTTTGTAGGTCACCTTTTAGATTAGTATGTTTTCAAACACTTTGGATACATGCAAAAATTCTATTATCTTTAATTAACCATCTGTTCAGTTTCCTTCTCTTCATGATGTAGCTGCTGAGAAAACCAATTTCATAAATTAGCTGGATTTTTATGGTTAAAATGTTAAAATATCTTGGTCTTTATCATGGAAACACTGGAAGAGGTAGCTTAAAGTTAATGCAAGTGACATTTATGCAGGCATGATGTATCTTGAGCTATAACCTTTATAGTACCACATTAGAAATCCTGATAGATGCAGCTTCAAAAAAAAAAAAAAAACAAAACAGGGAAACTCTACAAAATATTATAAAATTATCATAACCTTGTTCCTTAGTTACGTGACAACTTAATAGACATTTTGTCCACTGGAATCTGTGGGGAAACTGTGGCAGAGCTAAATAACAGGTAGTATTAGTAGTATCAGAAAAAAAATGAATAGTGTTTTAGTGCAGGGAACATGGATATTTCTAAGAAGGATCGGATCCAACATCCATCTGGCCCATTATTGCTGAGTGTGGCCAGTAGCAGATGCTTCAGGAGGGAGGTGTAAGATCTGTAGTAGGGTAGCCTGTCTGTCTGCAGATTTTCATCTTCCTCTACTTGTGGGGATGAGTCTAAGTTCTGAAACATAAGATTTAAAAGTCTTCCCAAAAATTCATTGTATGTTGTCATTTCTAAATGTTCTTGAAATCCACGCAAGTGTTTGTTACATGAGCAGCCATTCTGACTTTTTCTGACAATGTCTTTCATTACATGCCTTTTAAACCAATATTTTATTTTATTAAATATTTATTTATTGAGTGTGAATGTCTCAGATTTTCAAGTCATTAAATTCTTCTTTTCAGTAACAAAACATAAAACTTATTTTCATTGGTTTTTTGGTGTTTGGTTTTGGGTTTTTTTTCATATATCCCTATTTGTCTGATTTCAAAATACGTTACTGTTTTTATCTTTTTTTTTTTTCCTAACCACTTAAAAGCTTTTATGCTTTTTGGGGATTTTTTTAAACTTATTTTTATATACAAAACTTCTAACCATGTACTCCTGTGTCTGCAGCTTTGAAGTCTCCCATTAGGCATTTAGAGGTTTCAGATTCAAAATGAAAAATGTGATATTACTAGTTGGATTATTATTTATTGATCATTGATTTGATTCTGTCAAAAAAAAGGGGTTGCATAGGATTACAAGGGATTACAAGGATATTAATAATTGGGATATAAAATCTAATACTGTTGTTACAGAAAATGTTCACAATTTCAATGATCAGGGACATGGTGTTTTTTTAAATGACAAAAACCTTGTCTGAGTAGAAAATGACTGATTTTACCCCCACAGAGTCAATGCATAGAGTTGGACTTTTCCAGATGTCAGTTCAGAACATCTAAGTCAGAACCAACCTTAGTCCCTTGTCTATAGAAGGAGCATGAATTTAATTAGTTTGAGGAACTCTTGGCACGTTGTAATGTCCCGAAACACTACATGTGGCTGTTAAAAACCAGCCTCTGATAAAGGCTACTATGGCAATCTTGCCTAATTTTCAGGCAATCCAGAAAATAGTTAATAAAATATCAGTTTGTAAATCAAAGGCATTCTTATCATCTGTAGAACAACAACAAAGAAAATACTAGTCTCTGCCTGGTTTGCAGTTTGTAATCCAGCTGGCCATACCTCTTAGCAACAGTTAATGAGAGGAGCTTGCTATTTCAATATTCCTTCAAAGTGAAGAGGATTCAATTAAGCTATTAAGGAAAAGTATAGGGGTTTTTTTTAAACTTCTTTCACTCAAGGTGTGCAACGGTTGGGTGGGTGCATGCACTGGAATGGTGAAAGCTGTGAATTTTGAATGTATAAATTGCTTTGATTTTTTTTCTTTCATGTGTATTGCTGTCAAATTGAATGCTTCCTTCTGTGGAACAGCACATTGCATGCAAGTATTATTACTTTAACAAGCCTGAAAAAATACAGGTGGCCTTGTACTGTAAGATTGTAAGAGCAGAACCCATTAATTTGATGTGAAATGGATAAGAAAAAGAGATAAGAGATCATCAAGAAAATATCTAACTTGACTGATGAACGCTAAGGAGGAAATAGTGTATACTATTTCGCTTCTTTGCATCAATCTAGGAAATCACATTTAGCATTAATTAAATCTTATGTAATACCTTTCATTTGACAATAGAAGATCTCACAAATATTATCCCCATTTTCTAACTGAATTTGCATTGCTTAGGAAAGCAGCAGAGCTAGACAGGGAACCATCAAATGTGAATTTCTAGTTCTGTGTTTAGCAGACAAAACACTGTCCTGAACTTCGACTTAATCACTAGATGTTTAAGATGGGGTAGATGTAACTGCATCTCTGAGCAGTTCCTGAGTTAACTGGCAATGTCACCAAGCTGTGGGCTGTGCTATTCAGGATGATAAGGGTGAGAAACAGGATCCTCCAACCCAGATGGAGAACCAAGCTAAAAGACCTGTGCTGTTTTCAGTATGTGAACTGGAGTATGTAGAGTTGTGTCAAGTTTATTTTGCTGTCCATACAGAAATTGTGAGTTAATTTACATTGCTTCCACAGGTTTTTGGGCATGTATGAAGGTAACACTTAATTTTGGTCCAACCTTGCTCCTCCTGAATGCGATTTTTCCTTTAGAGATGAGGTGATCAGTAGAAACTTTGCTGAGTTGTTTTGAAAATCCTTTTCCTCCATTCCTAAGTTCTGACAAATTTATGATGAAATTTTTATGTATATTGTAAATTCTTCTAAGAAAGGACTTTTCCTTACTAAGTATTCAGAATATATGGTGCTCTTATTCTGACTGAAGGCATGAGACACTACTCTGGTACATACAATAACCAGTCTATCATGTTTTTATTGCACTGGTTTAATCAATGCAATTATTTTCACTTATTCCATTGATTCACAGTTTATTCATCTTTAATATTCACTGTTCTGATTTATATCTTTTACATGTCATTTCAATGATTATGAGGACACTCTTGCTTTAATTAATTTACTTGCATTAGAAATTATAACTTTTCATGTAACTGTATTCTCTTGCTACAGATGATCCTGGTCTTTTCATCTATTTCTTTTTTGTATCCTGTGTCCCAATTTCCTATTAGAAATATGTTAATCTGTTTCCCTCTGCTTCTGACTGTGTTGTGACTAATAATTTAAGAGCTATTATTAGAGCTTACCACACTGTTAGTCAATGTCACATTGTAATTTAAGGCAGCGTGAAACTATCTTAAGAAACTGTGAAAAGTTATTACTAGTAACCATATTGATGTTTCAGCCATTTGTAAAGAAGTATTTACTTGAATAACTGCTAGGTATTAAGAAAAGTCTACAATGGGCATTTAATTTAAATCATGGGATCACAGAACGGTTTGGTTGGGATTGGAAAGGACCTTGAAGGCCATTTAGTTCCATACCCCCTGCCATGGACAGGGGCACCTTCCACAGGACCAAGTTGCTCAGAGCCCCATCCAACCTGGCCTTGAACACTTCCAGGGATGAGGCATCCGTAACTTCTCTGGGCAACTGTTCTCCAGTGCCTCGCCATGCTCATAAAGAAGAATTTCTTCTTTATATCTAATCTATAACCTTGCCCTCGTCATTTTGAAGCTGTTACCCTTGTCCTGTCTCTCTAGGCCCTTGGCAAAATCCCTCTGCATCTCTCTTGTAACCCCTTTAGGTACTGGAAGGTTCTGTAAGGTCTCCTTGGAGCCTTTTCTCCTCCAGGCTGAACAACCCCAACTGTCTCAGCCTGTCCCCATGGGAAGGTGCTCCAGCCCTCTGAGCATCTTCATAGCCTCCTCTGGAGCTGCTCTAACAGGTGCAGGTCTTTCTAATGTTATATACTAATTGCAAAGAAATTTGGGAATGGATGTTACAGTTTTATGACTTACACTCCCAGCTACAGTACTTAAAGAAGTAATAAAATAGATCTAATAGGAATAAAGTCTAATCAGGTATACTGTATTTTTACTACTACTACACTCAGGGATTATATGTGCTATATTGCATCTATTCTGCTGTGGACTTAATTCAATCAAATACATTTATCATTGCCATTGTGAAAGTTCATTTACGTTCAACCCAACAATTTAGGATGCTTCTCCTGTAAGCACTCTACAAATAAGTCACAGTGCATATGCAAGAGACCTATCAATATGGCAGACAAAGAGAAAAACAAAGCAGCAGTTACATTTCCTTACAAAACAGCTCCAGCTGAAGAGCTCAGGTACTTGTAGCTGCTGAGCTTTCACGGGGTTACTGCTTTCAGCTGTACACTCTGTCCTTATGAAGGCAACTGTCCTGATAGCACAGGCACTGGCTCAGGTTGTGTGTATGTGCCTGCAGTTTCATTCTTCAACCCACTTGTTTGTCAGCATGAGGACACCCACTTTGCACATAAGTGAAAACATTATTTCCTGGAAAGGACTCAATTCACTGAACACCTAGGAGTTAATATTGGTATATCAGTGAGCCAAGTACTTTTACTTTTGACCTAATTTTCATTAGTAAAATCACCCATTTGCAACTACATTTATTCCAGCTCAACTTGAAAAAAACAAGGTATGTTAACAAACCATAAACTGTCTCCATAATTTCTTGCATTTTTCTGCAAATTACATTGGTTTTAAGTAATACCTTGTCACGTCATCAGATCCCTGTATGACTTTTATAAGTTAGCAAGCACAGTCTGGGTTTACAACCATGGCCTTTATGTTTCCAGAATATGTGGACTGGCAATTCTTTTAAATCCATTCACGATATTTTAATTTTCTTTGGGTGTTTATTTTCACTTTAACTTATCACTGTGTGTGTGACAAGTAGTTGATGATACGAATGGAAAGAATTTTTTGCATATGTTATCTAAAGTCTCTGAAATTTTTCAGGTTAATTGCCCAGATCCATGATGAATTGTTGTTTGAAGTAGAAGATTCTCAAATCCAGGAATTTTCAGGTAAATACAATCTATCTTGCTCTTTCCCTCCCACCTCATTTTTACTCCCTATATCCTGTGATTTCTCAGAGAATAAAGAGCTAATGTAGCAAGAAGCAGCACATTGATTCTCACAATTAGGAAAATGTATACCAAGCAGATTTTTCTGAATGTTTTCCACCCCTGGCTCTTATGTGGATAAAACGTGGATATACTTATCATCTGGAATTCATCACCATGCTTATTTTTATTTAGTTTTCTTATCAACATTCCATCATCCAGTGTGTGAATCCTGTAAAACTAAATAATAATATTTTCTCCAAGGTTTTAAAGGGTTTTAGAAGGAAATAGGCCAGCTTAAAAAAGTATGGTTTGGAAAGTAACTTCCTAAATACTTTAGATTGGGCCCTGTTACATAAAGAAATATGAAATTCTTAATGTAACCATGTAATGTACTGTAATTTCTAAGTTAGTTTACTGCTTTTTTTAATATTAAGAAATCATTATGATGGCACTCTCAAGGTTAAGGTTAGGAAAAGTTCCAGCCTACATTTTTATCCTCTTATCTGGCTTACTTCCAGACATTATTTCCTAAGCCAGAGTTTATCTCAGCATCTGGTACAAATTTAGTTCACAAGAGAGGCCACATAGGAGGCTGTCTGGTCTCTTCTCCAGTAAGTAGTGGATTTATTCCTGTAGGCACCAAATGTTTATTCACAAACTTTGGTCTTGTTTGAAGCTCAACAACATGTTTGGCTGAAACAATTAGCATAATGTCACAAATATTTTCAATGAACCATACAAGAAATATCTTTCATTATAACCTAAGCATCTAATAAAAAATTAATTTTCACCTTCCTGTGCTGTGTTCATTTGAACAGTGCAATTTGCTATATTAGTCTCATTTCATCATTGATCCCTCTTGTGAGTATTAGTTCAAAATGAGAACATTAAACCTCCACCTAATCTAAACAAACTACCTGGGAAATATTTCAATTCAATATATTAGAGGCATTGTAATGAATTAGGTTAATATATTAACATTTGACCTCTAAATAGAGGAGTTCAAATCTGATTTAAATTAAAAAACACCGTACAATTTATTTGAGTTTGCAGTATCTACTCAGAAAAGGCAATGTCTAAAAGGGACATACTTTCAGAATTAAAAAGTGTAACATATTGTAAGAAATCTGTAAGAGATCATAGAACAATTTTTATTATCTTATTTTGCATCAATTTGCATTAAGTATAGAGCTAATATTATACCCAAAAGATGAAATTTTTTCATAGTTGCTTATACATCTAGAAAATCACAGATTCTTCCCTCATTGGGTCACATTCTGACCTGTATTACTAGTATGAATCTGTAGCAAATTCAGGAAAAATCAATACTTTTCAAGTATAACAGAAAAAGCTCTAGTTATTGTATGGACACCAGTAATACATTATCCCACTATAGAAACGTGACGACTGGGGAGCTTTTTTCTGAAAACACGAAGTCTGGTTCAAATACTCAAGCCTGGAGTGCACACCACACAGCAACCAGTTCATGTTTCTCCAGGTGCAGCTGCAGCGTGCAGAACAAACACATCTGTAAATTCCTTGTCGTGCTTCAGAGTTATCACCCTGTAATTGAAGTCGCTAAGATGACCTTTAGAAAATGGACCGGGGCAGTTCTAGAGGTGTGAGATACCTTGGAAATTGTCATTGCACTTAACGTAGGCTGCCAAGCTTGAGTGTTCAACGTGGGAGTTTGTTTCATTCTGCTGATTGAAGATGGATTTTTTGATTTGTCTCTACTTTGCCCTAAGACACAAAGAAAAAAAAGAAAATTCTGCATTACAGGAACTTTCAGATATACTCACTTATGTCAGAACAGAAGAATGTCTTATTCTTAACACAAAAGACCAATGTAAGACATTAATTTCCTTCTTCATCTTGTGATTCGTTCGTTTCCTTCCTCTTTATTCGTCACTGGGATCTGAGCTCCCCAGTACAAGGCAGGGACAGACTGGAGAAAGTACAATGAAGGGTCACAAAGGTGATGAAGGGTCTGGAGCATTTCTCCTATGAAGACAGGCTGGGAGAGCTGGGGCAGTTCAGCCTGGAAAAGAGAAGGCTCATGGGATCTTATTAAAGTATATACATATCTGAAGGGAGGGGCATAGAGGAGGGAGCCAGGCTCTTTCCAGTGGTGCCCAGTGACAGGACCAGAGCCAGTGGCCACAAACTGAAACACAGAAGGTCCCCTTTGAAGATTAGGAAACAGTGTTTTACTGTGAGGTTGACTGAGCACTGGCAAAGGTTGCCCTGAGAGGCTGTGGACTCTCCACCCTTGGATGTGTTCAAAGACCTTCTGGACACACTCCTGGGCAACCAACCCTACCTAGCCCCTATGAACAGATGGGCTGGACCAGGTAACCTCCAAAGGTTCCTTCCAACCTCCCTGACTGTGTTTTGTGAATAGTGCTAGTACTGGTAAAAGAACTAATCCCAGTTGTCTTAAAAGGGTCCAAAGCTGGCTCTTCTCCAATGTCATTAATGAGGATTTTGCTTGATCTGAATAGGCAGAGAAAGGGTGCATCTGCACTTCCAGTCAGAAGTACATGCTGAAGCAGATCTGCCTGTTGTCCCAGTCTGTGGTGTGAACCGTTTTGGTTCACATCACAGAGCAGAGAGCAGTTGACCTAGATTCCTTTCAGATGAAACTAAATAGGAACACTCTTTTTTCCTAATCTTTTCCAATTATTTCAGGAGCTGCTAACTGAGGTAACAGATTAGGTATATGAATTTTAAACCAAAAAAGTGTCACTAGGATGCCTGCTCCTAATTCACTTTAGTGCTTTGAAAGTCAAAATATGGTTTTCATCTCTTTACCCAAAGTTCTTTCACCCTTACTCTTCTTACTTTTATTTGCCAATATTCTTTAGCTGTCAGCTTTGTCTTTACATATCTAATGAGCTTTTGTCCATTCAGAAACTTTAAATTACAGAATCTGCTGACTTGCAGTTTCCAGCCAGGAGTTTAATGATCCAGAGAGAAATCTCAGTTGTACAGTCACAAAGCTCAGTAAAGGGAAAACCGTGGACTTAAAGCTAAAGGGCAGTGTTTGAGGGCTTTAATGGACTACAGTTCAGTGCTGTGTTATTCTCCTGCATTTAGTGTGATCCAAGAAGCACTGGCCTACTATTCAGTGTGTTTGCATTCTGATTCCAGTCATGCTTCTGATCTACTTTTCCAAGAAAGCAACTACAAATATATGTCTCTGTTTTCCTATTTGCAGAATGGATATGAAATCTTTAAATATTTTTAAGATTTATAAATGGAGAACATATAGGTAAATAGTATTATTTCATTAGATCATAGTGCAGAACATAAGCCTTCTCAGCAGCATTTCCCTCATAGAAGTGTCTCCTTTGTATTGTTATACAAGATTAAAATGTCTATTTTCTTCTAAGACTCTCGTGAATGGGGGCTGAGAACTGCCACAAGGAATTGTAATGCTGGTGCTTTCTTTAGTTGTGGTTAGGACTTCATAGGCCCCAGTAAGAATTGTCAGTACTTTTCAGTATACAGAAATCCAATTTATAGTGCATCTAATAATGCAAAGATGATTTTGAATCTTTTAAATCTGATAAAAAAGAGGTATGCAATAAGGTGTTCTTTTTCTCTAATATCTGCTTCTGCACAAAGCACTGCATGTAACAAGTTAGGTGTTATCTATATTTCGCAAGAATACCTTTTTCCAACAGAATGTCACCCACAGTTTTATAGTATGCATATGGTTCACTCTGAATGGACAAGGCAAAACATCATTTATTTATAACTGTGTCCAAGCTTTGACACAGTTTGAAATACAATGAAGCACCTACTACTGTGAATTGTGTAATTTTCAGCAAAGATATGGCATATTATTTCCCTCAGTTCTCTGGTTAGGGCAAGAACATGACAGCAAAAGAGCTTTTTACAATCCTAATTTCCTATTAGAGGGTGCTTGGGATGTTCAAATCAAAACATTTGGCAGAAACTCTTTTGGTTTGGGCAGAAGACTCTCAGCTTTACCGTCAATAATGTGCCTGGTTTCTAGCCAGCTTGCCTGTCTGGCTTCCTCACATCCTGAGTTCTCCAGCAGCCCAGGAAGCAGAAAGGCAGATGATATTTTGGGAATGCCAAAAACTGGGCTCTTGGATCTGAGAAGCCTCAGCATCTCTAATTCTGAAGTCTGTGTAATCAGGTAGACAGACTGTCCCCAGATCAGACAGTGAGTCTGTCTAGGGACTCTGGAAGAGTATTCAGGAACTGCAGAACCCAGTTTTTCATTTTGTGGGGACTGTTTCTGGCACTGCCACTCCATGCTGTGCTTGAAATGGCTCTTTGCCCTTGGATTATTCTGATTACATTACTGGTCAAAGGGGGAAATACACTTTGGGGTGAAGAAATGCAGAACAATTTTTTTTTTAAAGTAAAGAGATACCTCTAGTTACAGCTGTAAAATCTGGCTTCTGATGTGTTCTATAAATACCTAGTGGATTTGAAAGGTGAACTTTGCCAGTGGTGATTACTGTGGATTCTTCCATGTCTTTCTGCCTGCTTAATTGCATCCATTAGTGATAATTAAATGAAAGACACTTGATACTTTGAAGTAACATCTTTTTGTAGAAATGTATGTATTTCAGTACTTTGTGTTCAATATCACAGTGCATTAGAGTAATTTTTAAAGATGGTTTTTTTAGAACTCATAATTATACATTATTGATAGAATTAAAGGTTTTCTGCATCTGTTCTTATATTTCGTACACGTAAAACATAGAGTTTTAAACAATTCTTCTAATATTTTACCAGGTATAAAATATTTCAGCTGAAATACTCTAAGAACACCAGAAGGACCAGTTTAAGGAAAAAAAAAAAAAGGATAAACTAAGCCTATTTATTTTGCTATTCTATAAATTCAGAATCTTACTACCTAAAGAACAGTATCTTAGTTTTTTTTAATCATCTGCCAGTACAAATTTTTGGCTTGTACACAAATTCCATGAAATGTCATTTTATTTTGCTACAATTTCCCGCTTAATGTGCACTGAAGCAGCTGCATAAAAATGTGCACATGTTCAAAAGGGGACTCAAGTAACAGAAGAACAAAGGAATGAACTGGTCATCACAAGTTAGTGACATTTTCTGTCCTCTGAGCTGCCTTTTTCTAACTTGAAAAACACTGGTGCATAAACTAAAGATGCCTCCGGATAGCTTTCAATGTGCAAAAATCCCTGTTCCATAGATCATATGTCTGGCCAGCTTTGACATGTTTCTGGAGTCATAATTTCATAGGTGAGTGCGCTTGAAAAATGTCTCCAGTTCGATAGGGACAAATAAGCTTTTGTTCCACAGCAGGCATGCGTGTCTTTCCTTTGTTCCTATTCACAGCACTTTCAATAACCGTGTTTATCCTGGCCAGTATCAAGAAAATCTAATATACATTAAGACATACATTAAAATTTCAGTTCCCTTATAATCTTTTAGCTTTGCTGTCACTGGGTTTTTTTATACATAATATTTTAGTGTGCATACTTAGCACTTACAAAGCATTTCAGGATGAGTATAATCAACAACTTTCCTAATTTCTGACTCTAGGTTTTGAGAGATAAATTACAAGGATTGGGAGAGCAGCATTTTACAGATGCCATTGCAGTATATGGCTGACTGTAAAGGAACATTTTAAAATTAATAATTTATGTGCCCCAGATATACTAGATTCTTGACTGAACAGAAATAATTATTATTCCCAAAGCCTCTAATCTAAATCTTAGAAAAGAAACAAAAAATTAAAAGTGGTAGAGACATCTATTTAAACACTGCAGTTCCTTTTTTAGTGACCACACTCTAAAATGTATATGAGATAAAGAAGATAGAGTTGTGTATGTCTGGTTGCTTATTCTGAGCTTTGAGAAAGAGGAGAGTTTCAAGGAGATTTGAGAAAGTAGCATGAGATTCAGATATTATGTACATAGGACTAAAGGGGACCTATCCTGCGATTACATACCCCCATGCCATATGGTCTCCTTTATAAATTTTCATCTCCATATGAAAAATTACTCCCACTAGGGACTATTCCAGAATTTCATCTCTCTAAAATCTAGAACTTTAAATTTCCAGTCTAAATGTATTCAGCCACTATACCTATTTATTTTTGTGCAAAGACTGTAATTTAGTTTAAATGCTTCCTTCTTCCCTGTTTACTGTTGTAGCAGACGACTGAACATCCAGCTGCCTTTTCTTGATATTTCTGTTATTATATACTTATTATTTCATTCAAAATCTGTGGTAAAGTAGATGTAGGTACATCTTTTGTATATTTGCAAAGGTGTGATTTCAGAAGGCTGAAATGCAGGCACAACAACTCAGATTGCTTGAAATGAATGGCTTTACTATGCCACCCACTAAACTCTGGGTTGAGAAGAAGTCAGTGTGACATGAGAAAGAGAACAGGGAGCCAAACTGACACAGAAAAAAGGAATGAAGAAAATGGAGCAAACCCGTGGAGAGGTTTTTAATGGTTGTCAAAGTGAATGAGGAACCATTGGGTTTGTTCACTGATGTGGCCATTTTAATTTGTGCTTTTTAAAATTAAGAGCAGTTAAGAATGCAGCAGAATTCTGACTGTGCCAGATGCCTTAGAGCGAAAAGTCTGTCAACCAACAGAGAAAGCTGTTGCAATCATTGCTGCCATCATGAATCCCCTTTTGGGGATAACAGTTAAATGGGAGAGAAGTAGTCAGCTTCAGAGGTCTAGAGAACTAGGGGAAAACTGGTCTAACTCAGTGCATATGCAGGCTATGAGAGGATAACACCTGGGTTCTGCACTTCTCATGCAGCCTGGTAGGGAGCTTACTGATGGAAAAAATGTTTATCCAGGACTTTACTGGCCACCCACTTAGCCTTCTGAAGGCATCCCACCTGGCTGGGGTGCCCCAGCATCTGCTGCGTTGCTGACCTCCTGGAGCCGACAGCTTGTTGAAATTCAGAGTGGACTTCTCAGTCCAACACTCTTCTATTAATAGCCATGTTGACTTGGACTGGATTTCAAATGGGTAATTATTTAGGCCAGCACTTCTCCCTTCACAATCTGCGGTTGCAATGTTTGTTTCTGCGCTCCAAAAATGATGCTGTGTCCTACACTGGACCATGAACTACCTCAAATCTAACATGAAGCAAATATATAGGTGTAGCTGTACATAGATGTGTCAACAAATGTCTTGGTTTCCTCAGCTTTGACATTTGAGCCACCGATCCTTTGAGTTCCTGCATACTTTGGACTTGATGGAAAAGCTCATGACAGCTCATTAGCACGCAAGTCTGAGTGAGCCAACACGGCCTGAGCCCTGCACTTCTGTTCAGGCAGAAGCTAGTTATCCTCATCATTATGAGCAAGCCATCCTCAGTGTCACCCATGTGACACCAAACATTACATGCTGCTCTTCATTGCTGGCATCATTAGGAGAGGTTTTGGCAGCAGCCAGAGCAACAACCATACACAGCTTCTTAGAGTTCTTGTTGCTCCTTTGCCTCTAACCTCAGCTGCCAAAGAGCCATGATGTGCATCAGGGGATAACTTCAAAGGAAGCTTCTCAGTAATCACGTGGGTTTCGCTCCAGCGCCTCGTATTGCATTCCCTGCTATCCCTCACTTCTGTGAGGCACATGACCACATCCATTATTTAGTCATCCATCCTGTCAGAGCAGTGGAGGTTGCTCCATATCTTGTGTTCTGGGGCCGCCTGGTATTCCTATTTCACTTTCACTAGCCAAAAATTACTTTTTTTTTAAAAAAACTGTTTATCCACTCAATCTCTTTTTGATTTTTATTAGAACAATATGTGTTGCAGCAGCAATCTTTGTCAAGCAAAACACTAATTAGCAGGACCAGTGATGACAAATCTGATCCCAAGTGATTGATTTGGAATAATTATAGATGCATTTGCACAGTAATAGTGAGCATAGTGTTATGGCATGATGAGTTGTTAAGTTACATGAATTATACTGAAGTTTAATTGTTTAGATGCTTGAGAGCTCCACTGTCCCACAGGGAAGATTTTTTTGAAATTTGGCTCTGATCTTTTTACTTTGAAGAATAAGATATTTTAGAAAGTTCAGACTTCTAGTGGTTTTTTTCCCTAGCTTTTTCTTTTCTTTTTAATTGAGTTTTATGGCCGCACAAAAAAATTAAAACGTATAAAATGTAACCAAACATATAGTTATGAGTACTGAACTTAAAAGCTGAGAAATTCAGCACTCATACATGCTGTATGTACTCTATATGAAATATATTAATGCTGTACTTATTTATATATGGGATATAGAAGTTAAATAATTCTGCAAATTTTACTGTAAAATTCAGTTTAAAATAAGAAATTGAAGCTTCCATACGAGATAAAATATAACTTAAAAATAATCTGACAAAGTTGTAAATGGTAATTTTTTTTTACACAGAAATGCAAGTACTATATAGGAAAATATAAAGCATGTGATTTTTTTATATATATACACATAACAATGCTAACATGGAAAATAAAGCTGTAGGTTTTCAAATTAACCTTACAGCACTGGTAAAAAGAACAATGGAGTCCCTGCAGCAAACAACAGCCTTGGAAGTGCCACTAAAGGTAGGGATAATTTTGAATTTCCATTACTGTCTCAGGCATGCTTAGCCTTGTATATTATCGTCATCATATCAAGAATCTAGCAAAAACTATTTTGCCTTCCACTTCAATTGTTTCATTTTCATATTTGTGGGTAATTGCTTTTTAAAATTACTATAACAATTCTAAGGGAAAATAACTGAAAGAAAGTCAACCTCCCTTTTGGAAAGTGAGACTGCCTTAGCAATGCAGTATGGTAATTTCAAAATCTATTTCATTCATTGCCGTGAAACTTCTGTTGGGTGTGGTACAGTGAAAAATATGTCCCTTTAATAGGCTTTCTAGATGTGCCAGGCATTTGTTACTGTTGAAAAAAATATTGCAAAAGATCTTTCTTCAGTAATTTTCACTTAGAAAAGGGGTCTATTTGACGTTTCCATGTGGGTGCCTAACAGACAAAGCAGACGAAATCCTTGGTCACTGGTCAAAGTAGAGGGGATCATCTATCAGACCAACATCTGTAAAAAATGAGTAAATAGCTGAGTAAATAGCTATTTTATCTATGTATTGAATGTAATTGTAATTATTTTATAAAATAATTACATTTCTCTCTCTACTGGTACCCTTCACCCTCGGCTACTGCTCAGCTTTTGTTGCTTGATAGAAAACACTCCCAAGCTTTACAAACTGCATTTCTATAGGTTGATTACATTGTACACCTGTGTTTGCCTAGCTTCTTTTGTTACAAATTCCTCAAAAGAAAAAGAGAAGCAAGAGTGTTTTTCAAGGTATACTACACATAAATATTTTAATTACCTTTAATTTCAAGCTATACTACATTTAAATATTTTTAATTGTAATTAAAAGCATATATTTACACTCACACTGCTATAAAGTTCATAAAAATAAATATGGTAATATTGGTGACATAAATTTCATAGCAACACTATAGTTCTTCCTTAGGAGACTTTTTGGTAGCTTTTTGACAGGCAACAACATGCATACTTTGCCTGAGGAAATCATGGCCATGAAATATAAATACGAACACTTTAATAGGTTTCTAAGAAAGACAAATGTTTACGTGCTTACTGAGAATGTTCAAAATTACATGTGCAGACTATAATTTTCGTGTTACATGTTTCAGACTAACCATTAGCTGGCAGAAGGTTTCGGTGTCCTGTGGACAGAATGGGACAAACAGTCTTATTCCCCTCTGTCTAAGGTGTTTTACTGTCACACACTGACAAATTCATCCCGATGCATTAGCAAATGGATTCAGTATGCCATTCCTATCAGAACAATAATTCTCTGTTTAAATTAAAACCCCAACTACGTTTTAATAGGTGAAAGGAAACATTCTTGGACAATAGGCGGCTCTCTGGGGGTTTCAAAGATCAGGACTTTTTAGTAGGCAGGAGAAGTATTCGGAGAGATACATTTCATTACCCTTGTTTGGTCTTCTTTTCCTGAGCAAATTACTGTAGGAGTCCTGACATACTTTTACTGCTACAGCACGCTAGACTACATGCATCATGAAGGTACTTCATCTTCCTCTGAACATACAAAGAGATCAATGACAAAGGCCAGATAGATAACATAACATACCAACAGCTTGATCTCAGAGAAGAAATTGGGAGTGATCTTTTAAAAAGAAGTCTGTATTTTTATTCATGTTGTTTACCCTTCTATACAGTAAGAATATGTCTTTAAGGATTAGAGATGCTGAAGATGAAAAGGTTTTTGTGAAATGCTCCTGCTTTCCTTCAGCAGACTTACTTTAACTAAATATGTG
Organism: Lepidothrix coronata; assembly: GCF_001604755.1. Lineage (NCBI taxonomy): Eukaryota > Metazoa > Chordata > Aves > Passeriformes > Pipridae > Lepidothrix > Lepidothrix coronata. Next base: position 2,616,560 of record NW_016690265.1, on the reverse strand, counting down.
TTATGTGCTCTGTTAATATGAATATTATTTTTTAATATGGAGACAAAATGTCACTAAAGTAGAGCACACATACAGTCTTAATAGGGAGAGAGCTCTTTTTCTTCTTTGAGGTAAAGAATGCTTTATCTTTGAAGTAGCTTTTTTTCCAAAACAGTCCTTGCTAATGAGGCAGCTTTCATGTCAGCAAATTTACTGTGTACCAGAGCACCAGGAACTGCAAAACAAACTGAAATTAAACCAAAGCAACAATAAAAATACCCCAGAATTTGAAAAGTAGGTGGTAAAAAAAAACAACATAGTATCTTTATGCATTACTGACAAAGTTGCTGATGATAAACATCAAAATCATTATGATGATTTTGTAGCTCTTTTGAAAAGCATGATCAGATGAGTTTTGCGTTAGCATATTCCTTGCAATTCAGTAACATGTATTTGCAATTTCAAAACTAAAGGTTAGTCTTAATTGTTAAGGTATTTTAATCAAAATTGTTGCAATGATTGAGTATTAATAGAAATGAAGAACATTGCATGATGGATAGGTATGTAATCTAGAGCAGTATCAACATCCAAAGGGAAAAGCAAAAATAGTAATCTTGCTATTTGTGATGTGTTTGTTTGTTTAAATGTTTATTTTTATTTTTTTTTTATTCTGACAGGTTCCCTTGAAAGTGATTCTCACCACTGGGAAATCATGGGGGTGTATGACAGAATTGCAGGAGATGTAAAGCAGCCATCGGGGATGTTATTCAGTACCCGAACACCTCATTGGCCTGTGCTGATTCCTCACTGAATCACTAGGCAACAGCGCTGCTGGATCTTTCATAAGCACCTAATACTCTGCATGTGAATTTTTTTACTTCATTTTGTCTGTAGCCCTAGGCAACAGCAGTGAGATAAAACTGGTTTTTACCAGTTCATTGTGTTTCCTTTAGCCAAGGTAACCAGCGGGGAGCTGCTTTTGTTCAGAGCTAAATTACTACATGTAAGAAATGAAATAAGACAATATTAACCCTTTGGGAACATCACAAATATATTTGAGTTAGAGGGATGTTTAGACTTTATTGTTAAATATTTTGTGAGGTGCTTGTGTAAAAATACTTCTACACTGGCACTATTTGAACTGTATCAGCAAATGCTTAACTGTTGTATTCAGCTTATTTTGTATTTTGTGAGTAGAATGCAGATGCTTGGTGTTCATCACATATTAAATGTCCTGTTCCCCAGAGTTAGAAAGAGAGTTCTTTGGAAATGAACTTGATTTTTATCTAGAATTTTGGAGCAAAACAAGTAAACAAAACTAGAAGCCTAAATGCAATAAAAATAACCAGATTGTTGTCAATTGAGTTAATTTCAAACTCAATTTGCACACTGTAATCTCAGCATACTTTAGAGGAAGTATTACAGTTTTGCCTAATTTATTACTTTTATTACTTATGTAATACTAAATATTGTCTAGATAAATTTTAGGATTTAGCCTTGTGCTTCTAAGGATTCAGGCTTTTACTCTAATGTTTGGATTTTTTATTGATAATTTGGTTTTCAGTAGAGTTTATTCTTTAAATGAGCTTGTTTCATAACATTACTGTTTTACAAATTCTGTCTCCATGCTTGTGGAATATGAAGCTGTCCTCAAAGTCTACTGCTAATTATTCAGAAGTTGAAGTCAAGCACAAAACTTTTAAGAGGTGTTCAGTATGTTTCAGCATTAGACATCAAATTATCAAAGTAACACAATTTAAATTTTAGAAATGTATGATTACAAAGACTTTTCAGCATTTTTAATTTGTACAATTAAATAATTTTGCATTGTACTTAAAGGCATTAAACTATTAAACATTGTTGTCTTATGTTGCTTATTAATCATACATAACCTGTCAGCTGAAGTGAATCAGTCGTTTCTAAAAATGGATTCTTATAGTTATAAGATTGGCAGTGATCATGTAAGCGAAGTCAGAACCTTCTGCATATTAATGGGGGGCAGCTCCTTGGCTGGGGGGTCCAGCCTGGGTGGCTGTGACACTTTGCCTGGTTGTGTGAGCAGAGGGCCTGATTCCACCTTTCCAAGAGAGAAGAGGCTGCAAAAAATGCTTTTTGCTATTTTCAAGCCTTCTGTGTTTGCAGTGGCATTGAACAAGTGTGAATTGTTCTGCTGTCTCATGTGTTCCACTCCTCTTGAAGACCTACTGTTTTCGGAAGGCCTGTACTAATTAAGCCCAGTTCCTCTAAGGCTACATTGCTGACCTTCCCACTGTATGGAGGAAGTCATCATTTTTTTCTACATTCCCAGCTGATTTCCACCTTGTGTATTTTTCTTAGGATGGCTACTTTTAAACTAGATGTTGTATGTTTTCAACTCCTGAACAACACTAGGAACACCCTTCAGCCTAACAAATAACAAAAACATGCTTAAGAACAAAAAGAACCTCGATCCACTTGTGCGAATTGACATCTGTTCAAATATGAAGCTACAGAAATGCAGAGGTCACCATACAGAACAAATTTTCAAACACAACCTTTCACAAAAGACTGTCAGTCACAGTTCCCCAGACGTGTGCACTTTGTAGAGGCTGTCATACAGCAGGCAAAGTTAATATTTTATTCTCCTTGTGTCACAGTTTCTTCATGGTTTTAAATTTCCAAAGAGTCAGCTAACAAAAGGAGGAGGACCAAGCAATAAGGCACCACTTTTTCACACGTGTCCGAGGGGTCATTCTGCGTGCACTGGTGTGAGAACAAAAGGCAAACTGGCATAATTTTGGAGGATGGCTGCTGACCAAGATCTCAAGACTTGGTGCAGTTTGTGTCCCCACAACTTGCGGGATGCATACTGTGAACTCAATATATCTTTCCAATGTTCCTGATTCTCCAGTAAAGAAACTGAGAAACCTTCTCCTCTTGAGAAAGAGTAATGTTTGCAATCATTTCCCAGCAAGGTCCTCTGCACAAGGCATCACTTCTATCACACTTGTGTGCTGATCTATGTGTAACTATAAAATCTGGGCAGAGCAGTTTTTCCAAACCTTAGGCAAGGTCTGAATCTAAAGAGCTATTATAGGGAAGCAAGGCCAGTCTTGACCACAGATTTCCTCCCAAATAAATGCAGGTGAAACAGCTCAGTATGTGATGACTGCCAGGAATTCCTTTGGGCAGCACAATAATTTCACACCAGAGAACTCAAGACCCTTATTATAATAAAAGACCACCTTTTCAGGTTATTTTGGTTCTGCCTGAAAGGGACTTTAAGACATGGTTAGACTTGAACAGAAACAACCGTAAGAGCCCTTTTCCATCGTTAAAACTCTTGATCTCTAGAATGATTCCGTTTTTCTCACAACCCTTGAAGTACTGGGAGAGCAAGAAACAAAACTTCTGTTTGAATTGCAAAACCCTGCAAAAGTACTAATCAATGAACATGGGAAATCTCAGACTAGATGGGGAGAGGGAAATAACTGGTTGTACTGAGCAGAAATTTCATTAATTGATTCTCTGAACACAATAATAACCCCTTTTGAACTGATTTGTGTCTTTGGGTTTAATTTCAGGTGTGTCTTTTGTGGCCTGAATGTTCCCTTAGATCATCTGTAAATCTCTTCATCTGCCACGTGGAGTAGTGGAGGAGGGCTATTTGAACATACTTAAACTCAGTGTCTGGGGGAAATGGAACAGCACAGCTCTTTGCTGGTGTTTGCATGGATGACATGGCCAATACTTACCTGCTTGCAAATCTTCCAATGTCTACACACCACTGTGGGATGGCATGACTGATCTTGAATGTTGGTCCTACTTGATAATAACCACACCTCAAGCACTGGTCTCAGATTTTATGTGAGCAAGACATTTTACACATGAGGAGGAAAAAATGTCTGTTTTTCAAACCTGAGACTAGATTAAGAGATTGAATCTGCTAGAGCATCCAGGACATCATCTCTTCATGGTAATGATTGAGAAAGGGCCCTTAAAAGTAAACTTATTTCATGTTTGGGGAGTCAAAACCTGTTCTCATTTCCTGTTTAATCTGATTTGAAAAGGAGGCCGCAGAATGGGTTCAAGGTTGTATTGTAGCTTCCTGATATATTTTCTCAATGGCCTAAAACATCTCTCACTTCACCATTAGAAGACCAGTCTGGACAAATCCCTGAGTAACCTGGTTTTGACCTCACAACTCACTCTACTTTGAGCAGGAAGTTGGACTAGAGACCTCCTGAAGTCTCATCTAACCTGAAGTTTTGTTTTATGTCATTCCTCAGTTGGACAAGGCGTATCAGCAGTCATCCGGATGGAAGACAAACCAGACATTCCCTTCAAATATTCTGCTGCACCACATTGAAGTATATAGTGCCATACCAGAAGAAGCCCCAGAAATGTTTTGGGATTTCATTCCTCCTTCCCACCTGTATTGCCTCATTCCTTGCCAGCATTTACTACGTTCTCTGGCTCACAGGCTCACTTTTGGCTGGCATACTTCCTTTTGGTATTAGCAGGTTGTCAGAAACATTCAGGGAGTGGAATGGAATCCGTTCTTTCTGCCATTCTGCAATAGTTTTAGTAGAGAGTGCATTTCTGGGGTTTAAAATAAATTTCAATCATGTCCTGTTCTTTGCCTTCCTGGGAAACGTCCCCAGCCTGGTCAGCTCATCTCTACTGGAAACAACAGCCGCTGTCAGCTGGTTCTCTTGAGACCAGTGCACGTCTGCCACCCGTTTTTGTAAGACCCTCTTGTGTTACCAAGTGTGTCTTTATTATCTACCTTAAGTCCAGGCAATTTGTTATCCTCTCTGCTTGTGTTTTGGACATCCAGCTTCCAGCCAGCGTTCACACACTTTTGGTGCATTTTTCCATGTCACCTTCTCCATTCAAGGCTAATTAGTTGGACAAATTTTAGCTTCTTTCTTCCTCAGCTTTTTCTGTCTGCACTGATAATTTAATCCACTCTCAACCTTTCCCCTGCACTTCATAGATAATGTTATTATTGGTAGTAGAACTCTCACTATTAATTGTCCACAAGTTAAAGAAAAAGAGCTGCTTGTCTTTCTACCTCTAACCTTTGTGCCCTCTGTTCACTTCCTTCTACCATGTGGCATGAAATCTGTGCATTTATGGCATTTTGGAGACTGTTTTCTGGCTAACTATATTTTTCCATGTTATCAAAAATGGACTGTGGAAATTCTCCGAGTTTTTTTCCCCCTTCATTTTTTGGCAGCTTCATCTGTTGTGCATGCTGAATTTCTCACATCTAATTATTCAAAAGTGTCATGCATCAGATTACAATCCCATTTCCCAATTTGTGTGTTAAGCAGAGAACTGTACTTAGAGACTCCTGAGAATCAACCTCCATCCTCCCCACGAGTGGCTGCTGCCTGCTACACTGCCTTTCTGCACAGAATTGACTGAGACAAAATTAAATATCTCCCTGGGTTACCTTGGCCTCTTTGCACTGATCCATTAGTCCACATCCAGCTGAGTCCAGAAATTAGTTAATTGCTGATTTATCCTAAAAGCCTTATTGGTATCTGGTTAGGTGAAGAAGACAAGTGTCCTCAGGACTTCTGCCAGAATTTTTTTTCCTTCTCTTTTTAACTCCAAGTTATGCCCCAAAGCCAGCTGAGACTGATGATTGACTCCAAACTGCATGTGAAGGACACCTGTAAGAACTTAATTTTTTAACAGTGAATAAATTCTGCAGCAGTTTGAAAGCTGGGCCACCCTACTTGCCTGCCAGCAATCCCCATCTCTGTTTATCTTCCCATCCATTCACTTGAACCGTGATGTTAAATTAAATAAGCTTCCCAGGGAGGTTTTCCTTTAAATATAATGAGCTTTTGTAACACATGAGCTGGGAGAAGTCAACATTTTCCCTTGGGGCCTCTGTGGGTCACAGATGAGGTTAAAAAAGTGTTGTAAATGTTGGGCTTTAGTCAAATTCTCTGGCTGTGTTTCCTGCTTCTGATACTATGGCTTGTTATGCATTTGATTTTTCTTTTGGAGTAGAATTTTTTTCTAGTCCTTTCACTTCTTCTCATATGTGACCTAAACTTTAACCTTCTCCTGGCATTATCCATATCCCTTAATGCCTTCCATTCCCTGGTAATCAGGTTGGTAATCATGTCTTTAATTCATCCTACCCCTCCAGTCTGGGCAGACATCTATAATTGCACAATAAACCAAATATTTTTCTGATAATTAGTCATATCTTTCTTTCCTAGAAGCTCTTGATTCCTGTTTATACTGCTTTTGTAGAATTGAAATCTTGCATTAAATCCTCCTGGCCAACAGGTTTATAATTCAAAAGGATTTTAACATGGTGGAATAATAGTATAAGATTAATAAAAAGAAGCGATTCAGCGAGGATAAGTGCAAAGCTTCATGCAAAAGCAAAACCAGTTAGCTACCCAAATGTAGGCAACATATTTCCCAAAATGTAGGGAACAGCTCGTTAGGTATCAATTTCAGAGAAAGACCAGGGGATTTCTAGGTGTTTGTATAGCGATCAAGAGGGGTATAACCAATTCCTCCACTCACTTCAGCCCCAGCAAGGGCTCGGTTGAATGCTCTGCCCAGTTTTCAGAACTGCATTTCAGAAAGTAGGTGGAGCAACAGGAAGCCATAGGAGAGCAACAAGAATGATCAGAGCTACAGAGAATATCACCTGTGAGGAAAGGCTCCAAGAGTTTAAGTCATTTGACCTTGAGAAGACAGGAGATCTAAACGCAGTCATCCAGTACGAGATGGGCTATCATAAAGATGGCAATGAACTGCTCTACAGGTCCTCTGGAGGTAGAAGAGAAAAGAGGGGCTTACATTTCAGCAAGTCTGTCTGCTGTGCCTTTTGCAACCGGACGTGCCTGTCTCGTATTGGCCTTTTTAGCCACCAGCACACTTGTAACAAACGTGGGTGGAGACCCTTCCCCAAATCTTCATTCGCAAAGCCCAGCCATGATGATGATGACATTTCAGCAAGGTATAACTAGGGAAGTTGTTAAGCAAGTCTTTCAAAAGGATGCTAGTGACAGTGAAGCATTTGAATGGACTTGAACAGAGCTTTCAGATGTTTACTGCTACGCATTTCTAGATCAGGACTGACAAATACGTGTCACAATATACTTTTGCTTCATTGATCCTGCTTCAGGCCAGGGACACAGGCTGAGCAGCCCATTGGGATCCACTCCAGCCCTAGTTCTGGAGTCAAGGCCTTGAGCACAGTACATACAGCAACAGAAAAGGTGCCATTGGCTCTGCAACGATGGCAGCAAATGGGGCCCTCAGTTTACATCCCTAATGCGGAATGATGGTGGTTCCAGTACAGCGTGTGCTGCTCGTTCTGGACAGACTCTGTGCTATGCGAGAAGAAATAAAGATCCCAGCCATACATCTCCTTGAAGGCCTTGCTTTCAGCTGGGGATAGAAGACTGCCGAGATCCTTACCAACCTGAATTATCCTGGGATTCTTAGGAGCCGCCAATAACAGACATGAAGCACCCTGCTTTCCTCCCGAGTCATTCCTAGCTAGAATCCCACCCGGTCCAGTTCTGCAGTTGGCCTGGATGACAGTGCCACGTTCTAACTTGCCTTCGGGAAAGAGTCCATAATGATGTTTTTTAATCACTAGAGTTTTACTAGGATGGAGAAACTGGAGTTTTCTGATGGAGTCTGTCTCAACTAGTGCAGATGGATTTTTCTTCATACTGAAAAAAAACAGTTAAGAGTTTTCTTCTGACCCACCCTTGCTCTTTAAAGGATCTTCATAGTTTGGTCAAGCAAAAAATAGTAGTGTTCAATCTCTCCAGACTTCTCTTTGTTGATTTCCTTCCTCCCCACACATGTCCTTACATGCCAATGGCTGTTCACTGCCAATTCCTTATGGATAACGTGTTACAGAAATTACTGCATCAGTGTGTTGCTCAGCAAGCTTTATTAGGAACTTTGAAATGGGGCATATCTTGATGAAAAAGCTCTTGGACAGGGTGGGTGATCACTGGCTGAGGACTGGTGACAAGAGTCCCCTCCGCAAGTCTCAAGGAGGCACCTTCAGCTGGGTGAGGTGAAACTCCCAGGTACATTGGCTCTGGAAATGTTTATCTGTATCTTTGCACATCATTTGCTGTTCAACTGGTGGAGGTTTTGACACATTCTCTTACCCATGTCACCCTTTTTATATGTAACATATGAATGTATTGTATATAACATACACATAACTCCACCATTGCTTAAACACAGTAACATACAAATAAGGGTCTTTTCCCTGAAACAAGTTACAAGATCAGTAAGTCATAAAGACAGAAAACACTATTCCCAGGTTGATTTGCAGGCAGCTCCTTAAGACTGGGCGGGGAGTAAAGTCTGTGGTCATCAGCCTTCCAATAGAAATTGCTGGGTTTTGATGTTGGGCAACAGTTGAATTTCTTAAAATATAATTTCCATGTATCCTACTATGATTAAGGTACACAGTTTTGACTTTAGCAATTACTTTTGCCTCTGCTTCAGTTTTCAGGAAAACATACCTCTGCAACCTGCAAGCTCAAATCACAAAATGGGCCAAAAGGCTCATAATACCAAATACTTCTTGTGGTGCACCTAGCAGAACTCATCACTGTGAGACATCTACATGTTGATTTTTTTTTTTTCAGCCAGAAACACTGATTTTTTTTTCCTGTCTGAAGACTCTATTCTAACTATTGCTATCAGTTCATTTGGGAGCATGGAAAGAGCAAAACCACACATCTGTGACTTACTCAAAGGTGAGTGTAAGGATGGATCCTTTGAAAGCCATCAGCACTTGACAGGCTCAATCTGGAATGCATTAGCTTTTGTGTGCAGTACAGTGCATCTCACACCTCTGGGGTTGGCCATACAGTGTGTTTGTGTATCCCAGCCCACCCCAGCCCCAGCGCTCCATTTCCTGCTCATGCATTTGGCGTGTCCATCCTTGCCACGCAGGGAGGAATGACCTACTGAGCTGGGCAATTTATCTTTGCTTATTTAGAAGTCCAGCTTGGGTCAAATGAACTACTGACCCCTCATTTTATCAGCTGTTAGTATCAGGATTACTGACAGAAGCAGCAGGAGCTGGCAGACTGTTAGTGTCACACAGCGTTTTTAGGATCAGATATACACTCATCACTCCATAAAACGCCCAAGATCTATCCCTTGTTTTCCAGCCCTCTGAATATCCAAGTAGCCTGCTCAAAAAAAACTGTATACAGGGAAGAGATTGATTCTGCCCCTCTGGGATTTAAGTGCCAACTTCGGGGATTCACGTCCTTGCGACTGATATCCATGGCTTTTCCTTCTAACACTGACAAGGCAGTTTCTTCCTTCAAAAGGCAGTCAGAGCAATGGCTGTTGCTGCTGCTCCTGTCCCTTTATCTACAAAGTGTAGGAAACTTTTCTCGCTGAAAGGCTTTCAACATCCATCACTCACAGGAATGCATGAATCATCTGATTACAGGATGTTCTGCTGAGGAGCTTTCTGTGCTCCCTCATGGGGTTGGCCACTGCATATGAACTAATCAATATTTGCTCTGCCAGAGATAGAGAGACAAAAGAAATAAAAAAAAAAAACAGAAAAGAACACAACTGTTCATAACTGTCCAAGTTACTGCATCCCACAGAAAAGCCTGGACTCTGCAGCCAGTCTCCAATCTGGGAAATGATTCATGGTTCTAAACATGTCTTTGTGTGTAAACCAGAATAAAGTAGAACAAACTCTCTGTTGTGCCATTGCCCATAGGTACATTCCAGTGAAATGCCCACCTTTTGCCCTTGGGCTGGAAGGCTTTTCACTTTTTTCATCGTTCCTGCATTATGGATCCTCCATGTCCTTCTTCATGCTCCACACTAATGGTACAGAGACAGGAGTGTACTTTCTTGTCCCTGCTTCCCCTCCATCATCTGACTTAAGAATGAGCACTTAAGCTATTTTTGTGGGATCTCTTGGCCTTAAAATTCTTTTCTAGTTTACTTATATTTCAATTATTTCAATAAATTATCTTAGCAGCAGGTGTTATTCACTCCCCATTTTACTCTACCTCCTGCTTTTTTTTTTCCTCATTGATACTTCTGTACCTAACAGTTGCCAAAGACATTTTTTACTTCTTAGTCCAAGGACATTCATTTCTCAGGAACAGCAAAGTCTCTTTTTATACTTGTGTTGCTTTTTTTATTTCCCAGTCTGGCAGCTTAAAGCATTGTCCTGTTTGTGGTGCAGTTAAACACATTAGTCATAGGGAGGAAATTGAGGAATTGAAATCCTTTTACTGCCTACATGAACCTCACATTGTAGGTCAAGTGTTTAATCTTCAGATATTTCCTTTTCCTGCCTTGCAGAAATGGGGAAGCAAACCATCATATTGCCCAGTTCATAAAACTATTGGACTAAAAGTCAGTTTTGAAAACCCTTCTTGATATGCAGTTGAAAAATGTGGGTTCCCTTCCCCAAAGACTAGTGATATGACAGAATTCAATGGATAAAACAGAGCCTAAAGGAAACCTGCATGGAAAAGACTCAACTCAAAAAGCATGGAGATGCTATAAAGAAACCTCTGTCTTTCTGCTTCCTACAGTTAAGCAGCAGGAAAGTTTTGAACCCTTTGCTACCGATAACTGAACTTAGACATCACTGCAGGGATCCAAAGTCTCAGGCCTGCTTTGTAGTTTTAGCACCTGCAAGAGATTTAGAGAAGAACCACAATTCAGAGCAGCCCTCCCAGTGTGTATCCTGAAGTCCATCATGATTTCTCGCCTAAGGTTGTTTAAAATTTCATCTGAGCCATCAGGTCATACCACTACCCTTCCAGACAACTTATTGCTTAAAGGCCATTCCTCTTCAGTGTGGGCTGGGATAGATCTCAATTTTTGCTTACAGAGAACCAAGGTTTTCAGATCAATTCCATGTGGAATGATCAGTGGTCCTCTTGTTCCATCAGGGTGTGGCACAGGGCTGTGTATGAGCAGCATCTGGCAGTGATGGCAGTGAGGACACAAGCAAGAAGCCATTACCAAGGTAGGCTGTATTAAACAGATTTCATAGGAAAATATTTCCTATCCTGTTTTCCTTAGACTCTGACATGCCTTGTCTGTAGAGACTGGTTTTGAGTCACCTGCTCTGAATGTGGCCTTTGATGATCCACCCTAAAGGACTCCAGTGCCAGAGCCACACAGGTTCTTTATCTGTTCATAAACTAAATTGAACCAATCCATTTGAAGACCTGGGCTTGTAATAATTGGGATGGTTTGTGGGTAGAAGTCATTATAAGTTTTATTAAACTGAGCAGAAAAGACAAAATGCTTGAGGTTTACAAGTTAAATGTCTAACTCTAGCAGCACTCCCAGAAATAATAATTAAGTAGCATATAAATGGCTTTCCTTGATTAAAACATTTTGCCAGGAAAATAACACTGATAGGTACTTCACTTCCAAGAACTTCATGTCCCAATAAACTGACCAAAAAGTTACTATATTGAATTTCAGCAAATGCTTCCATGCCCATAACAAGGATTCCCTCTTAGTACACTTTGGGTAGCTCAGTGGTGTTGGAACAGCAGGGAGCACATCGTGGGCTGCAGAAGCCATTTGGGAAGTAACTACTCCAGTGAAGGTCCTGTGGGAAGCTCTGCAGGAACATCTCCTGCAGATTCATGGACCCCGGGGGAATTCCTTTAAAGTCTCACTCAGTGGGTATTCCTGAAGGAAAAGGGGGAAGAGGGGCAAAGATACTCTGACCTATCTCTTAAAATGCATGCAATGGGCAGAGGTAACCCCACTCCATGTTTGGGACCTGCACACTGAAGGCCACGTTGCAGCTACAACCACCGTGGTTTAGAGCATCTTGTTCAGAGCAAGATGCACCAGTGTCAGTGGCTTGAACTTGACTTCATCAACTCCGCGGCATGGAAATCACACAACCTTTATTGAACTCATTAGTGACAGAGTGAATGTAAACAGATGTAACATTCTTTAATTTAGAGGAAGGGGAACAAAGAAACAATCTTGAACATTGTCCCTTATGTCAACCTCATGTTTCACCTAACATAGATTTTATACAATAACATACAACGCAAGCAAAGCTCTGCAGCCTCTGGCCTGCCACCCAAATGCTTAAAGAATGAGCTTTGCAGCCTCCAATTCTACATGTAGCTGTTTACATACAGGGAGTATTGGCTATTGCACATCAGTGAAAAAATATGTCTTTAGTTTAAACACACAACTTTTAAAAATAGTTCCCTAAGAACGCGTTTTTTTAGTACAGGAAGGAAAACAAGACACACTTAGATACATTATTCTATATTAGCATGCTCGAAGTATATTAAGTTCACAGCTCTTACGCATCTGACATGGCCTTTTGTAGGGCCTGAGCTTCTGTGCTGTTTTCCCTTAAGACTTCTTTACATATGCAAAAAATACTGAAAATCTGTGCGGAAGCTCTGGTGACAAATCCTTTGAGGCTATGACATGATGAAGGAACAAGCCATCTCAATGAATAATTTTGCAGTTTATTAGCACAGTGAAGTGTTTTGATTACTTTTGCTTAAGTGAATGACAAAGGAACTGTTTTATCATGTACCCTGCTCATTTCACTATTACTTGTCCTATTGAAAGCTATCTTTTTTTTTTTTTTTTTTTTAATTAGGCACAGGCATGGCACATTCCTAGGACTAGAGGTGTCATGACACTGATATTAATGAAAAGGCTACTATAGAAATACTGGATAGACATGTGATTGAGCTGTGCTTCTCAGATGTTCAGAGTCTAGGAAGACAAACAGTCCCAGAGGGGGAAAAAATATTTATTTTTGTAGCCTACATAACTTGCAAGTGCTCAAGTTATCTATGTGACTTGTTCACATTTGCCACGCAAACAGAGCATATAATAAACCTAAATGACTCATCATGAGAGTAAGGGAGAAGACAACAATACTGTTTGCCTCTCCAGCTTGTCAGGTCTCCCAAAGCAATGCTCACAGCCTGGCTGGGCTCACTTCAAGTCATCTAAACACAGGTGTCTCAAATGATACTACATCCTCATGTTTAGCCAGCTGAATCATGTCCTTTGTATTTCTAGAGAGCATTACTATTCATATCAAAATCTACTGTGTTTCTGTTAAAAAGAGCGTGAAAAACCAGCATCTGCCTTCACTAAATGCAGTATTTCTGCAAGTCACAGGGAGGGAGTCTTGCCAGAATGCCCAAAATCTCAAATAACGGTTCTAAACACTGCAGTAGACCTGAAGCACAAGGGGGAATTGCAGTCCTCCTCCCCAGGGCCAGGTTGAAGGAGATGGTGTGTGATAATCATAGGCGTGTTAATTCAGATTTAGGAGACTAAAACTGCAGTGATAAAAAGTTCAAACCTAGTGTCGGTGAGAAACACCTCAGCCTTGTGAAAATTTAATAGGCTATCAAGGACATTTTTGCTGCAGTTTAATGTGCCCAAGTGCCAGCCATACAAATTTTTGCTGTCTGGGAACCAAAGTTACAGAACAGCTACTGGAAAGTTTTCACACTACTGTATTTGTAGAAACTAGTTGTCAGTGGTGGTGGGGGGTGTTTCTCCTTTCCTTTTTTTTTCTTTTTTTTTTTTTTTTTCATTTTCTCACCCTATTTTCAGCTCCTACCCTTCCCAGGACACTGACATCCAAACCTAACATTATCTGAAACAGAATCTGACGAACAGAGCTACTTTTTTTTCTTCTGTGTATAACATCTACAAAACTTAATGGGAATGGAGATAGGGGTAGGTCAGTATAATTTTCCCTGCCATTTGAACCCCATTTATCACATTTGGCAGTGCAAAAGATGTATCTCCAGTTGGGTTATTTCTTACAGTGGACTCAGTGGAAGAGGTAGGTGTATAATATACATCTGTACATTCATAAGAGAAAAAAAAGTTAGCTACATTACAGAAATACATATGTATTTATGAGTTTTGATATGAACTGACATACATGCAGGCTAGCAATAATGCTTTTCTTGCATTAAGAGAATATTTTGAACAGAAAGCTAATCTTTGCAATGTGAAGTAGAAGCACAGTCTGTTTTTTTTTTTCCCGTGTTAACCTCAAAGTTATTTCAGGTGATGTTTTGCTGGCTATACTGCACTAAAATGAAAGGAAGAGCTGCTTCTCTATCATCCAGTTGTCTCTGTGTATATTCACCATGGGATATGCCCACAGTGTCAGCTGGAGACCGTTTGCCTCAGGGCATCCACAGTGGCAGACCTGACCCTGCTCCCCTCGCACACACCATGTGTTCAGCTCTCAGAGCCTTGGCACAAAGTCTCCTGGTTTTGGAGACTCTCACCCACCTTCGGAGATGGAGTAAAAATTTAGCTATTTGTGCAGTTTTTACATGCAGCACGAGGTAGCTATACCAGGCACAGGGCTTTTGTCAGACCAAAGCAGCCTAAACCCTACAAACACCTCTTGGATTGCTCAGCTCCTCTACATCCATGAAAAAAAATAAAAAGAAGAAAATCAGTATCTGAAGAGGGCATCCAATCCTAAATTCATTTTCTGGTGTGATCTGTTTGGGTTTGAAGGTTTGACCTTCCCTTTCTAATGACTCTCTAATAGCTTTGAGACCCCCCTTGCTTTAAAAGCAGGTAGAGAGGCTCATCACTGATGGGACATCATGCTTGGAAAAGGCCAAGAACAAGCATTTGTAACTGTTTACTCATCCCTCCTTCAAACACTCTTTGATGCTTTGGTGAGAACATGCTTTCCCAGGTGGGGGTAGGATCCATCCTTCCACTTTGTGGGTCCTGGTCCAATACTGAATCCTCTTCCCCTTGATGCTCTGCCCAAATGTCTTCCTAGTGCACATTACTTACAGGGTTTTAAATGGTCCACTGACTTCTAGATTTTCTTCTGTTCCTTAACATGTTCCTAAAGAAGTCACAACCTGTAAGACTTAAGTATCTACTTTTTTCTTTGTTTTCTTTACCTTTCCACAAAGAAAAAAACACAAAAAAGTTATTAATGGAAACCTGTCTCATCACACAGACCATTCTTCCCTGTTCTTGAGAAACAAGATCTCTTCAGCTTAGAAGGCTGTAGGAGCTTCTGTTTTTACTGAGAAATCCACCAGATGTAAACCAAAGTGGTCCCTAAACAGTGGAATTGAAAGAATTATCTTGATTTTTAATGGCTATTATTTAGTGTTGCTGTGAGATAAAATATGAGTGACAACATAAAACAAATAAAGAGAAACGAAAGATAATTCAATTTGCTGTAGTGTTCCTTTCTTCCATCCCACTTATCTCTCTGCAGAGAAACACAGAGCAGCTGTTTATTCTTTTCCTACTCTATCAGTTCTTTCCTGTTTAGGTTAAAAAAAAATATAAGTAATATAAATGTAATATAAGTACTAGGGGTGAATAACTGATTTTCACACTTCTCTCTAGTAGATGGAACCACAGTGCAGCTAACCAATGCAGCTGGACCTGACTAATGACCACCTGAGCTTTTGCAAGTAATTTGTCTTTACCATAGCATCAAACCTTTGATTCTTTAACAACCAGGAACATAGTTCCCTGTTAGGTCTTTAAGCTTCGGGGATTGAATAAAACCACTTACCTTTAAAGCCCCAATGAATTTTTGCTGAAAAAAACGATAATTTGTCCTTCAGCTTCCCTGAGTTCTCTGGTACAATTAAGCTTCTCTACAGAGGCATCATGTTAGGATTTATCTCACCTTAGGTATTTCTAGGATAGACATCTACTGCTGGGCCAGTCTAGACACACCTTGGACTGGTCATTAATGGAGAGAAATGAACACTTCTGAAGAGTGATTCATCTGACCCTGCCTTTGACATCCAGATGAGAAGATTTATCTCTCTACAAAGCTCATCCCTCTTCTGTTGTAACTGACATCAGGTGCTAAATTTTACTTTATTGACTTTGCAAATGCAGTCAAGCACAGAAAATAATGAAAATCTACCACAAAGAAATTAATAGGTTAATTTCCTGACAAATTTGACAAATTTCATAAGAAATTGTATTATCACAAATGACCATAAATATGGCCATTTTCTCCCCATACTAATAGTTCATATTCCAACATTTTATATGCAATTGCTGTTGGCAGAGCTGATAAGTCTACAGATTTCATCTTGTAGGAATATCAACCTGGAAAGCTTTGGTGGCAAGAACTGCCAGGGCCTGAATGCATCCTGGCAATTACACAGAAGCACTGTGCCAAACCAGGGGTTGTCAGGACTTT
This sequence comes from Lepidothrix coronata, assembly GCF_001604755.1. Lineage (NCBI taxonomy): Eukaryota > Metazoa > Chordata > Aves > Passeriformes > Pipridae > Lepidothrix > Lepidothrix coronata. The sequence continues at coordinate 2,600,347 of NW_016690265.1, read as the reverse complement.
GGGGAGACAAGCAAACCTCCTGTGGTGCCTCACCCTCCTTGATGAGGAGTCCATTCCAAAAAGAAGCTCTCCTTGAGGTGTTTGCTTCCCAGGGGAGTGTAATCATATCTTGAGATAATGGGGCAGTAAAAAGAAGCTGGTTTGCTTTGCTTCTTTGGCCAGTAGTGTTGTAAAGAGCTGCAATAAAAAATAATCTTTGGGACAGGACACCTTCACCCTCATGAGTTTTTTCTATTTGTTAAAATGGAAGAGATGGTAATTATGGTATCTAACATTTGTGTAACAGAGGTGGGGGGGGGCAGAGGGAGTGTTGTGAACCAGAGAGATGCTTAAGGGAGTAGAGAGAGAAATGTAGCAGAAAGACTCCAGAGAGGTGAAGGAAACTTCTGGGTGACTCCTGCATGTCCTCAGGAGCACTCCAAGGAGACTCTGGCAGTAACTAAGTAGACAAGTGAGAGCTTTCTGTCAGACTGGCAGGTGGTGGTGGGGTGGCTTGTAAAGGGGAGCAACTGCTGGAGTAGAATTGCAGCCTGGAGCAGCAGGACTGGGTGTCCAGCCACAGGGCCAGACCACGTGTCCCACTGTGGGGACCACACTCACTGCTTGCACTGCTACAAGTGCCTCACTACGCAAATATACCCTACCTGATAAACTCAGAGTCACCTAAGCCTGAACTAAAAGACACAATCATAAGGCACAGGGTCACATAATCCTCCTTGCTGCTGGTCAGCCCTTGCTGCTCAGATAAGCAAAGGGAGGTCCAGTTTATGACTCCTGGTGAAGCCTAGATATGAAATGACCCCAACCCCTGCAGCTGTGGGGACACAGGGGAGACTGGGGGAAAGCCAGAGGCCCCCAGATCTTGCCACAGCACCCTTTGCTCAGCCTGACAGACAAAAGCCAGCCAGCAGCAAGGAGCTGTCCAGGAGAGCAGTGGGCTTGTGGTGGAGAGCGGTGGGAACCTCTGTGGAGACAGCTCTGTCTCTTGGCAAAAGGTGGGACAGGACGGATGGGTTGGATGGACAAAGGTAGATAGCTGGATAGACAGGTAGGCAGATGGAACATTTTGTGGCTGTTTGGCTGAGATAAAAGCAGTTTTGTGGGTTGGATGTGCTCAGCTGTTAGATCTGGGGGCCACCCTTCCCGGTTCCAGCCTCAACCTCCTTCCCTTCCTTTGGGAGAGCACCAAGCCCCTGAGGGGAGGCCACGGCTGCAGCAGAGGGGGGGGCTTGTGTTGCTGCTTTGCTTTGGCTTTTTAGGAGGCATTAAAGTGCACGTGAGCGGTGGGTGTACTGGGAAGTCTGCAACAGGGAAGGGGGTCACGAGGTCCTGTCTCATCCACAGCATGAGCCATGTGCCTGGAAACACTGGGTATGGAGGCAAAGTCCTTGTCCCCATGAATTCGAATTTTTTTTATCAGGAGAAAGTCACCAAGAAGGGTGAAAGAGACCAGGACAGGGATGTATGGCCTGTTGGTGAAGAGTCTGAGCCCAATTAGCAGTTAATTGAAGTACTTTAAGGCACACAGCACACCCACGCTCCAGCTTCTAAAACCAACACAGCTTTTGTTGCCACTTTTCTGTAATTTCACTCAGGCAGTTTTAGGGTAGAGATGATTTTTTTAGCTCTGGTATAAATTAAAGCTTGTGCACACGCATGAACTTCGAGCTGTTTCTCCCCAGAACCTCCCCAAATCCCACAATACTTGCTATCAGTCCCAGAGGTGTACTGCATACTCCTCTGAGATACTGCTATCGGTGTCTGCACCGAGGGAATCGACAGGGGCCGGATCCACATGGCAAAGGCATTAACCTTATGCTCCACATCCCTGCCTGACTGTTCAACCGGATAACCCTGCACATCCCAAAGCTTCAACCCACACTCCTGGGAGGGGGATGGCCCCCAGTGCCCTTGCTGGGGGTGCTGCCTGGGTGATCTCCAGAGCCAGGTTGCCAGCGGGATCTTGCCTGGGTGTCCCTGAGCTGGCTGGCAGGGCCCTCCTGCAGCATTTATAACTGCCTCCAGAAACTGCTGTTCAGGAACAGACATCCCCAGAGGCCATTTCAGCAGCTATCAGTTTATTCCAGCTGTATCTAATTGGACTGAAGGCTGGAGCCTCATTTCCCCTCCCCAAATGGAAGGCCAGAGATTCTCTGCCTCACAAAGATGTTCCAGAGTTGGTCAGAAATAGCATCCTGTAGGTCTCACACACAACTAGTAGGGAACAGCCCATTTATGCTGTTTTTTACATAAGGTACTGCACAGGTGTAGGGAAGAGAAAGGGACTTGTGTGGCTCAGGGAACCCCCTCAGATGCATCTCCACCACAAAAGTATCCTCCTCAATAATAGTTTTGTTTTGAACTCTGCTTCAATGGGATGCTCCTCAGAGCTACCTTGGATCTCAGGTGGGATTTTGGGTGAGTGCTCAAGCAGCATATGGAGGCCCTGGTCACCAGGCATAGGGCTGCCTCAGTGGCCAGGGCCAGGCAGGGCAGTGCCAGCAGTGCAGTGCCCAGGGCTGGCTCTACAGGTACTGTAAGGAGCTCCAAGAACATTTACACTTCTGAATGTGTTCGTATGAGCTGGAACAGCATGGAAATATAATCCAAGGACATGCATGAGATGCACAAAGATTTTCCTATTTATCAATGGAAGTAGGAAGGAGTGGTGTTTGCCTATGCTGGACAGGGAGCTGGAAGAGATGCAGGCACCATCTGCACTGTGGTGTCAGTAACTTGACAGCAATACAGTTTAGGAAAAAACTGACATAAGTTTTAGATTTTATTCATTCGTACATTATTTACAGCAGTTGCTTTCATATTACAATTCTCTTTCATCTTTTCAGTTTTCACTTATAAAAAATTAACCAAATAAACCTTATATAACCAAATTTATCACAGCAGGTCTGGTTAATTTTCACAGTTACAGCGGCCATCAGGAACAGAACTTAAGTACCTACAAGTCATTTGTCCAGAGCACCTCGCCTGCCCCTGCCTGAGGACACCCTGCTGCCCCTCGAGAGCTGGCTGGCTCCCGGGGCTCTGCCCACTGCAGACGGAGAGACCACACCCTCTCACAGGATAAGCTTCATAAGTTGGAGCTCAAATGCTTAAAGCACATCAAGGGATAACTTGGACACATCTTAACACATCCTGCCACACCAGAGAACAGGTGTGTGTTGATACCTTGACAGTATGTGAACATCTTTCCAACAGAGCTGACTCCTGCTTCCCTCCGTAGAAAATTAGAGTAATTTATTCTATTTTCTGCTGTTGTGGAGCCCCAGTTGTGCAGTAGCAGAGTACACTGGGGTACAAGACTGCAGCAATAAGTGTTTACCTTCCTCTGTGTGACTGACAGCTCTTCCTTGTGTCTGTGTCTCCCACCAGGAACAGTATTTGCAATAACTTGCCCTTAAAACTTTGGTGAAAAACCTGCGCTGCATAAGACTCAAAGTGACTCAGGTGGAGGGACTCCACATGGGCAAGTTCTTGGCCAAGGTGATGTCTAGTCCCAGGATGGCCTTTCCTAGTACTTAATCCTGCTCCCCAGGTGCAACAACAGCACTGATGCCAGCATGTTCCTAATGGTATCACCTTCATTAACTATCTCCCTGGGCTCTCCCCCACGTGCTCATTTGCTTTACAGTGATAATTATTGCTGTTTTAGAATATGTTTCATTTTTCTTTGAGGACTTGTAGCCACTTCCCATTACAAAGTACAGTACATACTATGCTGAACATAGAAAACACAAGACTCATTTCACATCAGTCTTGTACAACGGTGAAGAGATGCAGAGTAAGAGGCTGTTTGGGGGAATCCAAGTTTCTATTTAGGCGTGAGTGAATAAGCCACTGCCTTAAATGTGAGCAGTTCTGGTAAGCAATTTAGCCTGTTTTGTTTTTTTTTTTTTTTCAACTGACATTGGACATTTTCCAAATGCATACCACACATCTGTTTAACACTACCAAAAAAATATTTTTTTTTTCCTTTACCGCTTTTGTCTCAAGAAGACTTTTGCTTTAATAAAATAACACAAGCACACAAACTGCTTAAAGCTAACGGCCCAGCACAATCATAAGTACAACTCACAAAGCAACGGATGCTTTGTTAAACCTAATTACATTTAAAAAAAAAAATCAAATATACATATTACAAGGCAAAAGGATTAAGCTTTGGAGGAAAAGAAATTGAAAACATTGTTAGCTATAAGTTCATTATGCTTATATAGCAGTAGCTGCTTCTGCATTCAAATGTGTTACTTGTAAATAAATTTACAGTTGCATCATGTATTTGTTATGCTCTTGGTCTCACTACTGTCTTCTACTATTTAGATGTTAAAAGCATATTCTCTCCTGCAGGTGACCATTGTGCAATACAAAGACAGCACTGAACAGTGATCAAACTCCAAAAGCTGACTTAGAGCTTGTTATTTTAAACAATACTGTGTTTTGACTAAACTCTCACTTGTTCAAATAATTCTCTTGGGGTTTTTTTTCAGTGAAATGTACTCCCAATCACCCCTAAGGTTGCAGGTTTTGGTAGGAAATAAACATAAGCTCTGTTGTATAGTCTCTAGGACTGGGGGATGCAAGAGCATACCAATTTTTTTCTCAAGATTCTGTGTGGATGTATTTTGAGGGAGAAAAAAAAGAGAAAATTATCCTTTTGCATTTTAAAGCTTATTTAACACTTAGTATTCCTTTGTTTTCTTTACATGGTACAGTATATTCCACTGCAAGACTCCCATTAGTGTGGAATTAAAATGCCTTTATTAAATAGAGTGCATACCAACAGTATCACACTAGCACTAATGAAACACAGGCTCCAGCACAGCAAAAATGAGACTGTTAATTCAGAGGTAACCAGAGGTGGTTCCTGACTTTGTGTGTTTGGCAGTTCGGAATTCCCTGCAGTCAGTCTCTATCCATTTGCACCTCAGCCAGCAAATCTGGCAAATTAAAAGGCAGCAGACCTGCATCACAGATGGGTACAGATCAGCAGCAGCAAGGATTGTGACAAGGCTTTGCAAAACCACAGTTCCCTTGGGAATTCTGATCATGAGATTTTCTGTACTTGCAGCTGGCCACTGCAAGGACAGGGCCTGAGCCCCCCCCAGGCACCAAACACCTTCTGCTCCCAGGTGTGCAGCACCAGGACCCCACCAGGCATATACTGCCCCCAACAGCCACCTGCTGACCCTTGGTCCTGCCTCTCCTACAGAGGGACTTAGAAATTCTAACATCATGACCTAAAGCATCATCCTCATTTCCCATGACAATAAACAACAGGGGGGTGGGGGAAAATGACTCCCCAGGTCCCAACAACCCGGGACAGATGTCCTCAGGGTCATTTGCCCCCTGCATTTGCTGAAAGGCAATGCTGAAACAAGGTCAGATGCAGAGTTGGCCCTTGGGGATTTTAAGAATTTAGATGCATCCATCTTGAATGTAGCAGAAGAATGACTTGTGCCCTGCAAGCTGTGACACAAGTTTCGGGGGTGCAGCTACCTCTGCAGCATCACAAAGGGCAGTCCTGCCTCTGTGCCCCACACCACCCCCACTGCACACAACCAGCTCAGCCCTGCAGTGCTGCTGCACCTCACACCTGAAGAACAGAGCACCCACACAGTCTCCTTTCAACACTGTTAAACTCATCTTGCTTCCAACAAACATCTTAAAAACAAGCCTGTTTGTCCCTGACAGGGTCACTGCTGGCTATCTCCTTCCAGCCTGAAAAGCCCTGCAGCCAAGGCACCCCCTCTCCTCCCTGCAGCAGCACCCACTCCCTTGGCTGCTCCCCAAGCCACAGGGAAGAGCACAGGTCCTGCCACTCGGTCCTGTGTGTGGGTACAGCCTGCAGCACGTCTGGAGAGGGGTAAAGGCTTTCTGAGAAACACTGTCCCCCATCACACATGGGGACAGAGAGGTGAGGGAAAAGAGTGGCTTTCGGCTGATGGGAACACCCCAAAGGCAATGCCCTGAACTTCTCTGCATCTCCCAGCAGAGACACATTACAGTTGCCATTCCCAAGCATTTTGCAGGTGCTGTCTGATTCACAGAGGGAAAACACAGTGTGAATTACAACAAATACGAATTTAAGGGTTTCAAGATAGATGAGAAACCACTTTGTTGGTTTCATTGCTTAGCGTTACTGGCCTGGATCTGTTCAGGGGCCAAGCTTCCCAGAGAGCTTATTGCCAAATATGACATGTGCTGGAGATGCCAGTTTGCTTAGGAGGTACAGGGAGTTCCCACTCACTCCACAGCGAATGGCCCAGGCTGTGCTGGAGGGCTGGAGCAGCCCTGAGGCCCTGGACCTCTGCCACAGCAATGCAATTTTCCCCTTTTTTCCTCCTTTTTTACTTTTTTTTTTTTTAACTTTTGGACATCACACCTGGTTCCTTCCTCGGGGAGAAAGGGCTCTATCCTAGGCCCCTCCAAGCAGAGGGCACTTGAGCAGTGCCCAATGCACTGGGATTAGCAGAAAAAGCCCCATGCTAAGGAGAGAGAAGCCAGGTGAGGAAACTGCACTCCCTGTGCCACCAGCTGGCACACAGTACAAGGGCAGGGGGCTGTGACAGCCCATCTGCACTGTAAAGTAAGAGCAGGCACCTGGCACACCTGGGGGAAGTGCCTTCACATCTCCAACACATCCTCTACCTAAATCTGAAGTGGTCTTACTGGCCACCACATTTACCAACTGAGGCCCAAACCCAAGAGATGCTCTACTCTTCCTCACACTTCAGCCAGAATTATCCTTGGAAAGAGAAATCACGAAAATAAATCAGGAGCCTCCCCTCCCATCTCACATTGACATGAGACTCTGTGGCAATCAAGACTCAAGAACTGGCAATAGGATATCAAAGGGTTTTCTGGCAACAAAACCAAACCCACAACCATCTTGTGCTGCTCTGCATCCACCCAGCCACTGAACTGGGATGGGAAGACTCCGGAGATGATGCTCAGGTCCAGAGAGAGGGCTGTGCTGACCACAGCTATCGGGGGCAGGAGAAGCAAGAAGTTCCCCAAGGGGGGCTGCAAAGCCAGGACTGGGGGTCACAAATCACGAGCTGTGGGATCTTTTCCATGCAGCATTGTTTAAACCAGCACACCCTGAAAGAGGCAGAGCAGACGAATGGATCTGCCAAAGGCAGCTCAGCCTCAACACATTGCCCTGCAAGGTGCACTGTGCTCCACCTGTACACTCACCCAGGCAGCAGGGGCAAGGCAGGCTGGGCCCTGGGGGCAGCAGGAGAGCCTGGCATGGTCCAAAGCCCTGAGGACACACAGAGCGGCAACTGTGTGGCTCCAGAGCTGAGCCTGAGCTATCACATTTAGGGAAACTTCCCTTGAATGCAGACAAAACAACAGTATCACTTGATGCTTTTAAGTCCAACCTTGTCTAATCCTATTCAGAGCAGCTCTGGGTGGGAGAACAGCAACAACGCCGGAGGTCGTGTACCCCATCCCACCACTGCTGCAGGGGATGCAGCCCTGGCAGCCCTCTCTGTCTTCTGAGGAGAGCAAATCCCAGCCTATTTGGCAGCCAGCCCTTTCCTTCAGAAACAAGCTGTCCTGGCTGGAGAGCTGGGAGCAACCAGTTGGATTTCTTCCAAAAAGCCTGGTCACAAAGCAACTGGCAGAAGCGTTAAGGGAATAAATTTGCTTGGCAGCTACCGGCCAAGTGGCAATGACTCAATCCTTATCTGTGCATCTCCAGCTGGGGGAGGAATGCAGACAGCACCTTGAAAGCCATACCTTTCCAAAGCACCTCTTCCCCAGGGAAACTCAACAGGTATTACAGGATCAGATACTGTAATATCATCAGTTAAGGTTTACACGCATTAAAGAAAATACTGGTGACCTGATGGTACTTCTGCGTCTGTGGGATCTGGTGGGATTTATTCCAGTTTTGGATATTCTGACAGGATGTGGAGTTTTATTACAAAGGCACAGGTATCAAATAAAACCAGCAACATTATTTTAATTAAATATCCTAATAAAAAAATTAATGCTCAATTTAGGCTTTACATATTCCTCCCTTATTAAAAGACTAGTTTTTGTTTCTGTTTTCCCTCTGGAAAGGTTTTAGTGCAGTGATTATATAGCAACAGAAAAATAAACTAAAAAAGGCACAAACTGTTTTGTTTTTCTTTCAGCTTTTGCTAACACTTTATATTTGTCTGTTTTACTTCGGTTAATAAATCACTGAATGCAGCAAGAAAATATTCTGCCGATTTCTGTACACTATACAAGAACCCCTACCAACAGTACATTATTTCAGCTTCAGGAGAAATGTACAGCATAGAAAGACTTTTAAAAATATAGTGCCCCATACAGAAATTTTGTTAATTAAACTCATGGTCTCTTGCTACAGTGCCCTTCACCATCCTTGTTTCTCCCCCCTTATTGCTGGGACACACACTGGGACTCTGTCCCTCCAACTCCTTAAAGGTTGGGCCGAGCTCAATCCCACCACTGAAAGCGCTACTGGTGTTGTGCCAAATGGCTCCTCCACCCCCAGCATCAGTGCCCGGTCCATGGCCCAGCAGGGATGGGGTGAATCCCCTCCCCTCTGCTCTCATTCAGCATCACTGGCCATGTCTCAGCGCTGGGAAAGCTTTCGCCTGGAGAGGAAAGGGCAGCTCCCGGTAGGAGTAAGACAGACAGCACCCCCTGTCCAAGGTCCATGCTGTCTGCCCCCACTTCCACCCCATGGCTCCTTCCTTCTAAGGCTCTCCCGCTGATGCTTCCATTGTATTTGCAAGTGAAAGCACGGTTAACACATGCTCTACCCTTTCACCAAGTTCATGACGAGGTGGTGGGGTTACCCCCTCAACACACACACAATACTTCATAAAATAGTAATTATTTTTTTCCCCAGGATTTGAAGGGCTTTTTCCCTTTAAATGTATTAGCTGAGCCAAACCCCTCTACCCACCCCAAATTAAGTGCAGCCAGAAATGGTTTACTGTAATACCTCTGACACCACGCTTTAAAAATTAAAACCTACCGATCTTCTTTTTCCCCAAGACATAATTCATGCAAGGTTGCTATTTGTTTAAATAAGTTATAAAAGTTGATATCTCAGGCTAGAAGAAGCTGTAGTCTTGGTTATTCTTTAGTTGGCAGGCACTGTACATACATACTGGGTACAGACACATGCCGAATCTGCTTTGCATTGCTTTTTGCATTGTACAATTCACAAATCTGACATCATTAAAGCAGTTAATTACCTTTGATGGAAGGCTGCAGTGAGGCCATCTACATTTATCAAACAAGCAGCTGGTTAAGATAATAAGTACGTTTCCCCCCCCACCCCGGCACTCCCCAAAATGCTATTATCTGTCACACGTTGCTTCTCTGAAGTGGTGAGATTTGGTGCGCACATTAATGTGCAAATGTGTTGCCATAGGAACTGCAGCCTCCATTACGCCTCAACGACACCATTCAGCAAAAGCCAAAACTAAAAATAACAACAACAACAACAAAATAACCCTTAAAAATAAAAACAAACAACAAAAAAAAACCCAAAAGGCAGCAAAGAGAAAGTCCAACGCACATGCGGAGTCTGGCCCAGGACTGCAGGTTACACGTGGCTACGGAACAGCACAGGAGATATTTAGGTTTGATCTTAACTTCACACTATGGTACAATGGGGCTCAGTTCAGCCGGTCCGAGTCTGTGCTGGCTTAGGAAGGAGGGGGAGGTGGAGTGGAGTTGTGGTTACCGGATGCACCCAGGGTCTCTCAGGCATTTGGCAGAATGAGGCACATCCAAAAAAAAGTGCAACACCAGTGCCGTGGTGGCAGTGCGATGTGTTTGAGTGCGTGCACGCGCTTTCCTCTTCATGCATTGTAGCAAGCGGGTTGGGGCAGGGGGGCGGGGTTTGCCCCCCACCTTTTCTTTGAAAACTATTAACCAGTAAATAACGGCAGGACGAATGCGTGTTCTACTTTACTGGTGCGTGAAATACTGAAAACTGCATTCAAGTAATATTTCTGCACTATTATGAATGCATCACTATGTTATATTATCTTACATTTGGAAAAGGAGAAGACTATGTACACCAGAGCAAGTGGTACTATTTTGCAGTTAAGTTTCTGTGCTTTACGGAGGTACCTGGGAAGGAGAGGCCGCCGCTCCGCTCTGCCCCGCCGGGTCGCAGGACTCCCAGCACCACCACCTACAGCATGCGAGGAAGGGCCGGCCCATCGAGCTGAACGGAGCAAACCAAAAGGTGACATGAGGGAACAAAAACTCAACCCAAAATTGGCAAATCAACGGTGATGAGAAACAGAAGGGTAATTTATTATTTTTGAAGGGGGAGGAAGAGGAGGAAAAAAAATTTTTTTTTTTTCTCGTTTGTTTGGTTGGTTTTTTTTTTTTGTTTTTTTTTTATTCTTCCCGCAGCTGCAGGCGGTAGCGGTGGTAGCGGACCTGGAAAAACATTCTCTCCAGTAAGGAGCGTGTCATCCCTGGCAGGGCATAATGTTCGACGACACCCACGTGCTTGAACCCCAAGGACTCATAGAGCTTGTGGGCTGCCATCTTCACGGCCGTGGTTCCCAGCACGACAGAGGAGTAGTTGTTGAGCATGGCAAACTCCAGCACTTTGCGGCCCAGGGCCTTGGCGATCCCTTTGCCGCGGTAGTTGGAGTCGACGGACATGCGGCGAAGCTCCACCGTGTTGTCTTCCTCGTTGCCCCGCGCCGCCACGATCCCCACCACGTTGCCGTCCAGGACGGCGACCCAGAAGCAGGAGCCTGTGGGAGATAAAGCAGCACATGTAGTCACCAGCCATCCTGGACAGACAAGTGCCCATTGCCAAACGCACAAGTGGGAGCAGGGCTCGGGGTCCAAAATCACCTGTCACACGTGGGGACTAACGACCTCCATAAATAAGGATCAAACTCTTTTCTCTTGACACACTGAAGGGAATGTTGCTTTACCAAGGAAAATGCACAGCAAAGTCCCTACGAACCAAAGGAAGATTCCCAGGGACCAGGTGTTATGAAGTGCATTTGGCTGCCTTCACAGACAGGAAACAGTGCCCAGCCAATGGTTGTACATGATGGGCAACTTCTGACCTGCTCACAGTCACACTCTCCTGTCCAACCATGCAACTTCACTGCGGCGAGTCCCAGATCCCTCCTGGCACAGCAAAACTCACCCTGGCTGCTTGTTGCATCACACCCTGTGATGAGGGGTTGGCACAGGCAGCCTGTTGTGTTCTTTGCTGCCAAAATCCTCCTTTACTGGAGGCTGCACTTCTCAGAGGCTCTCATCTCCAGGTCAACAGCTTGCCCGAGGCATGGGCAGGACATCATCAGGCTGGACTCGCCAGCTGAGAGTGTGCTCTGGGCAGACCCGTGGCCTCTGAAGAGAGCAGGGGCAGCGCTCGCAGGCAGGAGCTCATGGGGGAGAAGCACAGAGCAGTGCACAAAGCATCTCTGGAGATGTAAGAGGGCAGGATTCAACTGAATGACAGTGAGGATGGGGAAAGGCTGAGCTTCTTTCCCTAATGCTGTGGTGAGAGGCGTGGAGCCAGCTCAGAACAGGATGGGAGCCTTTGTGGTGGGGGATGAGGAGCTGGTGGGGCCTCCCCAGGTCGGGGAAAGCTGTGCCTGCTGTGGGGCAGACACATTGGGACTCATGAGCATGTTGCTTTTCAGGTGTGATGCAATAGCTGTCCTGACTGCTCAGGACTCCCAGTGGCTTCTCCTGCCACCTGCTTCTCCATCCACAAGGACCTGACACGAAAAGTCAAAAAAAGTGACTGCCTGACTTATTTCTGACCTCTCTCCATGCACGTAGGATATGTAAGTGCATTCTCCTCTTAGAGACTTCAGTGCAAAACTTGCCTAAGACAGCTTCAAACAGAAAATCCAAACTGGGCAGCAAGATGCTGGCAGTGAGAAACTGGGACCATTAATGGCATCATAACACCAGCAGGGGAAAACAGCATAAACATCTCCTAGAAAGAGCATCTCCTGTGCACAGTCAAGACCAGGCTCACCCACTCCTTCCCTGGAGGTTGGGGTGCTTGTGGCCAGATCCCCCTTGCTCTGGAGCTACTGCTGCTCCTCCTCTGCTGCCCTGTGCCAGGTGAGAGCCTCTCATGAGCTGGAAACACTGTGCTCAAGCAACTCAGGCCAAACCCACGCAGTTTCAGCAAGCAAAACCAGCCCATCCTCAGTTACACTGGCACTGGTCAGTGGGCACGCTGCTCCGGGGATGAGGATGCAGCTTAAAGAATAGGCTGTGCTTTTGGGGTACAGGGGGGTCAGCACAGTCACTCTGCTGTGAGGTGTCTTGCCCAGAAGAAAAGCACTGACTTTCAGTGCTCTGGAGCAACATGGTTTCATCCAGGGGAAGAGGACTCCATCACAGGAGAAACCCCTGGTGCAGGCAGTGGCCTTCTTTTCCAATGCTAAGCAGAGGAGAACCTGACTTGGGCAGCAGCTCCATCTTTAGCACCAACCCTGCCAATCAACCAAACCCAAATGCACGACACATCTCTGTAAAGACCAGAGCTAAACAGCCCAGGTGGGTGCTCAGGGGTGCACAGCACCAATTCCCCTACAAAACTGGGGGGGAAAATTATTAAAACAATTTGGAGTACTCTGTCACTGGAGGAAAGCAAAGCACTGGAGGGGTGGTGGGAGGTGCCTGCTGCCTGCAGGACAAATGCACCTTGTGACTCTACAAAGCCATCAGAAAGAAACGGGCCAAGGTCTTCCCCATTTCCCTGCAGCACAGCCCAGCTGCCAAGGAAGAGCCAGGTACAAACAAAGGGTGGGGAACCAGCCCAGGTTCACCCGAGCACACCAGGCTCGTCCCCACCTTCAGAGCAATGCACAGCTCCAGTGACACTCACTTTTGTTCCCCCTGCAAGTCATTTTGCTGCTGCTATCTAGGCCAACTGCTAATTTTTAAAACACCGGGGCCCATCTTGACCCATTTATCACAAGCAGTTAAGATGTCTCTGCTCCGCTGCCACGTTGACAGTGCAGCTTGTTCCCCTGTGCTCGCTTGGATCTCACAACGTAATTTATTCAGACACGACCCCAGATGAACACCTACAAGCACTGAAACCCAGCAGCCGCCCTCCCTCCGAATACAAATCACAGGGTAGAGAGCTCACCGCTGTTTTTACACTGTTCCTCACGTGGTGGTGGTGCCCAAGGCACTCCCCAGCCCATCCATCACACCCCTGGCCACACGGCAAGCACACCACAACATCAGGGCCGCAGGGATCCTCACTCCTGCATGCACGGCCATCGCTCCTGTGGTGCAGTCTGAAAAGGAGGTTTATCCCCAGCAACCACCCAGTTGTGGGGCAGCCCCCAAAAGCGCCACAAAGCAGCCATCAGCTGGTATCCCTGAGATGCAGCCAGTGGCACAGCTGTCACATCCCCCTCATCCAGCCCCATGGGCAGCAACTCCTCCTGGAGCTGCTTCTTCAGCAAGGTTGTCTCGATTTCTTCAAACCAGAGACACAACCTAGGTTCCTCTCAACCTGAGGTTACACAATTGCTTCCGTGATTGCTTCCCGTTTTTATTCCCTGCTTTCCCTTCTTAGCAAACACCTCTTCTCTGTCTCTGCCCACCAAACCTGAGAGGCTGCTAAAGCTCACTCAGCAACACTTCCCACATTTGTAAAACGGCACATTTCTAGTACTTTGGGGTATTCTGCCTATTCAAACCCCAAATCTGGACATATCCACCACAGCAGACCCCCAAAACCTCCACATTTCCAGTTCCTCTGACTGCCCTCTCCATACCCCCACCCCTGTCCCTCCCAGCAGGGACCGGCCCTGGTTGCAAGCAGGATGACAGCAAACCTGCGCTCCTTGTTAGTTTTTACTTACAACTTTAAAGCTTAATTATAATGATTTTGAGTTCAACGTGAAAAGAAACAGTATCTGGCACATCTCCCAGTGTGTGTTGTGCACATAACGCTTATAATTAGCCACAGACAGGACACATCTGCTCCAACAACAAGAGTCGTGTGCAGCTCTCGCTTACACCAGCACCACCAGGCCCCAAAAGTTCGACCCTACTGCCCACCTCGTGTCTGCATCTGCTCCAAGGATCACCAGTGGCCGGATCCTTCACCTTACTGAAGACACCTCAAGTTCCCAAAGGAAGCCCAGGAATAGCTTTCCCCTGTGAGGTTGTCAAATCCCTCCTCTAGGCAGCTGCCTAGAGGATTTGCCACTGAAAGCTGTCTTGGGCTGAGACCTTCTCTCCTCTGGGAAAACCCTCCAGCTTCAGAGCAGGAGTGCTGAAGGTCTTCAGACTGCTTTATACCTAAACTCAATTAGATGACCTTTAAAAGTCCTTTCCAACTCAAACTATCCTATGATTCCATGTTTTCCACAATGCTAGCCAGATGCAGCTCCTCACCATATCCACTCTTCCAGCAGCACTTATTCTGGAGCAGCATAGAAGCACCCTGGAAAAACCACCTTGCACACCCCAGGGCTTGGGGCAGGGTGTCTCCTCCCCACCTTTTCTTGACCGAGGGGATTGACTCAGAGCTTGTTTTTGAACTGTTTCCTACCTAGGATGAAACAAACTAACACATCTCACCTGTCAGTAATGAGCAGCAGCCTTGTTTGCAGCTCTATTAATAGCAGGAGCTGACGTTTTACTCTCTCACATGCTATCTGAAAATAATCACTGCTGCAAAGATAAACACAGACCCTGACAGCTACAACTCTCCCTACCCTTTCAGATACTCATCTTGTGGCAGCATCTCTCTCTCCGCCTTCACCCTCATTTGCAGTCCACCTGCCAAGCCATCACTATGGTCATCCAAAGCCCTTCCAGCTCTCCAAGATCTGTTCTTCATGGATGTCTTGCATGTAAATAGAGCTGCCCTGTGAACAGCACTCTGAAGCACTGGAGGTACCTTCCAGAGGCACAAGCTGTTCCCAGCCAAACACCAAGCCTCTTTGCAGCACTGTTCCCTGCTTCCTCAGGGCTGCCAACTGCAAAAGTGAGGAGAAGCAGCCATGGAAAACGCACCACTACCTTCCTTAGCTCTCTCCACTCCCTCAGCTTGCTGCCTCACCACACGACATCAGGAACTTGCAGGCAAAAGACATAATAAAGGAAGAAACCTTTTTACAATGATGGTTTCGTGAGGCACTGGAACAGGATGCCCAGAGAAGCTGTGGATGCCTCATCCCTGGCAGTGCTCAAGACCAGGTGGGAGGGGGGCTTGAGCAACCAGGTCAAGTGAAGGTGTCCCTGCCCACAGCAGGGTATTGGAACTAGTTGGTCTTTAAAGGTCTCTTCCAACCCAAACTTCTATTAAAAAAACCCAACAGCTTGCAATACAGGCACCTATGAGAAAGGCACAAAATGGCTGTGATGTATGTAACAAGGAACATGATTTTGGGTTGTTCATCCTTCACAGCAAGGTCAGACATGGTTCCTCAGCTGATGGTACCCAGGACCTGAAAGCACACAAGATGGCAGTGTCTTTCTGCTCAAATTTAAGGATGATTCCCAGCTTTTGAAGACCAAAAGAGAGCATTCTTCTAATCCACCCACTCATCTCCCACAGCACAGGCTGCCCTCAGGCTCCACACACCGCTGCTGGTGCCACACCCCAAGGACTTCCCTGGAGCAGTGGTGGCACACTGGCCACTTATTCCCCACTCCTGCCAAGGAGGACATGCCATGCAATTCTCTGGCTGTGCCTGCAAACCTGCTCTCCCACCCTCCTCCACTGTCATGAGCTGCACAGCTCTCCCCCACACAGCCGACGAGGATGGATGGTGGGTGAAAATAAATTCATTTATTTTTGCTGCAAATTCTTCTACACCTTTTGATGAATAAAAGGCCAGTGGGTGGATGGGTGGAAAGACTGGAGCCAAAAGCAATAGCAGAGAGTACTGCTAGAAGAGAGG
Source organism: Lepidothrix coronata (assembly GCF_001604755.1). Classification (NCBI taxonomy): domain Eukaryota; kingdom Metazoa; phylum Chordata; class Aves; order Passeriformes; family Pipridae; genus Lepidothrix; species Lepidothrix coronata. The sequence goes on along the minus strand of NW_016690265.1, from coordinate 2,584,418 downwards.
GGAACAGAGAGACATCAGCCTTTCCCACCAGCCTGAGTCCTACATGACTGACAATAGCAGGTTCCCACACCTTTCCTAAGGCACTCAGCACTCAAGGACCACTACCCCAAACTCCAGAATTTAACAGCAGTGTGTTGCTCTGAAAAAGCAAAGCTCTGTCTTCCAGGTAGGTACTTTTCAAATCCATTGTTTCCTAGAAAATTCTAGTATTCCCACATGAACAGGCAAAGCTCTGCTTCCTCAAAACATCCTTAACTCACAATTGGGTCCTCCCTAGTGCCAGCACCTACACACTGAGGGGTGACTCTTCTCAGGGCTGGAGAGGGGACAGAGCAGCTCCTGCAGCCACCACCCACTCTTGGTGCTAATTTCACACGGACGCATCCCTGTGGGAAGTTTTCCTTGGAAGTATGTATGAAAGGTCCAGTCTTCTCCCTCTTTCTTCAGAGGTGGCACTACTATCTCCTGCAGCAGAGCTGTCATTAATTCTCAGAGGCTTATTTGCGCAACATAATTTCCAGACAGACACACAACTTCTCAAGGCAATATCCCTTCAAGCACTGACTGTGACTTTCAGTTCTGCTTTGGCATGTCACAGCGACACAAGTATAAGCAATTCCCCTCTCGGCTCAAAGCTGTCCCAGGTGATGTCCTTGGAGCACCCTCCAGATGAGGGGACTAGCAGAGATGCTCAGCAGTTACCATCACCACTGCTGGGAACGCACCAGGCAAGCACCAGCTCCTCTGCATGCTTACAGCAGAGCCAGGAAAGCATCCAGGGACTGGCCACCATGAAAAAAGGAAGCTGATAGTAAGAGAAACTCTTTCGAAAGGCCAGGCCTTCCAAAATTAAAAACAGGAACCTGCATCCCTGGCAGAGATGTGACATGCAGGTGTGAGCTCTGGGATGGGGAGGGAGGATGCCCACAGGCTCGGTGTGTGTCTTCAGGGCTTTGCTGGGAGAAGCAGCATCCTGCACAAGGCAAACATCCCTCTCCTATGTTTCCCCCAGGCTTCTACGAAGGGGCAAAAGGGGGAAAAAAAAAAATCAAAATACCAAAAAACTCAAATTCATCCCCATGCTTTCCATAGGACAGGATCTGCAATTGCCTATGTCCCTTGTTCTTAATATAACTACATAAAGGCTTCCCAAAAGTGACAGCCTTGCTAATCCCAGAGATCCGAATGCCCCCGACTCCTCCCTGCAACCTGCTGACGTTCTGTGGCGCAGCCTGGTGTGACACCTCTGCATGGAAACACTGGGACACAGGAAATGCAACATGCTGTCCCATCACGAAGCTTTAAATATTTGCCCTTGGAGTCACTTATTCAGCCTCCTGTGCCATCTCTTGATGTGATTTTGGCCAGAGCAGCAGCCTTTTGAGCCAAGCAGGGATGATTCAAGCAGGGCAGTACAGAAGGAACCAGGGGATCCTGCACTGGACACAGTGCAGTGCCATTATTACCTATTTACAGATAACCCATTAAAAAGCCCCGAAGTTCAGTGTCTGGCCTCTCCTCCTGCCAGCACTATTTATATACATCACTGTCAGTGAGACAGACTGTGAGTGGCAGCAAGTGGACAGAGTCCACAGCCCAAAGCTGGCTGTGCCGTGGCTGTGTATGGCTGATGCCATTTAAATCCCTGCCCTTTTATCCTGTCTGGGTTTTGAAGAGGGAGCAGAAGAACTACTGAACACTTGAGGCAACTCTCCCTCCTCCTTCCCTTCCATCCTTGGTGAAATGCAGGGCAGACCAGCCGAGTTAAATCAACATCAAGGGAGAAAAGAGGTTCTTCCAGGGACAGCTTGGCTGCTGTGATGTGAATGCTGCCAGCAGGAGGAGTTTGGGGCATGGACGTGGCACAGCGGCTGCCACCCAGCCAGACATGGGTAGCCTGAGCACAGGGACTAACCAAGGACAGGCAACAGCTGTCCCTGCCACTGACTGCAGCTGCTCAGCTAGCCAGGATGGGGAGGGATTTACGTCTGTGTTTATGAGGTATGCCATTATCCCATTATCTCTCCTTACCTCCATCTTTCCCGTGCGTTGAGTTTCTCTCCTTTCCACCTTTCTAGTTTCCCTTGGCTTCAAGCAGGGCTGCATGGCAGCTCCCACAAGTTCTGCTAATAACTCTACACTTGACTTCAGTTAAAGGCATTCCTGGAGGGCTCCTACAAAATAATGGCATTTCAGTGTAGTTTATATCTACGGAAACTGGGTGAGATGCGAGAGACCCCGACTCCGACACTCCTGACATGCACAAGCATCCCACTGCACCACACAAGGCCCAGGCACAGGGGAACAAAAAATGTCAGGGACACAGGAATTATTCATGCATGAAATTAGAAACGCTGTGAGACTCCTTCCTCCTCATAAATAACTCCACATAACGTACCACTGCAGGACTTATTGCCCTGTTATAAACAATTCCCTGCTGGAAGAGCACAGGGCAGCGCATCTATATGCCAAGGGTGGGTGACATCCCTTGATTCATGGGGCATCTGGGCAGCAGGCAATGAGATCACCTACACAGCATGAAGAGAGATGGAGGATTTGGTTCTGAACAACCAGTTCATCTACTTCTCCATATGCCTTCTTTTCCATCCTGGTTACCTTTCACCTGTGTTGTTACCGAGGGCTGAAGCTACTTGCAACAACCCCTAAGCTCAGGCAAAGCCTCCAGAGCTGCAAGCAGCAGGGAATCAGTGGGATGACAGCGACATCCAGCATTTGACCATATGTCCATGGAACCACATTAGCTACCAGAAAACACTGTGACCACATTCTGCCACAACAATGGGTCTCAAACTGCCCCAGGAGACAAGAATTCAGAGGTGGCCTCTGCATCTGATAAACCTGAGCATAAAATGAGAGACCAGGCAATGAGGTTTTGGACTGCAGGCAACAGCTGGCCTAAACATCTGTGCAAACCCAAACCCATATTTGTATTCAGACTGGTATATGCTGTAACGTGCCAGTGCTGATAAACCTGCAGCAGCAGCACATGCTGTACAGGTGACGGTCCCACTGGGGGGTTTTGCTGCAGCCCAGGTTCACCTTCACCTGGGGATGGAAAGGGTGGTGGGGTTGCAATTTAGAATAACAGTATGAGAACTGACTTTCATCAGTGCTTGCTCCGCACTTCCTGATGGAGCTGATCCTTCCTCAAAAGCACCCAACTACTGTACCACAGGTATTCCATTTTGGGGTGTCAAAGCCCCCAGAAAACCCCTAAGATGTTGATGGCTAGCTATAGTTTACTTTCACTCTAATATTTTGACAGAAGAAAATAAAACCCACATTCTGCAGCAAAGGGACTTCAGGAAGTGGCCAGGTTTGGTCCTAAACAGCATCTCCTGCTGTCACTGCTGGGGACATAACCTAGCAGGCATTCTAATCTTCTTAAAACCTTTGCTTTAAACCTCACCCTGTTCCTTTGAAATACCTCTATGACAGTTCCTGCCCACACACCTCACCCTACAAAGCTTTGCGGGGGCCCAGGCTGGACGTCTGGATCAATGCAAGCTGTTAGTGGCCATGCCCCCCATGTCAGCACTTCACTGGTTGATTTTTCAAACAGGCTCCAGTCCCCCGGGGCCCAGAGTGTCACTGTGTGTGACAGCACCGGAGGGGGGGCTCAGCAAAGCCCCAGGAAGCGCTCAGCACAGCGCAGGAACAGGCTTTTGATGAGACAGCTAGAAATCCAGGCGGTGCCGCAGATGGGATAAAGACAGCCCTTCCAGCACATTTCAGAGGGTGCTATATTAAGAAGTGTAACAGCAGGCCTTTAAAACCTTCTATCAGGCTCTTTTTGCTGGCCATGCTGCACCTTGAAAAGCAAAGACTGTAATAAAGCCAATGTATAACAACTGTTCAAGAAAAAACTGCAGAAGCAGTTGTGGGGGATTAGAAATTGCCTGGTTATCTGGACAGATTTAGCCTGGCCCATCTCTCTGCTGCTGAAAAGAAGGACACAACACGGAGAAAGGAGATACAAAACCACTGAGGTAGCGACCAGGGCTCTACCTGCTGCTGGGTCATCAAGGGAGAGCACAGATTGAGAAACCAGGCACTGCCTGTGGGTTTGGCATGTGAGCAACTGTTATCAATAAGCAAAGAATTAAATAGCTTAAAGGAGTGAATAAGGACTAGAATATGTGATTTTGGCCCAGCATTGTCCCCAGGGCTGACTGGATGACGAGTCCCGGCGCAGTGGAGCTGGCTCAGCAGAACAGACTGGTCTGCACAAATGGGAAAAACCAGGAAAAAGTATTTAAACTACTTTCAGAGTAGATGTTCCCTCATGCATGCAAAATCCACATTAAGCCTATCAACTGCAGAGTCAGACCTTAACTAAACCAATGCTTTATATTTTAGACTAGTTTTTAGTTAGAAGTTTAAAGGAAAAAGGAAATCAAGCCCTTCTGCCAGCTTTGATAGCCTGGGTCCTGCCAGCTCCGAAAGACTGATGTGACAATTAGCTCCTCGTTAGTGAAATTAGTTTATAAGATGAAATGTGCTACTGGTTGTGTTTTAAGTCAGCTCCTTAAAAGGACATTATTAAGGCTCAGTTTCCATCTTCTACATCAATCTTTCACTACATGGGTTTATTGTTTTCAAAAGGTACTGAGTTCACCTTACAGCAATTTCCACTTGCAAACACTGAAAAAAATGGAAAACCTACAATTAGTAGATGTTCTAGAATTCATTATTTGTGGGCTGACTTTTCCTTTATATGCTTTACTGTAAAAAGGGATAGAGCAATAACCATTGAATGTCTTCCTTTAGCTTAGCAGTTGGCCTAGCCATAAATCATGCAGGGAAAACGGATAGAATCGATCTGATTTTCACCATCCATCATTACTTGTCTGCTCTAAATTTAGCCAAGACTCCCTTTATTCAACAGAAGTGCCTATATCTACACAGGTATTGCACCAAATGCTTCACAGCAAAGAGAGAAACTAAGGTTTGTTTACTTAAGGTTAAATAATAAACACAATTCTGAGCTCTACAAAGATTTCCAAGGAGTTTTATGCTGCTCTGAAGTCAACTAGCTTCAAGGTGAGTCATGTTCTGGGAGAGCCCCTCTTCTGCAAAAGATCACAGCAAAAGCTTACAGCTCACTGCAACCAACTACTTTCAGTCAGGAACAAGGTAGGCAAGATGAATTGCACCCAAGATGTAGGTTCGTACTTAAGATATGGCATAATGGTGCACTAGGACAGAATAACATCTGTGCATGCAAACCCTTTAAATCACTCAAAAACAAGGCTGAGAGGTGCCTCCCCTCCCAATAGCATGAGGTGAGGCAAAGAGAGCGACTAAAAACATTTGCATACTTAAAAAGTGACAGACAAACCCTAAAAGACAACAAACCAAACTTCCCCCACTCAAAATCAAAACACAGCCCCAAACAGGACTACATTGCATAGATTACTCTTAGGGGCATCAGCATGGCAGAGCTGGGAATAGCCCACCCCTGGCAGGTAACTGACTGCATTCTGTAGCATGTAATCCCAATGCACAGGACTGGGATCCCCAAGTGCTCGGGCAGATGCTGGCTGGTTCTGCAAACACCCCCAAATCTACATCTGCAAGGCAGACAAGTGACAGAAAAGGCCAAAAGCACAACATTCAGCTGTGAGTTGGGTAAAGTCGTGTGCATATATTCAGCCAAACCATGCTGTACAACATATTTCAGTGGTTCTGAACGTGTTTTTTCCCCCCTTAGCACATTCCTGTTACCCTCATGAGCCTCTGAATGGGAGCTTTCCTACCACAGCAGCCAACAAGCGACAACGACAAAGAGCAGTGAGCAATATTTCTGGTGCAGAAACAGTGAGCAGAAAAGTCTCAGACCTCAGGGCAGCTCCTCCACTTTCCTCCCTAGGGTGTGCTGGGAATTGACAGGCAGGGACTGCACTTCACCAAACCCTGCACGGCAAAGAGAAGCCACCATAATACTCTCCTAATACCAATGACAGATACGGCGCTGCTGCATTCAAAGCCTTTCCTTCTCCAGATTACATGAGTTTCACAAGAATCCTACCTTGTTACTAACACAATGAATCAAACCTCCCTGACCTCTAACTTTCCATTGTATTAATAATCTGCAGGAGTGAAATAGCAGTCACAAGGAGTTATATTTCCTCTGAAACCATAGTAAAGAATTTATTACTCAACACAGAGGAAGACATAAGAAAAAAATAAAAGGCTCAGGGCACAGATTTGGTACTAACTACAGTCTGAAGTCAGGTAGTACATGGCTTGATCTCCTTGAGTCTATTGCAAAGAATAAATATTTCTTCCTATTTCTAGCACAACAGCTTGAAGTGGTACTGCACACATACCCTTCCCAGAGCACAGGCATCCAGCCAGGGCACCAGTTATCATCACTTGGGACCAACCCATCCCATGGTATCAAAGCATGTGAATAGTCACCAGCTGCTGCACCAAGATGAGCCTCCCAAATCCATTGCAATGGACTGGGAAGAGCTCAAGAGTTGAGGAGTGAAGGTGGCACTGAAGGACGTCTCACAACCTCTGTCCTCCACAGCCACTCATCAAAAGTGTTCATTTGGACACTTCTCAATGAAACCAATCCTGCCTGACCTGTCCTGGTCAAACCTATTCCCCTAACCTCTGGGTAAGGAGCAGGTGGCTAAATAATAAGGAAACTGAAATGATAATAAAGCTGCTAAGGAGAATCAGGCTTGGGTCAACTAACTTCAGCCTCTCTGCCCTGCTGCCATTGAGGTGGCACATTGTCTCTGCAGAGATGCTCATCCTGGCATGGAAGATGATGGAAAAAAGAAAAGCAAGGCCTTTCCCTTTGAACAGTGCTCTGACATGCACTTCTGACATCCAAGGCTAGAGGTAGCAACAGGACTAATGCAATTCCTGACCCATATAAATAAATGAATAAATAACTACCAGACCACTCTGGAAGCAAAACTTCATAGTATCCCTGAAGTGCTTTTAACACCATCATGCTTTCTAACACTGGAGGCCTTCCTAAAGCAATGACTCTCTCCCTACAACAGGTCAACAAGTCCATCCTACTTGGGAAGAGCAGGGAAGGAAGTACTTTCCCCTCCACACCCTGAGGTGCTCTCCAGTGCTGCTGTGGGGCTGAACCTGATCCACCGACAGCTGCAGGCACTTCCTGGTATCTGCACCTTCCCACATCTTCAACCCAACCCTCAGCCAGGTGGATGCTGACTCCAAAGACCAGGCAGAATCAGCAGACAGAGGTACCACTGCATTCTCATCATGCTGTGCTTGTAAAGCCTGGTTGCAGGAGATGCTGAGCCCTCCTGTGATGGTGTCTTGGGGTCTTCAGCCCTTCTGAGGTAACTGGGGTGTTGGGACAGCCAGGACTCCCAGGGACACTACTGCAATGAGCGCTCTCTCCTTGAAAATAAGCATGGGCTTTTTTCCAGCAGGAGAAGCCTGTGAAGGCAGCCTAAAATCCTTCAGGGACCACCTCCCCATGGCCACCCCACTGCAGCTCCCACTGTAATGAACACCTTGCTTGCCTGCAGCCCTCTTACTTCTCCACATTTACAGTGAATATTTAATCTCTGGGGGGCTGTTATATTTATACCTAACTCAGCCAAACAAAGCCCTGATGTAAGGTTGCTCCAGAGTGCCCCACGTGTGTATGCCAAGGTAAAGCTGGAGCCCTACACAGCAAGGAGGGCAAACACTGGGTCAAGACTTCACCTCCTGTCACGAGTCATAGAATCCTACAGTGGTTTGGGTTGGAAGGGACCATAAGGATTATGTAGTTCCAACTCCCTGCCATGGGAAGAAATACCTTTCAATAGGTCAGGGTGCAGATCCCAGCAAGGCCTCCCAAGCAGCACAAACCTCCATCACCATACATTGCTTCAATCTTTAACTCTCAGCAAACCAGTGGCAATGCCCCATGTAAAGCCAGAGCCCTGCTATGGTGCAGAAAAACACATATCTGGATGCCCACTCTTGTTAAAATCAATGCATTTCTATATCCCTCTCCCAGCACAGCAAAACCAATATGGCTTGGGTATAATTCTACTGAACTCCACCACTCCAGACTGAAACTAGCACATTTATTTAACGTGGCAGTGTAAGAAAATTCTACATCCATAAATACATGAACATCTGTCAGGCTGGGCACAGACAATGGACCTGTTGTGGATGATGCATTAGCAGAAAATGAAAATTACATGTGCAAATCTCTACATCTCTAAAATTAAAAAACGGAAAAAAAACACTTTGCCACGTGTTCAGACTACCATGCCAGACCAATCAGGTCAAAACATCCTTACAAAAGCTTAATCCAAGATCTCCTGTGATATCCATCTATCACCACCTTACGCTTCACATCCACACGAATGGGGTTCCTTGGAGCCCCAGCCTCAATATCAGTCACAAGAGCCAGTGATTTGAAAGACATCTGTAAAATAAATTAATGGAGTGAGTAGGTAACAGGCCACATCTCATTCCATCAGGAAGACATACGGGAAACGAAGGGCAGGCTGTTCAGGGCCAGCGAAAGCAGATACTTTAATGCCGTGCACCATCAGACTGTGCCAAGCTCATTCACCAAGGACCTGTGGAAGGGGGATCAACTTATGAATACGAGCAGCGCTACAGCAAGAAAGGTGCAAGTCCACACAAATCTGGGTAGAAATGCAGTATTTTGAAGATCTGTTGGATTTTCTCAGGTACAAAGACAACACTAAATGCCCTGTACCCGATGCTAAGGGCAGAATAAAGGTATCTAAGAGCAAGTTCACAGCTACAAGTCCTTTTCAATGCACCAGTATTCCCTAAAACATCATAAATTCATCCTGCAGGCAGCTGACAGCACACACAGCAAACTCCACTGGTTTACTCCACCACTGCACTTTCCATTTATGTCACAGGTCTCCACTAAATATCCAAAGAGCACTTGGACCTATACTGAACGATGCCCCTAAGTAATACACTCAACTCCCAGCAAGAGACAAGGGATTTCAGACCATGATTAAGTTAAAGCAAATGCTCCACTGAATCTTTAAGCCAAACTGTCCCAAGAGTTCAGTCTCAGTGAATATGGGGGGTTATGTAAGATTTTTTTTTTAAATTTCACTGAAATCCTCTTTAGCTGAGTTATCCATGAAAAATGTTCCCACTTCTCAAGAATCCTTGCAGATGCTTTGATGTTTTTCAGACTACTGATGGCTAAAAAAAAGCCCTGTAAAACCTGATGATGGCTTATTCCCAAATGAAAATCACTGTCCGAGAGGCGCAGCTTGATGTTATCCCCTGAACACTGGCTGGTTCTGAAACCACACCAGATGTAGGATTTTCATAGCCATTAAGTGAATCTAATTCACTTTACAGGTAGCAAAAGCTTGAAAAGGTGTTTTACAAATACCCCTTTTAAAGAGTTTGGATTTTAAAAAAAATCTCTCATTAGCATCCCTATTGTACAACAACTTACTCCCTGCTCACCTTCCCCCTTTAACAAATCCCACCACTAACAATGTAATTCCAACAAGGAGGACTTTACTAGCCAGGGATCTGCCGTGCTTTTATTGCTATTTCTAACTAACAATCATCTGAATTGCTTAGCACTTAGAAATGGCAGGTGCTCCAAACCAGGCTGTTTTCTAAAGCTTCTCTTTGCAGTTCTACTACTTAACATTATTTTAAATTGAAAGACTACAGATTTAGGTCTTCCCTAGATTCCCACTAGATGTGTTACACAGTGTTTCTGATGCTGTTATCTAGTTCCAGGGAGGATGAACAGATTTGGCACCTCCAAAAAAAGAACAAAAAGCCCTGATCTCAGCAAATGAAGTGGTTTGTTTTGTTTTGGTTTTTTTTTTTTTTTTTTCATATTCTGGCTGCAATAATGATTTTATATATCCTGTTAAAATGGGAAGAATTAGGTTTATAGGAAAAATCATAGCAATAAAGATCAACAGATAATCTGGAAGTGATGTGGGTCAGATGCTCTAAAGAAGGTGTAAGAAATCCTGTTGTAGGCAGTTCATTTGCCTTTAGACAAAATGTTTTCCCCCCACACCATCGACAAGTGGGTTTTGTGCACTGACACACTGTTTTCAGCTTAGCAGACACAATATCCTCGTGCTGCTGACTTCTATTTATTTTCTCATCTTTGCTATTCTGAGTCTTCTACCAAAAAAAAAAAAAAATACTTGTACTCACCATGCAAAATATCTGAACAGCAAACTAAGAGAAAGAAAGTACATATATAATGAAATTAGGCAAAGGGACACAAATTTAAAAGTATAAGGGGAAGATCAGAGATACAGAGGGATGCTGTGTATGGGACCACCACTCATGGGAAATGCCAGAAGTGATGATGAAGCCAGAACTAGACCAGATAAAAATCACTGGAGAATTCAACACAGGGCTGGACAATAAAGCCAATGAGAATTCAAAGGATACAAAATGCAAATATTGCAGTTTAACCCAAGACTGGAAATGTGGCATACAGAACTGCTGTAATAGGGGATGGACATGAGGAAAAAAATGAAAAAAAATACTTCAAGGAACACCTATTGGTTCCCAGTAGCAGATGTTATTATCTGATAGTTGTTGAAACGAGTGTTGAATGCAAGGTGCATCGAGGAGCCACTAACAGCCAGACAGCTGGTCCACTGCCCCCCATTTCAATTAGCAGTGCTAGCACAGAGCCCAAGAGCTGCAACTGTAAAAAGCAAATAAACTTGCATGGCTGATGTTGGTTTCCAAGTCAGGCTTCGAGCACACTGGCAAGAGAGAGCGGGAGCAGCTTGTATAGCTATTACTGGTGATCGAGCATAAATCTAGGCAAGTAGCTTACTTAAAAATGCAGTTTTTGTCAACGCAAAACAATTTACACATTTGTCCTGGATTCACCAAAGCTGCAAAATGAAAGGCAGAGGAAAGGCAGGCTGGCACTAATCCCGCACACAGCTCAGCCCCCAGTAAGGCTGGCCGGGACACCAGCACACTTCTCGGTCCTCCCTGGGATCACGGGCAATGTCCCAGCAGCCACGACTGCAGAGATGGAGCCCCCCAACACCACTTCTTCAACTACTACAGTGGTGTAAAATACCTAAATATGTAATTTAAACAGGGCCTGGGATCCAGGGAATCCCAGCACTGACTCAGTATAGATTTAATAGTGCCACACAAAGAACAGCAGAGGGACCTGCCTGAGGGGTAACAAACACTAACTGTATGATGGCTCTACCATAATCAGTATTTTTTAAGCATACACTTGGGTCTGACCTTTGCTTCTTAAGGAAGCCTGTAACAGAGCCAGCAGTTTCAGTTTGGGCTGAAAAAAGCATTACTCCCCACTAAACACAGACACTTTCTTCTTCATAGTGAAAAAATGGAGAGGGAGTAGTGAATCAGCTTGATTTGGACCAAAACTATCCTCCCTTTTACTTTGCAGTTCCTGAACTGAAAAATCATTTTCTCATAAAACCTCTGGTTTTCAGTTTTGCCACTTGGATAAGTCATAGAAACAGCACATGAATTTTAAGTGACAAATATTACTTTCAAGTTATCATTTCAAGCAGGACACGCTGATGTGCAACTAATGCACTGTATTATTCTATTAGCATTTACACTGTTGCAAATCCAATTTTATATAACCATATCTCATGTAGCCACTTAAAAATACAGCTGCAATATATGTTTCCCGTTACCTATTTTGAAATGTCTCCTTTCACTCACAGAATCCTACTTTAAAGCAGAAGCCCAGCTTGGCACTAAACCATGGGAGACTCAGGTCTAAATTTTAGAATTATCCTGTAAGAAATAAATTTTTCAATTTTTGAAAGAAACACTCTTCAGTTATAGAAGACAGTGAATGATACTGTATATGCTGTCATAAATTGTTAATTGATTGCTGGGGTCCAGCAGGTCAATAAATGACTTAAAAGAATGGCTCAAAGCCATCTGTAACAGACACCACAGCTTGTACCTGGCTCTAACCAGACCACTATGAACTAATTTTTGATGCACCCTTATTAAAGGACATGAGGCTTCATGGTGATTCCACTTGGCCCTTAGCAAAAAAAAAAAAAACACAAACACACAAACAAACAAAGAAACCACCAAAAAGCCGAAACCGAAACCCTATTATTTGGTTACAAGGAATAGATTTGTAAATAGAAACTGGGTAAGACATGCTGCTATCTTTAGATTCTCTTTAAGAATCCTTTCATTAGCCACCTGTCAGGACAACAAAATGATTCCTCAGCTTTCTACAGGGGAAAAAAAAAATTGGAAAAAAAGAAATCTAAAAATACATTTGAAGCTCCCTGTTTCACTGATGCAGAAAGCAACAACAAAGGCTTGTACATCCCTCGGCTCATCGCAGGACCAGATACCAGCAAAACATTCCAAGTCCCTCTCTTTACTGTAGACTGGAAGGGAGTAGAATCAAACATGTGATTATTTGTAACAGATCCCCAGCACTGCACTACCAAAAGAAAAGCATGTGCTTTCGGATACACCAGTAAACAATGCTGAGAGCTCCCGGAGGTCATGGACACCCTGACAGTTGTTCCCATCCAGAGTAATTAAATATGACCTGCCCAAATCAAGATCTCAGCCTACAAAAGGAATTTCAGAAATCCACTCTGAAATTTGGGGAGCTTTTGAATGGTTTGTCTTCTTAAAAATCAGGCCATCCATTTAGACTTTTACATGAAAACAGTATTTTTTAATGTGTTTAGAGGTCTTCAAGTAGACAGCAATGCCTAATGTTAATTTCTGAAGTATTCAGGCTGCTGGTCATGCACATTGGGAGGAACCAACCTGACCATAGACACTCTTGGATAACCCTAAGAGGCTGAATGTAATAAATAAATAATGTGTTTGGGAATAAGATTTTTTAGTTCATGCTCCTACATCCAAAATTCAGTGTCAAGAGGGGCTCAAAGCTTTAAACCTTTAAACTCTTGCCACTAGTTAGATATCTGACACAGAATCTAAATTTAGGCTATTATGAAAATCTTAACCTGAAACAGACTTTTGGGTAATTGTTTTAAGTTTTGGTCATTCCTAAGAAAGCAAGAGAAAAAAGAAGAGCTGCTGAAAACCCTTTATAAGAGCAATACATTTGCATTTGAACTTGTGCTGAAAATTCTGGAGTCAGAAAATTTTTAGGTTTACTTACTAAGACAGTTGTGAGAAATTGCATACAGCCATGCCAAAACCCATCCAACACTGGAGAAAACATTAAAAAAAACTACTCAAAGCCAGAAAAAAACCACCCCAGACCACCTGATGTTCCTGCCTCCATGTTCATAGGTCCCAGTGTGGCTTGTTTGCTGGTCCTGAGAAGCTAACTGTGCCTAAAATACTACTAATGTTCGATTTACACAACTGGTTACTTCTTGTACTGAAGATTAATGACCAGCACTGGCACATACTGGGGATTTTAAACATCTGCAGGCAGAGCTTACATTCAGGAGCATCGTATCCACCCAGTCATGGCGACAGCTCAAACACCACTGCATTAACTGATGGTCAGGTCAATGAGGGACTGACTACTTTTAGAGAGAATTTTTGAACACGTGGACAAAAAAAAAAAAAAGATTATATTGCTCTGCAAAATTTACTATAAAATCTATTTTCTTCTAATTTTAACATGGGAGTGTGCCAAAGCTTGTGCATCTAAAGGAAGAGCTATTTTTGTGTTATGGATATGTGCATTGAGGAATGGGTTGTGCACATGTTCCTGCTCCAGTGATAAATAAATCGAAAGGGAAGGCAGGCTGCAGCAGCTTGCCCATAAACATGCTTATCCCATTAGCGTGGATGACACAGCCTGGAATCCACAGACTTCTCCCCTTAAGAGGCAACTCCAGCTTTCCCATGTTGGCCTTTGGCTGGCAGTGCCGCACTTCTACTCTGTACTACCCAAACCCCCCCAAAGTGGAAAAAAGTTAATAATAAAGGTTTTGTGGGGTAGAAAGACCCTGAAGGCCCTACAGTGGGTTGAGCAGAGCTGCTCCATGTGGCTCAGCACTGCAAGGAACCCAGGCTGTGTCACCTCCAGATCTACACAGCACTTATCTTTAGGGCTGCAGGGTTGGGCTGGGACCTGGCAGAGCTGCCTGTGGCCAGGGCAGCCCTTGGTCAGCTCTGGGAATGCGGGATGGGGGTTAGGAGCTGGTGCCTTGCTCACTGTGCCCATGCTCCATGCTTGTGGGACGGGGCTGCCTCCAGATGGAAAAGCCAAGGCTCCAATGCAGCGAAATGAGGCAGCCACACGTGATAGAGTGCCAGTGTCAGATGAAGTGGGTTTTGAGAGGCAACTCAACTTTAAAGACACTTTACATTATTCAAATGAAACCAAAATATTTCAGTCCATTGCTAACACTGGACAAAGCACATCCCTAATGCTTGGAAACACGAGTTGTTTTTCCTATTGCTTCCTGAGAAACTCTGCACTGGCAATGAGAAATGCCAAATCAGGAAGTTCCTGTGCTGCTAAATTGTAGAAACCCGAAAGCAACAGTGACACTTGCTGAGCAGCAGCATCTCTGACCGTCCTCTGGCAGTAGGCCAGCTCTGGAAATACTTTCTGACAAAATACTTCACACTATAAAATAAATGAAAGGTCTGTAATCCTAATCTGGTAGGATCTTACACGGAGATTGCATCCCCTGAAGCACACTCATGGAATTGCAGAGAGATGCCAGCAGTGAAATGCTCACAGGACAGACCCACCTCCGCCTGAGGAGACCCTGAGGAGATGCCTGAGGAAACCTCTGTTCCCAGCAGTGGTGTGGAGCAGAGCTGGAAACACCCAGGCAGAGATAAGGACACAGCCTCTCCCATGAGTTTTCCAGCTCCCAGCCCCACTCTGAACTCCTCACTGACCTATGCAGTGTGTGGGAGAGGCACAAAGGAAAATCCCAATACAGGACAGACAGCTCAGGGGTTTGGCAGATGCATCAGGTCAGGGCACTGCATAAGCCAGCAAGAAATGTTGAAGATAGGGATGTTTCAGATTCCAGCTGCCTCTTGGGCACTGGGAGTGGGGCAGGGCTCTCCAAAAACACATTCCTCCAGTGGGAAGCAGCAGCCCTGAGCCTTCTCTGGCGTCAGGTAACTAAGCCCTTTCTTTGCAAAGCAAGGGCTGCTCTATTCTTTCCAAACAATGTTATCATTTGGCAGCTTCGCTCCTGCTTATCTGTCAGCCTGAGCATTACCCAGAATGTGGAAGAACTGGGCTCCATGGCCAACCTTCCGCCTGGGGGTTCAGTGGTGGGGAAAAACACTCCCCGGGCCCCCTCTCCCTGGGGCTTCCAAAGTGTTTGGGCATGACAGAGAAACCACAGCTCTGGGGTTGAGGATCTCCTCCCAAGGTAGACCCTGTATTTTCCCTGCACCCCAAAACTCACTGGTGCTCATCCCACAGCCTCTGCAGGGCTAAGCACCCACAGAGCAAGGTTAACAGGAACCACATGATTTATACCCAGCTGTTCACCTTGCAAACATCTGGGTTCAATCCCTCTGGCATTGAATCCACTGCCAACTGGCCTGATCCACAAGCAAAACGCAAATATTTGCTTGTTAACCAGATGAACATCCCACTGAACTCAAGGAACACCTCAAAAGGCAGGAGAAGCAAACAGGATCTTATCTCCTCACACCACAACTCTGGCTCCACTTCAACTGGTGTCCTTTTGGCAGGACACGAAACCAAAACCTCTGCCAGGAAGGGCAGGTCATCCCTCCATTGGGTTCGACTGAGTACTGTGCCACCCAGGAGAAGCAGAAATTGAACCCTAACAAGCCATCCCCCAGCAGCTCCTCTTCTATAGGGCCTGTCCCCCAGGGAAGTTGGGATTTCTGTGCAGGCACTACTTCATCTGCACCCTCATGTACTGGGAACAAAGGGCAGCAGGACGGGAAGGCTCTGCTCACCCCTGGATAGAGGCAGGAGAGCAGAGGCACCCTTCCTGTCCCAGCATGAGGAAACCAGAGGCACCCACAGAGCAAGAGCTGCAGATGTGCAGTCACTGCTGAAAGCCACAGCCCTCAGCACAGTGAAGTTAATGTGACCTGACACCTCCTGCAGCAGCTACTCCAGCTTTGTCTGCTGCACTGGGCAAGGCAGATGCCCCCACGCTCCACCAGGTCCTGCAGCCTCAGCTCTCCAGGTTGCCCATCTGTGCTGTCTGTCCATCCTCCTCTGCAGCACTGGGCACTGCTATGCAGCTACCCAGTTTGTCACCAGTCCCTAAAACCCTGACAAAGGCCAGCTCCCACCACCACTAGGTCTTTGCACCAGCAGGACAGGTATGCACACCCCTCAGCAGACCCTGCTAGGACAGCCAGCAGTAGGAGACAACTCTTTAAACAACCACAGAAAGACAAGCAAGTTCGTCACAAAGCCCCAGCTCCACTTGCTTTGGAGAGCAGCGGTTTTGCTTTGGAGGCAAAGGAGTCCTGGTTTCCATCAGCACTCCAGCAGAGACCTCAGCCTCGCAAGAATCTCTCTAACACACCAACCACTGCAAAAAATATACAACACAACCAACGGGGACAGAAGCTTGAACAGACACTGTAAAATTGATTAGTCATCAAAATCATCAGACCATAAAACAAGCTCCAGCTGTGCTCCTCTTTTTTGCATAGATAAATGCAAAAGGCAAGGCTCTTTTTAAAATGAATTCCTTTTTTTTTTTTTTTTTTTACTAGAGCCTAAGTTACTCTGGTTGACAATTAAGCCCATTATCCAATTCCTTTCTTTTCCACCACCCCAGTGTCTTTTTTCATAGCCTTTGAAGAAGGAAAAAAAAAAAGTGAATTCCAATAAGTGCTATTTTAAAATGAAAAACGCAAGTTTACGAAGAGCTCAGGAAGGTGTTTGAACCATTCAACTGTCTGTTTTAAGACTCCAGCACAGGACTCAACACAATTCCTTTCACATTAAGAACAATTTCAAGTCACACCATTATGTACAAGCTCCAAGTTAAGCACTGGACCAAACATTCTGGCAGACTCTTGGCATAAGTGTTGGAGGGCAAGAGAAAACAAAGATTTAATTTTTGGCTAGTGTACTTCTGCAGAATCACTATCAGCACATATTTTTCAGTCCATACAAAATCTAGCAGAGGAAAATTAAAACCATAACTAACTTGGAGGTGAGCAGTTCAGATAAACGACAGAAGAAAAACCCTAATACAATGTAACTCATGGAACTGTTCAACACTAATCATTAACCTGAGTGCTTATGATATCCCATTGCAAACTGGATCCTTTCAGTTTGGTTTTAAAACTGACCCACAGGTTTTGCGGATGCTTTCACAAAACCAGCAAGAACAACCCATTTTAATAGTTAAAATATCCTCTCACGTAGATCCCTGCCTTACCAGAGGCTATTTGCTGTAGATGCTCTATACAACCGTACCCCAACCCTGGGCACCACAGAGAGCCCTCTGCAAACATGTTTTCGTGCCGGGGTACCACAGATTCCAAGGGCAAAACCTCACCAAAGCCACAACCAACATCATGATCCAAGACCTTAAGACCATGTCCCAGTTCTACCTTGGTGTTCATCACCCTAGGAAACAGGAATTCATAACCCCACCACAGAAATGCTCCCTTCCTCTAGTCTCCATGTTGGAAAAAAAAATAAAAATTCAAGCAGGTAAACACAGATCCTCCAAAGAAGGAGCAGGAAGTTGCCTGGTTGTACTCCCAGCCAAAGCCAGGCCAAGTTGCAGTTACATCAGGTTGGGTTTAATTGATCTAGTCAAGCTCTGGCCATCTCCAGCCTCTCTGTGCCCCTGTTCCTGCACCCCATTATCCTCACTGTGACCAGTTCTTCTTTTAACACCTCATTGAGAAAGCTCTCACTAATATCTCAGCTGCAGAAACACAACGAGCCCTTCTCATTCCCACTGCAACCATTTCCGCCTGGGTGTTAATTTGTAAACTATGCAAATAAAAGAAAAAGTTGGGGCTGGAATTTGCTTTATTGTCATTGTTCTGTCCTTTGGGTGGGATGGGCAATGCCAGTGTGGCTCATCACTGCCGCACGGCTTCATGGCACACAGACAGGCATCACTGAGGGTGCTGGTCCCAGCATGCACAACCCTTCTCCTCCCCAGCCTCCAAAGCCTCTCTGGTCTTTATCCAATTATTACTCCAGCCAACTTGCTTAACACCACTATCATCAAGAACCTTTAACAAGCACCAACAATTCCATAAATCTGCTTTTTATGGCATGGTAGAAGCCTAATTACATGATTAAATTCTGTCAAAAATTACAGCCCACACACACTTGCAATTAGCCCTTTCAGGTACCAAATAAAAGCAATGCTAACATTTCAAAGACATGTTGGCAGCACAGTTGAGCAGGATTACATTACTGACCCTAAACAAATTGAGGGCATTACTCTTCCTTTGAGTCCTTTTCCTTTATTTTCTGTATCTGTTAGTGTTATAAATACAGGCACTGCGACCACTTTGACCACACAAATCCTGAGCATTAATGAGCAAAGTAGCTCAAACACCTATTAACTCCATATTACATGTTCTTATTCTACTGGAGTCTCCTGCTACTTTCTCCAGCCCAGTACCTTGCTGAACCTCACTACAGAGGTGCAGAGATGTTTTGCTACGAACCCTTTTATTTCTGTGACGCCACCTTTAATGAAGATTGAGCTTTTTAAATACAAGTCACAGATCACTTAATTTTTACAAAAACAAGCCCTGTAAATGAAACAAACCCTATGTGTAATATGGGACAAAGACCTGGACAAGATACGCACTATAATGGAAAACGAAATCTAAAGCAAGCAATTCTAAGCTATCTGGGGATTTTCCTACCAGGAGGACCAACATTTTAGCAAGGTTACATTTAGCAAAATGTAACATTGCACGTTAAAAGTGAGGGAAAGTTTGTGGCCAGGGTACCACCTAGGAGTCCTCTTAAAGCGCCCGGAAGACGTCCGTCACACCTGAGGATCCGCAATGATACAGCAAAAACAGTCACATGAAAAAACAACACAGTAGATACCCAAGAAGAGAGCAGGTACTCCGAGAAGATGGAACTAAGGTGGGATACTGGCATTACCTTGCTCTCCCAGCTCACCATTACCACCAAAAGCAAACCTCAAACCCCGAGTGACTGCCCAGGCATTCCCTTGCTCTGGTTCTCAACATGGGTGTGTGCCTACAAAAAGGGAAACAGCACCTCACAGGTTCTAAAGGGACTTTTTTTTTTTAATTATCACATAAGGTATCTTTTATAGCTTAACCAGAAAATATCATAGTGAGATACTGTATTTTTAATTATATTCATATATGTAACACACGGATGGACGCATATTACTGTCACTGAGGTGGCAACAGTCCTTTACATATCTGATCTGTGCCTCTTCCAAAACACCTACATTAAGGAATGTTCTTGAACAATATGGGAAAATGGGCACAGTAGCTAAAATGTGCTCCTCCATGCATTTGGGCTAAAAGGCCTTTCATCTCCCTCTCCTCCTGCTGTCAGAGCTAATACCAAGTTCAAGGAGCAAATACCAGTCTCAAGACATAAGGGCTGGGGTGGACCCAGCCTGCAGTGAATAACCTGCATTCTCCACCATCATTGTCCCCGAGCACCCACGCCGGAGTCCTTGGGCTGGCTGTGGGACCCGGTAGCGCTGTGCTCAGGGGGTGGACAGAGGGTGCCTTGGATGACTAGGCACCTTGCGGGGGTAGTGAAAAAAAAACCAAACCAAAAACAAACCAAGAAAAAAAACCCCAGCCAAACCAAAACCAGAGGTGGCTTTGTGCCTAGTGTGGCTAAAGAGCTGCATTCTGGTGACTTTTGAGCTTGCTCAGTGCTGCTGACAGGAGGAAAAGGCGCCAGCAGCAGGGAGCAGCCATGTTCCCCAGCAGGCTGGGAGAAGGAAGGCTCCCTCGGGGAATTTGTACTCACCTGGCGGTTTCATGTAATATTGCTCAATATCGGACATGTCCGTGTGCAGCGCACAATCGAGATAGTGCAGGATAACTTTTCTACTGAAGTAGTACCTCATGCCCATCAGAAAGATGGGCAAACAGCAGGTCAGCAGGAAGGACTTGGTCACAACAAAGCACATTACTATGGAGATAAGGAAGAGAAATAAACGACACCTGTCAGAAAAGAGAATTTAGTGTTGATTTCGGAATACAAACTCATTATAAAAATAAATAAATAAAACAATCACAGTCAAAATATACATTTGCAGTACACACACAATTCACGCTCTCGAGATTATCACGTTAAGGGACAGTGTATCGCGACGAGATAACCCGGAGAAGTTTATGGGGTCCTGGAAGGAGCCGGTGGGGAGGATGTCGCCACGCCACGGCAGGTCCCAGAGCCCCCCTGGAGCGGGGCCGTGGGGACCCCCAGGGCCCAGCACACCGCAGGCCCCCTTCACTCTCCCCGGCGAGGCCGGAACGCAGCCGGGCGGAGAAGCCGCGCTGCGGGCACCGCTCCGCAGCCATGTGTTCGCCACTGCGGCAGTGCTATTTCCATCAGCACCTACTCCCAGGGCAGCCACCCCGCCCGCCCCCATCCCGCCGGGCTGCCGAACACCTGGGGAGCTTCTGCGAGTGCCCCCCAGCCGGCGGCTCCCCCCGGCACGGCCCCAGAGCTGCCGGCTGCGCCCCAACGCCTGCTGGGGGTCCCCCTCCAGCGCGAGGCCCCGTCCTCCCCGATGTCTGGGACGCGGGGTGCGACCCTCCTGCAGCCACCGAGGGCAGGAGACCACCCCAAAGCGCGCCCGGTGCGGGGGGCACACATTATTAATCATTATTGGCACGGGAACGGGACACTTTGCGAGCGCAATTTTGGGCACTGAACTCTAGGAGGTGAGGTGACCCCCCCCTCCTCGCCTCGGCCCTGCTGTAGGGGACACCCCCTCCTCACGCCGGGGGAGGGCTAAGGGGGGCTTTCACTGATGGGCCCGGCCGTCTCCAGGCAACGCCGGAACGCGGCTCGTCCCCCCCCTCTCCGGGCTGCGCGGGGGCGGCCAGTGCGCGGTGCGGGGCGCGCTCCCTCCCCTCCGCGCACCCCCCAGCCCCGCAATAACCATAAGGACGGAATCTACCCTCACCCCCGCGGCGGCCTCCCCTTCAGCGCTCCCCACCCTTACAACCCGTGGTAGGGTCGCGCATCCCCCGGCGGCGCAAGGCTCCCATCCCGCTCCCATCCCGCCTGCCCCCGCCGCAGCGCTGCGGCTCCGCGGCCGCCCCGCACGATGCTGCGGCGCTCCCGCTCCCCGCACCGCCGCAGCGCGCCCGAACACCGGTCCCCGGCGCCTCCCGCCGCTCCGACCATTTTGTTTAGACCCACAGCCGGGGAATAAACCCGGCGACCCCCTCCCCCAAAAGGGAGCGGATACTCACCCGCCAGCAGCCCGTAGAGCAGCTGAGTGAGGGGCTGCTGCTTCAGCCCCCTGAACGCC
The DNA here is from genome assembly GCF_001604755.1 of Lepidothrix coronata. NCBI lineage: Eukaryota > Metazoa > Chordata > Aves > Passeriformes > Pipridae > Lepidothrix > Lepidothrix coronata. The sequence goes on along the minus strand of NW_016690265.1, from coordinate 2,562,942 downwards.
GTGTTGGGGATCCGCTCCATGATCCCCTCGTAAAAGATGCGGCACACCACCTCCTGCTCGGAGGGGTGGAATTCGCGGATATAGACATTGTCGCGCCGGGGGTCTTCTTTTGGTGGGGTGAGGGGAGGTGGGGGGGAGGGAGTGGAGCCGGCCAAAGAGGGCCACATCTGGGAGGAGGAAACAATGATCGTGTCTTTTTTGGATCCCGGGATTGATTCATGATCTTCCGCCACAATCTTGGTCTCACAAACCATCTTGGGAGACAGACAATGCATGCAAACCGGCCGCGGGGAAGGGGCGAGGAGAAAAATGGAAGGGGGAGGTCAGAAAATTAAAAGAAAAAAATAATTAAAAAAAAAAAAAAAGGAAAAAGGGGAGGGGGAAGGAGCGGGGCGCGGAGCCGGGACGGAGACCCGCGGGCAGTGGGGCGCTGAGCTGCGCGGCCGGGCGGGACGGGAGGAAGGAGCCCCGCTGCATTTTGGAGAGGCATATATAGGGCGGGGGGGGCTTCGGGTCCCCGGGGTCCTAGAGCCCCCCGCATTGGCTGCGCGGGGTCGCCATGTGATCGGGGGGGCGGGACACCTCCCCCTTCCCCCCCCCCATCGCTGCACCGCCCCTTGCAAATTACTACGGCGCGGGGCTGCGCGGGCATTCGGGGGTCGAACATCGCTGCCCGCACTCACTGGTGCGCGGGGAGGGGGGGGAAGGGGACGTCATTTCTTTATTTTTTTATGTAGTTATCTATGTATATACTGCGAACGCACCGTGCGCCCGGCGGCTTTCTGGAACAGTCGCTGCGGGTGCGCGGCGCTGCGCGGGGCGCTGCGGGAGCCTGCGGGGCGGGAGGCTGGGCCGGCCCCGCACCGCGTCCCGCAGGGCTGCGGCACCGAGAGTCGCTCCCCGCGACCCAGCGAGTCCCTGCGCGGAGCTCCGCGGGGCGCGGAGGGTGCTCCCGCCCCAGCTCCAACCATCCCGCGTGGAACGCTCCGCGGGGGCAGAGGGGAGCGGGGGATGCAGCCGCGCCCCCGGCGCCTCCCGAGCAAATCCCCCTCCCCATCCCTTGGTCAGTAACTTTTCCAGCCGTGCCCACGCCGCTGCGGGATGCGGGAAACGCAGCCGGCCCCGCCGCCTCCGCGCCCTTCCGCGGGGCGGAGAGAAAGGATGGAGGGGGAGGGGGGATGCGCAGGGAGGAGGACGGGCTCCTCCTCTTCGCAGGACCCGAAAAGCTTCGGCCTCTCCCGGTTGGAACCGGCCGGCATCTGCCCGAGGCATGCGCCGTGCGCGGCCGGTGCAGGGACGGGACTGGGCGGGGGATGCTGGGCGGGCAGACGGGAGGCGCCGGACCCCCAGGTCTTGTGAAGTGCATCCCCCGAGAGCTTCGTCTGCGCCTCCCCCTGCCCGGTGACAGCCCCCCGCGGTAGCAGCTGTGCCTCTCCTCAAACTTCACCGATGCATCCTCCTGGGACTTGCACCTCCCGCGAGCCTCAGCTGTGCCTCCACCTGCAAGGTGCACTCGTACACCCTATGAAAGTTTCATTTGTGTCTCTTACTCTGGTAAAATGCACGTGTGCACCCCCCTTGCACCCAGCCGCCTTGGAGTTAACATTCCAGTATCCCCCTGCCAGGTGCACGTGTCCCTGTGAGGTGCACCCATGCGCCCTCCTTACAAACTTCGTCCCTGCATCTCCCGGCAGATGCACCCGCCCGTCAGGGAGTGCGGCTGTGTCCCTGGCATTCTGCGGGGTTTGCTGCCCTGGAGCTCATGGGGTGCACTTTGGTCCTCGGGAAGATGCAGTGACTGGATCTTTGCTTCAAGCTAAAGCTTGATTTTGCTGTGGTGATTTCATTGTGGTTTCATTGCTTTTCTATTAAAAATTTTTCGGGAGTATGAGGGAGGGGAAAAGAGGAAGGATTAGGTAAGGACTTGGAAACCTTCCCACCCAGCGGAGCAGTGCCAGCACCCCACAGGCTTGTGCTGCATCAGGCGTCCCTGGTGAGAATCTGCTCCTCGGGTAGCTGTGGGACTTGCTCGTGGCCAGGCACTGCAGCGCTGCCAGCCTGCTGGAGCGCCCGCACAGTTCCCATTCCTAATGGGCATCATCCGCAATTGCAGCCAGAGCAACCCCCAGCTCCCAAAGCCTGTGACTGTACTGGAAATCAAAATGTAGGATTATAAAAGTCATGGTGCAGGTACAGTAGTGGATGAGTTGGCCAAAAGAGGGTCTCCTGCTCGAGACTGGAGCCTCCCATGGGAATCAGATCACCCCACTTAGGAGAGGCGAGGCATACAGCATCCCTGCATCCCCCCATCACGTCTCATCAAGGAAGGAGCAGTTGGACTCCTGCACTTGGGAGGTACCTGGCAGCCCCAAATTCACCAACACAAAGAGTCTGTGCATGGGGGAAAAAATTTAAAAGATTGAGGCAGTGTTTGCCTTTGAATTCTGAAAGCTTTGGGCCAAAGAGAGGAGGTTGCTGTTTCAAAAATATAATTAAGATAATGCTTAGATTCCATATGCCTGGGTTAAACAGGCATTTATTTTTGTTTCATCCTTTCTAGTCAGATGCATTCCTTATTTATGAAATTACTACAGTAATAAAAACAACCCATTCCTTAAAAAAAAAAAAAAAAAAAAAACCAACCTGCTGCAGTTATGTAACAGCCAAGGGAGTTCCCAATTCCGGTCCCAAGCTATGGACCTGAGTGTTTGCAAATGAGTTATCTTTAGAAAGGCACTAAATACTTGTTTATGCTGCCACATTTGAGCATCTAATGAGTAGTAATTAATATCTCCTATTCCCCTGAGATAAGAGGGTACCATCACTCTTGGCCACAGTGAGGGAACTGAGGCACAGAGGGACTCAGTAATTTATGCACCATCATGCAGTGACTCAGAGAAGACACAAAGCACCAGACCAAATTTCCTAAGTCCTTCCTCACTGTCTGAATGCCAAACTTTGCTTTTCTTGTTTCAAAGCCAGGATTTCAGCTTCCTCTGTAAATGGGGGTGAAGGGTAGGTTCTGAGGGTGCTGCATGATGGGCAGGAGGGAAGAACGAGCTGGAAGCTGTGACTGACCGAAGCAAATGTCAGTGAAAATTAAGGGCCTCTCTGAAATCAATTGCAAAAGCCAGTCAGGTTCGCAGACGGCAGATTTGGGTCCCTGGAATGAAAAGGATATTGTTAACAGCAGCTTGCTGGCAAGGCAACTGCTCTGCCAGGAACTTTTGGTCTTTAAGAACACAGTTGTCATCCCAAGTCACTGAGGATTTTACTCTTGGGTTTACTTCTGCTCCTCCAGGACTTGAGGGTAAATCTCCCACATGCCATGACCGACTGCTGAACCTCACGGATAGAACTAATTTAATTAAGATGGACAGTTTAAAGTTTGAATGTCGTGCCAGTGCTCTCAGCAGCTCTTGCTCCTCAGTGTAAAACAGGAGATTGTACAGATGTTTGATCCATTGGTATGTTCGGGAAAAAAACCCTGGGATAATGAGAGCAGGCTCTGTGGCTCTGGGGGCTGAGGATGTTTGAGTATTTTGGTAAGAAACATGCTTTGCCTTCAGCAGGTCTGCTTTAGCCTGACTGCTTTGGATTAGCACATCAAACCAGAAAGCCTTGGAAATGACATTATTTATCCTTCCCAAAATGGCAGGTCTTGTCTTGGGTCAGGGGGACTCACTCCTTTTCAAAAGTTGTAGGAAGGATCCAGCAAAGGTACAACAGAATTACCTCTTCCCCTGCTGACAAGCTCACACCCTGCTCTCCCTCTGAAATTTGAGGTTTCTGTCCACCCCTGGGCTTTGCATGACTTGAAACATCTTCCGACTAGATTTTACTGTAACTCGTGTAGCAATGAGATCTGTGTGATAGCAAATGAAGCAAACAATTCAGGATGAGCAGTTGCTGGTGCAGAGCATCTATCCCTAAGGAGTGGGGAGCACCAAGGCAGGTCCCCTGCAAGCCTCTGTGACCCACTGCTCAGTGTCTGCTGGACAAGGAGAGGTCCTGCTGGCTCTTTTTTCTGCAAGAGCTACAAGCAGCCACAATCCTTTGCTCATCAAGGGCTGTATCTATCAACCTCAGAAATTAACTGGTTGACAGCAAAAGCTGCCCCAGGTTATATTAATGCAGTGATTTCAGAACAGTTCATCCCAGCAGGATGAGTCTGTCAGGGATGACTCCCACCCTGTCCTTTGCAATGTCTCTATCAGTGAGGGAGGAAGGAAGGTATCCAGGTTTAAAAATCTTCTTCTCAACTTGCCTCCAGGTTCTCGTCCAACCTGGACCTTGGTCACTTCAACTGTTTTTTCCACCCTTGACCCAAGATGCCCAGAGCAGGCTGAGCACCTCCAGCACCACTGGCTGTTTGGTCACAGCAACCTCCCACCTCCCATTTTGCTGGGCTGTGAAGAAAGTAAAAGCCTCTCTGTTGACTGCAGATGTGCATATGAATGTGAGGCATTTGCCTAATAAATATCTTCCCAAAGGGGGATTAATTAGCATCCCAAGATTTGCTCTCACTTTGCTCCCTCTGACTGCAGTAGCTCTGCAGCACCTTCTCTTAAGGACACTGTTTTCCCCCTGAGAGCGTGTTGCTGGCCACTTTCCTGATGCACAGACCCCCAGGGCTGAGGGTTCATGAATCTTCTGCTCAGGAACCGACACTGGCAGTGGCCCCTGTGCCGTGAGAGCGGTGTTGCAGTAACCACACACAAATCCTGGTTTCTGCAGTCCTGCCGTGTGCCGTTACCCATCACAGCAGTGATGAAGGCTCCCTCCTTCCCTGCCTGTCTGGGTGCCGTGAATAAGTCACTATAAAACCTAACATGCCAAATTATTTCCAACTGGTAAAAATCCATGAATTGGTAACCAGGGCCAGAGGTGGGATCTGTTGTCACACACAGATCTCTGCTGGCGTTGGAGCTGGCTGGCCTCTGCTTTGGGCACAGCAAAGGGGGAAAACAGGCCTCTTTGGAGTTACAGAACATGGACCTCTCAAATAGATTGAATGAATCATGCGCTAAAAGCTGAAAGTTGGGTTTGTATGTAAAGGGAGTTCAGGTGACTAGTTCAGCTGTGGAAGTCTCCCCAGGGGATATATGAAGATTAATCTCTTCCTACAACTTTTTTTGGGTTGAAAGAATTTTGTGGGTTGTGAATTAAATACAAATGTTTCCCAAACAGTGTGCACACCCACGGCTGGCTTTATCCTCTGCCGAATGGGGATTTTGGAACTTGCGTGTATGTTTAATGTACAATAACATCTATGTTGAAGAAACCCCACTCTAGATCAAAGCAGCATTAAAATCTGAGCTATGTAGCAATTATTCAGAGATGTATCTAGAGCATCTCAGTGCAGCTATGAGGAATACTTTCAAACAAGGAAGTCTTCAAGGCCAGGCTGGATGGGGCTCTGAGCAACCTGGTCTAGTGGAAGGTGCCCCTGCCCCTGGCAGGGGAAGTGGAAATGGATGATCTTTAAGGCTCCTTCCAATCCGAACCATTCTGTGATTCTATGATTCTGTGGAGATTTAAAGCATCTTCAGCTAAGGTACCTGACACTGGGTATGATGTCCTGGGGAAACAACATGTCTTTCTTCCTGAAAATATTTTTGTTGCAAGATTAGATTAAAAAATGTTGGGTTTTCTTTCCAGATTTTACCAGAGACTTTCACCTCAACTAGCTGCAGGAGACAGTGCTGTGGAAGCAGAGCAAAGCTCTGTGATGTATGGGAGAGGCTGCCCAGGGGCTGTGTTGGGACCACAGTGCCATGAAGGAGGGACCAGGACTACACGTACCCTGAGAAAAGCTGAGAGCGTGAGAGCTCTTGTGCACGTGGGAATAACACAGGTAGTGTGAGCCAGGAAATGCTCATTTCTTGGGGTTTTCAGTGCAGGACTTTGCAGCTTCTTTGTAAATTAGCAACACTGCTTTGGAAAATTACCTGTCTCCCCAGTCAGTTCCTTTTCTTGCTGTAAATAACCTCCAGCCACCTGAATTTTGGCTACCTGCTTGGGTCAGCAGGGTAATGCTGTTGCAAAATCTGCTGCATCATGAACAACTCTGTCAATGTGTATCCATCTTTGTTAAGGAAGAAGAGGAGAACATGAGGTTAATGACTGTACTTTTGACCAATAGCTATTTTGCTGGTGTTTTAAACAATGATTGTTTTAACTAACGATCACCAAAGTATGTCTGTAGCTTTATGATGTTGTAAGGAGGCTGATGGGACTTGGATGAGCAGTATCTTATTTACCCTCCACATGGCAGGCACTGCATCCTGGCAGCAGACAGGGGGGAAGGAGTTTGAAAAGGACCAAGGGGAGGTAAAAGGAGGAAAGCAGAAAGAAAATTGGAGCAGAGAAGGGATGAGGATATTCTGTAGCAAAGAGAGGAAAATTAGATGTCAAACCAACCACAAATAGAAAAACCTCGAATTGCAGCTACTGAATGCCCTGGCCCAAGATGAGGTCTGCAATGACAAGGCAGGAAAAGATGTGACAAGGTTACTTGAAGTTTTTCTGGCTTTATTTGAGAGTCAGTTCTGCTGCTGAGCAGAAAGTCACGTTTTTAGCTTGGCCTGCAAGGCTGCCCTGTAACTGCTTGCAAGGGCCAGCAAGTGACCCAACTCCAGTAGCAATGTACATGTAGCCTTAGGGTAGGCAATATAGATCATCCTCTATGTGGGTTGGGCTCATGTCAGAGCTGATTTTACACTGGTTTTTCCAGCACTTGATCCAGGCTGGGATTTTCCTTTCCTTGCATAATGCCTTCCAGCAAGGAGCTGAGGCAAATTTTCAGGTATTTCCAGTTTTCCTGCTCAGTGACGCCTCCAGGCCCCAGTGCTGCAAGGCGCAGGCCCCAGGTTCCCTTCCCTCTGTACTGGGGTGAGGGGACACTAGCTCTGGATGCCACAGAGACCTGGGCTGCTTCTAGAGCAGCAAAGCCTATGGAAGAGAGAGGCATCTGAAACACCCCCCTCCTTTGCTGTCTGAGAGGCCTTAAGCTCTTAAAATCACACTTCCCACAGCTGCCTGATGCTTTTTCTTCTTCTGCACAGAGATCCAGGAGCCTAGCATCCTCCTCAGGGACAGTGTGAGCATGGAGAGAGGTGTTGGGCATTGTCAGCTAGGGTCTGCAAAGGGGTTTTTGGGGAGTTGGGGGCAGACTCTGACCTGGCCACAGGCAGCAGCCCTCAGATGTGATCCATGCAAAGGGCCCTCTGGACATCTGCTCAAGGAATGTTTCACCCCCAAAGCTCACAGGTGGGGCAGAAGGACAGACCCACTGGAATAGGACACAGTCCCACATCATTGGTTTCCAGTATCAGATGAAGACCTGCCCGGAGAACCAGAAGTGCCTGTTTTCCTAGGGCAGACAAAGCTTCAGCCTGGAGTCTGCTGAGAAGCCCAGTTTGGTTTTCTCTGCGTGTGCTGCTCTGATTTTGCTGGAAACATGGCAAGTGCAGTGTATTTCTTCTTCATAAGCCAAGAACGGTAGGGTTCACATTTTCAGGAAAGCCATCTGCGTTTTCTGTCACTGCCACTTGAAAAAGCCCATCGTTTAATATCTTCTTGATCTTCCAAGATGCAATGTTTGTGAAAAATGGCAATGCTCCTCCTTTCCTGGGCCTGGCCATCCTTTACCCTATGTCATCCTTGTGCCTTCTCTCTCCTCAGCCCAGCCCTTTATCCTTGCACATCCCTTACCTCTGAAGCCTCTCAGCTCCTGTGGTGCCTTTGCTGGTTTCTTTCCTTCCATCCAGAGCATGCAGTCCACCACAGCCCAGCTGAATTTCAGTTATCTTTTGCACAACCTGAACTGAGAACTAGCTGGGGGATGTTTGGTGGATATGTAACATGGCAGCAGGTTTCCAAAGCTCAGTTAAAGAAAGCCATATTAAGGTTTTGTCTGACTCCTTGCAAAGCAGACAGTGAGGCTCCAGTGACTGCTGCTTAGTTCAGCTCTGCTCTCCCCTCATGGGGAGGTCCACCACTGTCATCTGGAGCTCCTGGCCAGAGCAGAGTGATGTATGTGGTGTGATTATAGGTAAGGAGCATCACAGGGGTATGTCCAAAATGAGACCTTCAGCCCTGCAACATCTGAGTGGAAACGCTTGGGTTCTGAGTGTGGGTCAGACATGAAAGTGTGGTGACAGCTCCCAGAAGCAACAGCCCTGGCAGCTGCCAAGCACCAAAGGTAGCTGACTCACAATGTCCAGGCTCTGAGAGTGAAGGAGTGATTGGTCCTTTCAGTTTTCATTCTGTTCTGAAACTGAAAGGGGAGGTTTGACTTTCTCCTCTGAGCAGGGCCACCACATGGTAGTGGAGGATGCTGTGATCCTGGGGTGCCGTATTTCCTTTAACAAACTGAAGTCCTAAAAACTTGTGAAGTTTGAAAGCTCTGGTGAAATTTTCATAATGGTGATGTTGCTGTGTTGATTGCACTGGGCAAATTCAAAAATGCAGTAACATCCCACGGCATCACAGCCCAGAGCAATGAACAAAGCCAGAGCAGGGAAGAATCCATCCTGCCATTGTGGATGGATAAAACTGGGCTGAAACACAGCTGGTGTGAGCCACCCTTGAGCTACCTGTGATCCTGCATCTTCGGTGTTGGCGCTGAACTGCTGCCTCCGTGTCAGACAGCCTGCGTTGTGCGTGTCTGTTTGTCCAGCTGGGACAGTGGGTGAGCACCCTCCCAGAATGAAACTGCTGTGCAAATACATACTCATGCCATTATCCTGCAGCTCACAAGCCAGTTTGAACTTGATTAAAAACAAAATGAGGGAAACCAATGCAGCAGGACCCAGGGAAGCAATGATGGGGATACAGGCAAGAGGTGCAGGAGTGGAGGAGCAGGGACTGGATGACAAGAGATATCTTCAGAGAGCGGGAACCTGCCATTCTGAAAAAAATGAGCCTTATAGTGAGAATCCTGACATTGCCCCATCAATGATCCCAGCCAGCCATGGAAAGGAAGGAGGTTCCACATCCTGAAGGTAGACAGCTTTATGCTGGTCTGTCCTGAGGATGAATTCACTCCAGACTTGGGAGAGATACAAGCAGCTCCTTGCTCAACAGAGAGCCAGTGCGGTTTCAGGTGCAGCAGGTGCCTCCTGGGCAGAGAGGAGTCAGATGAGCTAACCCTCCCCATATTCAAGTTTTGCTCTTGGAGTTTTGCCCCACAACGGAACCAAAGGTGGGTCAATGCTGAGGCTGCCCTGGGATGTTCAGAGGGCAGCAGAGCCACTCCATGGGTACACGGGCTGGCCCGGGGAGGTGGATGTTCTGTACTGGCCAGGCCAAGGCAGGACCCTGAGATTAGCTCAGTTGGTTAAAGCCTGGTGCTGATAGTACCAAGGTTGTGGGTTTGGTCCCCATGTGGGCCACTCACTTAAGAGCTGGACTCGATAATACTTGTGGGTCCCTTCCAACTCAGAATATTCTGTTATTCTGTGACGAGTGGGGTTTATCCCACACTGCGCAGCGCTGTGCAGTGAGCAGGAGAAAGCAAATGCACACAGACCTCCAGTGGCCCTCCTGAGTACTACACGGCACTGTCACTGCCACCCTAGGGACGGAGACCTCGCCTGGGGCATCTCTTCTTGCCCTGCTACTGCAAGTGGGTGAACAAGAGCTCATGCACAAAGTGAGGGGTCCTGTAGGAAAGCAAAGAAGTATGGAAGAGATACTCTTCCCCTCCCCGCTTCACTGGCCAGTGCCTCAAGGCTGAGGCTGCAGGTTGTGCTTCAGGTCTGGGCAAGGAAGACAGTGAGTGCACTGCCTGTGCAGTGAAGCACTGCGTGTGTGCCACTGCCCCGTGGCACTGCTGTGCTGCCTTTCCTGTGCTCAGTCTGACTTTTGGGGCCCAGAGCCTGCAGCTGGTGTAGGAGGGTGCTGTAGCCACAGAAAAACCTACACAGTCCTAACGTGAGTCTGGGACCTGGTGTGGGCTCAGCTCAGCTGCTTACAGTCCCCACTGAGCTTTAGAGCAGGTGAAACACTCAGGGGTTTTATTTCCCGGACTTGACCATGTGCTTTCTTACACTGAGGGACCAACACTCAGGAAGGCTCAGTGGCAAACATACTGAAGGGCCAGAAAAGGTCTGCCCTAAGGATTTTTACAGTGCATCACCGGGACAAGATCCACACGTAACCTACTGCCCATAGAAAGGGTACAGTATGGAAACTCTGTGTCTCCCTCCCTTTCTGCCCTCCCTCTTTGAGACACACAAAGGCTTTCCTGTGCCATCCTCCTCCTGGTGTTCTCATCCAGACAGGCACAAGGCTTGTAATCATCAGCTTCATGTGATCTCATCAAAACCAGCACTTCTTCATGCATCTCTATTGTAAATACCTCCATAAGGAATGGTTACTCATTTACAAGGTAGTGCTCTACATGCCAGTCTGCAGATCCTGGGAGAAAAAAAATGTAGCAAAATAAAACTCTAGGGTTTGGTAGTGATTTCCCAGATTTAACAGTGATTTAACCAGGGAATTAAGTTTGATGCTTTTTTCTTTTGTGACCCCTTTCTACCACATGGGAAAGCGTTTTTTACTTAGCATATTTTCTTAGCCCCAGTCTCCTCCATGGTTTTTTCTGACTTTCCTGATGTCCATCACCTTCCTGCCATGCCCTCTGCAAGAGGCAGAGTCATCTCAAAATTCAGCACAAATTATTTAGATACCAAGGAGGTATCTTGTGTGGCTTCAACAAACAGGTTTTATAAGGGAAAAACCAAGAGCAGTGCTGAACACAAAAGGGAAGATCAGAGGATTTGAGTTCAAGGCTTAGTGTCTAATTTCAACACATCCAAGTGAGGATTGAAGCCTGGTAAGAGAAACCTCCTTCCTGCTGTTCCCCATCCACCCGCTGGTGCTCCCTGGGGAATTGCTGCTGACTGCTTCAAAATTCAATTTCTGCACTAGCAGCAGCACGTTGGGCCTGGCAGTAATTGCTGTGCCAGACAACTGGCTGCTCATCACTGTCTGCATGCTGGGGGGCCGGAGTGGCTAGGAGGTGGTGCTGGGGCAATGCCATCACTCATAGGGCTGCAAGAAGCCCCTTGCTTTTGGGTCAGCACCCCCCTGCACTCAGCTGTGCCTCCACGAGTGGCACACCAAGGCTCAGGACTCGGTTCCTTGCTCTGAAGCATGGTGGTTTTGCTGAGAGTGGAGCCTTGAAGCAGCAGCACTGAGCCCACTGCCTTCCTTATCCCATCTCTTCCCATCCTACCTGGTCTCTGCTGCATCCTCCCAGTATACACTGGCATACCCAACCTAATGGGAAAGCTTTTGGTGGTCCACAGGGTCCCTTGCTGATGCTCACCCTCTGCTGCTCCCTGACTACCCTGTGCTATTTCCAGCACATCTCTAGAAAATAGCTCACTCCCCCCAGCACAACTGGCTCTCTACAGCGGGGAGCAAACCTCAGCAGTTTACCAGAGGGATTCTGATTCTTATTTTAGTCTCCTATTTTAGCCTTCTTTTTCTTTTTATATTTGTTAACTTAATCCCTTTTACAGCTCTGGTAGCAAGATGCTGCCAGTGCAGCATTGCAGTGCCCACAGCCCCACTCCCTGCAACCTGATTCCTCATCTTTCCCCCATGAGCCTCCTTTAATTTGGGCAATAAAAGATGCTCTAAGCTAAGCAGCTGCTTTTTATTACTATTATTATTTTTAAAGCTGCAAATATCACCCTCTCTTCAACTGCAGCAGAGAAGGTGAAATGGCAAATGTGAGGTTTGGGCATGCCTGGTCCAGGGTGGCAGCAGTGGTGTTGTTTGGGACTGAAAACTGCAGAGTCCTAATATAAATCAAAACTGTGGGTTATATCCATTGCCTTGCATGTTGCTCCATCTCCATATCCCTCATTGCAAATGGCCCTTCCCAAGACCATGCTTTGCCATGAGATCTGCCTTGAATCTGTTGTGTGTGGAAATCTGGTCACCAGAAAATCTGTGTCTAACATCTGTGGGTCATCTCAGTTTCAGTGGATGGGAAGAGGGTGGTATGCTGTGGTCACATGAGTCTCTTTTCAGTTGTTTTAGCACATCAACGCGCTGGTACAATCAACCCAGATGACATCTGTTATTCCTGCAATGCCAGCTATGTATCATCTTGACTCATTTTCTATTAGATCCAGCTGTTCTGGCTGATATGCTATTGACCTTTTCAGCTGGTTCAGCACTTGGCTACCAGGAGGTCATTGGATGCCACTTTGAAACGGGCTCAATGCTTACAGTTATTCTGCTGGGGTGAGGAGGAATTTCATCCACCTGTTTTGAGCACGAGCACCTTGAAAAGTCAGCTGGCCCCTGCCTCCAACATGAGGTCACTGCCATATCTGCAGGCTTCAGGAAGCATCAATAAATCACTCTGGCCCTGAAGTTTCAGTAGTCTGTGTAGTCTGGAAAGCGCAGCTCAGCAGCTCATGCCCCCCCTCTTGGGAACCACAGGTTCATATCGCAGCAGGACCAGGTCCTGACTTCAGCTTTGTTAGGTAGAAGGAGATGCCATAGAGATACGTGTACTAAAAATACCTATTAAATATCATGTAGCAGCCCTGCTCCTTGGGAAAGCATGGCCGGGGCTTAGGAAAGGGGAGAGGACAAAAAGGCAGGGTGAGGGACTGACCAATACACATTATTGCAATACAGGAGATGGGAACTAAGCAGAGCATGAAATGTTGGGATGCAACATTTCACAGAGTGATTTGCTCTTGTGGGCAGTGATTTCCCAATCACTGTAACTTTAGAAAGAAAGTAACTTTATCTTTTAATTTTGTCCATCTCTTTGCCCATGTTCAACCCCTAAACCAGCAATTCTGGCTGAAATAAGGCTAGAAGTTATGCAGACTTCCTTTGCCAAGTAAGGAACAAGTATTTCCATACTACTCCTGGTCAAAGTCAGTCTCATCTTTCATTAAAAACCTTTGGAGATGGGGAGTCTGCAGCTTTTTTCAGTAACTTAATCTCCAGTTTTATTGTCTGGTGTTTAAATATTTTTCTAGTTACTTGTCATGTCTAACTTGAGTCACTTTTGCTGGATATTACTCCAATTACATCTTTTCCTTCTGTCAGGAGCTGAGGGACAACAACCGACCACCTCCAGCTTTACAGCAACATTTTATATGTTGGAAGATTATTATCTTTTGGCATTTTAGCCTCCTTTTCTAGACTAAACAAGGTAAATTCCTTCAACTTTAGCCACAAACCTTCTTTTAATTTAGAGCATAAGACTAGGCTGACGAGCTTAGGTTAAGACTGAGGAAAAAGTCCCTCTCCTCATCACTGTAGTTGTGCTGGCAAAATCATCAAAGCAGATGCAGCTACATCCATGATGTGGCCTTTTGTTTGGTGCTTTTGTAGTCACAGCATAGAGAGGCTGAGTCAGCACAGCCCTTCTGCAGGAGTTTCTAGCCAAGACTAATCTGAAACCTCAACCTCTTTTTGAAACCACTGTGATTTGCAGTGTATTCCTGCCTTGGTTCCCAGTGGCATTGCCATGGCCCATCTTCTCCAGGAGGCTTCCCAGGAGAGGGCACAACCTGCATCTTTGCCTTTTAGCTTCCTTGTGGTTTTAGCTGCTTCTGGTGCTGTGCACAGGGAAGAAAGTGGAGCACAATATGTCCTGCAAGGCTTTTGCTTGGTCTTTGCTCAGTGCAAAATCCTGTGCAACGTTCCTGGAACAAGGCAGCCTGGGCTGGTGGTGCATCTTTCTGGAGGATCATGCCTGGACACCCTTTTCTTCCCCCTCCTGTAGGGAGAAGATGGAAATCTGCTCTCCTTGGGTTTCCCACAGGTTTCCTTTCCTCTCTTCAGGTGGGAGTTTATGTAACTGGTGTGCTGTCACAGAAGGCCACCTGGGCCATCCTTCACCTGGGAAAGTGAGGGGTAGAGTACGACAAAAGGCAAGACAGACTCCAGACAGCACATCCATACCATGGTGAGGTTTGGTTTCCTTATGGTTGGGTCTATACTAAATCCCCCCTGGGTCCCCAGTGATGAGGATAAGTTTTGAAAACTTCATTTCTGCATTTGATAATTCCCCTCACGTCTCAGAGGCCCCAAGGGGAATCTGCATCCTGCTCAGGGACTTCCCTCCATGACTCGTGGAAGGCATAAGGTTGTTTGTGGGCTGGAAGGACACGCTGGGAACAGCACGTTTAGCTTGTTTTGCTATCTCAGTGGGACTGATTGTAGGGAACAGCTGGTCCGGCCAGGAGAGAAGTGCGATAGCGAGATGCCAGATGAGTAAGACTGAACAGAGCAAGTCCCAACTTGCCTGTCCCTTCCAGCAGATCAAACCAAAATTGACCCCAAGCAAGTCACTCAAGATTAGAGGCAAATGAAAGTCAATGCCTTAATTTTCAAAAGGCACCTGACCCCACAGGAAAGGACCTGTTCGAAGTACCCAGAACCCTGACTCACTTGTGCCCTGCCCTGATGCTCAGAGACTCCCAGGGTTTTTTTACTGTATTGCTAATAATGCCCAGTTTTTCTACCAGAGGCAATCCCTGTTGTAAATCATGGCTGTAAATCCTTGTCAAAATCATGATGGGTACAGGTCCTACAGCTTGCTCCAGGGACATCCACCTCCTCACCCCAGAGGCCTGTGGCCATTGTAGGGGACACACCAAGTCTGCTGGTGCTTCTCACCTCAAGGCACTTTGCAAACCTTTGCCTCTCCTCCTAAGCCAATCTTGGCTCACTATGTGTGGGAGAGCAAGCTGTCAGCCGCTGAAACCTTTTGCCAGAGTTTAATCCCTGGTTGAGACTAGGGATGATATGTGCTGGGACTACGTAAGAGCTTTGGTCTGAATTTAGAGGTTTAGCATTAAGTATTTGGTTTGCTCATGGTGCTCAACGTCAGGAGAGAGATGAGATCCACCCCCCAGACCCAACTGCCTCAGCAGTGGGGAGAAGCTCTGCAGGAGAGGATATGAACACAGCCATTATCTCACTCTCCCAGTAACATTCAGATAGAGAAGAGTTTTCTCTTTAAGCAAATGAAGACAGTATAGTGTTATAGTGTTGTTGCCCGAACAGAGGAAGGTGATGCCGTTTCATAGCTTTCCTGGTGTCCAGCTGCTCTGTATGAGTAGAATCTGCCCTAGGCCCCCTGTCACAGCCCCTAAATCCCCTAGAGATGGTCCAGTGCCCACAGAGAACCCTAAATGGTGCTCTGTGCCTCTCCATGGGCTGCTGAAGGGGGCCCCATGCTGGCTCTGCTTTGCAAAACCAGCAGCAGACTCAGACCCTGGTGTAGGTAGGCAGCGTCTGGTGGGGACACTTGCATCCAGACTCCAAGATGTCATTGCTGGGGACTGGAGCAGGTACAGTTGCTCTGACTGTTGACTGTTAATATGACTGTTTGGGTTAAACAGGCAATTACACAACTGGGCTTGGGGTAGCCCTTGTTTTAGCTGTACACACTACAGCCCTCCCTGCCAAACAATGTCTGGCCCCCAAGTGCGTGTAACCAGAGCTCAGCAGAGTGTGGTTTTCTTTCCCTGTGAAATTTGCCGGGGTATCAAAGAAAAGAATAATAAATCTGTCATGAGTTGCCATGAAAAGACACAATCACAGAAGCATTTTTCCAGCTGTAAACCCGAAGAAAGATTCCAGTGAGTGCGACTGAAGTGTTTCACTTCCATTTCAAGAATGCGGTGACTGCCCGTCACCCTGCTCCAGCTGCAAAACAATACGTGTTCAACGACCTCAAGTGCGGTTCAAAAAAATACTTTTCCAACTCGCAAAATTACTTGAAGCCAACTTTTTTTTTTTTTCACCAGAACACAATGTTTTTAGGTCATCTGATCAATTTTTAATTTTCCCATGAATCTCGTTAGCCCAGCAGCAATCCAATAAACTCCAAAGGGTAGCTGGGCTCTGCCATTTCTATGAGCACTGGAGGAATAAATGCGGCATGTGGAGTGATTTATGCAAGTTCACTTGTGTTTCCCAGTTGTGTCTGCAGTTCCCCTGCAGCTTTGACACTCTTCAGGAATCTTCTTGCTTCTTGCCCTACAGCTGCGCTCCTGAATGGGCTATCTGGGTCTCCCGTCTGTGCTGCTGTCTCCCAGCCCACCCACACCAAATCAACCTGTCACTGTGATGACAGTGGGAAAAGGAGACAGGAGTGGGACTGAGAAGGGTGTATGTCAGCCCACCCGCCTTTCTGGCAGTGTGGGACCAACACCTCCACTAGCCCTCTGTGACTATGGCAGTGAAAGGAGGAGACATCAGAGGAGGACACCAAGGCTGGGGGAAGCAGTGGCACAGAGGGTTTAGGAGCTAGTGGCATTTGGAAGTTTATTTCGTAAAGATGCATTTTGGAGGGAGGATTTCACCTCTATGCATGAGGAGATATCTGGTCAGGGAACGAGATGGAGGCAGGCATTTTGTTATTAGGCATCTGAGAGGATCATGGATTTCTGATGAGCTCTGAGACAAGCAGAGGTTCTCCTGGGCCTGAGATGTGAAGTCAAGTGTGGGATGAAATCAGTTCCTGGGATGAGATAATATTTAGTATTATTGAACAGAAATAAAGAAAAAGAGAAAAAGCAGGGAGGGAAACTGCACATAGCAGTCAGGCCTTGTGTCCTGCTGAGCCCAGGAGTCAAGGAAAGAGTCCCAGATGGGGACTCTCTCCCTCAAGGCAGACAGGCACAGTGATTGAGCCAAGGCAACTGGAGAGCAGAGATCCCAACTAGATCCCTGCAAAGGTATTCCTGCTGCTCCTTCAATCTCTAATTGTTGTTAAGGACATACTTAATGACTCAAGTTATGCTGTTTGTGGGGAGTCATTGTCCTTAAGAAAAAAAGCCAAGTGGAGCTGAGATCCCAGCAGTACTTATAAGTTCCTCCTGGATGCTAAACTCTTCGGGGATGACAAATTCCCTGCACTATTTGCATGTGCTGCATCTCTAAAGCACATGGTACAGCACAAGCCTCCTTTTCCTCTGGGGTCTCTGCGACTGCAGCAGGAATATGTAGCTCTGGTGTGGCCTCATGGGACCCGGCATGTCTGTGGACTCCTCTCCAAAACATCAGGAGCTGTCAGCTTTTCCACACAGCCTTCAGCCTGGTTGCAATTCTCCCCAAGGCTCACTGGGCAGGGATGGCTCCAAAGCCCCCCATCACTTTCTGTGTTGTCTGGGGGATTGAGTGATGGCCTCAAGGGTTAACAGCCACTGCCAGCTGTGGCTCCCCAGCAGGGACAGAGAGGGCCCAGGGGCACCCTGCCAGGAGGTAATGCTGTTTGAGCACTGCTGGCAAAGACTTCAAACCCCTCAGCTAATTTCGGATGTTCTGCTTGTGACACAGAAAGCTGCATTCCCATGTAGGAAAGAGCTCTTCCCTGGGACTAGGAAGGGAAGGGAGTATTTATTAATATAAAATCGTCAAGAGTGGCTTTTAATTTCAGATCCATTTTTCTGAAAGCCCTGTTTGAGGTGGTTTCCTTCATATGTCACTTTTCCTCTAAGGAGCCCCAAATATGCTGCAGAAGAGGCTATCCAAAACCCTGGGGACACCATGCAGGATAACCACTCCCTCTTATTCCAAGAGTTCGAGAGAATTAAAAATTGCAGGATATTAAAATCAGAGAGAAAAAACTGGGTGAAGTCATGCCCAACATTTCCACATTGGCAAAGTTGCATAGCAGTTTTTATCTACAATACAAATAGCTGTATCTATAATAAATACAACTTTTTCTTTAAGCTGGTTAAAAGAGATTTTTAGGTGGGTCAGACTTGGACCCTCCCTGTCAAGAGAAGAGCATCCTGCCTGTCTGCGAGGTCCAGGTAAGAAAAGAGGAGCATGCTGGTCTCCAACCAGAGAAACTGTTTGTTTTAGCTCTCCCTGATTTCGGGGATGCTTGGGAGCACCTCAACATGAGAAGAACCACCCAGGCTCCCTTCAGTGCTCCCTTATGGAGATGCAATCTCTTACTGCAGTAGAAGACCAAACATGGAAACCCATGTATCCGAGGAGGCTGGATTTCCCCATGTCTGGCCCAGGAAGTGTGAGCAGCACTGTGTCCCTGATGGGACTGGAGACCTTTTATCAGCAAGGGGTTTCCCAGGAGTATGGTGGTGACAGATGCCAGTAATGAGATCATGGAAGAGGGAGCAGCATCAGATGACCAGATCAGTCTCTCTCTGTCCTGGACGTGTGTCTAACCCAGAGCCTGTTCCTTGTAATGCAGTGGGTCTGTGGCCTATTGACAGCATGAGATACATGTGGCCTGGTGACAACACTTGGTGAGGGTGAAAGAGTGTCCTCTAACCCTTGCTGAGGCCTGTCTCCCACCTTCTCCAGTGACAGTCATTGTGATGATCAAGGCTGCTGGATTTAGGAAGTTTGGGGCAGTGGTTGATCCCTCTCTGCTGTCAGCTATATGGTGAAGTGTTATTCCTGGCTGCCTGGTTTCCCAGGGAAGGTGATATCTGGTGGTAAGGATGTCACCATCAATACCATGACTCTTTTAGGGAAACAGGGAGATGCATTCATTCCCCTCCTTTGCTCTCCTCTTTAGGTAAATGTGTCACTGTGCCTTACGGACGGACCTGCCTTAGATCCTGTAAATGTGGTGTTAGTACCAGTGCTGGGATTTTTATACCCTAATCCCCCCAGGTCTGACAGCCCTGTGTTTCCAGTCAAAACTGAAAACACCCTTGGAGGATGGGGATGACGAATCCTTGCTGATCCCAACTTCTCCAGACCAAGACCTTCTGGCTTTAGCAGTGGGAGAGTGCTTCGTGCAGGGACTGAGAGGGCAGTGAGGATCCTGCCACACAGGGGCTGCTGCTGCTGGAACACTGGAGAAGGAAGAGTGAGTTCCACTGGCTCTGACAGCAAATTGGAGAATTTGGCATCATGTCCTTCTTGTTCAGTGTCAGTTACTTGGTACTTTGTAAAAATTAGGCTTAGGGCATGATTCTTCCTCCACAATGGTTAAAAAAGCCTCTGATCTATATGAATAAACCTGCTTATTTTCAGTCCAGAAAAAAGAAGGAAGGTCATGTACTTCCCTACTGTGCTGCAGGTTTCCCTCATGGCTCAGGGGATGTGCAATTGAAGATCAGGTCTCTGCTGGGCCTAAGGGACACAACGAAATTCTCGGCATCACTGCTGATGACCTGAGTGGAAAAGCAGAAAGGGAACACAGTGCCCATGCTGAAACGAGCAAATCCAGGCATCAAAAATGCAGTGACATCCACAGCAACATGGCAAGCCTCTTGCACAGATAAAATCTCCTCAAGTCCCCTATTTTGCCCTGACACTGTCTGCTTGTTATGGCTGCTAAAGCCTGCAGGAGCACAGGGATGTGCCCTACAGACCCTCTGTGCTGGGGTCATGTAGTAGCTGATGTTACTGCCACAACCGAGGTCCCCCGTGGCTTCCAGGGAGTCTCATCTGACTGCTCTGACAGATGTTCCCATGCTCAGTGGATATGTCAGGATTTCTGGACATCTGCTTTGCCTGGTAAGAACGGCTGCCCCAGTCAAGCTGCCTGACATCTGTAAATTATAGACAAATGTGCTACAACCTACAAATACCACCGTGGTGGAGATAGAGAGCACATACCCAGAAACCTGGAATGCTGGCTGCCCTTCCCTTGTTGGCAATGTTTTGTGCCCATGTAGCAAGTGCTTTCTGTCACTGGCTCTCATATATCTTCCTTACAAATCCACCTTGGCTTAATAGAACCAATGCAGAGAGTGGGGGTTTTTCCTTTAGTTTATAAATGCAGTTGGGATGTGAGTTGCATGGGTTCACACATTTGGCATCAAGACCCACTGCACAGCTGTGAAGGAAGGGAGAAGAGAGGACGGGGAAAGAAACCAAGAATGGGGAAAAAGAGGTGTTTGTTTTTAAAAGAGGAGCAGAAAGCCAAAAAAAAAAAAAAAGAAAGAAGAAATAGGGAAAAATTAATGAGAGAAGAGGAAAGAGCAGGGAATGAAAGAGGGAGTTTTAGAAAATCAGAGGATGCATTTATTGTGCTGCAGGTGCTTGCCCACACCAGTCTAACGTTCAGCTGGTTCTCTTAGTCCTCACAGAGAGAGAGTTGGCATCCCTCTAACTGCAAACCACATATGTGCAAATAAAACCACAGCAGCTGAAAAACCCTGAGATGAAACACAGGAGATTAAATTACAAGCTAATTGGGCTGAGATGCTTTCAGAGAAATGAAAGTTTCTGCAGGAGGCAATTTCTCCAGAGGTGATGGCCCTGTCAAACCCTTCTGTTCCTTTTCTCCATAAACCAACCTCACTGTTTCTCTGCTGAAAAGGCTGTGCAATTTTTTTCTTCCTGTTGGAGGTTTCCATCCTGGGCAGGTCTCCAAAGGACTACAGGACCTACTTCTGACCATGCATTAAACCGATATTTGCCTGCTGTATTCCATATGGGAACTACATGCCTGGGCTTCTTTAGGTCCCCAGTATCAAAATACGTTTCCATTACCATGGTCATGGACCTCCTGTGCTTCTGAGCTCATTTAGTCTGGCAAAACAGAGTTAAAGGAGAAATTGAGCAGTTGCCCCCAACTCCTTGACAAGCAATGATAAACATGATGGAACCAAACCCTTTTTAGGAGCATAGGGCAGTAAGAGAGGGCAGTGGCCAGTCTGCAGCTTGGGAAGGACAGCAGGAAAAACATAATTTCATGAGGAGTGTAGCACAGCACTGGAGCAGGTTGTACTGAGGGAGCTCAGCCTCTGTCTTTGGAGGTTTTTCAAAATGTGTCTAGCAAAGCCATATTTGACCTAATGTAGAGTTGTCAGTAGTCGGTCTTGGAGCAGGAGGGTGGGCAAGAGACCTCCAGAACTCCCTCACAACCACTGAGTCTATAGTTCTAGGGTTATTTCTGTTCAATTTCAGCATTTTATGCTTGAAAGTTGTTTTGATTCAGTCTTGCCCAAAGTGATGGTGCTTGCTCCTAGCAAACTGTAACATTTTATTATTTCAGCTTCTGAAACTCTCTTGCTATAATTATTTTCCTTTTAAAAAGACATCCTTAGATTGTAGCAGGTAGGACTTCTGGCAGGTAATTGAATGTCATCCACCTTTAGGATGTTACTAGAAAACTTTTCTAATTGCCTAAACTGCCCAATTTGTGCATTCTGGAGATAGCTAGGAGCACAAATTGGATTTGAGATTGAACACTATGCAGTTGGGCTCTTGGGTGGAGTATTTTATTTTAATTTAAGATTTGTTTTCCTTTTGTTAATAAAATATTCAGCCTTTAATGCCACATAGTCAAACAACAGTTGGAGAGCCAATTGATTGGTGGTTCCAATTCTGCAGGATCATTAGGAAACCCATAACATTTATCAGCTGCTGAAAGCTAACACATGATGTGTTAAATCTGTGATTTAAAATGAGTTTGATATATAATCCCCGAGACAGCAGAGCATCAAGGTTGGATAAAGTTTCTCTGTACTGCACTTAAGAAAGCAGTTAAACAGTTGGGGTGAGTGACTTTAATAAAAATTATTTCATACTATAGCAATTTACTTCTGACTCATACAATCTTCCCCTTTTGTTAGTCCAAAAATTAAATAGAGGAAAAGCTGTGTTTTTGTGGAACAGAAGAGCTGCACAGTTTTTCTTTGGATGCTCACAAGCTGAGCTGAGCAAAATCTGATTTACTCAGATTTAAGCCTAAGTCATATGCTTCCTGCAGGAATCCCACAACAGTATTCTATTTTTTCAGGTGCAGAAAAGTTGTTTTTTTTTTTTTTAAATTTTATTTTATGTGATTATTCACTCTGCTGACATATAAGGAAATGATGATCTGTTTCCCTATTGTGTATAAAAACCTTTCCCTTTACAGCAAATATTGCTTACTTTTTTCCTAATCCTCCACTGGTCAGGGTGGTATTGCATTACAGCTGGTTTCATACCTTCTTGGTTAATTCTTTTTTGGCCTCAAGAAGATGTGGTATGCAAGTGAATTTCCAATCTTTCAAATCTTCTCCTTCATATTAACCCTTTTGATCCTGTTAGAAAATTACAAACGGAACATAATCAGAACAATTTCTTTTTATGACCCTCAGAAAACTTCCTGGAAAAAAAGCCCTACCAGAAATGCATGTATTTGCAAAATCGTTGAACTGCTGTACCCCTGGTCAGCAGCAATATTTCAGAAAGGCAAGGCATCTGGAACACTAATATAACTAAATGCCAGAATTTAATGAAAAGCTGTCAAACCTTGACAAAAGGTGAAGAAAAGAGGAGTTCATGTTGTAGAAGGCACTTCCCTGTGCTCTGGGGCGATAACAGATTTGCTCTTCTTCAGGGTCTCTTCCTGGCATGAACACTGACAGCACTGATTCGAATGTCTGGACTCCTTTCAAACAGTTATATTATATCATATTATCTATTGTTGCCAGGTTTGTTGTTTTGGCAACTTTAAATGGTGTTTACACAACATCACTGTTGCTTTGACTCCTGAACAAGAGCTTTGGGATAAAACCATCGCTCTCAGTAAGCCCTTGGCTCTCTCCCAGGTGTTTGCTTCCTGAGGAGGCAACATGGTTAACAAAAACATGGCCAAGAACTGCTTGGGTTTTCTGATCACTGCCTGAAGGGTTAAAGATTTCTTAATGCAGAGGAAAGGTAACCTGTGTTGGTAGGACTGTCCTATATCCCTGTTGAAGGTGTTCCTTTGTAAACTTTTAACTGCTTGTTTATGAGCTGGGAATTGATTTCTTGATGGCAGTATTTTTTCAGACTCTTCACTATATATAGCAAATCCCTCCAAAGTCTCTTGGTGCCCCTAAGGATTACAGGTAGTGACTGAAATATGTTATTATCTTTCTTCTTTTTTTAAAAAACTTTTTTACTTCTGGGAATTCCAGGATGCCTTGTGAAAGCCGGTGATTTCACTGCATGTTCTGCAACTCCTGCTCTATTCATTGTATGGTGACTGTAGTACAGAAAGCAAAACTGTGTATTTATTTATGCTCAAAGTACTTTGTATATTATTAATATACATATATATTACAAGCAGGGGTAGATAATTAATTAAATTAATTAATAAAGTAAAAAAATACAAAAACCAAAGGTGAAATTCCAATTGTCTGTCCCAAGGACCCAGAGTGCTCGTGTCTAGATGCACTTACAATTTTGGTATTTTATTTATATAATAAACGGTACTGGAGCATGTATGATTGAGCCCTCAGGAGCATGGATGCTGGAGGCAGGAGCAGCAGAACCAGGACTGCAGGGGAAAAAGGAAATGGTCGTGGTTCTCACAAGCAAAGGGAGACATACCAGGATTCATTTACTGCCTGTGTTCTCCCCTATCTGCCAGGTTTATGGTGATGTCAATATCCAGGGAAAACAGGAGTCCAGACAAAATGGCAGGTGAAGAGGAGAGCAAGAGCCAGACACATCAGTCAGGTATACCCTGAGAGATATTGAATGCACCCAGATTACTTTGGAGTGGATGCATTGTAGATTTGAGGGTGTTCAGCTTTTTTTAAGAGGCATCTTGCAAGGTGAAGCTTCAAAAGGCCTGGACACAGCAGGACAAATATGCAGAAAGGGAAGCCTATTCAGGGCTGGCTGAGGACTGGACACTAATGTGACCAGACTTAGTTCATGTGGAGTTGGGAACCTTTCACCAGGGACCTGCTTCCATGTAAGCGAAGAAATGACAACAGTAAATGGGACGTTATCAGTGGAAAACTGACATGGTGACAGTACAGGAGACACACTACAGTGGTGAAATAGGGTTTGAGAGGGGCTTGGTAAGATCATGCAGAACTGCAGAGGCTATTCACTGTGAACAGAAGCTTCTGAACGGAGCACAGGGCCTGATTTCTGCCAGCCCTACTCAGTCACCCGCTGAGGCAGCACAATGAGAAGTGCCCTGCAGCTCCCAGGAGCTTACTGCCCTAGCTCTGCAGTGGGATTGGGAGGGAAGGCAAAATGCCAGTGAGTGTCAAGTGTTGCTAAGACAGTATCAGAGTATATGCAAGGAAAACAGAGTTGTAAGGGACCTCTGGAAGCCTCTTGCCCAACCTCATGCTGCAAGCTGTGTACTGCTGACTCTAGTTGTTGGAGACATGCCCACTTCCAACTGTCGATCCAGCATGGTCCAGATCTCCCATAGTGCCCATTGGGTACCTACCTACATAGCTCTGCCATAATGCACATAACCACATACTCATGACCATCTTAGATGGCACTGGGCCCACACAAGCAGCCGAATTGTGCCTTCAGACTGGATATACAATTGGCATGACAGGATACATGTAAGTCTGTTTCCACGGTTGGGGATCTTTAGCAGTCGCTTCAGAATTTGACATAAAGACCTAGAGACCAAAATAAGTCCACGACTTAATATAAAGACTTAAGTGGCCTTCCCCTGCTCCCTCACAAACTGCGGTGAAGGAGCAAACAGCCAGACCACCCCCAAGAAAAGCAGGTTAATGTAAACCACGCATCACTCCTGCAACTATCTGGCCAAGAAAACAACTATCTGAATCTATCTGGCCAAGAAAACACAAAAACGATGACAGATGTGCCAACCAGCAAACTGTCCGTGAGTGATAATCTTCCTTCTCTCATGCTCTTGTTTTACAGCTTGAACCCCTTGAAAGGGTTAACAAAACTGTGGAGCAGGGAGGACTCAGAGGGCTCTCAAAAGGCTTTTGATAAAGTCCGGCACAAGAGGCTATTGAGAAACTTGGCCAGGGGTGAAAGGTAAAGTCCTGTCATGGATTAAAAACTGGAGAAGAGATAAGGAGCAAAGAGTAGGAACAAATGGCCAATTCTTAGCATGGAAAGAGATTAATCGTGGGTAGCTGCAAGGACAGGATTGCAGATTGGTGCTATGTTTACTTACCCCTGGCCAGCCAGGAGCTAAAATACAGTTTTGGCATAAAATGCTCAGGATAGCCAAGACTAGGGAGATTTAATACAAATCCAAGGAAAAATTAACTTAGGAGTCCAGTTCTGCCAGGAATTAATATCACCCATCATGTTATAAAAGGTATGAAGAGAGTAAAAAGGCAAGTTTTCATGAGAGGCAAAGACTTGACAGAAACAGGCAAATACAGGCTAATGCTGAAAAGACAGAACAAACACTTATCAACCTGTTGTCATGGGCAGCATAATTAGTGCACCAGAATTAAAAAGCTAAAAATGTAGGAAAAGGAAAGTCCCAAGGGCACCACATGGCACTGCACTTGGATTAATTACACTGCTACCCACATCACCTGATGGACACCAGTGGATAGGAGCAAGGCAGGACCAAGACCTTTCTATGAATATGAACAGCCTACACAATTGTACATAAATTACAAGAGCTCTCCATCCTCCTGCTCCCTGTTTACACAAATAATCACTGTCTGAACTCAGAAGAGGTACTAGTGCAGTTGTAGTTTTCCACTGGAAATCTGTCTCATTGGAGAAAAGTTTTGTAGAGTGTTGCTTTTTCTTATATGGGGTAAAAATGGTAACAAATTCAATTTTGCTCCCTGCATGGGGATTTAAAAACACTTGACATATATCAGCAGCTAAAATTTCATGGTTGCCCTCATATCATACCTCATAAACATTATTGTCTCCATTCCACATGGAACATCACTGCACTACAGAGGCATTACTACAGTCAGTATTAACCTTGGAGGTGAGTTACTTTACTTAACTTAAACATATTTGGTGTGGGATGACACATCCATAAGTATGTCTCTTCCATCTCTCAGCAGAGGAGGTCTTGGTGAATACTTTAATTTAATTTTATCTTTTAAAAGGTCAGAGCCTTTTTGTTGAGTCCCTCCTCTAGTGTTTAGTGCCAGAGACAGAAATAGTCCCCAAAACTCCTCACTCCCACTGTTATATTCAAGTGCAAGTGTTCATAAGTGTCATTTAAGCTGCCAAGTGGAGATTGTTCTTGAAATATTTTGGCCAGGCAAGAAAACATCATCTCAAGTACAGAACCACCCTTTGAAGGATAGAAAACAGATGTGGAAATTAATATGCCCTGGTTAAATCCATCGGATGTAAAGGTAAACTAAATAGTCAAAAGTTATTTTTTGCAATAAAAGGTGAAGGAAATTTCAACCTACATCTCATCTAGATATGATCTCCTTAGGATTCAGCATTACACAACACTGTTTCAGGAGTACATAGCCATTCTTTTGCCCTTCCTGCAATTTTGTTTCTCCTCATTTATGATTGTTTTGAAAGAGTATACAGAAAGGGAATAGAGCAAAATGGACACAGCAATTAAAAAGCAGATTGCGTCTTTCCTGCAGAGGAATCATCTTTGGCTGACATGAAATTGTTTGGAAATATCATGGATTCCCTTGATGACAGCATTGCAAGTTAATTAGGTGCACAAAGTCAGGTAATTAGGTGAATGCAAATTGGCAAAAGTTGAAAGCTTCCCTGCTGTAAGAAATCTCGGACAAATTGCTTGCCCATAGGATCAGATGGATTTCCTCACGTATTAAAGTCTTCCAGCAATTTGTATTATGCAAGCTGCAGAAATTTGATAAATAGCAATGATATCTATTCAGGTAGCATCAGCATGGTGTTCTGAAGATTAATCAGGCATTGTCAGAGGAGCTGGCTTTGCTTTCTGATGCTTATATCAGGAACCTTCCTGTCATTTCTGTATCACAAGGGAATGGTGACATTGTCCTCTGCAAATGGCTGAGATTTGCCCTGAAGGGGAAGAGATAAATAACTTAGGTTGGGTACAAGTAACCACAAGAGGTTCCACTTTGTCATAAACATCAGCAGGAGGAGTTTTTCTTAAATGTGGTCTCTGTCTGCTCTCTTCCAAGTCATTCAGAAAACTATCGAATTAGTGGGCAATGAAGCTAAACCAGAACCTAAGGCTGCTGATCGTGTCCTCTTCTTCCTCAGCTCTCCAGTATGTTCATATAATAGAGCTGAAAAATTACAACCTGGGGTCCATGTGGGCATCTCGGGGAGCAGGATCAGCATGCATAAAACAGGCTGGTGAACTGGATCATCCAAAGGTGCAGCCAGAAAAGTTTAAATATGAGCTGAATATGAATGAGCATTGCCAGACATCTGCTGTCTCGTTCCTATCAGAAACTACTCAAGTGGCAGATTTAGTAACTCACTAATGAGCTCAGATGAGCAACTAAAGCCTGAGCTCATCCCATGTAGCTCCAGGCACTGAACTGTGGTCCCAAGTTTGGAGTCTGACTCCTTACCTCCCTTCATAGTCAAGTGAGAGGTAGACACTGTCTGATGGTAACTGAATAATCAAAAGGAAACACGTCAGAAGGGTCCATCCAAAGCCAGGACAAAACCAACCTAATGCATCCTGTGACAGCTGACTGTCAAACCCACTCCTAGAACCCTTCAGTGACAGAGATTTCATCCTCAGATGGTCTGCTCCCATTTTTAGGGGAAATAAAGTGGTTTTCAAACATCCAGTCTAAATGTCTAACCTAAGATTTCCTGCCCAACAGCTCAGGGATGGATTCTTCAAGCTAAGAGCCAAAGCAACATCTGTGGTGTCATCACACACCCTGTGATACCATCACGCACCTGGGCTTTCAGAGCCATGGTAGATTAACATGATTGTGTCTTGCTGGAGCACTTGCTCTCTTCTCCTTGCCTCTCCCAAAAACAAGCCCCCCAGGACTGTGGAGGGTGTACTTCCATGACTGCAGCACCTGGGCTGGCATGATTTACTTGACCTTCCTTGCAGCTGGGGACAGGGCATCCTGCCCCAGCTGATGCTTGGGCCAAAACAGGCAGCTGCTGAAGGCAGCACCTTTGCCCATCCCAAGGATTCTCAGTGCAGGACTACCTGACAGGACTCTGTCTAAGCTTGCCATGTTATTTGCGCAGCATGGGATCAGACAGGTTGGGTTCACTAAATACAAACAAATGATTTTTGAAAAAAAATACAGTGTTCGCACCTGAAAATCAGGCTTTGTCATTTCAGATCATTTTAGGCAGCAGCAAGAGCAGGGCAACCACAATCCAGGCAGAAACATCTCTCACGAGGACAAGGTTGGTGAGAGAGAGAGGTCCCATTGGCAGATCAGTGACCATCAGACATGGCAAAGTCATGAGGTCCTCCCAGGAATAATTATTGTTATAGTTACTGTACGTACCTAAATCTTCATTTGTGAAGCCTAGCCATGAATAATACTGTGTGTCATTCAAGTAGGAAAAAAATGTATGCTTAGGAAAAGCACTTATTTAAAATTCTAAAAGTCGTATTTTGCTTCCAAACTAAAGTCATAACAGTTTTTAAATGTCAGTTTTGACTTTTGCATATTTCTGTATTTGACAAATAGTTTTATATTTCTTGAAAACACCTTTTTAGTTCAGTGTTTGAACCTCAGCCTAGTATGAGTCTGGCAGAAAGCACCTTATCATTTCTTATTCAACAAAACAATTGATAGTAATGTGCAAACAGAGATAGAAATACCGAATATCCGAATATCTTCCTTATGCATTACATTTACTTGTTCTTCTTATGCTCTGCAAATATTTCAAAGCCAGCTTTCAGCTAAACAACTACATCCACGCTCTTTGCCATGCATGTGAGGAAGACGAGATGCAGCAAGTACAAGGTGATATGAGAGAGGTTCAGGCCACATAAAAGGAAAAATTCTTTCATCATAAGGACAGCACAGGAACAGGTTGATCTTATAGCTGACCCTGCTTTAAGCAGAAGATTAGACCAGAGACCTCCTGAGGTCCCTTTCAGCCTGGATTATCTTCAGTCCTGAGTGCCTTCAACTCATCTCACAGAGACAATCCCTCCTCCACCAGCTCTGTGTGATGGGCTCCCTGTGGAAACCTACAGGGCTTTGGTCTTCTCCAGGCTTTCCAGAACTTCCTCTGGAAATGACAACCAGAAGACTCGGCACCAGAAAATCTCCACAGCACTTTGCTGGGAATCTGCAGCTCTGATCCACCTTGGTACATCCACAGAGGAGCACTCTCAGAGCTATTATCTTCATGACACTCCTGCTGTAGGAAGATGTGTATGTCTAACCTATGTGGACTGAATTATGTTCTGGAGTTGCCTAATTTCGTACTGAATAAATATAAAAAGGTAAAAGACTATTTTAGAGAGGACTACCCCCCCCTCCCCTCTTGTCTGCCCTCGTTTTCTGAAGTGCCAAATTCAACTGATTGCAAAGGGAAATTCAGTATTAGGTGGATTGGATTTGCTCTCCCAGGCCAAGTGTCTAAAATCTCATTGAGGCAGTGCCTACATTAGGCAGTGATTGATTGCTGCCATTCTAGGCGAGAGGATGATGTGAGAGGCAGTGAAGTACACAAGTACAGAGTTGATAGCCCTAACAGCACGCTGCACAGATTCACTCTGGTGCATGGAACATCCAGGGAAATAGTTCCAGCAAGAATAATGCAAAACTCATTCTGAATCTCTCTACCAACACCACAAATAGCATTTATAGAAATCTGTTGCTGCAGAAACGGGCACAAAATGAGCCTCCTGTTCTTTCTCAATAAAGCTAGATCTCAGTAGGGCCATTTTGCATAGTGAACCAATTAATCAGCCCAGGCATTAGATCAGACAAGTGATTTCGCTCCTGTGAGGAGCTGTCAGCACGCTACAATGATGAAACCAGCTAAGTATGTATGGAACTAACTGGGAAAGAAAATGATACCTGACCAGAATATATTTTCTGCTCAATAATGCCTGCCTGAATTTAGCCTCTCCAGTCACGCCAAACCTCAAGTCTGGAAAGTACATTAGGAGGAAGAGTAGGTCTGTCCGGTGCAAATTGAAATGTGTGGCACCAAAACACATAGTAGCTCATGCAGACATCATTCATGCCACCAGTCCCTGGGCCTTCAGAAATGATTTCTGAAAACCTCACCAATTTGTTGTGCCATCTCGATTTCTTATTCTTGGACAGAATAACAGAGAATGACACAGTTACCAGATCTGCAACACAAAACATCAGCCAGTACCGGTGCATTTCTCAGAAAAGGTGTAGACCAGAACAGAGCAGAGGGACTCCTACGCTTGTACTGAATGACAGCCTCAGTACGAGTGAATGGATGATGATTATCCATAATTTAATCACCCAAATAGCTTGAGAAGTCTGTCGTTAGTCATTTGAACCCACTCTTTCTAAATGGGAATTGCTCCTCTAGAATATTTTTAGAGAAAGACATTTTGAGGTACTCATTTAACATCTCTAAAGCTTGTCTCAACATGACATTTGAACAATTTATAGGGATGAAAGCACCCATAATTGTCATTTTGCAAGATGAAGTTGTTTCTTTGATTTCCTAACATCATTCAGTTCTTTTTCACAGGCCCTATAGTATGACCCTGTGATTGATTACATTTTTTGTTCTTTGATTTAGTGATTCCAATTCTTAGGAGCTTATCAGAAGCTTCATAGAATTCAGCACTTATCTTAAAAATCTTGCTCGCAGGGCAACTGATTACATAAGAAAGTCACATTTTATTCAAAAGAATAAGTTTCTAGCCCTCTGGATTACAAAGCAAATTTAAAACACAGAACTGAAATATCCCAATGGCTTGGATATCCCAGAAGATAAATTGGAAGAGTTCTTCTTTCTGTTTCTCATTATTTTGAGTCAATCTTCAAATGGAAGACTCTTGTAAATCTTGTAAAATGGCAATTACAGGTGATTTCCTCCATAGAAATCGCCTCTGTGTCACACTGAGGCAAGTTTTAGAGAAGCCTGATTCATGATTTCAGAATATTTGGAATTAGCATTGCTGTAATTTGAAATCTGTAACCATGAACATTGTTGGGGTCTCCCTATTCAGACACTCTACATTTTGTGTGAGAGTATGAAATCTTTGGCCTGTGCTTGTATTTATGCTCCTGCCGGCCAGCTTCCCAAAGAGTACACACAGATATTGCATAGACAACGTAATTTCACCAGATTAAAAAACCCCCTACATATCGATTACCTCTTTCACTCAAAAGTAACAGGCAAATGACACTGCTCTGACCAGAGCTTTGGGTCACCCCACTGAATGGCACAGGGCTGGATATTCACCTCCTAAGGAAGCAGAACAATGTTGGTTAATTCCACCTCAGGCGTCCCCTGAATATGATTCCAAAAACTAAACTTCGCTGTAGAATGTG
Organism: Lepidothrix coronata; assembly: GCF_001604755.1. Taxonomy (NCBI): domain Eukaryota; kingdom Metazoa; phylum Chordata; class Aves; order Passeriformes; family Pipridae; genus Lepidothrix; species Lepidothrix coronata. The sequence continues at coordinate 2,531,803 of NW_016690265.1, read as the reverse complement.
CAAAAGATGCCTAGTCCCACACTGGATGTCTCTGACCCTAACAGAGACCTTGAGCTGCTCCTGGAATAACAGACCAGATGCAAAAGCGGAATTTTTAGCATATGATAAGTGTCCTCCCTGTTCTTATTTGAAATTCGTTTGTGGTTTGAAGTGTGCTGAACCCATAACTTCCTGAAGCTTCTCACAAACTGAAAATTCTAAGAAAGTGGCACTTTGGAAACAACGTGATGTGATGCTTGAAAATAAAACATAGTCCTTGGAACCATGAGGTTGCCTAGTAGATCTGAGAGGCTTATGTTTCCAAATGCTGATGAAGATTCATTCTTAACATGCACACCTAGTCCCTTTTCACAAAAACCCACATGCAATCAAAATACCCTTTTTAAATAAAGATCATACAGGGTAGATGCAATAGAGAACAACATTTTTAATGTATACACAAATTAAAATTGAGAGTTAACTAATACTATCACAAGCACCATAAAGTGAAAAAGTGGTAAGTATTTTAAAATGAAAATCCCAATTCATCAGGAACACTCATCCGTGGGATAATTTCCATGCAGGAAGTATGGCATTCACTTAAGTACCTTTTTGGACCTGGGCCAGGGAATAATATTGGTTTTACTGAGTTTTCCATTAATGACACTGAAAGATTAAACACTTGGTTTTGGGGGTAATCACGTAAGTAAACAAAATATTTTGATTTTCTTTAAAATACTGTATTGGTCCCAAAGGCCAGCTGGTTCAAATTTACTCTTGGAGTAAATGCTTAGTTGCCATTAGATGTCTGTGAGGCAAGAGAAGGCATTCTATAAATATTGTATGACCATGACCACGGCAGGGTGATGCTCATTCCTAAATTGGATCAAGTGAATGCTGATATGTGAAGTATGTTCTCTGTTCTCCTTGCTGGCCTCTTCTCCCACTACCCCTGCCCTGCTCCCTCTGATTGCATCTTACCATGCCTTATACCCCCTAATGCCTGGTTAATTTTAGAACCACCATCATGCCGAAGGCATGGTGATAATCATATATGCACAGACAAAATGTGTGAAGCCATGTAGGTTGATAGTGTGCCATCTTCTATGGACATTTATAACCTGCTTGGAAAGGCTCACTAAGGAAATGACATATGTTACTAGTTAGTCTTGTTGCTAATAATAGTAATCTTTGGTTTAGGGTGTTGTTTTTTTTTTTTTTTAATCTGGAGCAGGTGAGAATCACCCAGGGTCCATGACCTGCATGGGGTTCATGGAGCAGTTTGAAATGTCTAGTGAAAACATAAGTTGTAATGTGAGTCATCTACACACCCAAATGGATGCACAGTTTGGCTTGCTTTTCTATGGGAGCAGTATGCACACATTCAGTCATTGCTGCACCTTACTCTGAAACTTGGGAGCAGTGTATGCCTGGGAAGAGTTGGGCAGCATTGTATGGAAAGCTTTATATATTGCTCATGGGACTCATTCACCATGACATTGGAGTAATTTGGGTTAAAAACAGCAACTGTTTAACAACAACTGAAATAATGTGGGATTAGAAGGGAAAAATGCGGGATTAGAGGAGAAAAATAGTTATCCAGACAAAATGATGAGTAGTATTTTAAAGCATGACTCCATTGATGTGAGCAGATACCTTATAAATGGGATTCTAAGTGCTGTGCTCCCTGGGGGCAACCTAGCCCTTCTTTGATATAATCTTGATAATGCACATGAACACACAAAATACCCCTGGACATGGGGTACTAGGTGCCAGTATTCCAAGCTATGATTTTGAGTCTGCCACTAACATCTGTTAGATTTCCTTCTAAAGCCTCTCTGACTATTCTTTTTTTTTTTTTTAAATAATTTTGCTGCCTTTTCTATCAGTTTCTATTACCTATTACTCTAATAAATAGTCCTCTCCCTTGTTCACTCAAATACCTAAAAAATGCCAAACTCCCTGCATTTACTTTTAGTCTGGAGTCAAAGTCTTGTAACCATATAACACTACATTATTCAATGATGGGTGACTTTAGTTGTAGGGGGTGACTGCCCAAAGGCTTTTGCTCATTACAAAAAAAGCTTAACCACTTCTTTCACCTGGCTTGCACAAGTATTATATCCCTCATCTACAACAATGCTTCACTCAACCATCACCAAAATAATAGGTTATTTTAGCCTTAACCAACCAAGTCATCTCACCTTGCTAATTGTAAGGTTCTTCTACTAGTTTCTATATTAAGTGTGAAGAAGAAGAAAAAAATAGGACAAATATAATTTTCTAATGAGTTAGATAAAAACCAGAATGTCCTTGGCAGTGACTGCTCTGGGTTATATCCCTATGAAATAACAGGAAGACTGAATAAGGAAAAGTGAGGTTGTGATAGTTACTAAGGAAGAATATGGCAGCAGTCAAAGATGAGTGGAGTAGGTATGGATCACGGCTGTGTGAAAGCTGGAAAATTCAGACAAATCAGAATTGTACCTTCAGGGCTACACCTGGTGTGGCTACTTTGGTGAAGGCATTTGAACTCAATCATTTGATGTCCATAAATCATGAAAAATCTGCCTCATAGAACTTTTCAAAGTAGTAAAACTGTAATTTAAACACTGTGAATGAAAAGACTGATGAGACAAAGAACAAAGCCCTTGGTGGTCTAGTGTTCATCTGCTGAGGAAATGTCCATGGATGCTGAGTGAGGGCACTCCTGACAACAGAAAAATGTAGAACTGAACTTTGTTTCTCTACAATGTGGTTATAAGGACAGGCCTCTAACCTTGTTGTGGATCACACTCGTTTCTCACGGGTGTTTTGGACTCCCTCCAGCCTGCAGAAAGGAGACAGCAGAGGGATTTGACAACTCCCCCAAATTCCTGGGTCCTTGGAATGGAACATGGAGAAAATGTTATCAGTATTTTAGGGAACTTGAAACGGTCTTAATGGAGAGGAACACCTGGAGATCTCAGAAAGCCCCTCTCTCCTGCAAACAATACAAGATGGAATAGAATTGCAGCGAGTCAGTGGCCAAGCCAATAGTAGAAAGCCAGGGGCCATGGCTGTGAGGCAAGTGTCTCATCCAAGGAGCAGACTGTGCCCCACAGAAGGAAGACAAGCAGCTTTCCAAGAACTGATCTGACTGCACTAACTGTTAAGCTCATATCCAAAAGCAGAGGGTGAAGGAAGCAGTCAGCAGTCATTTAAAACAAAATCCAAATATGGAGAATGGAATTAGTCAAATTATCAAAGATACAAAGAGAAGAATTATATTGAAAAAGGATCAAGGGGCCAAAAGAAGGAGAGGCAATCACATGGTCAGAACTGCTGGGATCTGTCTGACAGCTCAGAAACAAGTCCTTGACATTTAGTGATTAGTGTCCTAACCAGTAAGGAGGATATCAATTTGTGTCCTCTACACACTAAAAATTCACATCACAGTTATCTGCTTGTAGATACACAGAATTCACAAGTATTAAACTTAGCTGGAGGGAAAGGAGAGGGGATCCTTATTCTAATATATGCTGGAGGCATTTTGCTGCCAAGACTAGACGGCCTTAGAATTTCTAAAAAATATAGAAATTAATCTTCTTATTCAAACTGTTACATCTAATCCAGGAAATTCAGTATTAAACCTCATCTTGACAGTCAAAGAAGAACTGACCACAGAATTAATTTTACTGATGGCTTTGATACAAATGGTTTTACTTAATTGGATTTCTTGTATACAGGAAAATGAAGTCCAGATGATTATTGTAATGAACTGATACATATATTCAGTCTCTTAGAGAAGTGTTTTACAAACAGACACAGTGATAATCCAAATAACTTGGAAAGAAGATTGTGAAAATATGATGGTTAGCTCAGTTTTTTAAAGATTTGTCTTAAAATGTCCAAAAAATATTCATAATCCTTCAGTCAAGAAAGAGTCAAAACCTCTGAAAACCTTACTTAGAAGAAAAATCAAGTGATCCATTCATTTTTGGATAAACTCATAGTTTCTATTGACAATAGAAACAAAAGATTGCTTCGAGAGTTTTGAGGAAAAGATTAAAAAAATCCACTCAGCATACACTAAAAGGGAGACAAACTGGCTAAATTAGCCAATCTCAGAATTACAAGAATCATAGCTAATGCAGTAAACTTCTACCAAGGCTGCACAGGGATTGTTCCCATGCTATCATGCATTTCAATTATGCATTGAGTGGTGAGACACTGGAACAGGCTGCCCGGAGAAGCTGTGGATGACCCATGCCTGGAAGTGTTCAAGGCCAGGCTGGATGGGGCTCTGAACAACCTGGTCTAGTGGAAGGTGTGCCTGCCCATGGCAGGGAGTTGGAATGAGACGATCTTTAAGGTCCCTTCCAACCCAAATGATTCAATGATTCTGTCAATGGAAAAAAATAAACCAAGTCCTCACAAAGTTATTATGTGTGACAAAGACTGTATGGCAGGTTAATAGAAGGGAGACAGAATGGAGGTACTGAACAAACATGATTGTATTTTTAGATGAAACTGGATGGACAAAATTACTTTTACGACAACTGAATGCAAATACCATATTTAGAGTGGGAGGCAGAGAAATTTTCACAGCCCAAGGCACAGTTCTCTGGAAAACTGACTTGGAAAAGCATTAGCAAGTGGCTATTTAGCTGGCCATGGCCTACCATGTTAGTAGGCAGTGATTAGAAAGGTAAATGGGATTGAATATCCATGCTAGACATTGGTTGCTTTGGTGTCTTCCTGTTTGGGACCTAGAATTCAAACAAGCATCAATAAATAATCACAAGAAAAACAATCTCTGTGACTTATGGAAAAAAATGGAAGGTGACCGAGCTGTTTGATCACTGTCTAGCAGAAGTCTGACACCAAAGGAGCTCATTTTGGTGTACAAAGGTACAAGAGTCCAACTCTGAAGCTGAGGACAGGCAATTTCACAATAGGAATTTCTACCAGTGAGGGAAACTGGCAACTGGAACAGTTCACAAAAAACCACGCTCCATATTTCATTGCTTCTTGTCTTTCAAGTCTTTGAATCAAGATCAAGATTTTTTTCAAGAATATAGTCTCGCTGGAACAGAACTCTGGGAAGGCACACATCCCTCCCTTGGGAAGATGTTGGACTAGAAGACTCGGATCACAAAGTTCTGGCCATAACGGCCACAAATTTGCAATCTGGATTGTAATCAAACATGTCTTTATATGCCCCTGGCTTGGAAACACCTTGGTATTATTCCCTCAAATGCTCCCTGCAAAGAAATGTCTAATAAGGAAAATTAATTGCAGATAAGCAGTTGTGTTGTGAAGCAAATTTTGTTGTGATTAATCTAAATCCCAAATCCATTCTCACTGGCTTTCCTGAGGTTTGAGAGATGGCAAGTGACCTTGCTCCATCAGGTCAGTTGCTCAGATTTAAACCAGGATTGCAAAATTAGCGATCAGCCTGCGCTGCACTGTGAGTGTCTGGTTGCAGTTTGTGCCATATGTGCATTCCATTTCGAGGGGGCCTGTGAGAACAATTTTGAGGACATCTGTTAGCAGTGCAGTCCCACAGGAACTCTCACAGGTCTCTTGTGGAACGGCCCATTTTAATTTTGAAAATCCTCTGCTCTGTCTGTAAGATAGGGGATTTTCTTCACAGTTTGTCAGGGTTAACTCTGCTGAATCCAACCGCACTAGCCTTGGCACTCCATTCACAATCCAGTCTTTCGAGGGAAATAGTCCATCTTTACTAGTCAAGATGTCCAATTTGCATTTCATTCATTCATTTTCCATTTGTGCTGCCAGGTGTTGTAAGGCCTCGTGATCTCTCTAGTCGCCCATGCAGAATACTTTTAAAAACAGGAATTATTTGAAATTCATCATGAAAAGGGGTCATCCACCTTTCACAAACCCCTTCTCAGCTTTACAAATCAGGTATTATATAGGCTCAGATTTTAGAAGAGGGACTAGAAAGGCTCATGGAAAACTTCAGCTTCCTCATACTTTGAAGACATTTTGAAATCAGACTATCTCAGATGTCAGTGAAAATATTTGGTGATCTCAAACCGGATAATTCCCTCTCCCCACAACCCTCACCTCAGAGTGACTTTGCTATTGACAGCTCTTTAGTGCCCCCTCATGATGATTTGTGTTTGACAGCATAAGCAAGAACACGAGCTTTCGGTAACTCAAGAGTTATGGTTGATGTGCAAACTTCTGCACTTCTGCACTGTAGGTGACCCTTTGTAATGAGATAAACACGTTTAAAAACTATAGTCTGACCATTCACCTCCACCCCTGTTACAGGACCAGAGCACGATGCTCCTGTAAGATGCTGTCATTGCAAAAAGGGACTACAAAGATAACTGTGTAGGGTTCTGTCATGAAATTTTGTCAAATTTGGATTAAAGGAGATGCTCTCTTGTAATTCTCTGTATGATTTCCATTGCCCAAAACTGCCTGGCTTTTTGCAGGAGCTTAGAAAACAAGAGTGATGCCCTATGCCTGTGTATGCTGATAATAATACTTCTCTTGACTTCATTAAGATTTTGTCAATGACTCAGACCTAAAAAAAGCAGATATCCTGTAAAAATTGTAGGAAAAGAGTGAGGAATTAATTGGGAAGGACTACAACAGGAACTGAGCTGGCTTTACTCAATTTTAACTTACATAAGCCTAAGACTTCTAGATATGTGTGTGTGTGTGATTGCACATTAGGTAGAATAAAATAAAATCTCTTCTTGAACCTACTTAATTTTTACATTTGTGAGATGTCAGCTGATGAGTGGTGGTTATCAGAGCTGACTGAAGGTCTTCAGGGAAAACGAAAGTATCTTTCAAATATTACAGTCCTTTTCTGTCTAGTCTCAGTGTTGGTGCTGATGAGGTGCCCACAAGTCCATTTAAAGACACTTATCAGAAGCATTTTATATTGAAAAATCTCCTCTGCCTCATATTCCTTCCTCCACTCGTCTCTCTTTTGGATATGAAATGGATCTTTTGGCCTAAAGAACTGGCGTGATTCCAACATTTATTTATTCATTTATTTATTTATCTATTTATTTAATTATTTCAGTGAGAACACAAACTGACCTGTCAAAGCTCACAAATAAAAAAACTTGTTGGAATCTGGCTACTTTTTCACAAAGATACAGTGTTCTCTTCTGGTTGCTTAATGGATCAGGAATCTGATATTTCCTTCTCAGGAAATGTTTCTGGAGTAGTTTAGCTGCTAAAATAAGGCATCTATAACCATGTGAAAGTAATAATTTGTTTCACAACTGGCAATATCTCCTGGTGAGGAGCAGATATCACAGAGAGAATAATAAAGCATGTCTGAATAGTAGAAGACTGCGAGAACTGGCAAAGTTAGCTGGTAAGAGAAGCAGTACCTGAAACACTCTTACTGTGGCTGTTTCTGTACTATAAGCAAGATACTTTCTGGAACAAGGGCTTAAACACAATGTGATGTCGAGGAAAGTCTCTGGAAACGGGAAACACGATGTCTGCAAAATCCTTATCAAAAAGTTGAACCTGATACACAACTCAAGACCACTTGATGGGAAAATAAAAGATCTTAAATAAAAGATGTGCATCTTGGAGGAGATTTTCCAGTCCTGTTAAGTTATGGCTCCTTTTCCTAAACAACAGTTCCATTTATGCCTGATTATCAAGGTCTTTCAGATGGAAGAAATACAAAAACCTTAGGACTACTGTGGGGAGCTGCTGGTGGGGAATCATGCAATGTCTAGTCCAGCATGATGCAGTGAGCTTGAGAAATTGTAACCTTAACTATGCTGCAAAGTAATTCAGAAGATGTAAGAGCTGAATCACAGCTTGATCTTGCCATCCCACCAGGCTGAAATCCTTTATGGAATAATTGCACGTATGTCAATGGGATTGCAAGAAAGGTGAATTCGGCGTGGAAATTTTAACAGAGCAGTGGTTCTGAGAAAGGGCTGCAAGATGTATTTTTTCCTAGAAAAATGACAAAAACTAATTTAAACCAGCTTCAGTTACAAAGCAAGTGAAAACAAAGACTCAAAATCTGCTGTGCTGGCATCTCGTCTCTGCAGTACATGTGTCACATAAACCTGCAAGTTAACTGCTTAGTGGCATTGTTCTGTGTGGAACGTTTCAAAACCCCGTTAAGCAGGAGGCAGAGCACACCCCAATGGCCAGAGATTCCTCACAACCTTCAGCATTTCCAACATATCTCATGGTACTCTCAATTCTTCAATTCCTTATTAAAAATATTAAGCCTCAGTCCTGGTAGGAATATGGTAGGGGAAGGCTCATGTACATTTTTTGCCCTGTTTCAACTGATCTTTTAGTTTGCCTTCTCTTAGGCAATTTCTAGTCCGTGACAATTTTTCGTCTCATATGTTAGAGTATTTGTTTCCCAGATTGCCTCCCATGGAGGACTTTGTCCTATGTCTCTTGGAAGTCTAAGAAAGTCACATATGCTCTTCTGTGGCAATGTATTAAAAAAGCTAGTAGATTAGAGACAATTTCCCTTCAGTGAATTCAGACTGAGTTGTCCCCATTCTGTCATGTTCATCCAACTAAACTTCTGGTTTTGATTAGTTTCAACCAAGGCAGCTGGCACTGGAGAAGGGTTCACTGGTCTCCCATCCTAGGATCAGCTCTCTCTAAAATGCAGATATGACATAATAAGAGGCAGTGTATTTTTGTTAGCAACTACTCTCCTTTTTTTTCTGAATTCCTGAAGTTCTCTTGGGATATATACCTTTCATTCCTAGCAGTTTGTGGCTCTTTAGCTTGTTCAACACCTCATGTTTTAACATCTCACTGTCTACGACTTGAGCCTGAAAAGTACATCTGGGGCCAATATTTCCCAGCATCCTCTGTGGTGCAGACTGATATTAATAAATCCTTTAGCTCCACTGTAAGGGTCTTTATGCTCCTAAATACTTCATTGTCACCTTGGCGCTCTGGGGAGTCTCTCTGAGGCTTCCTGTTTCTGCTGTGGTGAAGCTTGGTGTTGTGGGCTATTTGCTCCTCTGAAAGGCACATGCCTTTGGATACAAGCCTCCATAGGACTGCATTTCCATTCTCTGACCTTTGGCACTGAGGCCCACCGCTCTCCTCACTCGCAGCGTGCAGCTGAAATAGATACTCCTAAAATGCGCAGTGCACACGCAAAAATGAGGCTCCTTAGAAGACTGGATATGGGCAGGTTCTGCTCTAAAGCAAATAAAGAAACCATTCAGGTCTCCAGTCATGACTTATTTTGAGTGTTTAGTTACCACAAAATGAAATGTCAGACTCTCCATGGTCGTGTGCCAAGATGCCCAGTTTGAGGAAGTATGTTCTCTGGAGAAGATATTTCCTTTGAGCCGATAACACTGAGCCAACAATTCCTTTCAAAATTGATCTCTAAATAAATGGGGCATTATTCCACAGGCCCGTGTCAGTTACAGCTGACAGAGAAACATACCCAAAGGAAACAGAGCACCACCAGACTGAGCAAGCTTGACAGTACCATTAAGCTCTGGAGCAGAGCTGGATCCTCTACAACATGTTATTTCTCCAGAACAAGAAGAGGTATTCGCTCACCAAGAGCTCAGGGTATTTACTTTGCTAAAGGAAAGTGGGTGCAAGCCCTTCTTGCCAGCTTGCAAATAATTTCTGTTCTAGCTCCCTACTTTATGGATGCACATTTTCCTGTCTGAACCAGCAAACACTGATTTCAGCAGATGTTATGCAAAATGGAGAGGATGCAATGTGTGGGTGTTCGTTCAGAAGAGACAGTGTTTATCCCCCTTGGATGCTGAAGGTTTTATGCAGAGCAGCTGGCCTGGCCTCCCTTGGTGAGTGAGACAATAGATGTCTTATGCTTCTTAGTCTGTCTCTCAAATAGAATTTATTTGCTCTGTGAATATCTTTAGAGCAGCTCTCCATCGCATGGCTCTCCCTGAGCTATCACAACTTCAGGATAAGCTCAGATCATGAATTGTGCACTCAGAAAAGATTAGATAACAATCATGACAGTATTCACAGGGCAAAAATTGTGCAGACTTGGAAACAGAAGACCAAAGGAGGAGTGGAGAAAATGTCTCTGGGTGCAGTCTGGGCCATAGCTCCTGACCGAGCTTTCCTTTTCTAATTGTTAAATTTTTCTGTCTTCGTATTGTTGGACCAATGTGTCATTAAGCTTAACCCTTCCTTCAGCATGTTGTTAACCACTGGACAGGAATTGCTAATGAAGAGCTGCATCCTTGCTTGAATGGGGCAGGAACCCATCATGGGGGACAGTAAATTCAATCTGATGTCAAAAGTTGTTTGTTTTCAGGCACTGTGCTGGGCAGACGGGCACTGGCTCAGTGATACCTCAGACATTTAACTGCCCCAATACCAAGGCAGTGGTTGCCATATCCTTGCTTCAAAAACTCTTCTCAGGGGGATAAACTGGCAGATCCTGGCCTTTTCTGACCAAGGGTTTTCCCACAGTCTAGTTATCCCCAGTTAATGATATTCCAAAGCCTGGTCCCTAGCGCCCAGTGCTGTGCATTTCTCCATAACCTCTGGATTTTTCTAAGGAAAAAACCTGCTTTTGGATTACTCTTTTCAATGAATTTCTGCCCCCATTCAATCTGCAGTGGCTGGGGCACGTGAGATGGCTGCAATTGCCATGCTGGTGATGAAGAGGTCACAGACTTCCTATGTCAGCCTGTGTCATGCTTCTATTGCTTCACTTAATTTTCTGTGCCTTCAAATCCCTTGTCTTCACACTTGTCACTTGAGACAGCAGGTAGGAATGTACACAAATGTTTTTATAAGCAAACACAGATCAGATTGGAATGTAGTTGTTCAACCACTATGACTTACCTCTCTATTTTTCAGTGCCCGTATTTAGATGTGATTTGTGACACTCAGTTTAAATATAATCTTTTACATTAATTTAACATGTCAGCCCCATATTGATCCCACACTTAGATCTTGTCATTTGTAGACAGGGAACATGGTAAGCTTCTCTGCCTGCTTGAGGGCTGACATCCAAATTCTTCGTACATGCCATTTTCCTTCCCCTGTCAAGCTCTTGTAATCATTTTCCCGGCTCATATCCTCTCCCAAAATGTGACTGACTGAAAATCAGTTCAGTTGATTGCCTATGTTTCCAGGTTTTCTCTTCATGTGTCTCAAATTCCTTTACTGATCTCATCCCTTCAGCTTGTGTTGGCAAGTGAGAAAACCTGGAGGATCACAAAATCAGCTGAACCACATCTTTCATCAATGTCCCTGGACTTGACCAGGCAATGCTGCACTATGGCAAAACTCTTATTTGTGTTTCAGATGATGGTACAAGTAGCAACTAGTAAGTAAGTTTTGTTGTCATTATGTACCATGCAGGATCCTTGAAAATAATCTGGGCACACCAGTACTCTTCAGTCATAACGTGGATGGGTTTTGAGCCCAGTATATCAGACTGGAGCACTGTGAAGAGGGCACCTTCCAGTATAGGATGACAAAACCACAGTCACAGAATAGTTGGGGTTGGAATGAACCACTGGAGGTCCTCTAGTCCAACCTCCCTGCTCAAACAGGGTCCCCTAGAACATGTTATTCACAATAGCGTCCAGACAGCTTTTGAATGTCTCCAGAGATGGAGACTCTACAACCTCTCTGGGCAACCTGTTCCAGTGCTCAGTCATCTGCACAGTAAATAAGTTCTTCCTCATATTTAGGAGGAACTCCCATGCTTCAGCTGCTGCCCATTGCTTCTCATCCTATTGCTTGACACCACTGAGAAGAGCCTGGATCCATCCTCTTGATACCCTCACTTTGGATACTTATGGACATGGATAAGATACACTCTCGGTCATCTCTTTTCAAGACTGAACAGGCCCAGCTCCCTCAGCCTCTCCTCATGAGTGGGGGACTCCAGTCCCCTGATTATCTTTTTAGCCCTCCCCTGGACTTTCTCCATCTGTCCATGTCTCTCTTGTCCTGAGGAGCCCAGAATTGGACACAGCACTCCAGATATGACTCCACCAGGGCTGAGTAGAAGGGCAGGATCACCTCCCTCAATCTGCTGGCAACACTCTTCCTAATGCACCCCAGGGTACCATTGCCCTCCTTGGCCACAGGGGCACTGCTGGCCCATGGGCAGCTTGTTGTCCTCCAGGACACCCAGGTCGTTCTCTGCAGAGCTTCTCTCCAGCAGGTCAGCCCCAGCCTGTGCTGGTGCATGGGATTATTCTTCCCCTGGTGCAGGACCCTGCATTTGCCTTTGTTGAATTTTGAAAAGTTCTGCTCTGCCCATCTCTCCAGCCTGCCGAGGTCCCTCTGAAGGGCTGCACAGCACTCTGGGGTATTGGCTGCTCCTCCCAGCTTTGTGTTCCAAACTTGCTGAGGAAGCATCTGCCCCTTCATCCAAGTCATTTATGAATAAGCTAAACAATACTGGGCCCAGTATTGAACCCTGGAGGACACCACTAATGACAGGCCTCCAAACAGACCCTGTGCCACTGATCACGTCTCTCTGGGATCTGCCATTCATTCAGTTCTCAGTCCACCTCATTGTCCGCTCATTCAGCCCACTCTTCCTGAGCTTGCCTGTGAGAATATCATGGGAAACAGCGTCAAAAGCCTTGCTGAAATCCAAGTAGACAACATCCACTGTTCTCCCCTCATCTATCCAGCCAGTTATCCAATCGTAGAAGGCAATTAGGTTGGTTAAGCATGATTTCCACTTGTTGAATCCACACTGACTACTCCTGATCACCTTCTTGTCTTCCACATGCTTAGAGGTGGATTCCAGGTTGAGCCAGCTATTCCATCACATTTCCAGTGACTGAGGTGAGGCATTCAGGGCATTAGAATGAAACGAAATGAAATAGCATGCTGCTAATTCCATTTGGCATTATATTGGATTTAAATAATCTTTCTGTGGGAGAAAACACATTTTTTACTTTATTTTAAGAGAACCAAGAAAGCTAACTAATTCTTTACATTTTGAGGCACCTTTCTGATCCATTGTTCTATTCAAATTGAGCTTTAAAATCTCATTACTTCTCTAGCTGCTCTGGCTATTAAACTTTCCCTTTTCTTGTCATGGTTTTGTGCAGCACAGTGGAGCTTACAAAACCTGATTTAATTAGATTTTAGAAGAAGACTCAGCTTGCAACAACAGAGTTGCTACTCTCACATAACCCCTAGTCAACTCCCAGGCTGGGAACATTACCTAACTATCTGCAACATAGCTACATGAAGGAAAAGTAGAAGCAGAAGCCCCTCTCTGCTGAGTGTAGCAACGTACAGTCTCCTCAGTTGCTACAACAATGATGAAGTTGTACTTTGATGTAATTAGCAGGCTGGTCCTCAGAACTGACCTTCAAAGATATATAAGGTACAAACCCCATTGGTCAGATGAATTGAAGAATAGTAACACCAAACAAACATTTATAAATCACTTCTATCTTTACTCACCAAACTCCCCGATCTAATCTGTGGGGTGAGAGGGCACAACAGTGTCTTCCCCTTGACAAACACAAGCAGCTTTACAGCAGGGATGGTGAACTGACTAAAACAGAGTCATCAGCAGAGGTAAGCGGAGATACGGTCCCTATCAGATCCTTTTTTCTTAATCTATTTGACAGTGTTAGCGCTTAAAAATACTGTCACCAGGTGCTCTGGACACTTGGGAAGGAGGTGACCCTTTGCATTTAGTGGCAAGTGATACCCCAGACAGAGGCCGTCTTCCAGGAAGAGGAGGATGGAGGTGGTGCTGCTGAGGAGACCTGAGGGCAGCTGGGGACAAAAACAAGAGTTGGAACTGGATGATCTTTGAGGTCCCTTCCAACCCAAACCAGTCTGTGATTCCATGATTTTCTGTGGGAAATGGAGAGGTGGCTCCTGGCCATGTGCCTAAATAATGAGTTGTCTCCGCTCATCATCATCTCCTTAGCAGGGATTGTATCAAGAGCTTGCAGACTTTATATATCAGGACATTCCCAATATGCCAGAATTGTACCCCCCAGTTCATTTCCTGGTAACTTCAGCCTGGTGAAACATTTGCAGCTTGTCTGAAATTCTGGCCAAGTGCTCACAGCCAGGATAGGACTGGCTTTCACCCACTGTCTTTCCTGAACTCCTGGATGCACAAACCCACTTCACCTCCTCAAACCCCCACCTCCAGCCTGGACAGGCTCCACACCTGTACTGAACCCACTGGAACACAGCCATGCACAAGGGACTGGCAGCATAACATCACCCTCCCTGGCCTGCTGGAGCAGAATGATCCTTCAGTGCTTGGGGATGGACAAACAAAGGCCAGAGAGTCTGCCCTGAGGCAAAACAAGGCCAGCTCTGAACAAGACTCCCCTTGTTCTATGCTTGACCTTCAGCATTGGTTGTCTGCGGATACATTTGAGGTTTTCTTATGTGTAAACTGCAGATATATTTAGAGCATTTGCCTGCCCCTGGGCTGTCCTGGATGAGAAGGGTGGGGATAGCATTGTGTGCCCAGGAACAAGGTCAAAGGAGAAGCTCTGCAGATTCCTGATAAAGCTTCCTTGCTCCAGCTACACAGTTCTGTCTTGGGGTAATTCCTCTGCCCACAGACCATACTACAGACCATATTACAGACCTTCAGTGCTGAGAAACTCTGCCCCTGAGGGTACAGGAGGTTTGAAAACCAGTGGCTGTGAAATGGGGGAGCAGGCAACCTCTGCTTGTGCAGCACCAGCACAGAACCCAAAGGGCATCATCTTCCTCTCCCCCAGGAGCTGCAGCATCCTGTGAACATGCTCACCTGGGAGCTGGTGCCATGGGCTGAGCTGGTGCTATGGGCTGAGCTCCCTAGGGCTGGAATTAGTCAATCTACATTCTCTCCATGGTTATGACCTCTCTTAAGTAATTCCAAGCTGAGAAGTGTTTGTGCAACAGTGAAGATGTTCACCTTAGCACGGACATATCCTTAGACATGAAAACCATGGGACTTGAGTTACAAGGTCTGGCTGCAATTAAAAGCAGAGCAGCGAGGTGCTGCTGACATTCAGGGAGGGATTTATGTCCTGGGGTTTTGCGTACATCTCACACTACAAATGCTCAGGCACTGAGTGACAGTCTTTCTGCTTAAGAGGGGAAACTGGACAATCCCACTTAATAAGCGAACACATATGCATGCACACAAGCGTGGTGATTCAGAAGAGCTAATTCCTCCAGGCTAAAAAATTATAAGCAAATTATAAACAAATAGGAGGAAAGGCAAAGACAGAAGGCTAATGGAAAGCAATGATTTTTCAAACCAAAATAATCACAGTCCCACAATCAATAAAGAAGACAACATTAGCTAAAATCCTTTCCAGACACTGTGGCAAAGTGAAGGCTCCAATTAGAAATAAAAAAAGCACCATATGACAAAGAGGGAGAGGGGGAACCAGATTAGAGCTGATAAAAATGCAAAGTTCTGAAGTCTAGAAAATTGGTAAAGTATGATAAAAATATCAGGGAAAATAAGGACTTTTGAAAAATTATGCCAAGAACAAAGACCTTCTTCCATTGGAATAGAGGATTGAGATTCCATGATTCAAAAGCAGACAACAACAGGAAGTGATTCCTCCAATCCCTTTTCCTGCACAATCTCCAGGGAACTGAAAGGGAAGATATGCCAGACCACCTCACTTTTGTCATGCTGCAACCCCGCTTATAGGATTTTCCATTCTCTGGCCTTGCTGTACACATGAACTATGGATGCTCCCTTTACTTTGGTCCCTGATGAAGTTTTGCTGCTGTCTTTCACCTGGACCAGAAGTGAAAACCAGATTTCCCCACAGAGAGACCTGCTTGGTCCCCTCAAGGAATGGGAGTTTGCCATTTACATCCTCTCCAAGTGACCTGTTCTCCTTTGAACACGGACGAGCCAAGGTCTTGATTCACTGCGTTTTTACAACATGGCATTTCACGTGCTGGTCTGCCAAGCCCTTTGTCTACCAGCCACAGTCATACAGGGAGCAGGCAGTAGTAGCTGTAAGACTAAGCAGCATCAGGACATTTGTCTGCATGGTTGCCTTTACAGTTGTGTCCCACTGGCCCTCTCATGAAATGCTTTGGAGCATTGTCATGGAGTCTTAGCCTGCCAAAACATGGATGGCTATTATTTATTTGAAATAAGGTTTTTGTTTCCCTTTTGCTCCCCACGTCATAACTTTATACAGAATGTGCCTAAATCAGCTTCTCTTCTCCATTACATACTTTTAATTAGACGGTGGAGCGAAGGGCTTTGTAGTTCTCCTGCATTAGTCCCATAGCAACTGTGTGTGTGCAGGAACAAGGCACAGCAGGGCTATGGACAATTATACATTTAAAAATCAAACACTCAGGCAGGTGTTTTCCAAACATTCAGTTCCTGCAGGAGGCACTGCCCACTAACAAGCTCTCCACAGCTCTTCACCCAAGGTTTTGCAGACAGTCAGTGACAGGCCTATGCCAGCAAAAATTCCTTCCCTGGTGAAGGACAAGGCAGCCACGGGGAATTTCTTATTTACAGGTTAGGTGCATGAATTATCATGATAGTGACATTCCCTGATGGCCTTCAACTGTGAGCCAACGTAACCAGCCAGGTTTCTAGATATCATGTTATCTCCTGATAACACATGAATAGATTTCCCACCCCACATCTAAATGGGGTTCAGTTCTTTGGATGACTCACCTGACTCCTCCTCAGGTGCTGCGATCCAGTTATGGATCAGTTTAGAAAAACAGTCATTCATGTTGTTGAGAAGTAACTGCAACTGGAAATACCTTAAAATAACTAAAATAATCTGTCTTATTCACAGGTGGCAGCAAACTGCTGTTCCAGCACAGTGGGTTGCACTTAGTGGGTGCCATATTATCCTGTGAACAGGATTTATTACCATGGTTATAAAAAACAGTGAAACTGATCTTAAAACATCTTCCACTAAGGCATGTCTCTGCCTAAAACTATGGAAAATGCAAGATGTGCTGGGCAGTGCACTGGAAAGATGTGAGGAAGGGAAACCAATGATGGCTGAATCCAAGGTGTTGTAACGGTTATTGGAAGTAAATATCAGAGAAGGCAACTTTCAGTCTCTTTTTAGATGTATCAGAGAAAGCTGGAAATATGAACAAGGCTGTGTGCTCTTCAGTTTCTTCCTTGCATTTTGGAAAGCAGGAACTCCTCCATTTGTCAACAGGCTGAACTGTATCAGAGGGTGCCCAAATTCATCACCTGTGCATCATCCTGTCTGGTAACATACCACAGGACTGAAGGAAAGCTGTTGGCCAAAGCTCCCCGGGAGTTAAAGCCACCCAAAAACCTGAAGGGCCAGAAAATTGCTTTTTCACCTGCTGATTGCTTCTGAAGACCATATGATCCTTTTGATAGGAGTTAAGCCTCTAATGCTTGGCAGGAGAGCTCTCCCACATGCAGGACCACAGGTGACTCACCAGCATTCCTTTTAAGTCAACGAAAGGACTCCCAGTGATTTCAAGACTTAATTCAACAATTTTCAAGTAGCCTGATGAATAAAACATTTCTCACATGGTGTTAAAAATCATAAAAAGGTCCTTGTAGTGAAAGGTCAAGCAATATTGTGAAGCCTGACAAGACGTCATGAGTGCTGGTGTTTTTTTAACCCGGTAGCAGAAGTCATGTACACTCTACATTTGCAGGGCTGCTTCCACATTTGCTGAAGACAAACTGATGTGAGCTTATTCCATCCCCACTCCTGAGGCAGGAAACAAATATCCAGAGCCAGAGATGGGAACTTAAACAACCTTTGCTGTACATGTGCATAGCAACATCCTCTGGGGTTACTTGCAGGAGAAACTTCAGCAAAGCCTGGTCTAGAGAATCTGCCCGCAGCTAAGCTAGTGAGGACTTCATACAGCTCCCTACAATGTTTGAGCAGACATGAAAAATTGGTGGAGATTCTGAGCCCAGAGACTCTCTTCTTCTTTTCCCTCTTCCTCAGGGTTTGAAAAGTCAGTATTTCCTGCTAATTAGTAATATCTGTATAAATGATGAAGGTGGTATGGTAAGTGAAGGAGATAAGAATGAGTCAACAGCAAGGTGTTTATAATGTAATCTTCTTTCATTTGCAGGTCCTACATCCATCCTACTGAGAGAGGCCTGAATGCCATGGACATGGAAAGCTGCACCACTGCTGCTTACCACTGCTGGCAAAACTCACCACAGCACTTTCCTACCAAGGAGAGATGCCTGACCCCACTACCAAGTCTAGGTCAGAAGAAAGACTAAAACTGAAAACAGACCTTGTTTTTACCTTTTACATGGCTTAGGACAGGGCCTGATGGTTCCTGTGGACATTTGGAAGAACAGCCCATTGCATGCAGTAACAAGTTAGGTAAGGTAGCTGTGGTTAAAGGTCTTGCTTACTGCTCTGATTCTGAGCTTAAAAGCACAGCAGAAACACAGGAAAAAAAAAAACAACAAACGGTTAGAGGAGCTGAACTGTGCCTGGTGGAAGAGCCATCCACTTCACAGACTTCTCTGGGATTGTTGAGTAAGTCAGTGGGAATCCCAGTGCCTTTCCCTGGGTTGCAAAGCATTCCCAACCAGTTTTTACTAAAGAGGTTGTACAGAAGGGCAGTGGAGATTTGTAGGCTAGTAAATGACTTGTAACTGAGGTGTAAATGAAACTCAGGTATTTAAGCCCCATCCACTGCTCTCACATCATTCAGCCCCACTCACATAGGTGCAAACCAGCAGACCTTTCAGGGCATAAGCAATGCAATTGGCATCACAGCATTTCTTTCTAACCAATACCACTGGAAACAAGATTGTACTGTTGCTTTATTCGCCATAGGAGTGTAGAGGACAAAGATTTTTCGTTTACAGGAACGTTTGGAGAGCTTTCAGAGCAAACCCAAAATCCAATTTCCTTCCAAATTTTCAGCTACAGAAAAAGTGCCCCTAAACCAAAATGTCATACCAAGGGCTGACAGCTGATGAAAGGAATTACAGCAGTCCACAGTGTAAGCACTCCTGTTACAGAAATGAGAAGCCAGACTCACACTTGCACCCAAACTTGCATCATACCACACTGCAGGGATGAGGGCTTGTGCTCTGCTGTGTTTTAGGAGTTTAGAGAGGCTCCTGTGCATCCTGCACAAGGCTGGGCAGTGGCTGCTGCACAAATCTTGTCCTTCTGGTAGGTAACTTGCATGCACCAAAACAAAAGCATTTTCAGGGGTATTTAGCCCCATCAGTTTTCCTATCTGGTTCCATTTCAGATGATTTTGGAGCTTTCTCTATTCCCTTCTCTATTCTTTTTTTTCAGTACATAAGCTTTATTTTTTTAATAATGTTTTGTGTGGTGCATTATTCTGAACTGTAGCCTTCTAGACATCACATTTCCTTTTTCTAAACCTCCTGACACTGCCTACTGCTCCCGTTTATGCCTAATGCTGTCAGCCACACTGTAAATTACCTCAGAAATTTGTTGGTTCCTTGAACACATGTAGAAATCATGTCCTGTGTGTGCTACTCACATAGTAATTAAAATATTGCAGTTTTTCTCCAACCAAATGATGGTACTAATTTCTTTTGGGGACAAAGCATCTTTTTTGTTGGTGGTGTTTTTGTAGGTGCCCCTTGCATATTAGGATCATTTTTGAATAACTGGATGAGAAGAGAAAACTGCCAAGCACCACAAAGATAGGAAAAGGCAGACAGAAAACTTGCAGAGATTAGTACAGCTCTGGAAGGTTTCCAGAGCAAAGCTGTGAATTTGATCATTCACAGAAGAGGTGACAAAGGTGAGTGGTGGAGAGGAAGGTGGTTTTTCCCCTTAGGGCTACCTTCCTGTGTTGACTTTCACTTGCACACATTGGATGACTGAGCCCTGACCACTTAACTCTGCCTCTCCAAAACGCAGTGGTGTGCCAGCACAGTGCCCTGCTGCCCTGCCTGTCTGCCCACGGGGCAGAGCCTGGGGCTGTGATTCCAGTTCTGCATACACTGGAGAGCTCTACACATGGTCATAATATGAGTAAAGGTACCTCAGAGACAGGGGTGGTAGGAGGTGACAGTCCCTGGCCTCAGTGTCCCCTGTTGCACTGTAGACACCCATAGCACTGCAAAGAGCCCTGGTCTCCCCAGGTAGCCCCCAGCAGGGTAACTTGGACTGGGAATGCCTGGGGATCCCCACTGCAGGTGGAGGAAAGCTTCTCAGTTGCAAGCAATCTATGCATCCTGTGCAGGGTTTAAACCATGATGCTGAAACGCTGCCCAGCACAAACATTTTGCAGTAACAGAAGGAAACTACAAAACCTGTTCAGAGAGAGACAACCTTCCCAGGTGGGGGTCATAGATAGGCTCTGTATCAAAACCTAAGCCACTGTGATCCTGACCTTCCACCTGACCCAAATTGTCTTTAATACACTGTTTACAGAGCAGCAATGAAAGAAATTGTCTAAGAGGCATTAGCTGACTGATAGTTGTTCGTTTCCCTGTAATATCCTGAGGACCAGACTCACAGAACTGTGCCCCAGTGCTTGGGACTCCAGCAGCCAAGACATGCACTGGAAGTCACAAGGGTTTGCACCATCTCCTAGTGATATGCCAGGCAGTGCAAATGTCAAAAACCTATAATTCCTGAGAGGGAAATAATCACTGCTCTCCCTGGGGAAAGGGAGAAACAGCAACTATAAATTGTGTAGAGCAAATTTACCTTATCATCAGTTGTCACGAGAGAGTCCCCAGGCACTGCTGAAGAAAATGTAGCTGGAGAGAAGAGGCAGCTTGTGTCAAAAAGTCCAGCAAGAGCAATAAAATGAGCTGACAAGGGCATGCTTGTGATGTGGCGGGCAGAGGACCGAAGGCTTTGCTTATATGAGGTGATGAGCTCGGCTGGTGGCTCACAGGCCGTGTGGAAGCAGCTTCAAAAGGCACGGCCACGTCTGCTGGGAGGAGCGTTTGACAAGTTTGTAGCACAAGGACTCTGGTAACAAGCTAGCTGTTAATTTAATTTGTTCACTGGCCATGGGTACACGGGTTTCCTGTGTATTTACTTGGGTTTGCATGTAGTCATAAGGAGATTTACAAGCTGTGAACATCTACAGTTTGGAATTACTTTTACAGCTACAGGAGGCTTTTCAGATTAGTGTTACCTGCAACTTGAAAGATTAAGAATTTTATGATCAGAAACCTTCCTGGGTATTAAGAAGGGAAGTGTGCAGCAGGATAGAAGAAGTGCTCCTTTCCTGGACTGTCCTTATTCCCACATGTACAGATCTCCATCTTGAGCGATCCCACCAACTCTGGAGAAACTTTTATGTCACCCCTGAAGCTGAGGGATCTCCAAAGCTCACTGAAGCCCAGATGTTTCCAAAATCTTTGTACCTTATGCTCTCTTAGTGTTGTGAGGACAGCCCTGTCTCAGACTGAGTCCACCCACCTGCACCAGGAGTGGGTAATGTTGGCTGATATGACCACAGAAAAGGATGGCATTCATGGAGAAATATCCACAGGATATGGATGGGGAGATGGTGGCTAAGTTTGCCTCAGCACAAAGTGGTAAATTTGACCCATTTCTTAGTATTTCTTCAGGAGTGCAGAGGCAGCCCTGAGGCTGATCTCTTTTCTTTTTGCAGTGGCTTTTGGTCTGATAACATGAGCTAGCACTGAGACATTGTGCTGGGAAAATTGATAACAATATCCTCTCTTCTTCTGAGCTGCTGCTTGAATTGTTCAGTGGTTGAAGTAAGTCCTTTGATTATTGTTTCTTGTTGTTTGACTGGTTTGATAAGGCATATTGAAGTTAGTGGAGTAAACCAATTCATACCAACTAATGATGAGGCCTGCTATTGTTCTGGAATGATTTGCACCATGATAATTTCTGAGGCATTTGGATGCAATATTTAATTAATTCTAGTGAGTGATTTAAACTCAATTCAATTGCTGCTAACCTGAGATAAGGCTATTTGTATAATTTCGGTATAATCATCTTCTCCCTTGCATTAATTAACACATGACAGCATTACACTGACAGCTTCTTAACACTTCTCTAACATTTCTTCCAAATCTTTCTCTTCCTCTTCCCTCTGGACAATATGTCAAAAAACAAACAAAAAAAACCCCCAAACCTCCAAACCAAAACCCCAAGTGCTCTTTCTGAAAGCCCTTCATGTATTAGCATTGCATTTTGCTCAGTGTGCAATGATAAGGCTCATACCATGGCCAGTTAGTCCCTATCTGGCTGAAAGACTGATGAAGAAGCAACGGGGTCTCATTAGCCTATGAATTCATCTTGAGATCCAGAAGCCACAAATACTGCTAATAATGGCAGGACTTGGGAAATGTGAAGAACCTAGGGCAAGACACTAATTTGGCTGAGAAATAACTGCACAGGACAATCAGGCACTTTACTTTTTTGGGTACTATTGAAGTGGTCCATGATCTGCTGCTGTAAGGATAGAATGTGTTTCATAGTGCTGGAAAACATTTTTCAGCCTGTGGGTTTGTTTCTCATCACCTTTGTCTCTATATTTCAGCAAGAACCTTTTCATGTATTATCACCCCAACATCTCTGCAGTGGTTAATCTGAATTCCTATAGGTATTTTCTCAACAATTTTCAGGAAAGGCTTCTATTTGCTGTGTGACACAGAGACTCACCTTCACCTTCATCAGGGAATGACACTGGGTACTCTTGACCTCCCATTCTCCACGTCATGGCATGGGTAAGATACATCCTACAAATCTTAGATGTCCAAGTTAAATATTTACCCTGGCTGTGTTTCCTGTGCAGTCTTGGAAACTCCATGTGGGTAGTTATTTCACCTGATTTGTCTCCTGCTAGCTTAGATGCTTGTAACCAAAAGTTAATCTAGGAAGAATCTGGTCCAAAATATACCCACAGGTTTAACTGCTCGGTCTTTTAGTTTGCTCTCCCCCATCTAGTCATTAAATCACTGCTGCAGCTTATACAAACAGCTCTCCAGAAATTACCTGGCTTATCCCCTGTCGCAAAAACAGAACCTGCCCTTAAATCATAACTCTGGCACCATAAAAATCTCTGCAGTGTGATTTCAAAGAGGTGGATGGAGGCTTTGGAAGAAAGTTGTTGTTGTTCACAATTCACTGCTCAGAAATATCTCACAATTGGCTGGTCTGGCTTTGGACAGAGCCACAACTGCATGATCGTGCCTGAAAGGAACAGCAGCTTCCCAAGCCTGGGCTGTGCAGTGGTTGTCCCTCCAACACCCTGTCACCTCTCAGTCCTCTGGCTGGCACACAATTTTCTGAGTCACTGGTGCTTGTGCATCTTGCCCTTGCACAGTGATTATCATTTCTCAAATCATCAGTAGTCTTTCCTCTCCTGCTGCCTCTATGTCTTAAAATAGCCAGTAGAGCTCTGCACCCTGCAGAGAGAATGACTTTGCTATTAAACTATCTCCGTGGCACACACGTAGAGAAACACAGTAACAAGTGTCTAAACAGGAGTTCTCACAATAACCTTTTTGGGTTACTGTATTTCTTTTTTTCAGTTATTGCATTGTGGAGGTGAGCGTCCTCATCTTTGATATATATCAAGCTTTGACTACCTTGGGTAAGAACAACCACAATGCTCTGGCCTTACCATCTCCTGGGCAACAGCTTGGACTGATGATATCACTGACCTCTGTACCTGAGGCATCAGGTATTCAGAGTTTCTCAAAAAAATTAAGTACCAGTTGAAATTAGCTGTTTAAATTTTGTCTAAACTTGCACAGAGGAACACTAACAAGGAGAGTTAAAAGATTATAAAATTTTACAGAGTCCCATCTTGTGCCTGGAAGCACTGAACATAAATTCCACAAAGCAAAATTGCTTGACTATCTATTCCCCCAGCATTACTTCCCAGAACAACATTACTGTTTACCCCAACTCACCCATATTTTTGAGTGCAACACACTGTAGTATTTTTCCCCTAAAATGGTTGGTTCCTAAAATGCTAATGCCTTTTAGACAGGCTGCAGGTCCCTTCGCATTGCATCTCACTGGTCAATTAAATTCTCACCACTTCAGGCTCCTGCAGGCCAGCAAATGTATTTTGGGTGCTTGAATGTCAATTGTCAAAAGTTTTTTCACAGGGCTCTACAAACCATATTCATTAAAATACCCTCAGTATTCAGTGTAAAAAAAAAAAAAAAGACCTATAATAGAGATCCACCCTTGTAAAGCTGTTGCGGAAAAAAATTAGACATGCATAAAGAATGTTTCTGATAGAGGAAAAAATAACTAAGTAGGTATCTGGGAAGTACAGCTTTGTTATTAAAACACAGGGCTGGGAGATGGATGTCCGCATTGTATTTCCAGCCTGCCACATATTTCCCATATGACCATGGACACATTGCTTGCAGCATATTTTTAAAACTGACTTTTTGGGTGACACTTTCTGAAGACTGATACTTCCTCTTGGCTCCAGCAGCACCAATGCTGCCTTCTATCCTGAAAACCTGAGGCCAAGGCTTTGTTAGTGTTGCCTGTACTGCTCTGAAAGATCAGTCTCCTGAGTGGGCTCTGGCACGGCGTGCCCAGTCTCCTGCCCACCACATCCTGGTGGCCGAGTCCAGGCTGCTGGTTGGCAGCCTGCCCAGGCAGCTCTGCCAGGAGGGGTTAAACATACTCCTGCTCTGTCTGGCTGGACCTGTCAAAACAGATCTGTTGGGTTTACTGCATGTTTAACTAGCCTGACCTACCTGACACTGCTGAGTGCCAAGGCTCAGAGCTCCAGCACAGCATCTTCCCAGCTCACATGTGCAATAACAGGGAGTCCAACATGGCTGTTTTGTAGGGAAAGACCTGAACAGTGGTAATCCTAAACTGAGATCATTTTGCTGTAGGCTTGGATCATATTAAGTGGTTAAAAACCAAAATAAACAGTCATTGGTATCACAGAGTCATAGACTCACTAAGGTTAAAAAAGCCCTCTAACATCATCCAGTCCAACTATTAACCCAGCACTGCCAAGTCCATCACTAAACCATGTCCTTAAGCACAACATCTACACTTTTTCTGAACACTTCTGGCGATGGTGATTCTCTCACTTCCCTGGGCAGCCTGTTCCAATGCTTGACCACCCTTTGAATGAAAAATTTTTTCCTAATATCCAATCTTAACCTCCCCTGGTGTAACTTGAGGTCTTTTGCTTTTGTCCTATTACTTGTTACTTGGGAGAAGAGACTGACCCCTACCTCACTACAACATCCTTTCAGGTGGTTGTAGAGGGTAATAAGGTCTTCTCTGAACCTTCTTTTCTCCAGTAAAACACCCCTAATTCCCTCAAGCACTTCTCATAAGGCTTGTGCTCCAGAACCTTCCCCAGCTCCATTGTCCTTCTCTGGTCATGCTCCTGCACCTCTACTGGACACTCAAATTTAAAGATGGTTTCCAGCCTGTCTGTATCTTGGTTCCCTCCCTGGTACAAGGGGGCTTGTCTCACTAATAAACTTGGAGGCTGTGACGCCAAGCACTTGTATTTGTGAAGTACTCAAATAACAAAGAGTTCCAGAGATACATCCCAGGTGAAAGTGAGTAATGCTATATTCAGAAATAGAGCATTATTTATATATTATTTAAACCCTTCAGAAAGGGTTTAAAGACAGGCATTAAATAAGACACAGGGACCTTCCACAACAGTAAGGATAGAAAAGATTATTGACTAGCTGCTCACTAATTGAGCATCATCCTTTCTGGGTACTAGATGAGGCAGGGAACTAGAGGAAACAACGTGTGCAATTATAGTCTGTTTTCAATTGCATATTCATGGAGGGGCCTGAATTAACACTGCACAAGCAGTACTGGTGCTGACATTTCCTTAGATGAATGCTAAGTTTCAAATACTTTCCTAACATACTTTTTTCTCTTCCAGTCTGGTACTTCACAGCACTATTTGGTGCAAAGGAAATGGAAACAGAATGGAGATAGCAAATGCTTCCTTCTATTCTCAAATGGCAATTCTCTTCCACTTTACACTGGTGGGAAATACAGATCTCACACACATGAGAATGGGGCCCTTGGCATAAACACTGGGAAGCCAAAAACTGGGGTCTCCCAGAATCACAGTTCATAATTCATACTGGGACTTGACTGGGCCTTTGTTTTCCTATTTACACAATAACAATGCAGATTCAATTTTCCTGAGGGATTTTCAAGGCCTCACTAATGTTTGGTGGTACCATTCATTGAGAACCTGGGAAGGGCAGGTTTGCAGTTTGCAGCAGAATACCTGACTCCTTAGTCCTCAGACAGTTGTAATTACCATTGATTGACTGGTCACATGACCCCAGTGCATGCAGCCCTGCACACATGTGCCAGAATATGGAAGGGCAGAAAGTCATAGTGAGAGGATCTGGTTTTGCTACAAGTAGAAAAATCCCCTTTAGACAACACCCTCACATGCTGCCATTGACCGCTGCCAAGGGAAAAAAATAGTGTAGTAGTGACAGATACTTATATATTTCAGCTCGAAAATACCCCCCAGGAAGAGCAGGAGAGAAAAGAAGTGAGAAGGCAACAACCTAAGAAAGGAGGAGATCATTTATAAGAGATAGGCAGTTCATATATCCGTAGGAATGAATAGACCCAGTCAAATGGTCCCTGTGACATAGCACAATAGTCTATTGTCTCAGTGTCGATAAATCAGCCTCTCAGCCTGTGCTTTGAGAGCCAGATGTTCATTATTAAACACTGTTCTCTGCTCCCTCTTGCGTTTCCTCACCACCCTGTTCCGCAGTGTGCACAGGAGACCACTGCCATTCCTACCTGGATAAAACCGTGGTGGTGACTGATCCTGAAGGGGCACTTTAGGTACCACTTGCCTGACAGTGGTTATTACAGATCCACACAGCATTACATGGCACTGCATTAAATTCTGACTCCCACCAGTGCCCATCACAGGGCACCAAACCTGCTCACACGTGCTGCCAGGACAGAGCTCTCTTCCCAAATTTGCCTTGTGTTTTGGGTTTGCATGGTGAGGTTTTGGTAGTGGGGGAGGTACAGGGGTGACTTTTGTGAGAAGCTGCTAGAAGCTTCCCCCATGTCTGACAGAGCCAATGCCAGCCAGCTCCAAGATGGATGGAGGAGGCAGAGAAAATAGGGAGTGAAGTTAAGCCCAGCAAGAAGGGAGGGGTGGGGGGAAGGTGTTTTAAGATTTAGGTTTTATTTCTCATTATCCTCCTCTGATTTATTGTTAATAAATTAATTTTCCCCAAGTTGAGTCTGTTTTTCCCGTGACAATAACAGGTGAGTGATCCCTCCCTATCTTTATCTTGACCTATGAGCCTTTTGATATGATTAGTCTCCCCTGTCCAGTTGAGGAGGGGGATTGATAAAGTGGCTTTGGTGGGCACTTGGCATCTAATCAGGGTCAACTCACCATGTCTTAACAGACCAGTCTGCACAGCAGGGAGATCTATGTTCTTGCCTCAGTTAATAGGATTTCCTCCTCTTAGATTGCAATAGGATCACCTTGGCTTGCAGTTTTCTCTTCAGGGGAACCTCCAGTTGAGAGCCATACTCTGACGAGTACAGGAAGGTTATGATTTTCTTTGCAAAAAGGTACATAATTTTAAAGCACCTTCGTGCTTGAGTGATGTGCAGCATCATAAAGACATAAATGGTTTGATATGCTACCAAACATGCAAAATGACTAAAAGCCAGCAAGAGCTTTTCCCCAAGTGTAGGCTGTGCTCTCCACTACTTGCCTGCAAAATATGTAAGGGGGGTGAAGGCAGCTTTATCTACACCTGAACCCAGCAGGCAGAGTCTGGATCTGAACTTCCCAAAGGCCACTTATTGCTGAAGCTGTTTGAGAAGCTGGGCTGTTGATCATGGACAGCTTTTAAGATTTCCCTTCCCCTAGGAAGGGTGTTATGCACCATGATCCTTCCCCCTTTAAGGGTAACAAGGTTAAAAATGCCCCCAAGAATCCTTCATTGAACCAGGCTAACCCAGGATATAGAAATGGTAAATCCAAGCAGTTTTAGGCACACATGCTATTTGTTTATCTTCAGTGTTTTACTCAGCTTGGGTGATGAGCAGAGAACAATTCATTTGTCTTGGCTCCAAGTCAGCTTTTTTCCTTTGCTGGCAGAGGGAAGGTGAGGTGTGCATTACAAGACAAAATGTAAAAGTCTGGCTAGAAGAGCCAGGTCTGGTAACCCAGAGGAGAGTAATAACTTTTTGGATAAGTAACTGTCTCAAATACTGGCTACCTGTCATTAGAGAGAGAAAATATTTTGCCAGTGCTCTCTTGGGAGAGAACTGGGGGGTGACAGGATAATATAAGTAAGCCCTTAAGAGGTCCTGCAGTCATACCTGTACACAGGTATGTATGCACTTGTACACAAGCAGTACCTTCAACTGCTCCCAATAGATGGCTTTTACTAAAAAAATCATGTGCTAGGGAGGTGACAGCCTCCCCAGGCAATCTGCTGCAGTGTTCCTCTAGCCTTCTGTTGAAAAGTCGGGTGAGGATGCCAGACTTGCATTATCCCATTCCGAGAGTCTGGCTTTTCCTCCTTCCCTTTGCAGTTCACTCTCTAACATAGTCCATGTTTGCTCACTGGGTTGCTGGACTTGAAAGATTCTTGTTCAGTTATCTGTGTCTTGCATTGAAATAAATTATTCTTTTCCTCTGAGCCCTTGATTCTTCCCTCCAGCTGTCATGGGGCTGGATTCTGATGGAATCACCTGTGTGGGAGAAATTGTGTCTGTGCTCCCAGACTCAAGCACACTGCAGTCCCGCCTGGCTCTTACTCAATGATGCTTTCCAAAAAAAAAAAAAACAAAACATTGCACAGAGGAAAAATTAAAGCCCCCAAAGAACTGTCATGAACTGGTGGCAGGCATGTGCCTCTCCTTGCTAAGTCCCCACTGAAAATAAGAGTCAAAATTCTCACACAGGCAGTGCTTGGCTGAAGGTGGACATTAATGGAATGAGATCTGGCCATGCAGAGCATCTGTGGCAGCATGTGAAAAATTGCGATTTACCAAGCAAGAGAAACAGAAAACAAATTTCGTGCTGCAGATAAGGACAGACTGAAACAAAACACTGTCTGGGTTCAGAGATCAGAAGCTCTGAAGATCTGATATTATTAAAGGAAAATGGTGCATTTGGGAGTAACTGTTTCATTTAAAAGATTAAGAAAAAAAGCACTGGTTATAATATATGGGAGGGAATACATCCATCCTCTTAATGATAAGGCAGATGATTTTCCCAAAATTCATGCCACTTTTGGCTGTAACTGAGGAGGATTGCTCCAGAGCATATGGACCCAGGGTTCGCTCCAATGCACATCCTCTTATGATGCCACAGGCTATGATTGAGTGTCTAAATGCATTTGTGAACAGAAAAATTATATGTGTCTGATGTGGTTATGTCCTACTGCTTCCACTTTGAAAAAGGATTTGCAAAGTAATCCTGGTGTTTCTAATGCTTCCCACTGCCTGCACACAGCACATCACTTACATTTCCATCTTTTTTGAGACTCATTTATTCAAGGGCAAATGTGTAGGTCTGTGGGGGTTTCCTTACTTGCGTTCTATGGCATTTTCCATGGTACAGCATAACACCTGGATTAATTTAAAAGCAGTCACAGGCAGACATTCCAGTAATCCCACACAGAAAGGAAAGTCTCTATACTTGGAACAAACTGGAAAGCAGCTTTCCCAAATCTGGGCCCTGCTCTGGGCTCACACCCCATCTGACAGCTCTCCTGCCTAGCATACAGTCCTAGAAGTAAGAATGAAGCAGAGTCACCATTGCAGTACTGAGAAAGAAAACAGAGGAAAAAACAACAAATCAGCCAAATGAAACAGGAAAGGAAGAAAGTGCTTTTAGGGGCAGCATCCCAGAGCAAATACCAGCTCTCAACTAAACCTCTCAGTCCTTTCAGAGCTCAGAGCAGAACAGCGTGGCTGCCAAGCTACCAGGCCTCTGTCCAGGGCACTGCCAGGCTTTGGACACCTCAAGCCTCTCAGCAGCTCAATTTTCCTGGAAAGGCTGATCCTCCAGCTGCACTAATGCTGTGCTCCAAGGCCACTTCTGTAATGTACAGCCTAAGCCTGCCTCAAATTCTTCTTTGGATGCTGCTCTACATATTTCTACAGTCTTCTCTGAATGCCAAACCTCTTCAGTTCCTACACCTGGCACTGTATTGCTGCTCCTCCCCACCAAAGTTCATGAACCACGCTTCATACATTTCAGTCTTTTGGCATTTCCTAGAGAAATTGGTCCCTTCAGGCCTGTTTTTGTTGGCACTTGCCTCTGTGCTTCTCACTTGCTGCTCAGCACACGCACATGCAGCAAGTTTAAGGGCAGCAAAGCCCTGAGAAAGAAAGGACTGACCATGCCCACAGCTTTGTTCTAGGTGCCCTGAGCTCGATGTGGTAATCAGAGCATCACAAGATGTTTTGGTTTGGAAAGGATGTCAAAGATTACCTAGTTTTAACCTCTCTGCCATGGGCAGGGATGACACCCACTAGATAAGGTTGCTCAGGGCTCCATCCAGCTGGCCTTGAACACTTTCAGGGGTGGGGAATACTAGAAGGGAGCAAGAAGCTGGCTGCTGAGCCTGCTGAGGCTTGCCACAGCAAGGGGAATCCCTCCTCCCTAGGGTTTTCCACAGGCACAGGAGTGGGTCAGAGAATGGGTATGTGAGTTTTTGCAGAAGGCGGAGGGACTGGGAGAGGAGAGGCTGCTCTTGGTTCACCCAGGATGGGGTGAGTAATTGGAAAAGGCCTGTCTGCCCCAGCAACATCAGATGTAGCATCTGGGAAATGTGCCTGAGTAACTTGGCATTACCTGGGGAGGTGGGTCTCCTGAGCAATGTGCCCACAATGTGCATCATAGCAAAGCCTGCAGACTCTCCTTGACAGTACAGCAGGGAAAAAAACAGAAGCTAATGGTGAATCTGTAAGGACCTGGGAAACACTGGTGTGTTTGCATTCAGTTATCAAATGGTCAAAAAAAGTCTCAGAGGAAAGCAATTTTTCCCTGCTTTCTTGTCTTTCACTCCCCTGACTGCCTTTGCCTGAGTCCTGGGGACTGAGAATCCCATTGGATGCTGTCCAGGGGCATAAATGTCTCCTACCCTCAAAAAGTGACTTTTCACAACTATCTTTAGATGTGCTCTTATCGTAAACAAAGACAGAGACATCTCCCAGCACTGGGCAAACAGTCCCTTTCATAACTTGAAGGGAGTGTGGCTCCAGACAGCAGCAGGTCTCAACAGAGCTGTGTCAGAGCTACCACCCTGGAACTCAGCAGGTGGCTGCACAAAGTCTGTAAGACACATCAAGGACCAAGATTTGGGTGATATGATGGGTGATATGAATTTCCTCCTGGCTCTGTCATGGACCCAGTCTATCATCTTGCTTGTATTACCTTGTCATTTAGCTTTTCCAGCTGCCTTTTTATTCAGTGAATTTGGGTAGCTTGAGGATTGTCTCTGGCTGCATCTATGCACTCTGCAGCAACTAGGACCTTGTTAGAGAGCTGGGACTCCTGCTGCATGTTTTCTCCTTCAATAATGCAGAAAATTTGGATCTCCAGAGGCACATGTGAACAGGAGCGATATATGTGCAAATAATCACAGACACAACCCACAGGCATGAAGATGGAAGAGAGACAGAGCTAAATATCTGAGCACAGGTTTTTGGGAGTTTCCTCTCAGGCAGTGAAAAGCTAGTGGGAATTTCCCATCAGGCAGCCCAGAGGTTTTCTCTCTTTGAAACTCCTTTCAGGCTGCTACAGGAGGAGACACTTCGCTGGAAGGAGGCATGACAGAGCTAATTCACTTGAAAAGGTCCATTGTAAAATTAACATCCCCATTTCGGAATGTCACTCACAACCGAGTGGTAAGGAACTTTTCGAGTGTCCTTGCAAATGTACTTCCGCCTTCCAGCTCTCTTAATAATCTTAGTGTCACATTGGTGACAGAAAAAAGGCCAATTCAGAACCTCAAAGCTCAGACAAGAAATTTGGAAGCAAACCTGGGTTTTGTAATGACATCTCTTTGTTGAACTGTATTGGAAACAGTCTGTACAATCTCTATCATACCCCCTGTGCCACCATTGGCTGCTGGAGCACTAATATGATCTGTCTGTCCTTGTAGCCTGAGACCATTTGAGAAGATGACTATGCAAAGGAAGCACAGGTTCAAAGGCAGAGTCCTGAGGGCCCAGAGCCCTCAGGCACAGTTCCAGGTGCTGGCACAGAGCAGTTACCTGGGACAAATCAGGCCCTGCCATCTGCCACAGAGACCTGCAGAGCGGAGCTGGAGGACGAGGGAGAAAGAGACCAGAAGGACTTTCTTCTGCAGGCTCCAGGGAGCTTGAGTAAGCTGCAGAAACCATTTTTTTTTAGGTGTTTGAAAAGGAGACAGAGTGGTTTTGAGGGTCACAGGAGGAACAGAAAAAAACATTGGAACAAGCCCCTTGGAGATACAGTCCTGAGAAACAGCTCATCCATGGAATGATATCTTCATTAAGGTCAGTGCCCTCTAGAAACAGAATGAGAGCACACACTTGTCTCAGAAAAACCATTTCAGGGCAGCTACAGATTTGGACTTGCACTGTCGCAAAGATGTACTTGCTGCTCTCACAACCATTCTTTCTAGGGGAAACTCAGTTTCTACAGGCATAATGATCCTTCTTTTGCTGAAAGGTTAGAACAATTCCCAAGCACAGTAAGCTCTGCCAGCAAGATGACTTGTCTGCCTCCTGAGGTATGTCTGCATGCAGGCTTCTGTTATTACAGAGGAAAAGCAAAGCCCTACCAATGCTGTGATATGTCCAGGCATTTCTGGAGCTAATCTGTTCTGATATGGGCACAGCAGCCTTGCTCAGAGCAAGGTTACAGCTCGGTTTTGGGTTGGTGTAATTGCTGTGCAAGAGGAGGCTCTGTATGAACCAAGGGGTGACTGGCTGTGACATTCCTGCATCAGCTGCAGGAGCTGCATCACTTGTGCTAAACTAGGTTGTCCCTGATTGCCAAACTGGGCCAAAATGCCTCCTCTTGTATGCTTAGTCTTCCATTAGGATAGAAGTGTCTGAGAGCTGTGCCCATATGTTTCCCTGTCATATGAGATTATCTACACTGGTATAAAATAGCTTTATACCAGGCTAATGTCTTCCATTCTTAAACTCTTAAAGTAGTTAAAGCAATAGGCTTCTGTTCATAGGCAAGACTTGACTTTCTTTTCATGCTTGGAAGGTTTTATTCACAGCTATAAAGGCCAGACATTTTATCTTTTTTTTTTCCCCTTTTGTTTAATGGAAGTCTGAGTCCCAGAGAAGAACCTCAGCAGCTACAGAACTGTGCTGTGCATGGGGACTTGAGAAACAGAATCAGTTTGTGTTATGGATCAGCTAGGAATTATACGAAACGAATCTTTTCCTCATTACCATGGGTTTGTCCTGTCCCCATAGCTCCCAGTGGCTGGTAGTTGACTGCCCATAACATTTTTTTTATCTGTGAGCTAATACCCGAAACTGCCTCTGAGCAAAATCTAACACTGGGCACAGCCTCAAGGCATATCACAACGTTCTTCCACCCACTCTGATTTTCCCAGCGTAGCCATCACTCACGCACCCAGATTTGCATCCAGAACTAAGACAGACACAAATCTCGTTGGAATAAATCTAGCTGAGGGCTAGACCTAGTGGAAGGAGTGAAGGTGGCCAGCTGCAGCTTGTGAGGTTGTGGCATTTTTTGTCACTGGCAGTCATTACACCCACCAGTTTGGATCAATTCTCTCCCCTTCCCTTTTGTTTTTTGAGAATCTACAGTGTCCACATTCACTGGCCCAGTTTTGCTCTGAAACCTTGTCAGGCTGAAAGAATGAGGCAAGAAACACTCTTTTTAATTAAATGGACTTCAACTACATTTCTGATTTTTTGGGATGAGCAAAATGAGTTTTTCTCTTGAGACCTTTTAGAGAGCTGGGCTATGTGAAACCAGAGGGAGACTTTGAATGTGGAGGACTGGAAAGGGTATTGCTGGAGCTGCCAGCTCAGGTGAGCATGGCAGAGAAGAAAGACATGGTCTTGTGTGGTGGAAGGTGGAGTTGAAACCACTAAATCACAGAATCAGAGAATCACAGAATGGTTAAGGTTGGAAGGGATCACCAGTGGGATCATCTGGTCCAACCTCCCTGCTCAGGCAGGGTCATCCTAGAGCACATGGCACACAGTTTTGTCCAGATGGTTCTGGAATATCTCCAGAGATGGAGACTCCACAGCCTCTCTGGGCAATCTGTTCCAGTGTTCTGTCACCTGCACAGGAAAGAAGTTCTTCCTCACATTCAAGTGGAACTTCCTGTGCATCAGTTTCTGCCTGTTGCCTCTTGTCCTATTGCTCAGTACTACTGAGAAGACCCTGGCTGCATTCTCTTGGCACCCTCCCTTCAGATACTTACAAATAAATGATGACAAGTAGGAGCAGCCAGCAGTGGAAAGGGAAAGCCAGAGGGAGCAGCAGGAAGAAAATGTCCAGCAGACTTGGCTAGGGAAGGAGTGACCCCTGAGTGAGCGGCTCTAGGAAAGGCCAGTGGGATGGTGGGGCAACTCTGTCCCACAGCCTGCCCTGGGATGGGTGGTGAAGCCTGGAAACTCGAGTCAACAAAATCAATTCACTGTTTGTCCTCTTCGGTGAGGGGCTGCTGTGTTGGAGCCCTTCACAGAGAGGGACTTTAGTAGCTATTTCTCCTTCTCTCTCCTATCCCCACTTTGCCACCCCCTCTCCAATAAAACAGTTTTTTGGCAGGCCCATTTTTCAATTTTGAGGAGGGAGGATGAGCTGACTCAATCCCTGCCCCACTCACCTTCTCATCAGGGATGCAACCAGGTCTACATGGGGTTGAGGATGGAGCTCTGCAGGGGGGAGCCAGCTCAGCTGCAGCCCAGGAGAAGGTCACACTTCCACACTGAGAACCCTGAAGAGGCAGAGTGTATTTCCAAATCTCTGTGTGAAGGGAGCCTTAGGAGCAGGACTGGGGAAGGTGCAGGCTGAAGGCAGCCCAGGTATTTTGCATCTGGTAATTTTCAAAGGCACCATCCCTGTTGATTACCTCCTAATTTAGTGAAAGATTACATGGTAAGCCCGGGATACTGTGACCTGTTGAATGTATTTACAAGTTTGTCCCTTTTGGATGACAGTATTTACTTCCTAAAACAAAGTAGAACTTAGAGACAAATACAGAAGTTCAGCTATTTCGGACACACTTTAAACTCGCTCTGTGTTTATGTGTGGAGTCAATGAAGTTGTTTACACAGACCAAATTTGAATTGACCTACCAAGTCTAAATTGGCCGGTATAACTAGAAATTTTGACAGCTCCTTCAGGACTACAAAACCATGGAAGTCCATTCAAATGGTTGCTGAAGAGCAGCAACTAGAACAACACAGCACTAAGAAAATATGCTGTCACAGTCTCCCAAAGAGCTAGACAGAAAAACCTTATAAAAGCCTGCTAATGTATGGGATGAAAGAAGACACAGAAGAAAATTCAGACTACAGTGGACATGCTAAATACAGAGGGGAGAAAAAAAGAGATGTTCCTAGACCACACTAGGTAGCTAAGCAACTAACCTACAAAGTTAGTACTGTTAAGTTCAATTCCCCCCAAATTCCTCCCAGAACTGAAACAAACTCTTGTAGCTGATATTAATCCTGAGCCACTGAGCAAGATTGCTGATAAAAAGAAGAGACAGAAAGAGAAAATAGCCACTAGTAAATCTTTTGTATAAGGACCTCAAATCCGTACTCTATAATGAATCAGGGAAGGAGAAAAATCCATGCAAAGAAAGAAATAACAGAAATGAACTCTAAAACAAATTGTGCTAAATCTCAGGTGAAAAAATTTTCAAGTCAGATAACCATCCTCCAGAGAAGACAGGGAAAGGACTACAAAAGCCCTTTTGGAAAACCAGGTCAACCCATTACCTCAGGAGACTACTTAAAACAGTCTGTTTGTTTTGTTGTAGAAAGAGAGGAAAAAAGTTAAGGGAAATATTTGCCAGTTTTCTTTATTTCTTCAGGCCCTGAGGTATCTTCTTCCAAAGGCAGATTTTAGCACATTTTTAGCATATGCTTCTCTTCCAGAGCTCCTCTTCCTCAGAGCAAGCGCTGCCTGCAGGTCGCTGCTTCTCAGCGTGTCCCGGCACATGTGGGTTGTGTGTGAATCCACAGCCTCCCCGTTTGCCCAAAGCAGTGGGAAGAGCAGGACACAAGGGGAAGGCTGACTTATCATCTTTCAAGGCTAAAATTTGGCAGTCTCAGCTAGAGCACTGACAGCGTCTCCTGTGCTGACTAAATCTGACACTGGCTGGAAATTTTTTCTTAAAAGGTGCTGCTCTAAGCAGGTTTAAGCTATTACTTGCCATGCCATTGCACAGCTCTGCAGGAGGTCTTTGCAGGCAAACTGAGCTCATTTAAGGTGGTGTATGTGTGTGCGTGCGCTACAGAGCCAGAGGAAAATCCTTGCCTCAGCTTGCAGCAAGTAAAGGATCAGATTTCCTGAAACAGGCAAAAATTCTGTTACATCCAAACAGATATTTAAAATGTGGCGTTTTACTCAAAAGGGCAGACGTAGTGAAGGTGAATTTTCAAAAGCAACACACAAAGCTCTGTAATTTCTCATATATGTGATGACAACTTTGTGTTTATTTAACATTTTATGAAGAAGCCAAATTCCAGATGTACGAACACTTTGGCCAAACCACAAAAGCACAAAGGAGGTCAAAGATGCATCATTAACTGCATTAAATATTCCAGGCATAAGCCCCTGAATTTAATATTTCACAAACAGTTAGCAATTTATTTTATGAGGATCTGTAAAACACCTTAATTTCTATCCTACTGCCAGTAGTGAATTTGTTACCAAATTGTGGCTATTAACTCTGGTTAATGTAAATAAAGACATATATATGCCTAAAGCCAGGAAAATAATAGGATCAGATTTGTAGCTACTGCCCATTGCTGTAGCTCTGATGGCTTTGCTTCTGCTCTGCAGTTGACATTCAGCTCACAGAATGAGACACCCACATTTAGGGCACTGGTGTGCATTGAAGTTTCCATTTCAGTCCAGGGAGATGTAATCAGTGCCTTTAACTCCACCCACCGCAGCGAGTAGAGCACCACTAATGTACCCACGGGCACCCAAATCCAGTTGTCTTACTTCACAGACAGATCTTCCCCCAACTGACGGTCTGATCCAAGTATGAGGAACATAAACACAGTCCTGGTGAGACAGATCTGTGCTTACTGCCCTCTCACTGGCGTGGCCAGTGCCTCACCTTCAAAAGAAATGGGCATAAATCCTACCTGTACAGGAGGGTACTGTTACTCTCTCTGGACAACAAGCTTCCATCTCCCATCCTGTTTTCGTTTTCCAGATATTCCTATCAATTATTTAAATAGTCTCTCCTGCCAAGTGTCACAATCTTTTGGCCTTGGAATTATTTTTTCCTCTTCTTTGTGGAGTTAACTGAATGCTGGGTGCCTGGGAAGATGCTTCTTCTAAAAGGGACTCTTTGAGCAAGGTAAATCAGACCTTTAGTTGGAGCCAGCAAAGTATTAAATAAAAAAATCCCATGTGATCTGCAATTCTATGTTCAGTCATTACAATCATCTGCTGGACTTAGCAGTACCAAAGTGCTGGCAGAGTGACTTTCTGCCTCTTCGTTGTAACCTGAAGAGAGATGTTTTCTTCTTCCACGGAGATGCAGCACTTGCTAAAGGTTTATATTGCTTGGAGTTTTACTTTTCTCACTTTGCTTATTTATCTTCTTGCCCTCAACTGGCCTAATGCTCATTGAAGGTACCTGTTAGATTCATCTCTTTCTTTTACAGGTTTTTCCAGTTCTATGAGATATTTGAAGATGGGCCTTTTCCTCTAAATGAGTGGGTTTTTTGCTGCTGCTTTTTTTTTTTTTTTTCCCTTTTGATGGCACAATGACAGCTTTGCTCCCAGGTGTCTGGTCTGTTCAGACTCCCTGCATGCTCAGTGGCAGCAGTGAGCAGGATTACTGCTCCTTCTGATCACCATCAAAGCTGCTTTTCTAACTGTGATGGGCATGAACTTGAGTAAGCAATGAAGGGGACAGGCAAGCAAAGATAGTTATTGGTGGGGTGCCTGCTCTTTCAATTAAAGTCACCATTCCTTCAGACTTCTGGGTCAGTTAGAGCAAAGAAGGGGAAGAAACTGTTCAAAGCTCTATTTTAAATCTCAGAGCACAGAGTAGTTCTGCAGCAAAATATACAAGGACAAATTTTGGAAAAAAAAAAAAGTAAGATCCACAAATCTTTCCGTTTCTACCCTTATGGCTATAAACAGAAATAAAGTACAGGTCACCAAATACCTTCTCTATCTGCAGCTACTGCTGATGCACAAACCCATATAATCTGAGGAAGTATCCAGATTCTTGCTCAGACTGTACAATTGCTGGAGAAACAGATTCTTCAAAACCCTTCACATGAAATATTTGTCAGACTGACTGGTAGCATTATTAAGATGAAATGATTTGCATTTTAACTAAAATATGTGAAACTGCACAAGCTAGATCTGAGACCAAAATATTCTGACTCAAGCAGAACATAACCCCTGTATTAGATTGCAGGGGTTGCTTTTGGAACACTTTTAATTAAGGGGGGAAAATGGGAGGAACTACTAAACTAGTAGTACTAGTAAACAAGGAAGTCCCTGAATAAATCTTTTAGGGCATGGGGCTTTAGGTTGACAAAAGTTTGACTGCAAAAATAATATCTCATTTCCACTAAAGTGTTCTGCATCTGAGACTTTTGGCTCATCCAAGGTCCACTGAAGCCAGCAAAAACACTTCCATCTTTTTCCATGTGTTTTAGGTCAGGAACTTTCTGAGGAAGATGTATAACAAATCCAGCACATCGAAAGCAACAGACACATTTCTGGTTTTGCAGAAAATCTAGCTAGGGAGGGAAAACAGGCAGGAGAGTCAACAATTTTTGCGTTTTCTTAGCCATGCTGTCTGACTGTGGACTAATTCTTTTTCACACCTAATAATGTTGGTCCCTTGTTCCCTTGCCTTGCCACTGTTTGTAATACTCATTTGTTGTCTCTTGTCTCACTGTGAGCTCCTTTGGAGCAAGAATTGATTGTCTTTCTACTCTGATTCTGTATGGCCCCTGGTGGCTGTGGCCTAAGGGTTCTCAGCCAAGATGCTACTGCAGCATAAATAACCAATCAATAAATAATGACAATATCACTTGTATAGCCAGTAAGCAAAAGTGCCAGACCTCTCACAGATTTTGGCTGGCTTGAACAGTCCCCATCGTGCTCTTCTGTGCCCTTCTGGGCAGCACAGTGCCAAAGGACTCCACGACTTTGTTCCAGCCCTTGCTAAAATGCTGGTGGGAAGCACCAAGCCAAAGGCACTCAGCATGTTTCAAAAAATAGTCAACCCCTTGCAGGATGTGGCCCTGATGCATTGCAGCTGTATTATGATCAAGACAGATAAAGCTGCTACCAAGTCATGGATACTGAATTGTCCCTGTAGTAAGAAAAATGGGAAATTATCCATACCATGCCATGAAGCAGTTCATTTTGAGAGGACTTATTCCAATATCTTGCAGTTCTCCTGACTGCTTTGTACAGATTTTGGGGGCAGTGAAAACAACTGTTCTTCTGGCACGATCTGGAACTAATTCATCAAAAAGTAACAAGCTTTCCATTACTGGCTCCCTGTCCTCTTTCTGTAGGCATTCTGCCATTCTAGTTAGGTATCCTGGCATCTAGTCCTGGAGCATCCAGCAAACCTCTTCCCAAGAGCTGTCCGTAGGCTCCCACTCCTTGCTCTCAAGCCTACTGTTGCCTGGACAACGTTACAGTTCTCTGCACAGGCATCAACATCTGTACATATGGACAAATGAGACTGTGTCACCGAGATCACCTTCCATGGCTGTAACAGCAGAGGCTCCAAACGGCTAATTAAAAATAGATCAGAAGAGAGAAGAGCCAGCAGGCTTTGATCCTCATCAGAAATGTATGAAGCAAAGACTTTGGATGACATCAGGAAGCGCTGACTAAGTGATCCAGTCCCCAGGACTCTCACTAATATGACAACCACGGTCCTATAGAGATGAGACTGACTGCTAGGACTAATTAATCTCACTTGCTGTGAAATGGCCATGAGATTAAAAATTCCCTGTGAGGTCAATAACTGAAGCCTGGCAGGTCTCTGTGGAAGGGATGCCCTTAAGAAAAGATTATATTGAGGGCCGCATCGAAGGCAAAATGCCACCTAAGAGCGACGGGACATCCCGTTAGAAGCCGTGAGTGGAGCGCTGAGCTCGGCGGGCGATGCTCGGCTCCGCAGCAGAGCCGAGGGCCGGGATGGGGCGGTGGGACCGGGATGTGCCGGGCGGGACGGAGCGGGCGGGCGGTGCGGCGGCACTTCCAGCGCTGTGCCAGCAGGTGGCGGTGCGGGACCCGGGACTGCGGAGGTTGGGAATCGTTGTCCCACTGTCCCGAGAGTAACTCGTGGGATGGCAGCGGGAGGGCGAGAGGGACTCCCAGCCATTAGAAGGTCCCTGCTAAAAACATGCTTATCCCTAAACCCCGACCTTATGGCCAGTGGGAGCACTTCTCACACCAGATTTTCTATAGCCCCATTTAAATATCCGAACAGAGTAGTGATGGTAGATGTTTCTAGACTAGAGCTTGATTTCTCTTTATTTGAAGAATTAAAATCAGTGAGTCAGGTTCGTTTTTCTCACTCATCTCACTTTCAGATCCTCAGCACCACAACACAGCAGCAGGGCATTGACTTGAAAACAAGTATTTCCCTTTTTTGCTGCTAACTGTAGAATTCACTGTGGTTATAAAATCCTTTCAAATCTAAGTGACACTGTCCTTTTAGGGGCAAGCAGAAGTGCTGAAACACTGAAAATGGTTTCCCATATCAAACGTGGCCAGGAGGAGAGGGAAGCTGTGAGCAGGGATTGCAGGCTGACTGCACTCAGTGGGTAAAGTGCAAAGTGTGTCAAAAGAGTAGGTGGTTTAAAATGGATATTGATGCATAAACTACAATGTGTCCTTGGACCTCAGAGCTCTAGGAGGCAGTAGAAATAGCAAAACCCCACTCAGAAAATGCTCAGATTTAATTTTATTTGTATTGGTAATGTACTTGCACTGGGAGCTGCAGAGGATCTGTTATACTTTTTCTGGCATGAGCAAGGAATCGGAAGCCTCATGTCTGGGGAAGAGGGATGCTCATAGGAGGAAGTCCTGCTCTTTCTGTTGCTCCATGTACAGAATATTTCTTTCATAACTATGGGAGAGGCACTCAGAGCTCCAGTCACATAAAAAAATCAGACCTCTCAGTGACCTTGTGGATTTAGACTCTGAGGCCTTTGTGCTTTGGTTTTCTAATTGCAAAAAGAGACAAAGAACAAAACTTACCTGCTGGAAGTAGGAAAATGTTGGCAGATAACTCAGGGGTGGGGGCCATACCTGCAAAGGACCATTCACAAAGTAGGTTTATCACCATGGGGTTGATTTGTTTGTCATCAGTCAGATAAGTAAGTGTTTCCACTCTAAAAAAAAATCCATCTTGTGCAGCAGGTGAGTGCTAACAGACAGGTAGATCTTTGGTTTTCTTGGATGGCACCAAAATCTCATGTTTTCCTTACTGGAAAGTCTGAATTTCACTCTCTAAAAGTTGCTTGTCACCTGTGACCAGCCTTGTCCACCACAGCACTCTCAGCAATGAAAATGACAAATACTCTGACATAAAGATGGAAATGCAACCTAACCCACATATCTCCTTGTTCCCGTAATCAGAGCAGCTCTTTTTCTCAGTACAGTAGCAGTTGGACCATCTCTCACCACCAGCTCTCTATTGCTTTTACAAAACAACCAAAGAATATTTTGGATGGAACTGTCGGGAATAACCATGGGAACAATCTCTAATAAATACAAGTTGGGAGCAAACTTCCCATGTAAAAGCCCCGTGGGTCAAAGGGTACCAACCTCTGCCATATGATGGGGACAGCAAGTTTTATCAAGTATGAAACACTGGAAATATTTTTTTCTCCCACAACAGGGCATCACTCCCTTACTGCAGCTCACTCCTTCCTATGTCTTAGCAAGCTGCAATGTAAAAATGAAACCAACCCTGCTTAAATTTTGCACTGAAAAGCAACTGAATAGCTTTGTGAGGGGAAAGGCCCTCGGCATCAACTGAGAAGATTCAACATCCCTCACTGTCTCAGTTTGCCTGCATAAGCACAGATCAGGACAGACAGGAAAACCACCTTGGGTACATCCCACCCATGGGAAGGGAAAGTCTCAGTGGATGCAGGGATGTAAGTAAACAGGGAGCTGAGTACAAGCAGCTGGCAGCACACACAGGTCAAGTTGTTTAAGGAAATAAAAAGGCGGGATGTGCTAAAAGCCAACCATTGTCTCCTCCTGGAGAGTCGCCCACTCTGCAGGCACTTACTGCCTGTCTCAGCTTTTAGGCTGAATTTAATATTTACACAGTTCTGGAGATGACCCTATCTGGATTTGTGTGACACACAGCGTAAATATAAAATCCTCCTTCTCTAGAGGCACCTGGTTGGATCTCGATTTTTCTTGCCAAAACATCATCTTCTGCTCAATCTGAAGGAACTTGGCCCATCAATGCAGCCCAACATTCCTTGGAGCATCATCAGAGATTTCGAGACCTACATTAGCCGAGCAGCCGGCAGGCTTCCAGTCCCCCTAAATATTTTCTAAGCACTCGGCTCCCTGAGGGAAGAGATTTAAGAAGAAATTGGCATGCAGTAAAACTACTTGTATTTGTGCTGCCACTGTCAAGGAAATGGATGTGGGCTTTTTTTGGAAAGCTGCAGGTCTCCACTAATATTTTGAAATTTGTGCTGTT
Source organism: Lepidothrix coronata (assembly GCF_001604755.1). NCBI lineage: Eukaryota > Metazoa > Chordata > Aves > Passeriformes > Pipridae > Lepidothrix > Lepidothrix coronata. Next base: position 2,488,941 of record NW_016690265.1, on the reverse strand, counting down.
TTGTTTGTGTCTGACAGTGCCCAAAATGATGAAAAATCAATCCACCTGGTCCCCAGCTGGGTGCTGAAGAGAGTTAGCATCTCTGTACACTGCTATTTTACCCTTTCCTCGTGGCAGTCTATGCCCTTGGGAACTGAAATCCCTGCCTAGTCCCTCCCTCTTTTTCTGCAGTGTGTTCTGTAGTGCACTGCTCTTCCCCACTGCAATGAAAAGAGATCTTCTGGCATCCTTCCTTCTGGGTATGGTAGACTGGGAATTTGCAGAAGATTCCTGAATCTGGTAAACACTGGTAAAACACCTGGCTCTGCAGCAGATACACAGGTGGGGGTCCCAGAGGTTGTGGTGAAGATCCCGTGGTGGGAAAAGATGACCAGAAGGGCAGGTACATCCAGGGTAAGCTGCCCCCAGACCTAGGAGAGGTATGAGGTTTGTTGGTTCCTTTTTCCTGCCATCTCTTTTGATCCGTACCCGCCACAACCTCTGCCAAGGAGGATGATGCACTATTGGAGATGCTGTGGCTCAGTGTCCTGTCCAGCACAGGGCATCTCCAGGTGAAAGGTAGAAACTGCAGGTTCTCTTATGTTGGATCTGCAGTTATGGAGTCTTCCTACATTTATGGGAGCAGTTGAAGCTAATCAACATCACAGTGCAAACCCAGTGCAAACAGTCCAAACCAAGCCCACCACTGTACCAGTCAACTCCCCTCTCAGGAGGGATCCTCCAGCTTTGGCAGTGCCATCATAGGACATAAAACCATAGGACTTATCTTGTCCCCAAGTGGCCCAGTCTCTGTGGGGAAGAAAGGGTTTTAGCACAGTGGTTATGAGCAGAAAGCTCAGCACCACAGAAGTGCAGGTGCTCTTTAGACAAATCACCAGCATGGAGAAAAATATGTGGATTTGGATGCTGGTATCAGTGGGAATTCTTGACACATATTTGAGAAGGCAAACAGAAGCAAAACAAATGCAGACTGAATACATTTGAGGTTGCCTTGAAAAAGACTCCTGTCTATGACTCAGCATGACATCCTGTCAGGCCATGTTTGCTCTGAGGTTTACAGCACAAAGCCAAAAACTGAGACATGTTATTGCGGCTGGATGATAAAACACAGAACAGCGGAAAAAATGGGATTTTCACATTTCCACCCCCAAGTTTTCTAACATCTGTAAAGGGATTCCTGCTAAAGTAGATGCAAGTATCTCCTGTTGCACAGATGTAACAGAGAGAAGATACGGATTTTTTCCCAGGCTGTGCAAAAGTGCTGCCCAAGTGCCATGGCTAACAGCCCTTACAGGCTTGTACCCCACCATGAAATGTGGCACTTGGGATTGATTCTCTAATGCCATGAGGAACAAATGCTGACCCTCCTTCTGTAAGATGCAAAACCTGTTCTGGGCCTATTAAATGATGAGTGTTGGGGTTTAGTGTTGGGCAAATTCTTACAGATATTCAGCTATTCCTCTCCCTGTACAGGGTGTGACTGGAGAGAGCAGGACCAGTCAGTTGTCTGACCACTCTGTGAGCCAGAGTGGCCACAGATTCTAAGTTTCTCAATGTGAGTTTTAGGTTTAACAGAGAATTACAAGAAACTAGAACTGCAAATAGTCCAAAACTTTGTTCGCTGATAAAAGAAACAAACAAAAAGAGAAATATTATGAGCAAACCGCTTTCATGAAGGGCTTGTGTAACTTGTTTTGCAAAATTGTTTTCTATGTTTCCATGCATGTTCAAGATTTACACTGCCACAATTTGGCTGTGTTAATCTTTAACTAGCCTACACAGCACATGGACTGATCAGATAAGCAGCTCTTGGAGGGAAGAGGACGGAAAATACAGCCATAAGGAAGGAAAAATGTGTAGGAGTTCAGTTTACAAACCAGTGAAACCAACCCATGGGCTATAAATCAAGATGAAGTTAATGTGTTTCACTTCAAGAAGACCCCAAGCATTGAAGAAAATGAATTCTGACTGAACTAATGAGACTGATTCGAACTTAATGAAAAAGATATTTGGTGCTGGTGTGACAGCAGAGCATCGCCAGGAGCAGTCTTTGTTAGATCTGTTTTATTGCAGACATGCTGGTTTGATTCTTGGCATCACTGCACGAGGGATGTTCACACTAGGAAGCTGAACCCAAATCATCTTACATTTCTGGAGCTGTCTAAAGCTGGATACTTGGAGCTACCTCTGAAGCAAAGCAGCTGGTTTTTGTTGTTGCTTTGAATTACAGAAAGAAGAGAGAGCCTCTGTGCTGCACTGAGCCCTGTGCATGGGCGTACTAGCTTGGCATGAAAGTGATACCTAATATTGCACAGGCATGGGAGCTCAGAGGGGTCCTGGTGACCCTGCCTTGAGTGGTCTGTGCTTTCAGCTACAAAACAGGCAGATGCTGTTACCTGAAACAAAAGCACAAAGTTGAGATGTCTCTGCCACACATATGCCAAACTTCTGTACTGGACTTGTATATTTGGCCTCAGACCTGAGCCAAGCTGAAGCATTTAGCCCATCCTTGTGATCGTATTTGCACTCCCCACAGCAAATGTGTTTACTCTATCTCTGATACCCTGGTCCCCAAGATTACAGCGAGCTTGACCAGATCTTGCTCACAAGATGCCCTGTCACAATTCTGGTCAAGATTTTATGCTTTCAAAGCAGATGGCATGTAAACACATGTAACACTCAGACTGCTCAAAGATCACTTGTTATTGTAGGAAGGATACTGCCATAAAATCAGAAAATTGTCAAGGTTCAGTGACTATCAAATTCTGGCACTCTGTCATACCCTCTGGACATTATTTTGTCCCAAAAATAAATGTAGAAAGAGAAGAGTAAGATCTGCCCTACATTCAAAGGAGAGCTTGTAACTCAAGCAACATACACATATAGCAAGTCCTCCATATCAAACAGAATTTGTGAGTTGTACAGGCAGATTTCCCAGACACTACCAAGCTGGTTTATTCAAGTACCAGGGCTGTCAATAATGATGTGCAGTTGCTGCTAAACAGCACACACAGTGTAGGATAAGTTCAGAGCAGTGGGGCAGGAGGTTGCAAAGCAAACACAGTGGGTCTTCTGCCTTGGCTTGGAGAGTGTGCACAGAGCTGAGGAGAACCTGGGGTAAATGGACTTAGATTTTCATCTCTTCATCACCAAACACGACCTCCAGGGACTTCTTATCTTTGCAGAGGAGCTGCATGCTTTGCCCCTTACATTGGACTGCCTGCTTTGGCACTTGTACCCTATCCTAGCAGGTCACATAGACTCCTAATAGGCAGGAGCTTGCTCTGGGCTTGCTTAGTCATAGCTCTGCTGCCACATGTGTATTGGAAAGCATTTCACAGCCCACTCAGGTCCCACCCCCAAACTCATCAACAATCCACCCACATGCTGCAGACCTATAGCCTGGGTTTTACACTTTCTTAGACGTGCTCTCAGCATCTCTTTAGACACCAGAGTGAACAGACATGTCTCCAGGAACTCAGACAAAATGTTGCTACAAGAGTTGACGCATCAGAAGCTGCAGGATTTCAAGTACTCCAAAACCCCTCAAACGTTTTTGGAGGTCCTCTTGATCCAAACCTGTTCTAATAAGCTGGGCCTTTTTGACTACAGGATCATTCAAGATCATATATTTCAAGCAAATGTCTGGTCTTCAGAGCTCTCACACCTTTGAAAGTGAAGATCATTTTAAGACTCTCCTGAACATAAAGGCTTGGCAGACATAGAAGTGGGCACTGCTTCTGGGTCATCATATGAGAAATAGCAGGGTGAAACTTATTGAAACAAATACAGATACAGCATTTGTATGCTGTTGATCTTTTGTTCTTAGTTTCCACTTTTATCTAACACTATTATTAACTAACTGCCTCTGCCAATTTTATCTTACTGTGATCCTAAGGCAAATCAATTTTCAAGTTTCTATTGAACACATTTAGGAAGGGGGAAAGGTTTTTTAACAACGTCCTTTGTCTCCTTCTTTTCTTTCTTCCTTTTGGGAAATTTCTTCACATCAAAATTACAGAGGTTGAAATTATATGATGTTAAGAACTGTATATTTACTTAGGTATTAGTTTTCAAATAAGCTGGTTCTTAAAATGACATGAGTTTAGATGTAACTTTGTCCTTATTGTACATCTGATGTTTCAGTACTCAAAGGACTTTGAATTAATAGGCTCAGTTCCTTATATAATGAAACCCGGAAGAAAATAAATACATGTGAACATGTCTACAATTTGATATTCTGAGCTTTCTAAAGCTCTGAGTTTTCTAAACTCCCAGTGAAATCAGTGGGAATTGAAAGTGTAAAAAAACAGATCATGTGTGACTACAGATGAGTTCGTGGCTAATAAATAAATTTGCTTGTGGCTGATGATAAAATCAATGATTATTTGATGTATTAATGAAGATACGAAAAGCTTACTTGAAAGATGTGTTTCCTTGAGATTTCTAGTGTTTTGACATTCTGTTTACATCTTATTCCTAAAATGTTTTTGCCCCATGAGCAATACAGACAAGCAAATATGGTATGGTTACATTGACATTCCAGATTAATTTTAAAGGCCTACAAGGAAGGACTTGAAGAAGACAGAAAGCCGGGACTATGATCACTTCTCAGTTCTCCTGTCAACCAACCACTTTTGATGATTCTTCTCACCTAAGTACCAGCACTTCCCCTACTGTCCATGTTTTAGGAGGAAAAGTTTGCAAGAACCAGCAATTGATCAACTTAATCTACCTCTGAGGAGTTACTTAGTCCAATTGGCACGTGAGGGTGGAGAGGGTCACATTTCCCACTTGTCAGGGGAATGGTACCCCCCTTCCTTGTCCTGGCTGCCACCTCTTCACCTCTCACAGGCATGGGGACAGTCACTCATTCTGGTGGCAGTGCAGAGAAGGGACGACCCAGTTAACCCTTGTGGGCTGTGTGAGTCCTGCAGGCTGCTGGTTGCAGGGGGAAGCTGCCTGACTGGATAACAACCTGCTTCACGGCCTCTCTGATCCACTGCAGTTCTCCTGGGGGCTGAGGTGCTGGTCTGAGGAGCCGTGCAGAGAGTGGTAATGAATCAATCTGGATGATAATGAGCCATGGAGCATATCTGACACAGGTAGAGAGCAGTTAAAACCCTGAGGTAGCACAGTTTTATTTGTCTCCCCTAACATCAGTAGATCTGACATGAGCAGGGAGCAAAGCCGCTGAATAAGAAACTGCCATCCTGACATCCCTTTTTCGGGGTAAAACTGCCCTTTATCTCACCCAAACAAAAGCATGTATAGTGTTTCTTACAGTCTCAAAATGAGCATAATAGCTGCTGGCAGCAGATCTACTTTCATCATTGTCAAGGGCCCTGTGATTATGTGTGTTATTGGTTCCTGTTGAGGTTGTTACAGTGAAAACCATTTGTGGAAAATTAAAATGAATAAAAGCTTAAAAATCCAGTATCATATTTCATTGTTGTCTCCAAAGGAGTGAAATTAAACTACCTATGTAGGGGAGAAAGCCAAGAGCTCTTGTAAACAGGAACATTTATTTGCATGGAGTGTTTACATCTAAAAAATGCGCTTCATCCTTGATAATTTACCCTGTTTGGGCCCAGGAGAGCTCAGCCATTATTTAAGCATGGAATGATTAATAAACTCTTCTAGCAAAGAAACTTGTGCTGGATTGAAGCACGTGACCATGAGGAAAGCTTCCTGTAGAGTGTACTGACTCTTTGGCAGGCTTTGGCACAGATTAGAAAAGTACCAACTGAACTAGAAAAGTGTCATTAGATGGGGATCATCTGGACTCACTTTCCTGACTTTGGCCTTAACTAGTGTGGGTTGGCATGGAGATAAGTGAAATAAAGGACCAGCCTCCATCAGAGCAGGTCTTCAGGAGACAATCCAGCAGATCCAAACTGCATCATGGGTCCTGGAAAAGCACATGTCTTCAGAAGGTGTAACGGCACTGAAATTCATGTCAGTGATAAAAATCCACAAGGCAGCACTGAAATTAAGAAAGTCTTTACATTTACTTCTTTTTCATGATCAATCAGCAGATGGTCTATAGGATGAAGGGAAGTTTAAGGAGGGTCTTTACCTTTCCCAGTCTCGAATCAAGCTAGAGGAGGCCATGAAGTGACAGAGACATTATTTTTATTTCTTATGATTTTGACATCACTGGTCTCACGGAGGATGATGCTGGCTGCATGTTATTTTTCTTTCAGCCCTTGCATTAGTGGTTCAAAAAGTGTTAGAAGTGGTTCTAAAAGTGTTAGAAGTGGTTCTAAAAGTCTCACTGTGCTAAGCACACACCTGAGGTATTTGTGAGCAGGCCTTTGTCACAGTGCCCTCACACAGTTTTACAACTCCATTTTCTCTGGCCTCCCTGGATTGGCTCATTGGGTTACTCAGGACTGCAGAGCCTGATCAGCAAGGGCAAGACGGCTGAGATGGCACTTGATAAGACTGGAGTGATGTTGACTGGCTGGGGAAAGCGTCCAGAAGAGGTGCTTGGCATGATTTTTGAACTCAGCCTTCCGCCGATGCAGTTTGCTAACTGAGGGCAGAGTTCTGCAGCCCAGATGGTTCCAGCAGAAAGTCTGAGCCCCTGCTCTGAGTGAAGGATGTGCTTGGTGAGATTAGGTACCACAGGGCTACCTAGTCCATGCCTAACCTCTCCAGAAAGAGTTTAGCTGCTGTCTTGTCAACATTTGTCAGCTTTGGCTGTGCGTCACAAGGTTTGCAATGGTCATTGTACTTTCTTTTGCTCTGTACCTTCTCTTCCTCTCTCCCCATCCTGATACTGGGGAGAATTTCTGTTTTATCTGCATTGCTAGGAAGCTGGCAGTTTTGGTATATGGTGACTGACACGTCAATTTATTCATTATGTATTAATAAAAGACATTATGGCCATAACTGTAGTGCAGTATAAGGCCAGCTGCATGAGAGGCAACATTTCTTAGTAAATTCAGCCTTCATTTGTGCTTATAGTTCAAAGGTTCCTACAGGGAAGTCTCAAGACAGAAGTTATCAGTAGATAAAAGAAGGCTTATCTACAGATTTAATTGCAGATAGCCACGTATGGGTAAAGTGGGTATTTTGTAACACAAAACTCAGTTAATAATTAGAAGAGATACGTCCTGCAGGATATGGCAAAACAGTATGAAGAATGGTGCAACGTATGTTTTACTCCACCAGAACTTCCAAGAGCAGCCAAAAGGAAGAGGACATAAGAAAGGCAAAAACCAAAAACCACGGCCAAGAAGTCAGGTGAAAGAGAGATGACTCTACAGAACTAAAAATCACAACAAGGCAGCATAAATATAGAATATTAACATTCACTTCTGGGCTCTGCACATAACGCTGCTGGTAACTGTGAGAGCTGCTGTTAGTCCTTGAACTCTGTTCTGAATGTGTGTGAATGCTGCTGCAGGTATTTAAAATGGAGACAACTGGTCTTTACTGGGGTTTTGCACCACACCAATTTTTGTATTATTACTGAAAAAAAAAGTCTTGGCTATCACCTGAAATCTAGTGTCCTCCTCCTGCAGGTCACTGCAAATTGGTAGGGCAGCTATTAACCCAAAGTGCTTCCAAGTGAAACAGGGCAGGCATTAGAAAAAGGGAATGTTAGTTTCATTCACCTGTTGGAAAGTGGGACACGCAGGGATTATAAGTGTTCCCAAAACCACTCTGGAGGCTGAGTTGGCTTCTGATGACCCTAGAAGCTGTGTGTGAGCCTTGTTTTAGTGAAGAACACCAGGTGGTATTCCCCAGTGAACTATGATGGTGCCTGTAATGTAGGGAGAAAATTCATTGCTACAGAAGAATGGGTTTTTTGGCCTTTTTCTCTCTGTTGCTTTTATGCAAGAGTTCACTTCAACTCTAATTTTTCCTTGAATAGATTTTGTGAGGCTGCAGGCTGACTCAAAAGCCCTCAGCAAGCAGAAGAAAAATGCTAGTGCCAACAGCTCTGTGATAGCCTGTGGCAGCTCAGCAGTGCACTGAGCATCAGAATGGCAGTTTGGGAGCCCAGTGCTGCTCATCTCCACTGCCTAATTGGCAGAAAACTCCATAATTGCTATAAGTCAACAACACTGAGAGTTCAACACAGAAATCAAACAGGGGGGCAAATTAGATGACTGTACATAGCAGGTACACATCGCCAGCAGGAGAGCCAAAGGCTGTGCATCTCACAGCAAGGGAGCTATAAAGCAAGCCCCTAACACATGCACATAACCTCCAGCAGGAAATGGATTGAGTTCCCTGAAAATACTGATGAACAGGGAGTTTGGCAGGTTTTGAACTCCTGGCACGGAGAGCGAGTCGCTAAATAGATAGGGTTAAGAAGTGAGAAGCCTTTGCCTTCTTGTGTAAAGAATTTATGGATACACCTAGGCCTGTGAGGCCAGGCATAGCTCCTCCCTGCTCAAAGAGGAATGCACACCGCCAGCTCTGCTCTATTTCCATTTGCAGGGACCAGAAGGTTTTTAACTAACCTCAGCTAAACTTTGAGAAGTGCCACTCTGTGAAACGCACAAGAAACATCCAAGGTTTATCCCTTTGGATTTACATAACCCATCTAAATGGCCTTCTGCCGAGTCTCTCACACATCCCCTCTGCTGCATCATCTTGTCTCCCACTTCTCTGCAGACTCATAGAAGAGCAGCCAAAACATGAGGGCAGAGTGATTTCAAAGCAGTGGTGCCAGCCTGCCCTATAAATAATGTATATAGATCTTTTGTAGTGGTGAATTTTGCTTCTGAATCATCAGCTGTGTTATCCTTCCCATTCCTGCCTTCTGCTGCAGTCTTCCTGTACCCCTCCTAGAATTAAACTTATGTAAACAGCAGATTTGAAGTGGGGTTTTTGCTACAGGTTCAGCAACTCACTGAATGGCTCCTTCTGCTCACTGACTTCATAGATGAGCAGAGCTCCTTATCCAGGGAACAGGCAGGTTCTTGGAGCTGGTGCTCAAAGATGGCAATAGAGAAGAGGCCTTGAATAATAACAGTGCTGCAGTGCTCAGTGAGAAAGGACATTAAATACAGTTTTTGTAAACAAACAGAACTGTATCCAAGACAAACCTGACCCCAACCATCCATTTTTCCACTTCAGGGGTGAAAAAACCCCAAAGGCTTCAAACACTGGTGAGCGAGAAGTAGAAATGCAAAGACCAAATCAGATATTTTCCTATAAGCCAAAACCTAATTACAACTGATTGCTTAGCATTCTATACCAGTGCAGTGGGATGTGAGCAGCTGGCTGAGATACATGCTTCTGCAGTTCTATTCCTTAAAACAAATGAAAAAGTTCAGGATTTGTAAATTTAAGAGCTGCTGACCCACTAATTTGTTTGTTTTGCTCAAAAAGACAGAAAACCTGCTGGAAGTGTCATTCCAGCTAGGAAAAAAATGATCACTTCAGTAGTTCAGATGTGGGGCTTCCATCTCTGAAATGTCCCTAGAGTGAAAAAAAAAACAACATTCTTAATATAGATAAAGTCTGAGTTGTGTCTCAGTGCGTTTATAATTGTACCAAGCATGCTGATGGCTCTGAAGCAGAGACTAAGTGCATGAGACAGCCCCCATGTCTTCTGTGGGAAAACATAAACAGATACTAAAAGCAAAGGAGGTAATAGGATTAAAAATAGTTCCCTGCAAGCCTCCACCAGCTGAGTGATATTTATATGAAGATGCTTTCCAAATCCAAAAGCACACAGAGGTGTACTTACTGTCACCTTCTCCTTTCCGTCAGTTTGGTCTTGCTGGCTCGCTAAGGCTGAACACAGAGACCAACCAATGCACTTGTCTTTCCAAATGTCCATAGAAGTCACTGTTAGCCAAAGGGATCCAGTTTTTTCTTTTCCTACCCCTTATTCTTCTTTGAGAGGCTGAGCCTGTTGTTGATCATCCTTGCATCAGAGGAACTGAGATACTGGGATCTGAACTGAGCTCTGTACTTGTGTCTTATGAGTTTATAATGGCTCATATTTTTGGATGCCAGTGTCATAGAAGGAGTTCAATTCTCAGACAGCAATAGACGGAGCAATTCATAACTGAGGTGCATTTCCTGCAATGGTAATAAGCAGTAGGGAGGCACTGTAACAACCCAACCTACTTGCACATAGATTCTGTCCCTCCCCAGCAGCAACAGGGAAAACTCCCTCTCTTAAAACTGTAGAGGTTGGTTCCTTTTCTTTTTCAAGATGGTGCAAAGCAACAGCTCAGGGGGAGAGATGCTCTGGATTGCTGAGCTCTTCCTTTTCCTTTCTTTATCTTTTGTTCAGACAGTGCTGGCCATTGGCGAGGCAGGATGGAGAGTCCAGAGTAGTACTGGCTGGCTGCTGCACCCTGGTAGAGGCCTGATGGATTATGGGGTGTCCCTCTGCCTGCCCAAACTGCCAGTGCTAGGAGCACTGGCAGCATGGGGACAATGCACTGGTGATCTCCGTATCCTTTCTTTTGTACCTCCATGCCCTTGGATTTTTATATGTTCCAGGCTGGCATTGGTCCCTGAGCAGTGAGTATCCTAGTTTGGCTGAAGCCTCTAAGATAACACAGTTCATATACAAACAATATTGTTGATGAATCATGCCCACTTAATGTCTTGCAGGACTTGACTCCACTGGCCCCACTGCTGCTGTTCTGTTCCCCAGCAACCACACAGGTTCTCCATAATTTCTATCACTTTCACTCCTCCTGGTATTTTGTCCCCTGAATGCTGAGTTCCCCCCATCTATCCCAGGAGCTGGCGGGCATCTGGGTTACCTGGATACAATTGTTTGCAACACATTCCTCCACTGACTCTTCCATTCTCCCTCAACCACATTGGATCATTAATGAGTCTCTTACTTGGGTCATTAACTATTATTTTTGCAGAAGCTCAATAGAACATTGCTTATTTGAAGGTTCATGTTCCTAGATGAAAACATAAGTTGTTGCTAAAGCTGAAAACACTAACAAGGTTTTCTTTTCATGTTCTTGATACATCTGCCAGTAAGCTGAACAGACCCATGGCATTTCCTTGCTGCACTTCCATTTGTTTCTCCAGCTCAGTCCTCATCACCACTGTTGGACTCTTCTTGGGAAGAAACACCAAACCTAATGAAACCTAATTATTAGAACACTATTTAAGATAAGCTCCTCTTTCTAATGACATAAACCTTCCTTATCATATATAGCTGTGCTTTCCTCAGGCATTTTCTAGCAGTGATTCTTTCAGCCACAAAAGAATAAAGCTTCAAAGCACTGTGATTGAAAGTGTGCCAAGCTTTATTGACAAGGAAGCATCAAGGCTTTGGAGAACTATGAAACAGAAGCCTATAGAGAAAGAAATACATTATGTATAAGAAGATATTCTAGAAAATACCCAAAGGGAGAATCTAACTAGCCTTAAACAACTGTGACAGACTTTCAGCTTCAGCGCCTATATTTCTGTTGAAATCTGGTGAAGAGAACTGATCAAGAAGCTGAAATCAGTGAAAGACAACAATTGACAGGTTTCACACAATGAGAGCCTCTGTATAAAGTCAGACAACTTGAAAAAGGAAAGAAAGACAGGTAAAAAATGTGGTTGCTTATTTTCCGTTAGAAATTTGTAAGAATGGGGTTTTTAGACTTCCTAAAACTCAGAGGGAAATGTGGAACTGCCTAAAGTTAATAGATGCATAGAAACAAGATAAGTGTCAGAAAATGGGAAATTTCAGCCTGGCTGTCTACATATATATGGTAGGCTAAGAGCCAGCAGGTACCAGAAAGACTTGGAGGTCCAAATGTACTCAAGACATTGACAAAACAAATAATTTCAAAACAGAAAGAGACCAGTCTTTTACTGACAACCTAATTTATACACTGACAGCCTCAAGCCCCTCTCATACAGTTCAAATCCTTGAGTGATCTTACACATGCTTCAGTTTGGGGCAGTCACAGGTATCTATGCTTTGCCTGGATGCTACAAAGATTTCAATTACCTACTTCCACTAAGGAGCTTATTCCCCTACAATTACCTTAAAAGCATGGTGAGGGTATTGATTCACAGTACAGTTTAATCCATCCCAGAAGACCACTCCCAGCATCCCAATACAGAGCCTAAACCAGCGATAGCTTAGTCATGCTTTTCCAAACAATAAAGAAAATAAGTGGTTTAAATTCTAGCAAAGCTGCAAATGCCATCATTTTAACTTGCACTAATGGGGGCCTCTGGTGGTCTAGTGGTTAGGGTGCAGGACTCTCACCGCAGGACTCTCACCGCAGGACTCTCACCGCAGGACTCTCACCCGGGTTCGATTCCCAGCCCCCCGGGCAGATGGAGCTCGTTAGCCCTGTAAGGCAATCCATCTAAGAGAAGGTCACTCTAAACAAACTTACGTCCTGAGACCCTCACTGCCACTGTCCAAGTTTGCTTGGCCCCGGCAGATGAACCTCAGGATTAAAGGGTGGGCTCAGTTCAGCGCACGCTGTGTCTCACCTAAAAAATCCACTGCGCAGGCTCGAAGGGTTAATGACCTTTCCCAAATCTTCGCTCGCGAAGACTGGCCATTATTATTATTAACTTGCACTAATATAAAGAACATTTGTTTTCCAAGAAATGTTATTGACTCATCACAGCTTAAATCCCACTGTGATCTGCTTGGACCCTTTTTTTCCTCATCCACAATATTTTCCGTGTCCTAGAAGAAGACCCTTTTAAGGAATGCCCTTTCCATCTATGAAATCTGTAGGCTGAGGCAGCTGTTGGCTTGTTCAACCCCTCTCCACAACTTTCTCAGTCCCAGTTCCCAGCACTTTATGCCAAGTTTGACAGAAGTCAGCCTAAAGCCCTGCCCCTCCACACTTCTTCAGATAGTCCTGATGGATAGATCTGTTCTGATGAGTAAAGCAACATCTGCTTATCTCTTCATTCATTAAAATTCATCTTTAAGTGCTTCACCTCCGAAGTTCTCCAAGTTAGACCTCTAACCTTGCTTTTCTAAATATATTTTTTAAAATAATTGTCCCCAAGGAAGGGGCTAGAGCCCTTCTGTTTCCTTCAGTCTTTCCTAGCCAAAGCATCACCTTTTTCAGCAGGTCCTGGAGGACAGCTACAGGGGCCTCTCCATACAAATCCCTCTGGTTCCTAAAACAGTCCCATTGGGGTTCCCAGCTCACTCCACAGGAGGGCTGAGCTACTTTTTGTGTTCTTCTGGATCTTGTCCTGTGGGACACCCCATGAAAGAGGAACTACTGGAGCTGCTCTCTGGCTTTAGCTGTCCTAATGCTACACCCCAGTGACATTGTAAAATGAAGCATCCCATGACACTGTCTTTAAGCTGCAAGGAGCCACATTCAAATTACCTCTTCTGTCCCTGTTAGTAAAGTCCCAAACAATTGTTCAGGAAATGCTTTTGCAAAAATAGCATTTGGATAGTTTACACACTACATTTCCATCTGGAGCAGATCTTTTTTCAGCAGTTCCAAACACACAGATATGTAATGGAGAATACTGTCATGGCTTGAATAATGGCACCACTGAGCAGAGAGCAAAACTCACTAAGTGATGAATCCCAAAGAGTGCTGAGCCCTCAAGGTCCAATTTTGCAAAGCTGTTAAGCATGGATGTACGTTGTTTTAAGCAAGCTGCTGTTGTAGCACCTTGCAAAATTTATTGTTTGTACTCTGACAATACATATCGATTCCTGGGATGTGCAGAGCTGAAACAGTTGTTACAGAAAGTACATCTAGAGCATTAGATCTGGAGCTTTGTATCTTGGCTCATCTCTCCAGCCAGTTCATCTATCCAGTCTCTCTACCTCTGTTCATCAGTATCCTGCCTTGCTTTTCAAGCAAAACTTAGTAAAGCATCTGAAAATTGAATGGATTCTATGATCACACCTAGGGCCCCTGAGCTCCACAGTCACTACCTCAGGAAGCATTTGAGAACCCATTTGTTTGTGCAAACCCAGTATCTGCTTTTGGTTTATGAGGCACAACAAACTGAGTCCAAGTCTACATCAAAATGTAATGAGTGAAGCAACCTTTAATTCACCAGAGTAAACTCATCAGTATATGAACTCTGAGGAAGTCGGTGGAATTCTTTGGCTGCAGGCTGCTGGGGCCTTTGCAGTAGCACAGGACTCTTCATGTTTTATGTGCTGTAACAACCAAAGGTAACTCACTAAAAATCTCAGCTGTCTGGAGTTATCAGATTTTAAGAGTTAATACAATTTCTGCACTATTTCCTGCTGTAATTTCCAGCTAGCATGACTTAAAACATGAAAAGTGGCACAAAATTGAGAGAACCTATTTAAATGTATTAATTTAATCTTGTGCTTTTTTTATAAATCCCATGATTTCTTCTTCTGGACTGCTGGATTGGTCAGTGCAAATAACCTGGCAGATCCCGTGATTGTCAGTGTTCACACGTCAGTTCCGATGTAATTTAATCACAGTCATGGTATTGAGGTGACATAGCAGCAAACTGCATTTTAGATCTGCTCCTTCCTTGCAAATGGACAAAACAGCAGTGTTATGCTGGGATCATCCCAAATCCTGCAGTATGGCTGTCTCAATGTGGACTGGCTTTGAGCAATGACTGTCAGATAATACCAGACTGGGGTTTATCAAAGGCTGCTGGAAGCCAGCTCAGGGCAAGGGAACACCCTTCCCAAGTGCCCCTAGCAAGTGCCTCTAGCAAAACACAATTGGGGGTCTCCATTCCCACAGAATACGAGCTTTTCTCCCATCAGCACATTGGTGTTGGCTCACAGGCACAGCAGACAGGCAGTTGTTTCTGTACCTTGAGGTGTGTACAACTCTGCTCTTATGCTTGGGCTTTGCATTCTCTTTATGAAGGATGGGCCCAAGGACAGTTCTAGTCCCCAGGCACAGCCTGCTGAACACCTGGGGAAGTGACATGTCCAGGGAAATGGCTGGTGACAAAACCCCGCCATTTTCCCCACCTCCTGTCCCCCCTCACTGGTCAGTGCTCCAGAGTGAGCGTTTTCATGCCCAGAGGAAGACTCTCTCCAGTGCCAGCAACTTCATTCTCATGGGCAGAAGGCCAGGTCCTCACTGTGATGACAGCAGGGCTGTTCCCTGCCCAGAGACCCCACTCACTGATGTCCATGTTGTCCCCTTGT
Organism: Lepidothrix coronata; assembly: GCF_001604755.1. NCBI lineage: Eukaryota > Metazoa > Chordata > Aves > Passeriformes > Pipridae > Lepidothrix > Lepidothrix coronata. The sequence goes on along the minus strand of NW_016690265.1, from coordinate 2,473,841 downwards.
CCCCCCTCTCACAGGTGTCAGTCCAAGGCTGTACAAACAACACCCGGTCTAGGGCACATGAAACAGTGCTGTCAGTTCTGTACACCGAAGTACAGCCCTGTGGAAGGTTGGTTCTCCTCACTGGGTACCCCTTGGAATCTTGTGCTTTAGAAAACTTCTGGGGCCTGTCACATCTCAGGCATGTTTATGTGTATCAAAGATGTGCAGAATATAGTTGGTGTCAAACATAAAAAAGAGATTTTGGGTTCTGAGTTTTTTTTAACCAATTCACATATACTGTAGCGTGCTTTTGTGCACTACAAAGGCTGCAGCACTTCTTGCAGTGTTCACCATTCTGCTCTCTATGCTCAGTGCTCAGCCAAGCCACCACAATCATCCTACAAAACCTCTCCCTGTCAAGGATGTCAGGCATTCATGGCATCAGGCTCACCCTCCCAGCCTCCGTGTGTCAGAGCACTTTGTCAGAGGGTTGTTCTCCGCAGAAACAGTCAGTCACCCAGGCAGTAGGAGCTGGATGCTTTCTCCAGGCTGGCAGTGACTGGGAGAAGTATATGGGCATCCAACTGTTTGCCAGTCTCAGCCTGAAAACCTCACACTGGCTGATTTCAAACTATGAATTTGATGATAAAATTCCTGGCATGGTGTACATGAGCTATCAGGTGACCTTAAATGAATAAACCACAAGTCTAAATGGCAATTGATTATAGGAGAATGTTCTAAGTGAGGGCAAAACAGTTAAAACTTTACTCTATTTCCAAACTTTATGAGTAGTGTATGGAGAACGAAGGGGTGTTGGACTGCTTTTGGTGTTGAAGAATGCTGAGACCAGCCTGACCCAATAATCCCAAAGTTAAACATTCTGAGAATATGAAGAACAATGTTTCCTGACAGAAACTGGCACCAGTGAGGATGTGGCACACAAAGGTCCTGATAAAGGAACCAACAAATGATAATTTGTCTAAAGCTGCTGAGCTAACAGCTGCTGAGCTGGCACAGCTGGCCTAGCAACATCTGACTGATAGTGTACTATACTAGTAGCTGCAGCTACCTACCTTGTGTAGTAAATAATTATGATTAGGGTCTTTTGGTCTAACCATTTTCATTATAGTCATACATAGAATAAATAATTTATTATATTCATATAAATATATTTGATTTGCCACCCTTAATCCCATGGGACAAAGTGGTACAAAGGTTCAGTTGCATCTATATAACCCTTTAAACACAGACCATTGACTCGGTCTGGGTTTAAGATTGGATCCAGTCACATCTAGACTCCTCTCTGAGAAGGAGTTTAGAAAGCAAGGGGGTCCTTTCTGCACCTCGTGACTCAACAGGAGGGTTTCTCTGATAAACTTTGTCCAAAGCTTCCATTCTGCTCTCAGCACTGATCTTGAGGAGGCAATACAGAAAACTTGCTCACATGCCACCTGCAATGAAAATTTTAAATGGGCATGGTGTAAATCAGACCTCAGGTCAAATGGAAAACAGCTAAATGCATTTTTCCCAAGTTTATTGTATTTGTCTTCCCAGCCTTTTGCTACCCATTTAGTTTTTCTTTTTTTCTCCACTGCTGCATGTTTGTACTTGCTGTGAGAGAGCTGGCCAAGGTCCAACACTTACTAAATCCATTGAGGGAATTCATTTACATCCAGATCCTGATCATCTCAAGAAATTTTTAAATGAGACAAACCCAAACTACATCACAATAAAGTTGGGTTTTTTTCAGTTATATAGCTGTATGTATGGGAAATAGTCAATTATTTGCAATGAAGAAGGTTTTAAATTTTGCCACTTCTCCTTGGCTTTTGTTGTGGGGGTTTTTTGCACAACAGTGAAGTATTCTGCAGTCCATAGAACTAATTCTTCAGAATTATTTCACAAATTCAAAATCACAATTATTCGATGTGTTATTGGGCATGGAGTACTTTTCTGTTAAAGGCAATACACAACAGTCTGTTTAGATACAGAAGGTCTTTGAACAGAAATCTATAACCCTCTCCTTCGTCCTCCTTTGTGAATATTCACAGAATAACCTTGGTATTTCCTTGCTGTTGCACATCTTGGTACTGAATCTTCCTAATGTGTTCCTTTGGGAAAGGAAATATAAGAAGCATAGTTCAGGCAGATGCATTAGAAATGTGGACCAGAATTTGAAATAAAGTTTTTCATTAGTTTCGAAGTAGGAAAATAAGTGATTTTATAAAATGGCATAAATATATAACACTTCTTTATTTCCTGTATAATTATCCAAATGTTAGCTAAACAGGCAATAATTAGACAGATAGTAATTTTTTCTATCTTTGATATTAGAAGACATACTAGACTATAGAGTACACAGAGCTATGATTCTACTGATTTCACCTTAAAACAATTGTAACTCGAGGATTTTTCTGTTTTCATACTTAAATTATGTTTGCTTTTAATACATCCCCAAGTGAGACACAGTGGTCTGCATTTTTCTTATGAAAAGAGCATTTCCCCATTGATGAACTTGGACGACAGAGATGGCAGAGGAAACATGGCCTGTACCTCAAAGCACAGGAGTGGCAAAACTGTATCAAGGCTTGAGAATTTCTGCTCTCCAAATTCCTCTTCAGGCTATACTGTACTTAACTGCTACTGATGAGCTTTACATGCTTTACAGTCTGCTATACATTCAACTCCCACGCACACCTTAAGTAGAGAAATAGAGGCACAGTTTCTTAATCAGATAAAAAGAAAAGGAATTAAACATCAGGGAAAACGGACTTGTTATCATTATCGTGTCTCTGGAAAAAAAAAAAAAGTGTAGATCCACATTTTTACCTCACCTTTTTCATTGATTTATATGGAATGAAATCTGATGTAAAGACAATCCGTCCTCCTGAGATTTCTCATTCTGCCCCCATCTATAATGTACAGACCAGTAAAACCAACTGTTAGAAAAACCAGATATATTCAGTAATCAGTGCTGCAGGCACCATCTATCTTTAGTACCTTAATGCTTTTAAGATGATGAAATACCTTCTGCACCACTATCAAAAGGCTAGGCTTTTGTTTGCTATTTCACATGGTCAGTACTTAAGCTATGGATAATATTTAATCTTGAGCTCGTGATCATCTTGAGAAGCAAAATTTAAAGGATCAAATTTGTTAGCAATCAGTCCCCTGTTCTGCATTTCTAGGGACAGGGCATGGGGACTTCGCTGTCTTCAGGAAAACCTTCTACAGCATGGTAAGGGAACTGCAGGCAATCTGAAAGGCAGTTACTTTAGACACACAGATTAAACACAGATTTAACACTACTGTGTTAGTGCAAAACAGGCCTGGGGCACCTCTTGTGGTTTCCAATGAGGTGATGAAGATTCCCATGTGGCCATATAAGGGTAGAATTTGGGCCAGTGTTGCTGAAACAGTTCTGATAATGATTTCAGCATGAATAGAAATATGATACAGAGTCCAAAGTATGCACTGAGACAAGCCAGGCTGAATAAAAGGTCCATAATTTACTGGAGTCTTCTCTGCAAAGAGCTACTGTATGGAAAACATAATGATGGATGTAGTGAACTGGAGCTTTAATAATGGGCATTTATGAACATATCAATGTTAATTCTTCTTTATCTGCTAGGGACAGCTCAGGGATGGAGTAAGTGAGAGAGGTTTGAGGCAAGTGGGCTCCTGTGAAGTCTACCATGTGCTCCAGCCTCCTCAAGGATGATGACAATGATTAAATGATTATCTAACAGCCACCTTGTGTTTTTCATTCCTTCCCTCTGGAGTTCAGGAAGTTAGTAACTTCAACTTGTTTCTAGCCACATGCATAGAAAACATAAAATGAGCATATAAGCTTGTCCCCATTGGACCAAAGGCCCTTCCATTGTGGGATCCTTCTCCAGCAGTCAACAAATTATCATGAGCATATTGGGGAAAATTCCTTCCTTTGCCCATGTGGAGACTCCGAGTGCATGTTCTGAACAGAGCACCAAGGCCTGTTCAAGGCAGAACCTGAATCAGACACTGGAAAATCACAGTGACTTTTCAGCAGTTTAGCAGATAGGCCCATCCTCCTTCATCCATTGTAGTCTGAAATTATTTATTTAAAATGTTTAATGGAGCAAAAATCAGGCTAAATATTTTATACATATATGCATATTATACATACATATATATATTTGCGATTTATATTAGTTTTCCACTTCTATTTAATTTTTGCTGCCAAGAACACTCTTTAAGTGAGGGCTGCCTTTCTCCTTAGCTAGTAAAAGCACCTACAAATTAATTTCCCCTTAATTTTCAAATCAGCAAGTACCAGTTTGTAGAAGATGCTTCCGGCTCTTCCATATTTTCTTTGGGAATAAGCGCAGCACAAAGCCCTCCCTGAGACTTTCCAGCTTCTGCACAGCTTCACCTGGGGAACACAGGGATTATTCAAAACCAGCTCTTCCATCTGCATTTCATTGTACATCTCTCAAAAGCAGGTTCTTTTACACCAGTGCACACAGTATCTCTGTGCTCCCCTTTTCAAATCCTGTCTCTGGTACCGCTGTGCTGGCTTTGTCTGCAGCACTGCCCTCATGCGGAGTGATTGCAGCCTCTGCTCACCACACACAGCACATAAATCCTTAGGCTGCAGCTCTGGAATCTCGGTCAGGAGCACTGATTTGCCAGGAGCTCAGCCAGGCTGCAGAAGGAAGGTGTCTCTTTTCCCTTCCACACTTGCTCCCCTTCTCTCTCACTCACTGAGTTGTGGCCAGGGAAGGACTAAGAAGAACATTGTTTTAGGCAAGGGGGTCTTTGTCTGCCAGGAGAGGCAAAGGTAAAATTTCTGACTTGTACTGGTTCCAAAGAGAAAACATCCCTTATGCTTTTCTGCCTCACAAAAGGCACAACAGCCTCAGAACCTTCCTGCTCTTAAATTACCTTTGATCTAAACTGGGATTCCTGTCGGCCTCCTTCAGCTCAGCAAGTGCTTCCTCTCTTCAGAGTGAGATCTGTCTGCTGGCAGCAAACAGCCACCAAGAGCCCCCTCCACTAGACCCATTGCTACAGGGGGAGGTCTTGTCTCTGGGAACCAGCCTAGGGCAGGTGAAGAAGAGGGCACAGAAACTACATGGTCACTCTTAAAGGAACTACCTACACACTTTGTAACTATTGCTCAGAAAACAGGGAATGCATATTGGATGCTCAGATCATCCAGGAGTTACCTACAGACTAGTTCTCAGTACAAAGACGTAACTGGCTTTTAAATATGAGATTTCCATCTGGAAAGGGTATTCCACGGGAATTTAAGAGTATTCCACACAGTCCATTCACTAACTAGATTCAGCTAACAATCATATTATTGATCTTTGATGTTACCTATCAGGATTTTTCATTGCTAGCAAGATAAACTGTGTCCCCGTCTTTCAGAATAAAATCCAGTAATGTCTTCAGAGAGTTGTCCTGAGACTCAGCTCAAAATTACTAACTTGGAATACACACAGAATTACACCCAAAGAAGGCACTGGCTCAGGTATGAGAAGCTCTGGAGATGTGGAAATCATTACCAGGATTTCTCCATCACCTTACCTACCCAGGGATAGCACCATGTTAATGGTTATAGTGATTATACCATTTCTCTTACAGGGAGGACTTGGCTGTGCATTTTACAGGTTACCACCTACACTCCACCTTGTGTACAGATGCCACTTGCCCAGGTCTATCAGCAGCAGCTCTGCACCAAAAGAAAAGAAGACACAGCTTGGTTTCAAAAGGTCATGAGAACTGCCTTGGCTCCACAGCAGAAAAGTGCTGGAACTGATGTGTGGGAAGAGAGAATTTCTGCTTTAAGGCCTCCTGCAATTAAATCCTTTTGCAAAATACACAGTTTCTTCTAGAAAGTGAAGACTTAAGGGGTTTGTGAATTTAAATTAACTTCATGAGCAACAATAAATTGAAACTATCTAGCTCCATTTTTTTCTTCATGCTATCTGGAAATTATAAAGAGCCTTACCACAATCACCAAGTACAGAGTATGGGGTCCTTAAAAAAGCTCACAAAAATCATTGCAATACTTTTAATTTCAAATAAGACTGAGTTTGATTTTATACTTTGGAAAATACATTACTAAATTTAGCCCAAATACAAGATCTCTTTATTTTTGTATTCAAAATAGCATTTTTTTCACTGTGGATTTTCCACCTAATTAAAGACCAGATATTTATTATTGCATAAGCACTATCATTTTTTCGAATCAGTAACAAAGCACACCAAATACTATAATGCATCTTGCCCTTTTATTGTATTGTATTATAGACAAAGAGGAATACATACAGAATAATTACTGCCATCACAACCATAAAGTTGCAGCATCACTCTGATCCCTTTGGAAGTCTGAGAACATCCACTTGACATTCTTTCCACCTTTTTATTGTAACAAGCTGTATATATGAAATATCAGCAGTGAACAACTGTTTTTCTAAATAAAAACACAGACAAAAAACCCAGTGCTTGTTAAGAGGACTTTGCAAGATTCTTTAGGGTACCAGCAGAATAAACATGCAGAACAGCAATACCAAACCACAGACACACTGCCCCCCAAAAAAGTTGAGCTGTGATGGAAAATTCACAGGTTCAGTGCTGGAACTCCATCTCCTGCAAAAAGCCAACTCAAAAGCTGTATGTTACTTGAGTTCAAATCTAAATGGGAGGAAAGTAATGTAAGGTTGGTATTTTGCAAAAAAAAAAAAGTGTTAAACCTATTGTTTTATTTGTACAGTACAATATGGTCTATGACAAGAACCTCTGTTGCTTCCCATCAGTCAGTGACCAGTGCCACAGTGGAGTGCAATGCCACCAGAAGAGATGTGCTGCTGTGTCACGCTGCTTCTCTTGTACACAGTCCAGGTGCTGATGATCTATAAAAGGCTTTGCTAGAATACTACAAAGGACAAAGCAAATTTCCTCTTTGAAATGTAGGTGCAAGGAAACTGAAAACCACATGCCTTTCAAACAACTTTGGCAAATTATATTGTAATACAATCCCTTGTGTTATTGAGTATGACTGCATACAAAATAATAAGTTTTCAGTGGGTCACAGTTCCCTATTTCCCTGTGCCTAATGTTGTAGATAAAACGGGAGAGAAGCAGTTTGGAAACATGCAGCAGATAGCTTCCATCCTAACTTGCTGATCAGGCTGACAGCAAAAAATCAAAAATATCAGCCACTCACGAGAAGACAGACATACTAATAAGAATTAGTAAAATGACTTTGAAAACCATTCTTGTTGTGTTTGTATAAAAGTGTCTAGCCTGTACATTGATGCTCAAGCAGATACATAAATCTTTACTTTGGGTATGTTATATTAAGCCCTATCAAAAATCTATTATTGTCAACAAGAACTTTCCACGTGGTCAGTTCCTGCTCTCCTCCACAAAACAAAGGAAAAAAGGAAAACAATGAGAAAGGATTGCTATTCTTTTTTAAAGAGTAACAAGGCGCAATCTTGTCATCTACTACTACTACTACACTACTTAAATTATTTTGTTCTCTCTTGTCTCACACTGACTCCAGCAGGAATATTAATAGCATCAGCACTGGAACCCACCGTGATGGAGTGCAGAGTCCATGCAAGAGCTACGGAGCATTTTGGTGGAATTTGAATATTTCCCAAAATACAGTTTGCAAGAGACTCCTGGGCAGGCAGGCGTTGTGTACACTCTCTGCCAAAACTCTCTGTAGAGGCCAGTTTGAGTGGTTCAATCCAGCATGTGATTTGCTTAATGAAAGACACTTCTCCAGAAGATTTTGGCAGACATAATCAGTTCAGTTGCCAGGCAGTATTCATGTGATTACAAATGTTACTGATCACATTATATACTTAATAAATCTCTCCAAACAGATCACAGCTACTGTGTGGCTCTGAAGAAATTAAAATTGTGAGACAGATTACTGTGTTTGCCATGCACTGGACTATTGATGTGATCGGGAACACATCCCTTCCTTGGATTGCCAAGCAGTCACTGACAACTATTAATTTCTATATAAAGCCAAGTCTGACTGTTTGTAAATGTTTAGCTATGCACCATGGCAAAGTAGCTTCCTTTTCATGTTATTCTTCCATAAATACATTAAAGAATTCAACTCCACCGACTTTCACAGGTCTATGGCAATCCACACGAGACAAGGGGTTGGCCTGAGAGTCCAAGGAAAATTTTTGGCTTGAAATACCAGAAAAGCAGGATGCTATCCTTGCATAAAACCCATGAGCGAGACTTTGGCACTGTTTCCTCTGTTGATGTTTCAGCAGATGCAATATCACATACAGTAATGATAAACCACATCAAAGCAAAACTGATTTAATTGAGCTATACCTATGATTTGATAAAAATGATTTGATAAACTGTTTTGATAAAAATGGTTTTCCTTATGGTGGGGCACAACTTGCACTCTGTATCTTCCTGTAATTTATTGAACAGCATTTTAAAAATGAATAAATGTCCACTGGCCAAATCCCAGTGCTCATTTCAGTGTATTGCATGAAAGCAATCACACAGGCCTCTCTTTTCCGCTCTCAAGAGGAGGGTTTCTGTCTGAAAAAAAAAAACCAACAAACAACCATGAAATCAAAGAACTGAATATATCACTTTAAAAGAGTATATAATTGATTAGATCTAATCCCTCCGCACAGCTGTAGCCAAGGTGCTTTGCTGAGTGAAAAATCATAGTTATTAGTGCTGGTTTTCATCCAGAAAAAATGATGAAATAAGTGTATTCAGAACTGAGATGCAGGGAAGGTATTTTTATAGTTTGAATGTTTTCATTTTCACAGTTAACTTCTACGGAGTAGGCTGTCAAAATTATTAAAGTGTCCCTTATAAATGCTGAGAAAAATTCCACTTTTGACTGCACTGCTCTTAATTCCGTCGTGGTGATTGATGGCTTCCTGTTGATGATGCCTTCAGTACTGTGTAATTTAATTGCACCAGATAGCATGTGCTGAGGTGCCAGTTGTGCTCTCAGTTACACTGCTGTTTCTCTAGAATAACTCTGAGTTCAATCCAGCTGTCAGTCTAACCTTGTTGTCTGAAACCCGTAATCTTTCAGGGCAGATCTAGGCTTGGGTATGTGGTTCCTATTTCAACCTGAGTTAATTTACTGACAATTGCCTTATTACTAACTCCATTTGGACCCATGCCCCCAGAACTCCATCAAAAGCTTGAAAATTATTCTCTATGTACATAATTTAAAATTACTTGCTGTAATTGGAACACCTTAGTGGAAAAGCATCTCCAAGCTTCTTTCTCTGAATCCGGGGGAAAAAATTAATTTCAGATCTTCAAAGGTATTTAAGTATCATTTATTTAATTGTGATCAAATAAGTACTTTGTGGGTCCTAGTCTCACTTTTTTGAGATAAAAAGAATGGATTTCTCAAACGGCACCATCATTTCAGAAGCTGAGTTTCTTGTGAGACTCAAAATTGTTGGTGCAAGCAACTCACACCAGCAAGCGCAATTGTGACTGAAGAGAACCTTCCTCCTGAGCATATCTTGTGGTTTTCATCGCGTGGTCTGCGGTCCCTTAAGCAGTTTGCAGACTGACTTTGAAGAGTTTCTTGAGGGGAAAAGAAAAAAATGTAGTGGGCTTGAATTCACCGTGAATGGGTTTCCCATCTGCACTGCAAAAACCCATTAAAGGTTGAAAACCACTTGTGAACAAATTATCTCAAAGCTCTTGAAACAACAAGGTTTTCAGCCTGCTCGTGTTTCTCTGACCAGATACCTCCTGATAAATTAGACACAGCAAAGGGTTAATTAAGAAAGAGAGTTTCCAAAGGAGTAGCTGGGCACTCCTACAAGGGTCCTGCTTCACCAAGCTTTGCCCTGCCTGGCCAGCAGTTCCCCCTCTCTGCTACTCATTTCTTGTTCTCAGACTGCAAACCTGTGCAGGGAGAGGTTGTTTCAGAACTGCTTTCCTTTTCCTCCACAGCCCTCTATCCTTTTCAACTCAAACTTTTGACATCCACCTTTGCATTAAAGAGGACTTGTTCGGGTTCCTTGTCTGCTTTCACTTATCGGCTTAGCGCCATGGCAGGCCTTTTTAAACACTGCTCCCTGCTCCTACAGTGGAATCTTGGATGAGTGAATGCCCTCATTGTTGGGAGCCCAGGAGAAATCATAGAATCATCTTAACATCAAACAGGCTTATTGGATTTCACAGTAATGCCTACAAGCTGTCAGTGCTACCACAAACCCTGCCTGGGTGTCACTCAGGACTATTTACAGGCAGGAAGAGCAGCTCTGGAAGCACACAATTGTCAACTGAAAGAACTGTGAAAGAGAAGCACCAGTTACAAAAATTAATTGTGGCTTTGATGGCATTGGCAGAGGAATCACATGCAGGAGCAGTCCTGCATTGGGCTTGCCCTTGTAACAACAATTTCCAAGACTGAGGAGTAATTGAATGAAGATATTTGTATGCAAAACTTGAGAAACTGTAGTTGGTCATCATGAGCCAAGCACTGGTGCTGGAGGAAGGATATGGAGGGTCTACCTTTCAGAGAACAGAAGGTCACAGGGTACCATCTGTAGGGCCTTGGCTGCTGTATTTCATTTAATGCTGCATCATTCAATAATTTGTATTTAACTAAAGCAACTCTTCCAGAAAGCCCTCCAGAGTCTCAATGCAAAGGCTGGGAAAGGTGTACAGTAATATACCCTCTCTTTACTAGTAGTACTAAACTCTGACAGTTGTCAAAGGGTGGGTGGTATTACAAACTACTGGTTATGTTTGTTTTGTGATGCACTGTTCTTATGTCCCTTGTTCTGTAAAACTGGGAGCTGCCTGAATTAGTGCCTTGGCATGTCAGGCCTGTCCAGCTCCTCACAGAAACAGAAGCTTATCTTGTGGTGCTCTGGGATCAGCTTCTCCCTTTATATTCTGCTTCACTTCTTACAAGACAGTGCTGCTCTCTGATGGACTGTATTCTTACTCCACTCTCCAGAAAGAACAGACCTCATAGACACATCTGAATATCTCTGTAAGTGGGATTAAGGAACTGTGCTGCCTCTATTAAATTCAAAAACATCTTTTCCCACGTAAAGTCTATTGACTGTATAAGAACCAGCACAGCTGCAACTGCACCTGGTCTTGACATGTAATGTGTAGGTACAAAACATGTCAGCTGAACCTAATCCAAACAGGTGGAACTCTGCTATGCACCAGAACAGCCCAGCACAGCTGCTGGAGGTAAAGGCCCTCTACTGACACTTTACCACTTAAGGGTTATTTATTACATTAGTGCATGGGAAACTTTTGTAATGTAACCCACACTCGGAACTCTGTCCTAATCAGTTGGCTATCATAGCCCAAGAAAGCTACAGTCACTCCAACCTTACTGTGTAGGGCCCAACTTGATTGCCCAAGGTCACAGGAAACCAGAGGCAAAGCAACATAATTGCCCTTCTGTGTTATGGTTTGAGACACTTAATTGATTTATATCTCTTTGATTGGCTCTGCTGTGAATGACAATTGGAGCTGAGTGTGATTTTACAGGAGCAAGGGGCCCTTCTCACTTCTCAACAGAGATAGCCTTGCTCAAAGGCACTGGGCAGGCTCCTAAAGGAACTGGGAGATGTAGCTGTGAACTGGTTTCACTCACCACAAGTTGCCTTGTGGGCATAGAGCTTTAGGGGAGGAGGGGTAGGACAAGACATGCATGAAGGGACTTTATTAGAGGTGAGAGACCTCCTGCCTCTTGCAAGCTTCAGATAGCACGGGAGCCACTGTAGTAACTCCTAGCCCAGTCATTTTGTGCATATTTATGAACCCACATATGTATGAATTGCTAAAATCAGGGCATTTAACACACCCTCATTTTGTTCATTGAGACCTGCAGCACAAGACTGACATGTGAAGTGGCAGAATGCCCTATGTGCTGTCACAAACACCTGAGAAAATGTGCTTCCCCCTTTTTCACGGAGTATTGATCCATGAGCAAGGAGTACATGTGCTTCCCTTTCCTCTGCCAGCCCTGCCTGCCACCTTCTCACTCTCCTGTTCACTTTCTGCTCCTGCCCAGTGAATAGCCAGTCCACAGCTCAGAAGCAATGTTGTGAGGCAAAGAGTAAATTCTTGTTCTTCTCTCCTTCATACATCCTCTTTCCTTCTCTATTTGGTGCAGGGACTGTCTGAGGTAATTCTTTAGCCTGTTATGCAAGAAGTCAGACTCAGACTAGATCATTGTTAATGAACCGCTGCAGACTGTGAAAAATAATCTGTGCTTGGTATAAACCTATTTGCTGAGATGGGAGTGAGTCAGCAGAGATGTCATGTCTGCTGTACACAGACAGGCAAACCTGGCCGCTGGGAGATAAAGGCTAAGTGAAAGCACTTCTGCAGGAACACATACCCGTGTGTCTAGGTTATATGCCGTCTTCTTTAGATCCTGCAACGCCCTCTGCATGAACTCGAACGCATGGCAATCAACACAGGGACGGCCTGGGAAAGGAGACAGAAGAAGACATCACTGCCACAGCACGAAATTTGGAGTGTAGCAGTACAGAGGTGAATTGTAATGCCAGGAGAAACCCCATTTTACCAGGCAGCTACACCTGCATGCGTGCCAAGTTAGGGCTGCCTCTGGACAGGACTGTATCTCTCCCTGTGCAAATGTGGAAGGATCAGCAAAACCCACAAAGAGTTCTTTGCTGTTTGTGCTTCTCTGAACATAGCCCAGACTTGACTCTGCCTGCTACTTCAGCCTCCACCCTCTCCCCTTAAAACTGAAATCCTTAACCCTTCTCCAGACATGGGTTAATTCTCAACTTATACACTGAAAATAGCAGTTTGCAATGGTTCAGGAACCAGACAGGCAGGTCTGTTTTTACAGGAGCTCTTACAGAGCAGCTTGGCAAGGGACAGTGCCAGATCTGTATTTGCTTCCTTTCACCTGCTGCTGTATTTTTTTCTCTGCCAGGAATGCAAAGCATCCCACTGGTTCTGCAGCTGGTGCCAGTGTGTGCGTGCACAGAGGGGCAGGGAAGAGAAAAGGCAGAGAAGAGGAGGAGGAGGGGACCTGACAGCAAGTAAAATGGCTCACTTTTGAACCTGGGCATTTCTACTCTGCCAGGATTCACCCTGCACTGACTCTGATTGTTTGGTCACAGAGTTAATGAAGTGTGCATTTTCAGAAGAATAAATTGCTGATACTGGAGTAGATGCAGGGGGAATGGGGAAAGAGGACATTTTACCCTGATCACAGAGCCCCCAAGCTGGGGGGAGTGCCAAAATCCTTGTCCACATGCAGCTGCTCCACCAAAGCAAAGAGGGTGCAAAGTTGCTGCTGAGGTAGCTGGGGAGCTGCCTGGAGCCAGGGACCTGCTGTGCAGCACTGTAGCACCCCACCTGTGCCTGGCACCCTGCTGCCAGCAGCGACTCCTTCATTGCACCTGATGGAAGGGAGCAGCCAAAGTGCTTCTCAGTCCTCAGCAAAGCTCTTAGAAGATTTGATCTATACAGAAGGTGTTTCTCTCCTCCATCTCCCTTAACATCTCAGGAAAACCTGGAAATCAAGCTAGAGATTTAATTCCAGGGGTATGAGGAAATGCAAAGTCCCCAGCTCTATAAGAACAGCATCATTCAAAAAGACTCTCTCTTCAGGCTTGAGAGGAGTAGTGACAAGATGGCTTTGAGCACATTTTAGAGATACTCAACCCCCTCCTGTTTTCAGTATTTCAGTAATTTAATTGTTTTCACTTCAGATCATGGAGCAGAGTCCTTAGAAAGAATCTACATCCTCAGACTGCTGTTTGCAAATCCATCACTATTGGATAGATGTCATGACCTGCTCCCTCCCCTCGCTGTGGTCTTGTCAGAAACACCCTGCCCTGGCTCCACCTCGGGAAGGTGCTGCACACCCTGAAGTGCTTGTCACTAAAGCGTTCTCAGAATCAGAACCTGGTAGAGAAAAAACAAACTTCTTGTCTCCTGCTTCTGCAGTGTGGAGAAATCATTTTTGAGGAGAGCCATGAATTCCATAGTCAGTCACTGCCTGTCACCCAGGCCCTTGTGAGAGCCATGGCTGTGTGGGATCATTCACTGGTATTTATGACAGCCAAGTGCTCCCATGTAGACAGCGAGGTACTAGTGGAATGGCACAACTCTGCCAAGTGGTTATTTTACTTCTGCCAGCCCCGTGAAAGCAGCTGCCCCGGCATCAAAGCAGCTTGTGCAGAAGGGTGGTAGCAGTGAGGACACCTGCCTTGCAGCTCTGGGCATCCTGAACCAGCACCTGCAAAGCTCCTAACATGACACTACTCTCTGAAGTCACAGTGCAGCTGCAGCCAGTTTCACCACATAACAAGATATTCACTCTTTAATGTAGTTTCCTGGGCTGTTCTCGGTGGTGGAGGTCCCTCTCCAGGCACTGCTGTCTCTGGATCAGGTCAGGACCCCTGCCAGTTGGGAGCCAGCAGCCCTTCAGAGCCCGTGTGATTCCTCCAATCAGTGATATCCCAGGGTGGGACACATCATTCTGAATTCCAGAGTTGCAGAGAGGATTCACTGAAGCAGCACCACTGGCAGATGAGAGGACAGCTGTACCTGGGAGCGGGGGACATGCAGCAGGGAAGGTGGGTGGCTGTGAACTCCTCCACTGGTGAGCCCAGCAGAGCACCATCTGTTCAATGCTTGGGGACTGAATAGGGCAGTGTTCATCTCTCCATCAAGCAGCTTCCACTAGCACAGAGCAACTTAAATGCAGTTCCCAAATCAAACACAGTCAATACCCCACTACCTGGAAATCCTACAGCTACAGTCAGACTTCTAGCAGCAGAGCTGCCAAGTCCTGACTCTGAAAGTCCTGACTAACTGGGCTTTTATACTATTGTACGAGCCAGATGATCACAGTAGCCAATAGGAGATGCTTAGAATAAGTGTCTAGCAATGTTCTTCTAGCCTACCAAGGTGCCGGAGGATATCCTGTGTCTGGCTGGTGTTTCTACATCTGATAAGCCCTCCATGAATTTCTCTCACATTAATTTGCACTGTTGCTTCCTGAATCCACATAAACTTTTGTCATCTGCAGCATCCTGTGGCAATGAGTTCACAGCTGAGCTGTTCAGTGAGTGTACAAAATACCATTCCTGTCTGCTCTAAACTTGACATCTGCTGATTTAATTTCCTGCCTCTGATTTTTTCAGTGGAAGAGACGGTTATTAAATATTCACTGTTGTCCCACTTACGACTTTGCTGCTCTCCATTGCTCCCTGCCTTGCTCTCCTTTCCAGACTGAAGAGCTGGGCTGCTAAGCTGGCCTGTCTAGCTGGACTTGACCTCTCTTCATGCCCACAATATTTTCAGCAAGGTGCCCATGGACGTTTCCCCAACACAAATACGTCCAAGCATCTGTTTTCACAAACAAATCTAAATATGTGTTTTTGCCAATAGGAGCTTTCTGTCCTTGGCTAGGTGGTCCCACAGTTCCACTTGCTGGCAGCATGAGTGACAAAGCAGCTCCTCAGTCAGCTGGATTGCTGATGTTTTTTTCTCCAGATCAGATCCTGAATGTCCAAGTTCTGGGGCCACCACAAGAAATGGTGCAAGGAGAGGCAGCCAGGTTATGGGGAGGAGAAGGGCAAAAGGAGCACAGGCTTCCATCAACTTAAAGCAATCATGAAACCAAACCTTAAGTCACATCATAGCAAAGTACAGCAAAGTGCTATTAATTCCTTGCTGACAGCTGGGAACAGACTATCATTCATAGGGAGACTTAACAGGTTTGTGGATTAACATAATGAGAATTATCAAGAGTCAGCTATAATTCTTTAAATGGGTCCTGTCAGCATGAAGACTGTATGTGTCTTTGTGTGTTCAGGGAGAAGTGGGGGAGGGGAGATAAAAATATGTTCTCTTGGCTTCTCCTTGGTGAAAAACTGGAACTGAAAGCACTGTGTAAGTCTAATTTATTTTCCCTTGCATGCACATGGCATTTACTCTTTATATTTCATGCACCTTGGCTAATGAAAACAGACTGACCAGCTTCTGGTCTTCAAATTCCATATTTTAGTTTTCACAGAGGGTGATCTGGGCTATAAATGCAGTGGAAGGTTAGGGAAATTATTTCATTTTTTTTTTAAAGTAGATTGCAGTGAACTTTAAAGAAAATAATCCACAAGTATTAGTAACCCCACTTCATACTTGAACAGTCTTCTGCATATGCAGAGTGTTGTGTATAAAGTATAAGGACACAATTAAACACTGCTAATTAGAATTATTCATAAAAAGCTGTGCCTGGCTCTGTGGCTGGCAGAAAGTATGCCAAGCAGAGAGCAGGGGAGGGTACCCCGAGCCAGATCTTGGTGCCACACACAGGACAGGATCGCTCTGCAGTGCTAAGAACAATTCTGACTCACTCTCATGCTTCTCTCCTGTGACTCCTGCACCTCCCACACTTGCATGGGAGCATTGCTGTCCCTCTCCTGCTCGTGGTGCTGCAGGAGAGACACACTCCTCCCACCAAGTGGGAGAGAGAGGCTGTGTGATCCATGCGGGATTATTCCTGCTAAAGGCACATTCTTAGTCCCATGTCACACACCTGGGAACAGAAAAAGCATCGAGCACTGCACTGCCCTGCCCTGCAGAAGGACACTTAGTATGGTTCATGTACATCATATATCCCTGTCAAGAACATGTACTAGAGTCCCCCTTCCTCTCCTGGGTCACTCAGGGTCCCACAGCCACCAGGTTATCTGGGCTGACAGTATGGACTTCAGTGCCAGCAACAGGGAAGGTGCGTGCATGTGCAGCAGAGGCAGTGCCCCTAAATGTGTCAGTGCTCAGGAGGGTCAACTCCTTCGTGAGAAGTAGCCAGTGGAGCTGACACCAAGCAGGAAAAGATCCAGAAATGTCTGTGTTAGATGACATCAAAGGTCTGCCTGGCCCAGTGTCCAGTCTCCCATGATGTACGTCTCTTGTAGTACATTAACTATGAATAGGAGCATTCCCAAGCTTTGGGAGCAGTTGGCATGGGACAGCTCATCTCTGAGTAAGCTCTGTCTTCCAGATAGACAATTGGCCTCCTGTCACGGACACAAGTGTGCCAAGGTCCATCCTAGCAGGTTACTGGTGCAGTCATGTTCCCATGCCAGGGGACATCCATGGGCACTGGTTATAGATGCAACCTTCATGGCCAGAAATGGGTGCCCATGAAAGAGCGTAAGAACAGGGCAAGTTTGAGGGATGTGTTCCCAAACACCCTGCCAGATCTCAGGAATATGCTAAGGCAGCTCCTGAACCAGAAGAACTGCTGCTGTATCTAACAACCCTTTATAAGATTGTTGTTTTCTCGAATTTAACCAATCAGTTCTGCAATCTCATGCAAACTTTTAGCATCCACAGCATCCTAAGGGGAGAGTTCCACGGGTAAACTATCAGGAAGAGCCCTGACTGGCAAAGGAAAGTACCTGGAGCACTTAGCAGCTGTGCAGCACTGTCTCAACAAATGTCTGATTAGGAGCATCAGGAGTTCCTTGTTGTTTTAAAACTCTGTCCCCGCAGCAGCCCAAAGCAATATACAGTTCACAGTTCATGATCATCTGAGAGTCTTCCTCCTGGCCTGGCCTCAAACACAAATACTGTTATGCTTTTGTAGCAACGCTGATAGCCTCTATTACTCAGGACAGGGCAGAGTGTCTCTGCAGAAATACTGACCACAGAAACACTCTGACCTGCCCTTCATTCCTCACTCTCACGTGCAGGTGTAATGACAAGATAAGACAAGGAATCTTCCTCAAGGGCTGTTCAAGAAACTCTGTAGCCTGTCTGGAGGATGGTAAAAAGATAACTCATTGAAATTATAAGAATGATAGGGACACACTTTTTCACAGGGCCTCTTGCAATAGGACAAGAGGTAATGGTTTTAAACTAAAAGAGAGTCAATGTAAATTCATTATAAGGAAGAAGTTTTTTACTAGGAGAGTGGTGAGGCACTGTCACAGGTTGCCCAGAGAGGTGGTAGATGCCCCACCTCAGGAAACATTCAAGGTCAGGTTCAACAGGACTCTGAGCAATCTGATCCAGTTGAAGGTGTCCCTGCCCGTGGCAGGGGGCTTGGACTAGATGTCCTTTAAAGGTCCCCTCCCACCCAAACTGTTCTATAATTCTATGGTTCTATGAGACTTGGGTCAGAAACTCTGGCCAAGAGTGTTTTTCTATGGATAAAATGGGAGTTCTCACTACACAAGTAGAACAAGGAACCACTATACACTTTTTCCCAAATGCGTTGACTTGCCTCTGCTAACACAGGCACACAAAGGGTGCATACAATTTATTTTTCAGGAATTTGAGGAGAAAAATTGGACTACTCATCACTAAACTTATAAAAATTAACGAATGCCTAGAAAACAGACACACAAAATAAAGATGAGGTCTGGTTTAGAAAAGACCGAAAACTGGCGATAACAAAAAAAAAGAGAAGAAAGTGGAAAAAGAAGGGAATTCAACATGTAAGTGCTGTGGATACAAATACACATGGGTGTATCTAAAAACTAGTAACAGAATTAATGGAGAATAAAATGCAGTGACTAAATCAGGTCTTGTATTAAATATTTGGTAGTCATGTAAAAAGATAGCTGTGGTACAATGTAAGCATGACTAAGAACTAGAGATTGGTTTGTATGCAATTATCTTCCTTTGCTTTTTTTCCCCAGAAGATATTTTAAGTTTCTAATGAGTGTCTACTTCCCACCTGCTGTCACCAAAAACACCCTGAGAACACTGACTCCATCCCCTACTAACTTTGAACTATTGCCTCATTTTGGAGCTGACAAAGTTTAAATAGGGACTTACTCAAAATTGCAGAGGAAGCTAATATAGAGCTGTGATCCAAATTCAAGAGCTCCCAGCTCCATGGTGTGCTCCAGCCAGTCTGTCATATTTATTTACTTTTTAGGTTTGCAGTATTCAGAAATCCTGAAACCATTCTTTACAAATGCACTGTTCGGGTAAATGTCCCCTGTGTCAATCTGCAGTATTTACAAGAAAGTTGACCTATTGTTCCAACCAAATACTACAGTAAGCAAAATGCAATGCCCTAGCAGAAATAAACACAAAGATATTCTTCTAACAATATCCAGACTAGCAAGGACGCCATATGTATCGTGGCAAATCTGGAAACAAAACTCTCAAGAAGCAGATCTAAAAGACCTGCAAACAAAGAGCTCTAACACAAGTCCCAGTAAAAATTATAGTATGCAGTTAGTATTTTTTCCTAAATAACTACTAATCCTTTGCTTGCTTGCTTGCTGTTTCTATAAGCCTTGTTTCCATGTGCTTTGTTGACATGGCACGAACTCCTTGTTACTCCCTCCTTATTTA
Source organism: Lepidothrix coronata (assembly GCF_001604755.1). NCBI lineage: Eukaryota > Metazoa > Chordata > Aves > Passeriformes > Pipridae > Lepidothrix > Lepidothrix coronata. The sequence continues at coordinate 2,454,503 of NW_016690265.1, read as the reverse complement.
GGAAACGTAAAGTTCCCCCGGAGCTCAGTGTCTGTGTGGCTGCTGAGGGTGAAGTGAAGGAAGGAAAGCAGGACAGGGTGCGGCGGGAGGGCAGGAGTGTGCACAGCGGGTACCTACTTTCTGCAGGAATGACACTCTCGGAGTCCTGGCCAGCCCCCACAAGCCTCACGCTCAGCAGGCCGACCACCGAGAGGGACAGGATCGCCACACGCACCGCACTCCAGGCAGACGGCAACGCCATTGCTCCCATCAATAATTCAAGCTGTCTTCCCTGCCTGAAACAAGGAGAAACAGTGAAAAGCGGCAGTTTGCTCCCAGCACGCTCCTCACAAAGAAGTGGATGAGACATGACAAGGACAGACCCCATGCACGCACAAACACACGCACACACATCACTGCAGTGACACCCCACGGGCTTGCGATGCACCCCAAGGACCAGTTTGCCCGGTACCTGATCCTTCCCTTCGCCCGTGTGCCAGAGCCTTGGAGCAGCTGTAGCGGGCAGGCGAGGCTCCAGCAGCCACTCTGAGCATGCGTCCCCTCAGCATCCCCCCTTCCCTGATTAGGGTCATTGCCATGGAGATTTGCTATAGCAACACTGAAAAATTGGAGCTGCCAAGTGGAGGAGAAGATTTAAAGGGACCACAATGTGGTGGATGGTCACTGCTGTACTCCTGCTCTGCCTCTGCTCCTCAAAGGCCATGCCCTCTCCTTGATGAAAACTGGCTGCTGCCACTCGCATAAAAGGGTCTTGGGCAATTTTTGTGTTTGTTGCTTTTATTCCCTAAGGGACTGTGCTGAAATATGCAGCTCCCATCCCTTGCTTTAGCTGTAACTCACTTAAAGTGAGATTTCATTCTGGGAGGTTTCAAATGAGACAAAAACTCAGAAGTTTTCTTGGAAAAATGAAGTTGCAGGGCCAGCTGATGGTGCCCTGCATGGTGGGGAAGAATCCACTATGGACTTTAAACTACACTGAAAAGGAAGCCTTGTGGACAACAGCAGCCCTGGCACCTGGACCAATAATGAATATGGATCCTGCACAGAATCAGAGGTAATCATGATAACAGTCCAGCCAAAACCTATGCACTGCAAAAATTTAGGAATGTTTGCTTCAAACTCAACTCTTGATCTGGGATTCTGCTAATAGGCCTGATGAAGCTTAAGCATGAGCCCTCCTGGATAGAGGATCCATGTAAGGACCAGGCTGAAACCAAGCGTTCAGAAAGAAGAGGTGATACCTTTCAGAAAAGAGAAAAAGATGCTGTAATACCTATCTGCTTGCCCCAGAGGGTGGTTAAAGACTCATTTTGCAACATATCTGTTCAATTTATGGCTTTGTCATTCTCTAATGGGAGGACATTCCATCTCCTCTCTCTGGGGAATAGGGTCCAGCCTTCTTGGTCTGTACAGAATAACCAACCTGCCAGGTTGTGGAGGTATCAGCCTTCCCAGACTGAGACAGAGTTTATCCCTGGCTTTCTTCAGCTCTGGGGACTGTCACCAGCAATGTACTCTGCTTCTATTTTACTTGTTCCTGTAGCTTCTTCAGAATTACTTCCTACAGCCCTCCCTTCAGTGCTTGTGCTTTTGGACCGGGTTAGTTTAAAAGTCATCTCAAAGGACTTTCTGGCAAAGTGGAATTGCCTTGTGTATGCAAGAGAGGACTTCACAGGGGGCAGCCAAGATTTGTGGAAGCACTCCCTACAGAAAATGACACGCTGCCAAATTTTCAGCCCACAGTGCAACTGAAACTCAAATTCCCTTGTGTGGAAGGTCCAAATGAAGGTCTCAGTCAATGGGGTCTTCATAAGGTGAGTCAGGGCACACATGAGCACCCAAATGTCTCCACTGGCTTTATAAGAAGCTGACACTCCCAATCCAAGCTCTGAAGCTGGATGCCTGAGGTGAGGTTGTGTGAGATGGCCCAGCTTTACATTGTTTGTCTCTTCACAGGCCTCAGATGCCCATTAAAGGAGCAGCTCCATAAGAGCTGGGATACAAAGAAACAACATTGTACAGCTTGTCTGTACACCCATCTAGGACTGGTCACGCAGCTATCCCTGATCTGCAGTTTTAAATAACATCAAATGGAAATTCTGGCACAAAATCCAAACTTTACACTTCCATTCACCCTGGCATAAGTTTCTTGCCCATACCCTCGTTTATGGTCCCATGGCTATAACATATTTTTCATACATGAGCTTCAAGAAAAGGACAGAAAGGAATTGCCTACAGGTGCAATAACACCGTTTTTTCAAGGTATCAATATAGTATTTTCTAAAATTGTAACTATTTTTTGCAGTTGTTTTAATTGCTTGGTCTTTTCAGTAAGTAGGTAGAACAAGCAGAAGAACCCACAGTAAGGTAAGGAAAGGGATTGGACATTTCAGGGAGGAAGGGCAACCACAGAAGTGAGCAGAGGAGTCACCCACTTAAACAACTGCAGAAAATATAAAAGGGGATCACAGAGAAGAACCTGGGAAAATTCAAGCTAAAGAGAAGATGAAGGTCCTGCAATATATCATTCCCAGGATGACCAGGACTGCACAAGAATTTCTACATGTGGTTTGGTGATATCTTGTCATTATGGCCTATATATCACAGCAAAGCTTTGCATAGTTGTCCATGCATTCAACAGAGCTCCTCTGTGAGAGGTTGGACCGCGTATTTCTTGGTTTCTGATTGCTCAACGCCCCACCATCCAGACTTAATCCTGTAATAGCACCACAGAAGGAGTCCTTGCTGAGCTGGACTGCTGCCATCCAGACTGTACAGCACCACTGAACCTGCTCCCACCTGCGACAGTGGGAGGGATCTGCAGTAGGACATTCTGTATCCACCACCTAATGGGATGCAAGGTGTTATTTTGGTGTCACACACATTATTAAGCTTAAAATAATGTCCTTTTTTAAAAAATTTTCAGTGCTGATGTAAAACAGTCAGACATTGCACTTACAGATTCTGGCCAGTTTTTGTGTCATGGTCTTTAAGAAATGTGAAAAAAAATTCCCAACTCCTCCTGCTAACAGAACCGTGTGGTCCAAGGTGTGGTTCTCAATTCACAGGGAACGGGAGCCAGTCTGCACGGAACAGTTCCAGAAATCTGTGTTATTCTCTCACCTCCAGCAAAGCTGTAGAAGAAAGAAGCATGAAAGCACTTGAATGACTTGCTTTGCTATTACGTTCACTATTGCCAACCACCATGACTAAGGGATACCAGAACTAAATTTACTTTGGAGGATAAGAAAATTCCAAGAGATTCACAGAAGTCCATTTAGTGTCTGAAGAATATCACAGTGAATCCCAGAGGGCTGTCAGAAATATTTATACTTAATTTTCATTTTTTGCAGAGAATACACGCTTAATAGTTGTTTACTAACAAAAAAAAGAGTTTCCTCCAAAATAATCAGAAACATCAGACATTTAAAGGGAAAATGATTAGTGAGGATACATATCTGGTAGCTTCATTGGAAAATCTCTTGTTGATGCCTAAGTGCTACAGGTATTGAAAGTTACACCTTTGAAGTAGTAGAAGAAAATGTATCTATCGAGTTTAAATCACTAACATTAGAGGCCTGAGTTGAACATGTGTGCACAAAAGCAAGATGCTGGCAAAGGTTCTGATTTTAGAACTAACTCCATTATTATAGTCATGCGTACACATGGAAAATAGGGCGATTAATTCCAGTCTAATATGAAGTGCTAAATCATTGCCTGCTAACATGGCCATAAGCCGTCTGTTGGACTCAGAAGAAGAAAGCACAGGGTCAGAAGAATCTGTGTCTGGTCGCTATTACCTGAAAAACAGAGTGGCAAGAGAATACAAGGCATAACCCCTGGAAAGCCAAGACACAAAACAAGATACAAATAGTGTGAAACAGGAAGAACAGCAAGAAAGCATCCTTTAAACACAAGGGGAGTAAATTAAGGAAGACAAAACCCAAGGAAAGAGTTTGTTCTCTGTTCAGCAGAAGGGGAAAGTTAATCAAGTTGATGCCTAGAAAGGGATACAGGGCTAAGCATTTGCTTTATCTACCAACCAAAATAAAGTGAATTAGCAAGCAGGAGGCTAATGCAACACCAGTGAGATGTTCTAGGTAAGAACAATTAGCAGAAATTTACTTTGCTACAGATGTTTGTAGATTTGTGATAGGTCCCTTCTTATCTGGGTTTTGATCTATCTGGACCTCTCTTTTTACTCTGGGCTATCACTAGACCTACCTCAGGGTATTTAAAGAAGAATGTAAAACAACCACCATGAGCAATTATTGCTGAGAACTTAGGGAAGATGTGAGTTATACCAGCCATGCAAAAGGGTAAGTGCAGTGACTGTCTTTGAAATGAGGAAGAGAAACTGGAAGATAACACACAAACCTGTCCATCCTGGAGAATGTTTTAGAAGTAATAATCCCACCAACAGTTTGTAAGTATGTGAAAAACAAGAACTTGAATTGCAAACAAGATGTGTTTGTCAAGAATCAAATCAAACTGGTTTGGTATCCTTCTGTGACAGGGTAACAGGCCTTACAGATAGAGAAAGCCAAATTTAATCACCTTGGGGAGATCTCTACTGCTATGTCACACAGCATTGTCAGAAGCAAACTCAGGAAACTGCTCCATGGCCAGCAAAACCATCTGTGTCACTGCTGAGAGTTAGCAATGGGTCACTGTCACCATGGAAGGATATATCACATCAGGTCTGCAAAGACTCACTTAGTTCAAGGGTTATTCAACATTTCATTAGTAAGCTGGATAATAAACAAGGAAAGTGGTTATTTAAGATGTAACACCAGTCTGGAGGTTATAAACAGTGCTGGGGGAGAGGACTAGAATTCTAAATCAGAAAGACAACTTGGAAAAAAAAGTCTAAAAACAAAATAAAATTTTATCAAAATGAGAACAAGGTGCTACACTTCATCAAGAATAATCAACAGCTCATATTTGGAATGGGGAACAAGAGGTTTAAGTGGCACCTCTATGGTGAAGCTAGGGAGTCACAAGCTGAAATCAGTTTACAATATTCTGCAATTGCCAAAAAAAATGCAATTATAGTGAGACTTGCAAAAGAAAAAGTGCAAGAGCTCAGGCTGCCTTCAGCAGAAGGTTTGAGCTTCAGTGCTACATCTAATTTGGTCACTGCAATACTAGGAACTGTCAGAGACACCCAGAGCAGCAGAAATAACCAAAAGTTTAAATGGCATCAAGAAGGCACCATTAAAGCCCCTGGAAAACTTCCTAATAATGAGGATGGCACTGGGAGGGATTACCTGTGAAAGACAGGGGAATATTTAAGACTGCAGGTATAAATTAGATATCATTTGGGAATGGCATTAGGATAGCTGGCCTTGCATAAAAACAAGGGATGGACTGAGTGATTTCTTATGGATACTTTTCCCTTCCTGTTTTTCCTGATTCTATAATTCAGAATAATTTTGCTCCCCAGGCAGTCACTTCCCAGCTCTCTATGTTGTAATTCCAGCACGAACACAGACACCCCTGGGAGAAATATATTGCCCTTGTGCAGCATCTGAAATTCAGACTAGTTATTTCTCCTTCCTCAGTTATCAGGGCAAAGGAAATGTTTTTCTGGTCTAAGCAGGTATGATGGCTAGAGAACATCCCCATTTTGGGATGGGTTACTGATAAAGGCATTCAAAGACATTTGGCTACAGGGCAGCTGCCAGGGCCCACAGCTTCATGATACTCTTTTAAAGAAGTATATCACAGTCTTGTTGATGAATTGAGAGATGCACTGTTAGATGTTCCAGCCCATAAACAGAATAAATTGTATCGTCTTTTTTTCTGACAGCTACCTCAGGCCTTGAGAAGGACTGAAAATTAAATCACCCTATGCTTACCTTGTCCTTTATGCCATGAGATAATTCACCTTTGCTTGATGGCTCAGTATCTTCTTTAAGAACTGCCAGAAATTTGATGGGGGAAAAAGTCTCCCTCGTGAAATGAACAATTTGGTTTTGGAATCATTGCTTGACAAGTTCCCTATCTTAGAGCTTCCTGGAAAACCCTTCAAGAATCCAACCACAAACTGAACCTTGGTCAGACTGCAAGGCTTCAAGACACTGCAGCTGTCCCAGCAAAGTCCATGTGACATTGTAAAACAGGGATGTGGCTGCAAAGAGGGAATATGACAGAAACTCAGTACTAAGATCCTTTAATATATGAACTAGTCAATTCTAAGAGGTCTCTTTCACCACAGTATAAGATATGGAAGAGCACCAAGGCTTTTTGCAGAGGGACCTGGACAGGCTGGATAAACGGGCTGAATCCAGTGGTATGATGTTTAACAAGACCAAGTGCCGAGTCCTGCACTTTGACCACAACAACCCCCTACAGTGCTACAGGCTGGGACAGAGTGGCTGGAGAGCAGCCAGACAGAAAGGACCTGGGAGTTTGGATTGACAGGAAGCTGAACATGAGCCAGCAGTGTGCCCAGGTGGCCAAGAAGGCCAATGGCATCCTGGCCTGTATCAGGAACAGTGTGGCCCACAGATCCAAGGAAGTGATTCTTCCCCTGGACTCAGCGCTGGTGAGGCCACACCTCAAGTGCTGTGTCCAGTTCTGGGCCCCTCAGTTCAGGAAGGACATGGAGGGGCTGGAGCAGGTCCAGAGAAGAGCAACGAGGCTGGTGAAGGGACTCAAGCACAAGTCCTTTGAGGAGAGGCTGAGAGAGCTGGGGTTGTTCAGCCTGGAGAAGAGGAGGCTCAGGGGAGACCTCATCACTCTCTACAACTGCCTGACAGGAGGTTGTAGCCAGGTGGGGGTTGGTCTCTTCTCCCAGGCAACCAGCAGTAGGACAAGAAGGCATGGTCTTAAGCTATGCCAAGGGAGGTTTAGGTTAGATATTAGGAAGAAATTCTTTACAGAGAGAGTGATCAGACGTTGGAATGGGCTGCCCAGGGAAGTGATGGATTCACTGTCCCTGGAGGTGTTTAAGAAGAGACTGGATGTGGCACTTAGTGCCATGGTCTAGTTGACAGGGTGCTGTTGGGTCATGGGTTGGACTCGATGATCTCAGAGGTCTTTTCCAACCTGGTTGATTCTGTGATTCTGTGAAGGCTTGATCAGTTCCCCAGAAATCAACTGAAGCCAAGGGTGACAAGCATCTTTAAATACTTTTGAAAGCCTAGAATGCTTTCAGCTACACAGCTATTGTGAAATGAAGGTCAGTTCAGGCTTTTTGAACCAAAAGAAAAAGTACGAACCACTGGCAAAATACCAGTTTTCCTAGTTTACATATGAGGTTTGCACTGGACTGCTGGAAATCCAGCAACTCATCACTGTGCTGGACGTGGGGTCAATTTACATCATAGGCAAGGGTTGTGTGCTGTTTGTGTACTCTGTCTGAATGCCACTGAGGATGAAAGTGAGCTATTTGCCTTGCTACTGCCAATCTCATCCATATCTAGGAAGATATAAGCATGTTGTTATTTACTTGCTAGCCAGTTGTGTGTAAAAATCCTTTCTGAATTCATGTGTTATGATGGCAAGTTGAATGTGAGTTCAGCAGTGCCCTGGCAGCCAGGAGGGCCAACCGTGTCCGGGGAGGCATCAGGCAAAACATCACCAGCTGGTCCAGGGAGGGGATTGTCCCGCTTTGCTCTGCACTGGGGTGGCCTCATCTTGAATATCATGGCAGTTTTGGGCACCACAATATAAGAAAGAGATTAAGGTATTAGAGAGTGTCCAAAGGAGGGCAATGAGGATGGTGAAGGATCTGGAGGGGAAGCGTTATGAAGAGTGGCTTGTTCAGCCTGGAGAAGAGGAGACTGAGGGGAGACCTCACTGTGGTCTTCAACATCCTCATGAGGAGGAAGTGGAGGGGCAGGCATTGATCTCTTCTCTGTGGTGACTAGGGACAAGGCTCAAGGAAACATCATGAAGCTGCGTCAGAGAGGTTTAGGTTAGATATCAGGAAAAGGTTTTTCACTCAGAGGGTGGGAAGGCACTGGAACAGGCTCCCCAGGGCAGTGGTCACAGCACAAAGCCTGACAAAGTTCAAGAAGTGTTTGGACAATGCTCTCAGGTAATGGTGTGACTCTTGGGGTGTCCTGTGCAGGGCCAGGAGTTGGACTCGATGATCCTGATGGGTACCTTCCAACTCAGTAGATTGTATGATTCTATGATTCTGTGGATATGTTGGTTGTTATTTTAAGTTCTGAGATTTGGACACATTATTCTGCGGCTATCAAAACCAGAGTAACAAAAGGCACAGGCAGTTCTCTGCACAGCCTGTCTGTGCATACGGAAAGGGCAGGTGGGGAGAACATATTTTATTTCAGAAAAGCTATTGACTTCTAGGGCATGGTTCAAGCCTCCGTGGGTAAAACTGGAATTTGATTTTACATTGTATATTAAACAAACAATACTTTCAATGTGCAATATACCAGCTGTCAAAAGGCATTTAAATATTGTTCAGTTCTGGCTTCAATGCAAGACCAAACTGTGCATTAGTTATATTCAGTGCTGTTGGCTGAAACCAGATATGGTTCACAAGCTGGATGCTGTATTACAGTGTATATATAGTACAGGATGAATGCAAGAGCTGGTTAGGCAAGAAACCATGTGTATCAAATTAACTGCATGGATGAAATTATGATCTTTAACTGGGGAAGAAAATTAACCCACAATACCCAGAACTTTGCAAATCAACTTGTAGCACTGCAGATGGTCTCCATGAAAGACTTGGCTATAAGCAGTCACAAATGCTCGCAACTTTGGTTTTGGTCCAAAAATTTGTGTCTCTTCCCAGATCCTATATTAAACTGAAAAGTTTTAGAGTAAAACATGGTCATCTTTTTGTGTTCCAGTCAAAAGCTGAATAGATATAACCTCATTAAACCTGGTATCACTGGGAACTTTAAGTCTGTTGGGATTTATGCAAAGGAAGATGCTAAGTTTCACCAGGTTCAGTGCAGGAGTGATTCCTTCATTTTTCTGTCTGTGGTACCTACTGGCTTTTGCATAGCCAAATACTTTATGGAGTTTTGGAATAAAAAAAAAATTGGGTAAAAATAAAGTTCTGGTCTTAAAAACAAACAAAAAACCAAACAAGGTTCAAACCACGACAACACTCAAACAAACAAACAAAACCTCAAAAATCCACACATCAGTTCTTAAAAAACATCTAAAAAATAGATGTAGCTCAGGGCTGAGGCTGCCATTATGTTTGCCTGAGCATGAACATTAAGTGTTAAGCGCAGCTATTAATGCACACACAGAGAATATTCAAAACCCTCCCCAACCCAAAACAAGAAATTGAACACTGTTCTCCCTTGTCACATGGAAAGGGGCAGAAATGCAAAGATTTCCCACCTGTATTAATGAATTTTTTATTGGCTATCAGTGTCCCCAGAATATCAAAGCCTTTTAAAGCCCAAAACAGTCTGTCTGTGCCTCACCTAAAGACACACTTTGCTAGACAGATTCACTGCGATGGACAGGACTTTTGATACCCTGATATGGGGGCAGCACTTAATAGCAATGGAGAACCTTCTCAGCAAAAGTTCTCCTACAAGTTACGAGGCTGCCAGCACCAGAAACAAAATGGATTTACTCTAGCAGCTCACAAAATAACTTTTATTAATACAAGTATGTGACAAACTACTGTTGGGTTTGCATCACTGGTGATAACATTTAACTGCACGATGGCATTTAACTAATAAAAAAACAGAAACCAGAAGCACGCTCTACAAAACAACACAACTGCCTAAGCCTTAATACAAAACTCAAGCAACCCCCCCACGACAGACCAATTTACAGAGACTAGAACAAAATCTAAACACACTTGTTAACACAAAGCAAAAAAGAAAATATAGCCACTTCCTACTAACACACATTTCAACTCACTAAGATAAGGAAATGTACACCTTAGAGCAAACCACAAACAACAAGTCGGCAATAAAGTACAATACAGGACAACAAAACAATAAAAAGAACATAAAGTAAGATATGTACCCTGTAAGTTAGAAGGTGTAGGGCAAGGTAAAATTAGTATCTATAAAGCAAAGTAGCAAAGTACAATTAGCAAATAAAGTATCTATGGGGTAACGGTAAAAGACAGTGATCTATAGGGTATAAGGCAAGGTCAAGCTAAAGAAAGCAGAGTAAATGGCTGCTCATCCCTACAGTGTCTGAAGGAGTGGAAGGAGACAGGGCAGATCATCAGTTACCCCCGCAGAGATGATGGACTTTCTCCCCGATTTTGCTCATGTCCAATCTCCTTTTATAATTTTTTTCTTAGGCAGTTTGAGTGACTATAGTCAATAATGATTTTTGGGGTGATAGACAGATGACGTAAGCCTAAGGGTCGGGTCCCTGTGTTCCCGTAGGATGTTGCGTGTAAAGGCTGTGCTATTGCCATAGCACTCCATCCTTTGTTAATCCTATCAGTCTGTTGCTGGGAAGTCTCCCCATTTTGTTGAGGACTTTTGGGAAGCCACTGGGGTTTCTTTGTCCCTTTTTGTGTAACCCATTATCATCTGGCAATGGGTTTCTGAGAATGCCCCCACCAGGTGCTGAGGTGTTTCCCATAACTGATCAGGATGGTCATCATGGCCTTACATTGGTATAATCCCTTAAAATCTACATTCTGCTTACTCTATGGAAAGGTTGAACTTGTATCACCAGTCAGCACTCTTTCCATCTGATTTGAACCCTCAGAGAAGAGTGAAGCTATATGAAAAGAATAACGGGAGGGTTGCCAGTCCTGTTCCATTTTTAGACTCTCTTGACAAAGGGAACAAGCTGTAGTTTTGTCACTTAAATGACCATAAAACTGCAATATCACTTATTTTGTTGAGCAAAAGGTGCTGAAGGCTAATGAAGACAAGATGATATGTTAGCAGATTTTTAGAAAGTACATGGAATTTCAGACCAGGAATCAAATGATGACAGCCCTGACTATCAGGAAAGAAAAGTGGAGGCAGATCAATGTAAAAAATAGAATATCTGCAGATATTTGCATTTCCTTTCTCATAGCATCTATGCCTGAAACTCTTCTTATTATGCCACTTTTCAAACTTCAGGCACTTCAAGGTCTTGAAAATACCAGCCACTCCCCATCTCTACAAAGTCACAGTTGGAGCAGCAAAGCTGGAGTTGGAAGATTAAGGAATACCTACATGACAATTAAACTGCAAACCTATGCATAAACAAATACCACGTTTGAAACTGAAGCAACAGGCCAGCATATTTTATGTTGTGATTTTATTTAATAAGTTGACAACACTTAAAGGTGTGATGGCCACCTGACAGTGCTATTGACATGACAACTTCTCTGCCCCAGAGACCTTTCAGTGCAGTCACAAAGAGGCACCACATAACATAGCACAGGGAATAAAACAGGACAAGGTGTACAGCAAGAAGGATGCATGTGTGTTTTGATGACCCTATTCCCCTTTCTCCATCTATCCCCCTCCTGGCTGCTTTCTCTTGGGGCAACAGCCCAGTTTTGTCCTGTGTTTCACTTCCCCAGTTCTAACAACGTGAACCATAAAATCATAGCAAAATGACTGATGGAAAATATTTCCACATGGTCTTATTTTCTTTTGTTCAAGCCAGTGTCTGTGTAGACACAAAGAGAAAAATTCATGAACATCTACAGGTGTTTCCAGTTGTGCCAGAACACCTTATTACTCAATATCTGGAAAAAAACAGTGACTGACCATGGCTGGGTTCCTGTCCACACCTGTCACAAGCCAGAGAGATTACAGCACCCTGGGGGACAGTACACAGATTAACTCATCTTCAGGAGCAGAGCTTTCACCACCTGAACTCTTCTGGGACTTCCTCCAAGTTCTGTGATGGGAATGTTGGCTTTCAGGTAAAAAGAGGCCCTTCCCCACAATATCTTCCCTGGACAGGGGAAATCCCCTTCCCTGGGAATGAGATGGCAGTGTCCCTCAGCACCATGTTCACTCACTCCATGGTAAATTGGAGTGCCACTTCTTGCTCTGGCAGTGCTCCAGCTGGACTCAGCTGACCTGAGGACAATCAGCCCCACCACTCACACCTGCAGTGCCTACACACAGATTCACCAGGATGGGCAGCCAGGGGTTCACGGAGAAATCCCCAGGACTAGAGGGAGGGCAATGCCAGACTAGAGAGGACAGACAAGACAGGTCCAGAGCAAAGCAGGGGAACAAAGCCAAGCTATAACAAGACGGGGATGAGCCAAGTGCAACAGAAGCCAAGAAGCTCTGAGAAGCCACTCTGCTGCAGCCAGGATCAGCTGAAGCCCTCCAAAGGAGGCTTTCCTCCAGAAGTCCTGAGAGTGCTCTGCCATGCATGGGTAAGGACTGCTGCCCTTTCCCACTCTCTGGGAGGGGAGCTGCAGGTGAAGCTTGCAGTGACTCTGGTTTTGCCAAGCAGCCCGATATCAGCAGTGCCAGTGCTCCCAGGCTGTGTGAACAGACTTAGGGAAAAACATACAGCACAGGTGCTCTCTGAGGGAATTTGGAAAAATAACATCAGAATCCCCTCTCCAGTTCACATTGAGCTTCTGTGCTGGCCTGTGTCCTGGTCCCACGCAAAAGAGCATGATGCACTTCTCAGTGTGCAGCAGTTGCACACTTTCCAAGCCCTGGACAGGTTTGGGAAGCCACTCAGGCTCTCTATGGTGTTCCTCTACTTCCCCACTGTTTGTTACCATGCCTAGAACTGCACTGGCAGAGCAGTAGTTTGATTTCTTCTCTCATCCACTTCCAGCAAAGTCACACCAGTTTAGTTAGAGAAGCGAGGTGACAGGCAGGCACTTTCTTCCAAATTCAGCTGAAGAGATTTTTGTCTTCAGATGTCCCATTCCCTTCCCAAGACAAGTTATCACCCCATAGCGCAATGCTGGAATGGTTTGAGACAGTTAATAATTCATGTCAGACAAACTCCAAGCATCTACAACCTAACTGAGACTTGTGAGTAGACACTGTCTTACAATAAAGGGGTAGAGTTGAGGATAAAAACCATCTCAGCTTTCAGGTACACAAGTCTTTCTTCATGCCTGAAACAAAAAGAGCAGTTTTCAAAGGCAACTACAAGGAAAAACCAAAACAGTCAGAGTTCAGTATGTCACAGAATGGACCAAATATGTGTGTCCTAATCACTGTGCTTCACTTTAAGTAAAATAAGGCACACTCTCAGGAAGGAACTTCTTGGCACTGCATGGAGCTTTCCTTCAACGCGATGCTGAGCAGTTGCTGGTGGCAGCATTTGGTACAGCTGGAACTGGCAAGGCTGCCTAGTCATACCCTTATTCTCCTTTTTGTACACTATCCATTTGACTTGCCAAGATAAAGCTATTTAGAGATACAATAGGTTAAGAATGGAGTGTCCAGGGAAGGAGGGGAAGAAACTAAACACTTTAATTGAAGAAAACAATACTCTTATGCAGGATAACAGAAAACTCAGCACTGAGATATAAACTGGTTTGGTGCAAGCACAGCACACATGTAACTCCTCATGACACACACCTCATTACAGCTGACAGAACTACAACATGCCTCAAGGTGGTCACAGTGCAAACAACAAACAGAAAGGACTTCTATCATCTTTAATACACAAGCAAAGCCTACAGAGACCACAGTGTCCTGTCTCAATATAACTGGGTAAGTTACCACAGAGATATGTTCATATTGGAGACAAAAAACAGCTGCAAGTGTCTCTACAGCACTGTTGGCCAAATTTATCCTGTGGGTTACACTTGGCAAACTCTGATTTAAAAATCAAAGCAGGTACATTTTCCCCCCACTCTAATATTAAGTAATAGATTTATTGAATTGAGACATTACTGGCAATCCAGCAAGTGTGAAAAAAAGAGGGTACTTTTTAAAAATATACACAGCAGACAAATACATAAGACACAGGCCCCCAATTTCATCAGTACATTGGGGCATACATGCTTGCAACATGAATTCCATAAAGCTGTATTTTATACAGCTGCATTTTAAAAACTGATGAACAGGTGACTCTCCTTGGTGGCCTCCAAGATTCAGTTCAGTAGATTGGCAGCTACACAGTCACACAGATTTCTCTTTTCCACCTGAAGAAGCAGAGTTTCTGTCTATAAGAGAGGGGGAAAAAAGCAACATCAAAAAACAAGTCTCAGCACTGTAAAACTAATTAGGTCCCAAAGAAAAGTCCATTTTACGTTCATTCTAAGATTTGAAAGTGGTTGTATGAGATGAGGCTTGGGGTAAAAATCAGAGTTGTTTTTTACTGCTCTGCAAAATAATTTAGCTTTTGTGGGATTAATTGGCATACCAACATGGCAATACTTCTGTGACATGGAGAAATTCAGTGCAGTACACATTCATGTTTTTCACATCAGTCCATTCAGTATGTGTCTGGGTGCTGTTATTTTTGTTTAAAGTTATTTTTCTTTCTTACAATCTTACTTCAACAGCACAAACTGGAGCATAAGCTCAGACGTTCATTAGAGGCTTAAAAAGATCCCAAAAACCTGTCAGAAATTTTCTTTTACTTAGAAACAGACTCAAACATTAAATTTAGAATATTACAGGCTGGACTCACTGTTGAAAGTTATACAAAAAAAGTAAGGCATAATTTAATTATAGAATATCTCAGGTTGAACGGACCCATAAAGATTATGAAGTCCAACTCCCTGCTCCTCACAGGACTACCTAAAACTAAAGTGTATGACTAAGAGCATTGTCCATCATCCAGCCTGAACTCTGTCAGGCTTGGTGCCATGACCACTTCCCTTGGGACCCTGTTCCAGTGACTGACCACCCTCTCAGTGAAGAGATTTACTTCTGCTTTAACTTCTCTTGCTTCCCCATTGTTACTGTTGATGTGCCTGAAACAGGGGAGAGGTGCCAAGCTGGCCTACAGCCATCACAGCTCACACATGGGATGTATCTGAGAACCAGTCTGATCCAAGAGAGGACTTCCTCCTTATTGTCATGGGACACAGTAGCTGTGGGAAGTCCACTCCCCAAATTATTTCCTACTGCTGCAACCAGCTACGCAAAAAAAAGGGTATTATGGAGACTACCAGCTCTAAATGCCAATCAAATCCATCCTTAATCTTCCTGACTTGTGATTTTTGTATGAGATGGAATTTCCATGTGATAAAAGACTGTATTTTAAATCCTGTGTTATCCATTGACCCACATCAGCTAAAGGCACTTAGAGCAGAGACGGGCTGAAGCATCCTGCTTTCCACTTTCCTTCTTAGTGCAGGAAAAGCTATCTGCTGCTCAGGGGTTTTCCTCAGATGATAAATCACTAGACACAGCTCTGTGGTTCTATATTAAATCAGGAATCATTTCTGATCATTTCAGCTACCCTGCAAAGCTGGAAAGATCTGATCAGGCTTTGCTAATCATTGAAAAGACACTCAATCACCACACTCTCACCACCTTTTTGACATCATTTGCAATGGTTTGAATAAGGGAGGTTGACAGCATGCCAACATCTTTGGAGCTGAGGCCCAAGGCTGCTTACCATCTTATATACCTTTAATAACATTTTCAAGCCTTTATCTTATTTTCAGGGACATATCTAACTTAATGTGCTTTAAACATTCCAATAACCATTGACAATTTAGAAAGCAATAAAGAACAAAATGAATGGCACTGAATACAGCTTTGCTGACTGTTCTGAAAGCATGATCACAAAACTGTTTTCACAGAGTTTTGTTGTTATTCCCTGGTAGGTTAAGGCATGTTTTAAAAAAATAAAACTAAACCAAAATAAAAAAAAAACAACCAACCAAACAAACAAGAAAAAAACCAAACCAAACCCACCAAAAAAGTCAAACAGGTTCCAGATTCTAAACCTACAAAAAATCTGTTAAGTTCCAGCAAAAAATGCAGTTCCTGAACTTTTCAAAGTTGTAATGCCATGTCCACTGGTTAACTCCGAAAAATGAGCTGGAGTTCTAAAAATAACTGTCTACAGGGCAGACTTAGAGTGAACTGTGCAGCCCATGGACTGGATTTGTTTTCCAGGATTTGTTTTATGGCCGTCTCCCTGCTGGGCTCTGTCTTGAGCAGCTTCTGGTTGCTGTGGGGAGCTGGCTGTGAACTGGCTGAATGGTTGTGATGGCAGCAGCTTCCTCCCAGCAGTATGAGACCCCTCTCCCCAGTTCCTGATCAGAGCTGCACCTGCCACATACGGCACTTTGGCCAAGTGGTGAATCACAGATATCCCCAGAAAATGTTGCCAAAACAACTAATCCAGCCTGCAGCCTGCTCCAAGGGGCCAGCAGCAACAAAAGGGTGGAGAACAGTTACACAGAGGGGTAAACAGGTCTGGTATATGTATGGGTAGAAGCCAGACTCTCAAAGGTGGTCTGTGACCCTTCTCTTGCTGAGAGAGTAAAATCCAGCCAGCCTGACAATCAGTAAGGGATCTTCACATCAGTTTAGGTTACAAACACATCTAGTTTTGTAAAAGGAAGGAGATAAAGTCTATGGCCTCCCTAAAGGGGTGTGTGACACAGTTAGTTTGCTTTGTGAGACACCATGTAGATCAACACAGGGCCAAATTAAGTGTGAAAGCTCTTGAGCTGTGCAATAAAACTATATGGTTTCCCCTGTACAGAACTGCAGAATGAGATGTGCAGGAGGAATTAAATGACAAATTCCTCTCTTTTGGCAATCCTTGTTCCTCCAACACAGAAGCTGCTTAGTCATCTTCTAACAATCTTGCCTGCAAACAAAAGAGGGTTTTTCAGAAAATTAGTGTATCCAGTGGGAATATTAACAAAGGGAATTGTATTTTCAGGGACAGAAATATTTGCCCCACAAAGCAACAAAACAGACTAAAATAGTGAAATGTGAAATATCTATGTAGCTGAAAGGAACAGTCTTAAAACTCTCAGTTTGCATCAAATTGGGCCACAGCTGAATAATAAAAGTAAGAATTAAAATACCCTAGAAGGCTGTTCCAAGAAGTCCTCAACTATTAAATGTTTCCATATCTTTTGAAGATGTAGGCAGAACTCCTAGCTTAATGACTGGAATAGGCCTGTCCTAGTCCAGGGGAACTGAAGGAGCTCAATATGGATTCAACTCCTTAGATTTTAAAGTTATAAGAAAGTGAGAGGTTTGTTTTGGTGAGAATATATAATGGAGCCACATTTTCAGGCTTGCTGTCAAATCTACAACTGTGAAAGTTAATAGGACATTCATCTCAACTGACTTTTTTTCTATCCTCACTTTATCTCTTTTGCTTCTTTTACTTCTATTTTTTGAAAAGTATTAAAATAGAGTTGCTATCTTTGGGGTTCTTATGGCTACTCCTGCTTTGGATATCTGTGTTTCATGAAGTTTCTCTCTTATCTACAATCTGAAGGTTTTATAAAGGTCACTGCCATAGCCAGAGAGCCAGAGAAGATTTTAGGAGTTGAGATATTTTTGAATCAAGATGAAGAAATTCTGGTGAAAAGTTCAAAGGTTTGTAAAGGAAGGAAAAGATGTACTAGACCCACTTTACAGCACAATC
The DNA here is from genome assembly GCF_001604755.1 of Lepidothrix coronata. NCBI lineage: Eukaryota > Metazoa > Chordata > Aves > Passeriformes > Pipridae > Lepidothrix > Lepidothrix coronata. Next base: position 2,437,016 of record NW_016690265.1, on the reverse strand, counting down.
TGAACATCTTGTTTGGGCTGTATACAGTGTTCAGAAGATCTATTCATTAGCAAGATTTCTTCATGAGACCCAAAATATATTTGACCTGTAATTATTGAACAGATTTTGTTTAACTGTAAATGTGTTACATACCAATCTGGTTCTGCTGGAATGTTTGTTTATCTTTTTGTAGTATGTCACAATTCAAGGCATCTTCATTCCTGCCCTTACATTTTCACTTAAATGTCAGGGACCCTGCTCGAAGTTACCTCAAACCGTTCTTCAAAGATGCCAGTTCACAGGCTTTGAACTGTGAACAACCTTGACCACAGATTAGAAAAACAAAAAAGTTTGAGTGCCTTCTGTTGAAAAATCTGTGCAAGAGTGTAGATATAGCACTTCAGCTAAAGGGTACACAGGAGGTGGGGACAAAGCCACCCTCCTGGGACACCTCCATCTGACAGCAGCTGGGACACAGCCACGCACAGATTGCAGGTTGCAGCAGCAAGAGAAAAGATTCCACTTCTCTCACAGAAGATACCAACTTTGGCAAATTCTGCACACTGACTACAAGCCAGACAAGTTTCATTCCCTGTGCTCTTCTACTTTGTGGCGGTTTTCATCATTATGAAATCGGAGAAATGTAAAAACTATCTACGGATGATGTTTCCTTCCTTAGCCTCTCCCCAGGGGTAAAAGCATGTGCAGGGGAGTATTTTATTTTAGTAGACTTTTTGTTTGGCTCCCTCCTTTTGGGTAATAAATATAAATGATACTTTCACCTTACGCCCCCTAACATAAAAACAAAGGTGTGTGCTCAGCATTTGGAATGAGAAGAGCAGCACTAATGGCTGTAACTTTGCATGTGAAGGATAGAGGGCTGAGGATGGTCAGCTCACTCCTTCCTGTATTTCCTGGTGTCCTGGAACCCCCAGGCAGAAGAATTCCACAGATTATTGCATAGAGAGGTGAAATGGAAATGTAATTAACCATCCTCACCTTAGAAGACAGGACAGTACAGTTCACTGAGTGCTTGTGCAAAATCCATCCACCTTATCTACTTTTATCCACAGCATATTCTTCTATATAAAAAAAAAGTAAAAAGAAAGAAATTTAATGTTTCCTTACCCGCGTGTCTAGGTTATATGCTGTCTTCTTTAAATCCTGCAGAGCCCTCTGCATGAACTCAAATGCATGGCAATCAACACAGGGACGGCCTAGGAGAGCATTTGGTAGAGCATTTAGTAGAGAATCATGACTATATGGCATGAAAAGTTAACTAGAAGGATTAAACAGTGATTTTGAGTATCTGAAAGAGCTACAGGAAAAAATCCACAGAGTCTATACTGATGTAGGTACCCTTGAACAATCTGGGTTATTGTAAATGGTCCATCAGGATGGTCCACCAAGTCTCTCAATAACAAAATAATTACTTCAACAAATTTGCACTAAAATTTTTCTTCCTCCTTTATTGCTGTGCCACTCTTCCTTGTCAGGGGAAAGTTCATATTATGAAAACACTAACCACATAACTTGAGTCTTTCATTTTGCTCCACTAACCTCAAACACATTTTCAACCTTATCTTCAGATTTTTCAGAAAAGACCTCTGAAGCCGTGAACCTGTTCCCTGGAAAAATCTTATCTCCTAATCTCACAAACTTGAGTTCTAAATAGAAAGCTAATGGAATAAAACTGTCTGCAATATCACAGACAGACCACTTAGCCTCTAACTTCGAATATGATAAAGCTTAGTCTAAACAAATGCCCTGTCATTAGTGGGCATTGCTGATAAGCAGAACTGCTGCAATCTGGACTCACTGCACTGTTTAAGAGAGCATTCCCAGATCCAGACACCCAGACTGAAGGCCACATCATCATGTGGATCATCATGTAACACAAAACTGTGCCCCAACAGATAGCAGTACCGAGACAGAACAAATATAGACATGATGAAACGTCTTTGAATCATCAGGCTGTACATATGTTCTTATTTCCCTCTCAGTGGCTGAGCCTTGCTGACAACTTCACTGGAAATACTGTGCAAGTGAGAAATTCTGAGTGCAGGTTCAGTTTGCTCTCTGAGGTCTGGTAAGGAAGAAGGGATGAAACCTAGACTGATGCTGGAAAATCCTGCAGTGTCAGCCCATTTTGCAAACACTTGATGTTGGACTGATTACTACATGCCTCTAATAAGCTGGAGTATGAGCTTCCAGCTCATGATCTGTGTGCTAACCAGCAAACAGAAATTTTGCCTGCTGGAGGAAAGGAGCCTGCCAAATTCTTTAACCGGCTATGAAAAAAGAGAAAAAGAGATAGAAAAAAACATAGAGCAGTATTACAGACCTACTCTCTCATTGCTGTACCATCACCCAACTTTAGTGTTACTATATTCGCACTGGACAAAAGTTGATGTTTTCACATCAACAATTTCAGCAGCTTTCACATCAACAACTTGATGCAAAGACTTGTCATTATGTTTATGATATAAAATAAACTCAATACAAATCAGCAAAGGAGAATTAGGTGTTGAAGGCCACAAGGCTAGGTGTTTAAAAAAGTTTTCTCGGCATCTTTGTTGTGGATTTTTTAAATAAAAATAATGACTTTAATATAGCAAACATTCTCAAGAATGAAATATAATGAACAACCAATGTTGGTTGAAAAAGGGTAAGTTCTCAATAATGTCTCTGAAAAGCAAACAAGGTGTTTCCTGGCATAGAAAGGGCTAACACATTGAAAGTGATATACAAAAGAAAAAGTGCTGAACAGTGGCAGATTTCAGGTAGAAGCAAGACAGCAACGGGCAAAAGACAAGGATAAGACAGTGGAGAGCCTTGGATGCAAGAGCAAAACAGCACTGGTATGCTATCAAGTTGTGGTTTTAAAACAATATAGCCAAGACAAGTCCAAAATAGTTTGAATTATGTGGACAAGCTTCAGTGATGTGAAGTTCTGCAACATGGAAACTACAGTAGGGGCTGTAGGGGAGGGCTGCAGGGTGGTACATACTTTCAGCTGGTATGGCTGTTCCTGCTTCTTGATCAGCTCTAACAGGGTCCATGAAGAGTAGTACAACCACAAAAACTAAAGGAACTGTAAAGATGGCTCTTCTCAGAAGGCAGGGTGGCAGCATCTTGGGAGTGGGTGCTTCTCTGTTTATCAAGAGAAATAAACAAGTTAGTGAGGAACACTGTGGATACAAGGGTTTTGTTACACAGAAATTAATGTTCCCGAAGGCTAAAGCATTGGCAGGCTTCCTCTGAAAGAAAACAAAATAGCAGATCTAGAGCATGGACAAAACTGTTCTGTACTTTTCCAGCAGTGCCAATAAATCCCAACTGGGAAAGAACATCCCTAGACATGAAGGACAAGATCAGAAGTCCCTATTCAGTTTTTGGTTTCATTTGCAAGCTGGGATGCCAACAACTTTGCCTGCTCTGTGACTTTTTTCTAACTACACAGTCCTAGACTAGCTGGTCTGGAGAGCTAGACTAGCTGGGCTTGGAGACCAAAACTGCAGGGATTACAGAGCTGGCTGAAACAGAGCAGAACCTGGAACTGAGCTCTTTACCCTCTGGCTTGCTTTACTGATGCACCATTTTTTTCACAAAAATAATAACTAAAGGTAACCATTAGCATTACACACCACACTGATTATAAAAACTTACTCCTTTATAAAAGTAGATAAAGAAAAGCCTTTTGTTAAACCTCCACAAATTCACAGGTAGAACTTCTAACAGCAAACACATCAAAACTCTTTGACCTTCTGTTTCCCCTCCTAATCTGGGTTTCAGACTGTTATTTGCAGCCATCCGTTTGTTCCTGAACACCACAGCCAGGCCACACCATGCCCTGAAGCTGGCAGAATCTGTCTCAGCAACAGCTCCCCTTCACACAGTGGTAACTTTTTTTAAAAGTACACAGGTTTCAAATTAAGTAGTTTCTTGACCTGACAGGTAAACTGTTCAGATCAAGAGGGCCTGGCTCAAGCTGCAACAATCTATTAGAGATTTCAATCCAAGCATCAAGGATTCTGGCAAACTGCTAAAGAGGTCCTTAGGTACCTTTCGTTCCTGTACATTCAAATGGAAGAAAGAAAGAATCAAATAAGACTTAAGTTATGGCAATACAATAAAAGTCACATGAAAAATATCTTCAGCTAAACGTCAGAAAGCAGGACAACGTTCTGCCTCTTTCTGATTTTTAAGCTGGTGCACACTAAGCAAAAGATGTTGCGTAAGAGCACCAAATCTGCATGTACTGAATGTGAGAGTACAGCACTCCCTAGAACAGATTGTATTTCACATTTAGAAAGGCAGTAGAGGGAGGCAAGAAAGGAAAGGGTTTTCCCCATCTTGCCACAAACACAGAACAGAAAAAGCTTGCTCTTCGATCTATGCAATCCACCTTTTCAGATGCAGCTACTCTGAAACTGTAAATTCTGCACAAACACTTGCAGCATGTGCAAACCAGCAATTCATCCAGGAAAGGAGCAGCCTTATACACATCTCCTTCCTGTGCACCTCAACCCAAACATAAGATAGGGAGTGGTTCAGAGGCAAGAGACAAACATGTACGTGTAGAGTCACAGATGTATTTGAGCACACAGAAAGAAAAAGATCTGGTAATGTAATTTCTATAACCTCATAACTGGGTTTCCCACCCCACCCACTATTTAAATCTGATGTGATCCTTTTTCTTATTTCTACAATCATTAAAATAAAGGGATTGAAATTATAACAAGTGGCTTGGGTTTTCTGTTTTAATTAATGGTGATCTGCAATCAAAACCAGTAGAATCAAAGTCTTTGCAACAGGATGCAGCAGTGTCTCCAAGTAACAGTAAACTAGGATAATACCAGCCTCTTTTGAAAGTACCTGATGAAGAAGCCTCCTGATCAGTAGGAGCAGAGGCTATTCTCATAGTTGACTGAGTACTACAAAGGTTCATCAAAACAAAGCAGGCATGCCGGTAAACTTTTTAGGGTACCTTACACATCACCCACCCCAGAGTCAGCTCAGCTTTGTATGTGAGCCCCACAGCAAAACAATTGTTCCCCGAGTGCAGCAATCACCTTAAATCACATCTGACTCCTGCCTCTTAGTTATTTCATGAAAAATGGCAAGGAATAATCATGACAGGCTTCAAGGGTGGTCTCTCTCTGCAGTGCAACTGGGAATGGAGATAGATCTGTGCATGGACTACTGTGAAAGAGAAAAGTCATCCCCTCTAACAAAGGAAAAAATATCAGTACCTGATCTTTCTCTTGTCTTTGTGATGGTTTCTTTGAAATGGCCGCTGCAAACTGCTAAGAGAACAAGTACAGCATTTCTGAGCATGTGCACTGTCTCTTTTTAACCTTCCCTGAAAGAGGTTATTACTATGGGGAGATTTCTGCCATGGCAACAATGCAGAGCACTGCAGCACACAGTGCAGATTTAAAGAGCCACAGGCTGTGTCTCCCAGGTCTGGGGAAGGATGTTTCTGGTTTGACATGCAAGATCCAGTAGTGACTTACCTGCTCTGGGTAAGGTTTTTAGAGCCAAGCCATTTGATCCATCTCTGCTGAAGTCTGCTGAATGGTTTTCCTGAAGTCTGCGCAGCTGGATGTCGTGTCTGATTCAAGCAACTTGCTTCCCTAGAGCCTGAAAATAACCATGACAAACTACACCTGCTTTATGTGAAATGAGGACAAACCATGGGATTGCACTCAGGAGTTGTTTGGTGCACTGTCGATCATTTGAATGGTTCTGAGTTACAGGGGTCTTAAGCACTCCTGCCTGCTTTCCTGGGAATTTCTGTGATTCCAGTTCCAGGGTTGTTAGGAGCACATGCAGGAGTCCAGGCACTTAAACTCTAAATGGGAACTCGAGTCTGAACTCAGAGTAAACTTCACCCCTATTTTCCAGCCTGCACCTCTGTTCCCCTTTCAATGCCCCATGAGCTGTGCTCCAGGACAACACTGACAGCACTTGAGCTGAATGCAAAAACATAATGAAGTGCAGATTATAAAAGTGCTTTTGTCTAAGCAAAGCTAAGTTCAGGAGTTGCATCACACACATCCCCCCCAAAAACCCCACATTTCCCATCACAAATTAAACACTAGCAGTTCTTGTTACAGAGAGAATGAACCCAGCTGAGGGCAGGCACAGCACTGAGGAGCATGCACAGGACTTCAAAGGGACTGTGCACTGTGTTTGCTTTAGCAGGTTCAGTGGGGACTCAAATCTTCAATGCCATCACAGTGAAAGTTGGGGGCACTCCATGTCCAGGAAGGTCAGGCACACAACCTTTTTTCTTTCATGATCAGAAAGTCTTTTGCAGAATTATGACTAAATTGCTGGCTAACATTCTTCTTTTCAACATGCTCTATAACCTGTCTCTCCTGTACAGCCCTAGAGGAATGGTTTGCTCCCATTAATTCAAGTAAGTAAGAAGCTAAAATGTCAGGTTGTTCAGTGTGTAACTATGCTGCTATATGAAGTTACAGCATCCATAAGCAGAGTCAAGAGGGAATTAATTATAGTACTGGTATCCTTACACATCACAAAAAACAGAAGGCAGGGTAAAATAATTTTTAAGACTGTTCTTTTGGGAAAACAAGATTTAGCATTGCTCTTGCAGAGATAACCATAAAGGATTTGGTTTGATTTAGTATCTGCCTATACACAAATTATAAATGCAGAACTTTATTCATGGTCATTCTCTGCCCTCTAATCTCACACCTTGGCCTCTCTTCCTGATAAATAACATAGATATTCATATAGACACACCCCCCGCAGACATGTATACCCCTCTCTCTCTCTATATATATATGTCTTTTTGTAATGTGATCATTCCCAGTAAATCTTACTCTGTTCTCCTGAATCCTGTCCTTTTTCTATCACAACAGTAACACCAAGCAGTCAACTCTGGTACCTCGGGTGTTATCATGGATTCATTCTTCTAGAAACTTGCAATGGGCTTCTGACTCCATTACTTAAAATTATAAAAATCCATTTCTGCCATTCTCAGATGTCAAATTGCTTGCTCTAAGCATCTCATACAAGGTACCAGAATGTCCTTTCTTTAGCCTTGTCTTAAATCCTGCATGGAACAACTTCTATTTTAGTGTTTTAAAGACATTTCCTCTTAATTCACTTTTCTCCACTCTGCACTATGTTAAGCACTGTTTTTTTCTCTTCACTGAAGTTAAAATTTTCTTAGCTGGAAAATATCAGTTCACCAAGGAGGAGGTCTTCCACAGAAGAGTTAGAGATCCCATTTTGGGATATTTTTCATACAATCATAGAATGTCCTGAGTTGGAAGAGACCCACAAGGATCATCTAAGTCCATCTCCTGGACCTGCACAGGACAACCCTGAGAATCCCACCACGTGCCTGAGAGCATTGTCCAAACACTCCTTGAACTCTGTCAGGTTTGGTGCTCTGACCACTTCCCTGGGGAGCCTGTTCCAGTGCCCAGCCACCTTCTGGGTGAAGAACCTTCTCCCGATACTCAAACTAAACCTCCCCTGACACAACTTTGGGCCATTCCCTCAGATCCTGTCACTGGTCACCACAGAGAAGAGATCAGTGCCTGCCCCTCCACTTCCCCTTGTCAGGTTGTCGAAGATGGCAGTGAAGTCTCCCTTCAGTTTCCTCTTCTCCAGGCTGAACAAGCCAAGTGACTTCAGCTGCTCCTTGCACGGTTTTCCCTCCAGGGCCTTCACCATCCTCGTGGCCCTCCTTTGGACAATCTCTAACAGTTTCATATCCTTCTTATATGTGGTTCCCAAAACTGCTCACAATATTCAAGGTGAGGCCGCCCCAGTGCAGAGCAGAGCAGGACAATCCCCTCCCTCAACTGGCTGGTGATGCTGTGCCTGATATCCCCTAGGACATGGTTGGCCCTCCTGGCTGCCAGGGTACACTGAAAATTTTATTTTGAAAATTTTGAAATTTTGAAAATTTTTAAATTTTTATTTGAAAAATTATTTGAAAAATATTATTTGGATAATTTTCAGATTGATAATTTCTGGCTTTCTGCTTGAGAATTATTTTCTTTTTAAACTAAGCTTAACAAAGTAAAAATATATTACAGAGTCTGTTCATGGGACTGCAGAGTGGGAGCAGCTCTCATGTTAAAGATATTTAGGCACATCCCCAACAGAACATTACAACCCAAAAAAAAAAAATCTTTGCTTCTCATATTTCCCTCAAGCACAAAGCATGGGTCATACAGATGCTAGCCCAAGGGCACCTGAAAACTGGAAGTACAGACCAGGATTGGGACTACACAGCACCTGCACAACAGCCTTCAGTGGTGATTTCACTGGTGTGCCCCAAGTTGCAGTGGTGGGTATGAGGAATCCATGGGATGAGCGTGAAAAGTGACATTTGGGTGAAAGCTGGAACATGCTGGCTCCCCAGCTGCCCTGGGGGACCATTCATGAGGAAAGCAGAAAGAATTTATAGCTTCTTTTCTATAATAAAGCTGAACACAATGGATTTTTTTTCAAGATTCCCACCAGCTAAAAAACATCAAAGCGCTGTTACTGAGATTTCATTTTTTCATCTCGATAGCACATGTTTTGATACTATAAATATTTCTGTGGGATTGGGAGAAAAGCTCAAGCCTTTACCTCTAAGCCTCTTCACTGCTTGGTATCTCCTTGGTTCTTAAATCTAATACTCTGTCACAGCAGAAAACTTTCTTCCCTCACTAAAGATAACAGATTCTGTCATTTCTCCTGGAGACACTTTTATGTTTTCTCACAGCCTGCCCTCTAAATCATGGTAAAAATCTCCCCGCAAGGTGCCATCTTGTCTTCCATCAAATCCTCTTTTATGCTTTACCTCTGCCACGAATCCCAGGAAGTGCCGCTGGCCGGCAGAGCCTGGGGAGGAATCTGGCTGGGGCTTCGGGCGGCATGCAAATGTGTTTGTCACACCAGTATCTCCCTGCCTCACACCTCCCGATGAGTCCCCCCTCCTGATCCTGCAGTAATCCCGAGCTGTGATAGCTCGAGGGCAGGGGCTGTGTTTGCACTTGTTGGCGCAGCACCACAAGGCTGGAGTGTTGATGGAGGCCTCCGGGCAGATGTGATGAATTAATAAAGACAAACTACCTAAAGCTGATCTCATTCTCACCCCACTCTGATATAGGAGCTATTCATAGAGCAAGCCTCTTATTCTTTTCCTCACAATGTAAAGCTCTTGGGACGTGTCAGAGTAACCAGATTAAGAAATGAAGTCTGCATTTGTTCCCTGAACAGGTCTCACCTACTTTGGTAGCAGCAAATAATCACAATTGTTCCTTCTTCCATTTTCCCCACCAGTAATTTTAGGAATAATTTCCTTGTCGGGAACTCCAAATCCTGCGGTTCCCATCTGTCAGGGTATGGATCGCCTGAAGTCATTTTAGGACCCAAAAATCTTGCATTTCAGCACAACACTAAGGCTGGGCTCACATCCAAGTCTGGCTTTTCCATACAGCTCTCAGGGAGATCTGCACTGTCAGAACTGCTTACTGCTTTTTGGATGAGATGTTGAACCGGGGTCATAACTTTCCGCATCTCTGCAGGAGCTGAGAAGCATTTAAAAATCCCATGGCGATATTCAGGAAGGGTTAGTGTTAGCTGAGCTATCCTTGGCTTGCGCTGTCCCTATCCACCCTCCTGCATACACAGCTTTGGGGAAAAAAGCTGCGTTCCAAGCTGTGCTTGAGCTATTTCAGGGTACATAAGAGCTGCAACTTTAACTAGTTTGGGAAGTCCACAGGGATGTCTTGAGTACTCTGCAGCAACTAGACAAATATATAGGCACATGAATGGGCTTTGAACTGGAGGGGAACAAACCACTACCTTCCCAAGCTTCCCAGTCTAGAACCAGACTTTAGAGTCCAGGGGTCTCTTCTAACACAAGTGGCCTAGGAAGGTAAAGAGAAGATCTCTCAGCTGAGAAGCAATGCACTGTTACCCAGGTTCCTGGCAAAGGATGCTTGGAAAATAAAGGAAGTGAGATTGCTAACATTGGAAGTTTATTGTTGACCCTTTTTTTCACCAAAAGATGTTTATTATCCAAAGTCTGTATAAGGGCTCCCAAACTTCAGAAATCAGAAGACCCACATTCAGAGGGCTCCAGATCCATTCTCTGCTCTAGGAATCAACTCCTCCACAGCTAGGAGACTGATCCAGGATGACTTTTATGACACTGATACTTGGATCTCATTGATAATCAATATTCTGACATTATAATCTCTATGATTTAATTCTGTAAAGTTGGATCCACCTTCATACATTTATGTTTGAAAACTGCCTCTCTAACCTGGGATCATGTTTATGAGAGATTTGCAAGCTGACAGATATGACTTCTCCTTTTTGCAATTTTTTTCTCCTTTCTACAGTGACAGTGCTACAAATTGCAAACTGATTAGTGCAGTACTACACTGATGCTGCACTAGCTGTGACTGCACAGTTTCCAGCTAAAAGCTTACTCATGTCTGCCTTCAAAATATCTTGTAAATTAATTCCTCATTTGTGATCAAGGGATGTTTTTAGACTGAGGCCAAAGACAAATAAGCAATTAATATTCCTTAAGTATCATTGTAGTGGCCATAGTCTTGGCTGAAATCCTGGAACACAGACCAGAACCACCACTGTTAAAATCATGACTAGAGTAGGAGTAACTGAGTCAAAAATCAGTGATCAGAGCTGGGACAGACTCCCACCCTTAGGAGGTCTATAACTTGATCTAGGCACGGATCAGTTCTAACACACACTCATGAACAGATTAGAATCCCCAAGTCCTCAAGCTCATCTGGCTTTCTAGAGGGGTACACAGGGTAGAATGGGTTACCTGTTCCTTGGAGAATTTTTTTTAACTGTGACCAAAAAAGTGTAAGTCTACAACACTCAAACCAACAGATTAGGTTCAGATTATGAAGAATCCTATGTTAGTCTTCTTATTTACTAAGTTACAGTTAGTAGTAGTAACTACTGTCAACCTGTGTTAGCACCCCTAATGCTGTCCAAATGCCTTGTAGGACACGTCCTACACAGGAGGTGATTGCCTTCCTATGCTCTGACATCCAGTCTCAGTTTCTAAGCAATGTGTCCTCTCATTTCTATCACCCAGGGAAATATCTTGGCTTTCTTTCACACTCATCCTCCTGGTTATGCTATTGTGTTTCACTGCACACTGTTGTAAATCACATGTGTGCAGAAACACAGTGTCCAGGGTTGAGATACCCACCTGGTTTTAGGCAGACAAATGCAGGGTAGCTCTGCTTTAATGCTGTTCATTCCCTGTCCACTTCCAACACCTGCTAGAATACACAAGGCAGTTGAGTATCTCATGCCCCAGCAATATCAAACTCATCCTACAAAGCACAATGGCGGTTCTGCAGCTCTAAGATTATGCAGAATGCACTTTAAGAGAGCAGAGAACAGACCAATCCTGTTGAGGACATTTTTCTGCACAAGCAGCTCAGAAGAAATATAGTGAATGCAGAGTCCGGCCAGAATTAGAAAATGCTGCGAAATCTTCCTCTCAATAAAAGCCTTTCAATAATGAGAAGCCTCCCAGGAAGCCGAGATGCTGAAATGTTCCGCTGAAATGTTCCCCTGAAATGCTTCTTTTTCTCCTGAATTTCTGATCTTCATATCCACCCACTTAAAAAGCAACAAAAATCCCTACCATGGGAGGAAAAAAAAGTGCATTCTAAGGGGATGAGGATGTAGAAGGAAAACAAATATGCCACAGTGACAGGTGTATTAAAAAACTCTAAAACAGACGGCCTTTCAGTACCTAAAGGTACTTCTTAGCAGGACCTCCTGAGGCAGAAAAAGGGGTTATGATTTTAAACTAAAAGAGGGTAGATTTTGATTAAATATAAGGAAGAAATTTTTTTTATGAGGATGGTGAAACACTGGCAGAAGTTGTCCAGAGAGGTGGTAGATGCCTCATCCCTGGAAACATTCAAGGTCAGGTTGGACAGGCCTCTGAGCAAATTGATCTAGTGGAGGATGTCCCTGCTCATTGCAGGGAGGTTGGGATAGATGGCCTTTAAATGTCCCTTCCAACACTTTGATGCTATGATTCCATGACCTACGAAGTGTTGCTCACTTTGTCATGTCCCACTGCCATGACTTCTGTGGATTACTGGTTTAAGAAATTTAAACCTCAGCAAACCAAGAAAAACAGGATTTTCACTGTTACGTTGGAACCCAGAACTGTCAGGAAGCCATAAGTCTGTCTGAGAGGTGAATCTGCCTGCCAAAACAGATGAACACTTCTTCCAAAATTCAGCACGGCCTGAGTGGGAGTTGGACAGGTGCTTATACAATTTTAATAGTTTGAAACAGTGCTTATGCTTAAAAGCAGGAGCAGGTTATTTGCAGTGCAGCCAAATTTTCAAGGTGAAGAGGAAAAGAACTCACAGAAGATATTTTACTAGGTGCTTAGAGACGCACACAGGACAGTGTGGCAGTTGAGAGAAAGAGATATCTGTCAGCCAAGGTCTTCCTTTTCTTACTTTGCCTCTGGTCCTTTCTTATACTGCTCTTTTCTCTTATACAACTTCTGCAGTAATTACTCATTCTTGCTTTTAGGTCTTTGTCCCCATTTGACATTTTTTGTTCTCTCAGCCCCTGATATTCCCCTGCAATCCAATGCTCAGCTGCAGTGTGTGAATGCTGACCCTGGTGTGGGCACTCAGCTCTCTGAGTGCAGTTTAACAACCCTCAAGAGAAATAGTTGTTTGTGCACCTCTCCACTCCCTTATCCCTCTGCCAGGATGTTACTGTTCTGTAGGAAGATGGCTGGAACAAACACATTGGCTTCTCATCCCCTTGCAGTTGATAGTCTGGCATCCTATGCCACAGTGGATCACAGGGTGTGTTGTAAAGGGCACTGTGGAGTGTCACTGAATGACTGCACTTGTCCCATCTGCCAGAATTAGCATCAGCTCAGCTGGCTTGCTGCTCCAAACACAAGCTAGTGCAGACTGTAAACAAAGACTGAGATGAATATAAAACAAAGAGAGACTCCTGTTTTTAAAAGTCATGTAACCACCCTGAGAGCTTCAGACGTGCATGGAAGTCTTTCAAAATATTGTAGAGATAAAGGGTATAACAGGTTCCCTGAGATAGTCAATAAATCAGTATGGGTACTAGGACTGTGATGAGTCAGTGTTTAACAGCTATTTGGGGACAGACATACACTTTTAAAAAGAGGAATGTTACAGGCAAGGTGAGGGCTGAGAGAAAAAGCTGCCCAATCCATCTCCCGAAAAATAACAGCTGGCTTCAAGTTGAGCCCTCAGCTATCAGCAGGAGACTGTACAAGTGCTGTGAAGGTCTGACTAAAGGTTTTCCACCTTTTTTCACTCTGAAGCCCATTTTGCCTTTTCTAGAACTTTCTACATAATTTTAGGAATATGGGAAAGACAAGGCAGTAACCACCTAGTTATTTCTCTTCATTGCTTCTGGGTGAGGAGTCTGCACCTGGGACAACCACCCTATCCCCAGGAACGTGGGCAGTCCACAGTACCAGCCTGAATTATTTTAACTGCTTTGTTTGAATCTGTGCACTAACTACTTCTCATCTCCACATCCCAAAAAAAGCAAAAAGCAAGGCAGAGCTCTCAGTTGCACAAATATTTTTCTCTTGCCAAGGAATCTTCTCTGGGCTAGCATCCTGCATTTTTATCCCAGAGAGCAGCATCCTCTCTTCAGAAAACAGGTATGTTTCCCACTACATTCTGGAACTTGTATCAGGAGGGAGAAAAAGGAGATTATGTGAGAGTTGAAAGATCCAATTTTGCAAAGCATAAACTCCTGCAATTTCTATGCTAATGGTGCACCTGTGATAAGCTGATGTTGTTAACATGAACAACCTCTCAAGAGTTACTGTTTAACCTAATATGAGCCTGAATCACTATGGGGCAGTGGGTTCACATCTAGGGCATGTGGCTGTTATATGAGGAGATTTTTTAATAAGCAATTTGAAATAAATATTTTTCAAGATTTAAAAAAATTCTAGTGGATTTGTATCAACTTTGAAATATAGTTGAGGCAAGTAAAGGTCTTCCAGTAATGTTAGATGAAGTATCTTTTTGACAAAGAGGTACCAGGGTTTTCTAGAGTGTTTGAAAAAGCCTGCACTATGCACAGCAGATAAACGTGGCTGCAGTGTCCTGGGTTGTTAAAGCTGAATTACAACTTTTATTGTGATCCTCACTTAACCTCTCCAATTGCTAATTTTTTCCTACACTGTTCCAGAACAGAAGTTAATTTAGGGAAAACACTTGAAACAGAATTTATGAACTGGTGTGAGAACAAAACAAGCCTACCATTCCCCATTGGCTCCAGTGGGTTTTTTTTGAGCCTGAAATGCTCCCACTTGGCTCAGCTGTTTTTGTCTTTAAACTTGAATGGTTTTGAGTCAAAAGCAAAGAACATCTGTTTGGCCGTTTTAAAGCTAGAAGTATTTAACATTTTTCTCTTGATGTGCACAATTTGATTCCCTGCCCTGCTGTGTGGATGTTACTGGAGGGGCTTTATGCATGATTTAGAAGCCAGATCGGTGATGCAGGACACCCAGGATGGCCAGTGGCAGACAAAACGATGTTGGGCTGGGGCAGGGCCAGGGCCAGGAGCCACAGCTCCCTTACAGAAGCATTTGGGGGAGGCAGTGGCTGTCGGCTCCCGGTTCAAATCGAGTTCTGAGCTCAGCATGAGCTCCTGCCTTCCAGAGAGGCAAAGTACCACCCATTAGCCAACCAGGAGCAGCACCTCGTTTCCTTGAGAGGCAGGTTCCAAGCCAGGTTTGTGCAGGAATACATACCCTCTTGTTGAGGACAGAAAAATGAAGCACTTCCAGACCAGCAGTGTAACCCTCTTTATCCTGAACTTGAGGAATGCCTCTCCTCATCATTATCACTTAGACCTGCAAAGCTGCTTTTCTGCTTCAGGTTTGCTGAAAAACAAACAAACAAATAAATAAAAGCATGTGCATATTCTGAAATCTAAAAATTCTGAAAGAGAAGAAAATTTTTGCTAAAATAGTCAACTATTTTATTTATTGGAGGAAGTGTCAAATGTATGCTTTTTAAAGGCTGTAATTAAGCAGAGTCAGGAGTTATTAGATTATTCAAAAAGTCTGCTACTTCCCATTAACTAATAGGAACTACCAAAACAAGGAGGGTTTTTTTTTATAGACCAGACCTAGATCTAAGTGCAAAACTATCTTGGAAAGCAAAGGCTCCTACTATACTTAGAGATCTCACCTTCATGCTATAGAATTCCCTACTTGGCTGTTAATTCTTCCAAGCTGGAACTGAAAATTGCCTCTTTCCAAACACTGAAATTAACAGAGGATTAAATTGTCACCTTTTGCATAAAAATGGGCTTGGGAGATTGATTATGCCATGAGTCACATTTTATCTTGAGATCAGCTATTTAAATTTCGTGCAGGTTGCACTTTTTTTGCTAGCATTTTTTATCTAGGTGGAAAAGAGACTGGATATTGTGTAGGGGGTATTTCTGAATCCGTGAATTACGGCTCTTCTGTCTTCTAATCAGTGTTAAATTGCAAATGTCATTGGAGAAAAAGAGGAGGGTATAAAGGTAGCAGAAATCTTAACTCTGCAGAATAAAGAAAATATTGTCTTTAGATCCCATGTTCATCTGAGACAGACAAATGTTAAAAAAATACCTTTATTGCACCAGCAAAAAAGAAAAAGCCGTAAGGAAATGTTTGGACGCTGTTCATGGCACACCATACTATGTTGGCATTTCCATTTGACACGCAGACTTGTCAGCTTTGAGCGTAGCTGTGAACTACAGATGCTTTTAAAATACGGTATAGAGGAAAGTAGATTCCCATTCAAAACAGAACCTGTGCTGAGTGGCTATTCCAGGTCTGAAAACGACTGAGATTTGCTAGTCATACAATTTTCCAGCTGTGCTAACACTGAAGGAGAGGGAGAATACTGAGGTGCTCTCTGTCCTTTATCTTTCAAGATGGTTTTGAAACCTCCAAAACAGAAGTGTTTCCTCTGTTTCTAGAGACCAGCTGTTCAACAAGAGGTGGGAAATAGAGGATGCAACAGACAAGCAGCTTTGAAATCTGCTCATATTGGCATGGCTGAATTGCATTAACTCATCACGTGGCTGAAAGCATTTAAAATATAAGACAATTCACACAGGGCTTTCCCACCTGTGCATTTTTAAGTACATAAAAGAATATTAATTACAGTATATTTTTTCTGTCTCTCTGATGATTGATAGACATAAACCCAAGTGTGATTGGTGAGGGGCATCTTTGATCTCTGAGTAACAGACTTCCAGTGGCTGGGGCTCACCACAGAATCAGAGAATGGTCTAGGTTGGAAGTGACATTAAAGTCACCACATCGCAATTCGACAGCCTCCCTCAAAGGCATCTCTACTTATGACAGACCCAGCCCACTGCCTGGAAATCCTCCTCCATATGTGCTTTTACATGTCCTCATTGCTAAGTGTATTTTGGTACTTTGCATTCACGTGCTGGGCTAACATCATGTAAAATTTTCATATAAGCATTGTTATTCCTCTTCTACTCTTAAGAGGGGGAATGTGATGATTGGGGAGCCTTTTTAGCTAAATGAATGATGTTTCTGTATCAGAGAAAGGCCAAAACCGATCTTCCAGTTGGCTCTAAGCCACCTAAGCAACCTTCCCTGCATCTGCATCTTGCTCGTCAGCACCAGCTTCCACATCGTTCTCCTTAATCTTCCATCCAGCCCTGTCTACAAGTTGTCTTTCTCCATTAAGTCTGATCTCTAGTTATGGACAGAAAGACAGGAGGTGCAGTGCCATGTGGGATTGCTGCTCACCACTGCCCATATTCGTGAGCTGCAGTACCCTGATGTACCAAGTATATCATATAACTACAGAGGAGCTTCTGGACTCACACTGGATGTCTGCTGAGGCCTGTACTTAGGACACTTTGTTATAGCCATCTAATGAGTTGGAGATTGAAAGTGACCCTAAGTTTTCTCTAATTATCAGACTTCTTTTTATCCTTTCTGCACACCTGTTCTCCATCTGGGGCTAAGAGAAGTAAGTCCTCAACTCTCTCGAGCTGAAAGACTTTGTTTACCCTTGTGGTAAAAAGCTCCACAGTGCCTCAGGAACAGTACTGTTAACTCCAGCCAACACCCCAGAGCAGTGGCACTTACAGCTCCCAGGCCAGGACAGGGAGCAGCTGGGAAATCATGACTAAGACCTGGAGTTTGAGTATGGGAAGCCAGTGCTGAGAGCAAGAATCAGTTTGACATGCACGTGGGTGTTTTGAGTGGTTAAGGACACGCACTGCAGTGCTCTGTAGCCGCTGTGTTTCCTGAGGACCTGGGGCATTGTGCAAAGTATACAATACCCCTGTAGATCTGAGAGCAGGTCGTGTTTCAGAATGCTTTCCTCCATCTCCAGATCTCTTTACCAGCCAAATGGGAAATGGGTATCTCTGGGCATCTTCCCAGAAGCCTCTGAGCTGACACCTTCATGCAGCAAAACTCAGTGGGTATATTCATGTCCTTTTCACCTTGGTATTTGCACTGCATTAAGTATTTGCCTCACCTTTGCTGATCCTTTGGATGCCCACTGGCCTTTTGTCTATTTACCAACGCAGGAAGTACCTAAGTAGGAACAAAACTGAGTTCAAGTCTGACACAGCAAAAGTATCTGGCAGATACTATTGGCTTTGGCTTTTTAACAATCATTACTGTTAATAAAAGTATTAAGCTCTATAGGTACATGTCCCTTCAGAATTTACACCACTGAGGTGAAATTTAACCCTTCTTCACATTTCCAAAAGTCAGTCAGGCTGTTATTGAAACAATGAAATAAAATCACCAGACCTTGAACTATTCCTGTTTCTATTTAAAGGTGATAAAGAGTTGATTTTACATAAGATCTCATCAGCGTTCCTTAGTCAGCATGATTGTTCTGGACTCCTGGCGTTCAGACAAACTGAGCAAATAAGGTTATTTAGGAGCTTAGAGCTGGGATGGATGGAAAGGGAAAGCAGACAATATGCTGCCACCTTTTGGTTAAAGAAATGAAAACAGGTATTATCTGGACAGATCTATCTAGTGGAAATTAAGACATCTATGCTTGTTTTCTGCAATAAAACCACCTGAAAGTCCATATGGTGCAAGATGCGTCCCTTCATGTTCTGAGCTGTTGCTATGAGCTTAGCTCACATATTCAACATTTGTTCAGTCTTGTTCGAGCTAATTAATAATTATCAATCAATAATTAATAATTTATCTCATTTAAAACATACAGCATTGAGTTTTCTCACCTAAAACTAATGGTTTGCATCACTAAACCGGTTTGAGGAACAGAGCTGCAGAAATAAAAGGTACAAAATCTCATGTATTAGTAGCTTGTAAAGGTAAGTGACTGAGTGTTGTATCTCCTGTTGGGCTGTTTATGTGGACACAGGTAATTAAAGCAGCCTGACACTTTTCATTACTAGGTTTGTTATCATTACTTTACAATTCTAGCCTTAACTGTTTGAATAAGATTTTCTGTGCTTGCTGACTGCTGAAGACCTGAAAGGTATTATGTTTGCTTGTTTAATAAAATATTGGTTCAGCTGCCTATGAGAATAAAAGATGGAAGAATGCCTATCTTAATAAAAGGAAGGCAAGATTTCTCCGTTAAAAAGTTTGTGAATCTTCTAGTTTGATGCAGAGCCTCAAACTCTAACAGAGGAACTATCTGTATCAGAGACATGCTCCTCACTGCTCCTGTGAGTCACAGCCAAATTTGGGCCAAGTGATAAGCCTTTGAAAATCCCAGTTTAAATATGTTCTGTAAAGACTTATGGGAGCTTTTGAGTTCAGGTTCATGAATGTTCTGTAACTCTCTGCTCCCATGAGCCAGAGGATCTTTACATTTACTGCACACACAGATTCACTGAGTGTTCCCCATGCTCATGCACAAAAATCCATCAAACACTTGATTTCTTGTTTCTCAGTGTTGGCACTGAGTTCTCAGTTCTCCTGACATAAGGGTAATGTAAGCGGGGCTCCTGTCTGCCTATACTGCAGAAGGGACAGGAATTCTCTAACCACCATCAAAGCTGTGTTGGTAGGCCTGTAATACCCTATTCCAGCGACACATGGGTTCTTGAGACCCGAAGCCCTTGATAGTCAGCAAGATCTTGCTTTGGGAGCTGAGGGTGCTGAGGATCCCTGGAGTGGAACACCAGGACAATATAATCTAAGGGTGTCTGCACGTGAGATCACCTTACAGGACACTGCTCATGCAGCACTTGGGTGCAGCTCCCACCTGCAGTGGCCACAGTCACCCAGCCATGAGCAAAGCTGTGCAGCAGACCTGAACCTGGCCTTGGTGCCACACCTGCCACACCACACCATTGTGACACTTCACACATGGGTGCTTATGCAAAATGTCCCTGTCTCAGGAAAGACTCACAGACCTGTAATATATCAACGGTGTCACCCTACACCGTGTGCTGCACCACACTCCACTGCACCTTCAGGAGTTCTAGGCTCTCCTGCCAGTTGGAAGAGTATCCAGACGACCACAGACACGAAAAAAACCCTAGGAAATATCTTGCTAATGCACTCATCACTCACTGACAGTACCAGCAGAGGCACTCAACAGCTCCACAGACACTGCCATATAAAAATCAAGAAGCTGAAGGAGACCTGCAAGAAGGCTGTTGGTAGAGATTTTGAAGCAAAACAACCCCTCCCCTACGTGTTATCACTTCTTCAAGGAGTTTAGCTTCATCACCCATCAGGAAAAGGAGGAGAGGAACTGATTTTATCTTTCTCTTTTTAAGGAGGGAAGTGGTGCATTGATTTACAGTGCTTAGCCTCTCAGGGTGAGGGGCATCCTGTTACCTTTCACAGGTAACAATCTGCACCAGGGGAGGGAAACAGCAAGACGCATCCTTCCAGAGCTAAATGAGGCCTCCTTTTCCTACCCGTAAATTTCCCTAAGCCCCTTGGCAACCAGAATTCCTTCCCTCCATCTCGCCACTCGTAGTCCACACACCTCATAAACTGTTTTTCACCCATCTTTCAAAGGAAGGTTTTTTTATCCCTTTACCCTACAGGCTCAGCACCAGCACAGACACACAGCTGTACAAAGCAGTTACTGAAGCCACATCAGTTTAGACACAGAGGCATACTAGGACCACTGGGCCTGCTAGAAATACTTGCAGGGACAGCCTTTTTCTTTTTATTTTTTTTTGCTTTTCTCTTCTGCTGCCACTTTTCCATCATTTTTAGGGAAGCGTATCCAGCTTGTTCATATAGAGCTGTATGTAGCTCACAGTGCACAGAACGGACCATGGTATGGAGATGAGTCAGGATTGTGTGATGAATCAGATCTTGTCCAGAGAATCCTGGCTCTTTTGTTGTAGAAAGTGAACACAATGACTGCAGGAGGAAAAAAGTGGTTGCAGACGAAGGCATTTGTATGCGGCTCAGAAGGACTGGATTCTATTTTTGTCTTTCTCACAGACTACTAAATTAGCCACTTAAAAACCCATTTTTCATGGCTCACCATGAACTGGGTGCAGGGTTTTGCTGAAAGCCTAAATTCTAATCTTGTGCTTTTATGGCTAAAAATGTAGCTTCGATATAATGCAATTAGCTGTAATGCTATTTTCTGCTTACGTAATGATGATGTTATCAAAATACATTGAATTCTGTTTGTGAAACTCTCAGCTCCTACACTGTTTTGTACTGCTGAAGAGTGCATAACAAAATTGGTAAGTCTGCCTTCACAGTAGGATTTGAACAGTAAGTAGCAAGGCATGGAGTCCACACCAAGGATCAAAAAAGAACAAAATACTGAATAGCTCATTAAGTGACTACCATCCTTTCTGTCCACTGAATGGGCTTCTGTCATTAATTACTACCTTGCAATCAAATACAAGGGGAGGCAAAGTTCTGCAAACAACACAAATTCTGGCATTTTCTAACTTCAGAACGCTTGACTTTGCAGCCTTAAAAGCTTTTATATGATTTTTTTTTTTGTGTGGAATTTAAAGATAGGTTATGCAAAACAAAGTACTAAGAACGTAAGAGGAATCCTTGTAGATTAAAAGTGCATTAAGACCCTGATTATTGTGGATTAGTGTAAATCTATGCAAGCTACATCATAATACTGGAATTCTAAAAAGGTTTACAGAATTTTGAACTAGTTGAACCAAGCTACCGTCAAACTGTAACAAGGAAGTGCAACTCTGTGTACAAACAGACTTAAGGTAACAATGTGAGAGACATTTAAAGAGATAAAGTATAAATTAATATAGGTTTTTTTGCTATTTTAGCTAATTATTCCCTCTAGGACGCTACACTGATGAAATCACACCTGTAGCTAACAGGTTTGACTGTGTCCCACACTTCTGCATATAAAGCTGACTTGGCCCTGGGTCTGTGACACTGCAGTAGATTGGTCTTACAGTTTCTGCTCCATTTTCATCAGAACACGGGTTTTTGAGCTGTCAGTAACAGATCCTGCCTCTTCAATTCAAGCTGTAGGGGGTAAAACACAATCCAAATACATCAGCTGAGAGGATCATACCTGTAAATCAGCTATCAGAACACTAGGAATTTTCAAGTTTATGGTTTTACACAGCAGATCCTTCCCTATGCCCTTGTTCATCCATCTTCATACCTCACGCAGCTGCCAGATACAGGCTTTCCAAAGAACTTTAAGTGAATTCACTTGATGCAATAATCCTGTCATCTCTGCACATGTGACTGAATTGCCCTCCTCTGAGCTTTCTCCCTGGATTCCTGCAAGCACTTCTGAAAAGCTGGTTCTGGAATCAATTTTGTAAAGGTTTGTATGTGAATGATCAGGACCTTTATCATTTCATCTGTGAACACTTTAACAGTGCAAAGACAAATAGAAAATGGCAGTAAATCAAGAAAAACTTAAATCCACCAGTTTTCATGTTCATCACCACCCCATTCTTGGCTGGGATCAGCTTTCCCTTTGCTTGCTCATTTCCTGTTCTGCATTTTCCCACCATGTTGTCAAATGTTCAATGAACTGTTTATCTCTGCCCCCACCAGCATCAGCATTTTAAAATGTTATCCCCCCAATTACTGTGGAAAGATTCTGTGTAGCCTGAAGGTTAGGAGGGTTAGGACTGGGATGTTTCTATTTAATTTTCAAGGCTTGCATTTTAAGTGCTAGGATTAAACAGATCTTTGCATGGTACCTGGCAGCTTTGCATTGGCAGTTTCCAAAGAAGCTGGGTACCCAGTTCAGTGCTGGAGTTGCTTTCCTTGCTCTGTAGCACTTGATACGTAATTAAGGTACAATTGCACTACCAAGCTCTTCACATGTGGGGGTACAACGTACTCCATTTAGTCACAGTAAACGACACACTCATCGTTACCTTATGAAACAGCACAGAATCAATGAGTCTGTTATCCCTAATGGTCAGACTGCTCCATGTTCAGTGTCTCCCTACTATGCCTGATCTCCTTCCCATTAAATTCAATGATGGTCTCCTAAGTAGGCTTTGAAGATATTTTAAGAAATAATGTGAAAAATTGCCATAATTACTTTTTCCAAAACATTTACTGAAATTATTCTTTTGTGTTCTGGGGATTTTGTTTTAATTTTTCTCCTTGTTCTGTCTTTCCTCTTTTTGCTCTTCTCACTGCCCTCCTCCATCAATTTGAAAACCTAAGTCCATAATGTTGCCTTTAAAAAGGGCTTTGAGAGCTGTAGATCAAAAACTCCTCTATGAAAGTGTCAGTACAATCCATTTCAGAACATCTTCCTTCAACCTAATTTACATCACCCAACAGCAAGAAAGGGATTAACAGACTAAGCTGATTTAAACATCCCCTTCATTAATGCAACTGTAAATTGGGAAGAGTGCAACATTATTTTTATCTCCAGGTTTCTCCTCCTTGGTTTAGCCCAGTTAAATTTCAGAAGAGTTCAGTTAAATTCCAGAGGATGGAATTGGAACAGGCTGCTCAGAGAAGCTGTGGATGCCCTGTCCCTGGAAGTGTTCAAGGCAAGGTTGGACAGGGATCTGAACAACCTGGTCTACTGGAAGGTGTCCCTGCCCATGGCAGGGGGGTGGAACTACATGATCTTGAATGTCCCTTCCAACCCAAACCATTCTATGATTCTGTGATTCTTTGAAGAGGGAAAAATATAGAGTAAAAATCACCAGTGAGATGCTGGAGAATCGAGTTAAAGACCTGCCTCGTCTAGTTTTCTTACCTGGCCCTAAGCATAGAATTCCATCTATCCTAGTCCTTATGTATGAATCTCATAAAATTGTGAGAATCCTTTTTATCAGCGGTTGGGTCCATATAATCCAAGGGCAATTAGAACCACACCAACTGATACAAGTAGCACATGTAAACCAGATTTATACCTTTCGAAGCTCCCTGAAAATCTGTCCATCAGGACATCACCTCAGTTACTAAAACACAGTAGAAGTCTTGCTGAAGTTATAATAATATTTTTTTTTAAAAAATTAAAGCAAATACTCAGCACATCATAGTAATCCAAAATTAATGAAAAAGAAAAATTGTTTAATGAGTTAATTTTCTGGGTCTATAATGGATATCCAATATCAATTTGTACGGCAAGTAGCAACACCTCAATAATTCATAAACAATCACATACAAATACAGAAAGTTTGCCTGCAAAACCTGCAACTTTGTAAGTTCTTACTACAGTTCTGGAGGAAATCTAGCCATGCTGAGAAAAGAAAGTTTGGAAGGAGAGGTAATATGTTTTCTTAGATGAAATCAGACCAAATACAAGGACTGCAATCCTGAAAGCTTGTTTATTTTTCCAATTATATCTGATAAAATATAATTGTTTTTCTACAAGCCCAACCTTTCTTATAGATTACAGAAGTATTACTTTAAAAGTAAAGCATTTACAAGAAACACTTGTACAGCAAAGCCAATAAAGCCTAAGATAATTTACAAGTGAAAAAAATTGGAAGATTTATACTAATCTACACCGCTCTCTACATAGCTCTAAAACTGTGTAGTGAGCCAGTAATTTTCCCCTCCTTATTTGGATTTTTCTCATTGCAATTAAAAGAGCAAAAATAAATTTTGAAGTGTCATTGTAAGAACATAAAAACGGGTTGAGAGAATTCATTGGCATAAAAAAACTTGAAAGGCTTCCAGTTAATTTTATCTCTAAGTGACTATAGTTCAAGTTCACAGTATCCCTTAAAGTAAGAGAAATGTTTTGATTTCAGCCAGACTCCTCAGTTATGTAAATCTTGTCATGGTCTTTGGAGGTCTCTGCAATTTTTTTCCTGCTGTAACCTGTGTTTTTCAAAAAATACTCCAGTCCTTAAAGCCGTTATTTGAACCAACACCAGAGATCTCAACTTCCAGGCACTAACTGACATTTACGCTTAATTTGGGCATTTGGCAGCATGTGGCCATTTGGAATTTATTGTGGGTGAATTTGTATAATTTTTTGATTAATGATTTCCATCAAATGATGTTGTGTGTGTGTGTGTGTGAATTCTCTGTGTTTATGTTCAGAACTTAGGCAAATACTGCCATAAACAATCTCCCTTTTAATTATGAGAATAAGAAATACATCAGCAGTAACTCTGGAAAGCTCACTGCGTCAAGAGCTACCACTAAAAGCAGGAAATTTTGCCCGTGAGAGTTACTTACTTCTAAATTCAAGTACTTTTATCTTGTGTTGCTACCTCTGATGATACTAACCAGGATACAGAGCAAGCAGAGATGGGCCGTGAAATTCAGGTTCTCCACTGATTCATAAATATGGAGTTTCATGCCTAGATACCTACAGCTCCTAAATCACACCTAGAACATCCAGCTGTATCACACATGAAGTATCTCAAACAGTGGAATAACAGTGGAATAACACATAATATTATAACACTTAATACAACTATATGGTAAGACTTGGATACCACAATTCCCATCCAGATATTTTACTGTGTCCTTTCTGTGTCCCCTGGGCTTTTAAATCTTCTCAAGTGCTCAGTGCGGGATTTATGCCAAAAAAATTTCAGTTATCTTCTACTTTAATTTATACAGCGACACAAAAAAATGGTCTTTTTTGAGAAAGCATGGGCTGGGCTGCCAGTCTGTCAGATGGTTTGAAAATTTGAGGATTAGGCCAACAGATACCTTGGGCTTGAGAACTCCAGCCATCAAGACAAGTGGGAACTGGCTGAGCATCAGCCCAGGAGAAGGACCAAGGAGTCATGGTCATGCCAGGCCACACACAAGCCCATTTAGGCCAACAGTGCATTCTCACTGCAAATAAAGCCAACTCCACCTGGACTCCATCGAGAGAGGCGTGCCAGGGAAGGTATTATCCCACAGTCACCAAAACAGAGAAATTAGGAGCAAAGAATTTTCACAGAGGCCGACAAATTCTACTCTAACTAAGCGTTCATCCAGTTTGCACAGAAAGGAGAACCTTTTCAGAAAAATGGGTGTAGTCTATCTGGGAAATTAGAAGGTACCAATCCTTGCCAGAGCAATGAGCTTCTGGAATACTTTTCTACCTTCAGAAGCAGGATAAAACAATCAAGCCAGTTGCAACATGGAGCTTAGTTGCTTATAGAAAGACTGATGTAATAACGTGGCACGTGACAGCAAATGGTCATGTAGGACATCTCATCCAGTCCAACATTCCTGAATTCCACATGCATGTAGAGTGATAAAAAATGTAGGAAAATAAAAGAACAGTTTCTGAAACATAATAAAGAGGGAGAGAAAAGAGGAAAGAAACATGTGAGTGCTGGCAAACAAAGTCCCTGGAGGTAATGAAGAGGGAAGGAATCTTCCTTGAAAACTTAGTGACTTCCTTGTCAGAGATCCCAACATTGTCTCAACATGACCTGATGTCATAACCTTTAATACCCCTCATTTCACAGCACAATTTCATTGTGATGGCTGCTGAAAGCATTATGCTTCTCTCAAAACAACAATATGATGTTTTATACAGCACATGCATGAGATGTCAAGTAACAGATGATCCTGAGTTAATTCCCTTGAATCCCTTACCTACAAAGCAAGGCCTTTCTAACATTTGGTCATATTATCATAAGCAGAGACAATTCGAAGCACCATGCATGGATAAATACACACCACAGCCGACACAAGAGGTTGCCACAAACAAGCTTTCCATTTGACAGGAGGAAGTGGGATAATCTGGTTTAGTTTGAGTAAATTCTCAGCCATTGTTTCCTTTCAGATCACATTCCTACAGCAAAGTTTTAAAATGGGTCAAATAAGCCCCCCCACAAAATGATACACCCACACAAATGCATGAACTCATAATAAGCAGTGTTTTAGGAATTGAATTAGTATAAAAATATATAATGTATTGACAGATGTTAACACTGACAGTAAATACCACTTTATTAAACCTACTGCTTAATGATTACTAATAGTGTACCTTAGACCCAGTGACAAACCTCTGTTATCAGTTAACACAAAGGATATTAGCCTGTTACTACTACCAGTTATTCCATCAGTGCCCCTGACAGCTCTGAAGGTTTAACCCCACAGACAACTTACGTGCCAACTTGATACCACAGGATAAAATTTATCCTCTTATTACACTCTGAAAACCTAGGAAACTACACTTTAATATCATGTTGAATGTGTTAAGGAGAGGTGGTGTTTAGAACACCAGCTACAAACATGAAAGTAAAAACAAAACTGCAGAAAAGCTCAGTTATTCAATCTTGATGGCAAAGCTGGGGGGGCAGGAGGGTACATTATACAGTAATACACAATCTACTGCTTTGTCTGCCTTCCTGGGCTGGCCCCTGCCATCGTGCCATGAATCACAGCCTAAAGCCTTGCTGGCTCAGGCACTGCCATAGTTTCCATTGCAGGATGAGACACCAGTGGGAACTCAGTGCCACTGCTAATGAACGTTGTGTTCATTGCACAGGCCTCAGTGCTTCCCAAAATTCAGTAGAGCAGCTTCTTGTTCACTGAGAGCACAATGCCAACACAAATCTGAGACCTCTGCCTATCAGTGCCCTACTCCTTGCTGTGGGTGCCCAGCTGACATGCCATTCTGCTTTCCCCCAAACCAGGACAGCTCCAGGCTCTACCCCTGGAATGTCCTCCTGACTACACACGATTATCCTGAATCTGAGAGGTGATGGGACTAATTCACCCCAGCATACACAGGTACATCTTTCAAAAGGTAATGAGATAAAACTGCAGGCCAGAAATTCATGGAGCACTGGGTTTGGTGTGAGACAAAGTCGCACCTTTCTTAAAACAATTATAAAACTGGAATCAAAGAAATGAATCCTTTCCTATGTCTGGATTTTATTCAAATACTGCTACAACTGAGCAAGTGAATCTAAGGTGTCTCCCCCTCATCTATTTTGTAGCTCCAACTCTTCTCAACAATTTGATGTTCAACATCACCAACTTTGAGAAAGGGACCTGCAACTTAAGGGAGAAAACATCTGCAAATAGTTACATCTGCAAATAGTTATCTGTGAAAAGCAACATCCTCTGGGATATAAGGCATTCCAGAGAAATCAAGTATGCCTTTTCCAGCTCCAAGAATCCCTGAGGAATGAGAACTTTTTTTATTACTCTGAAAATCACTATACAAGCTAAACAAAATCTAAATTAAAAAAAAAAAAGCTTTATTCTTTTCAAACAGAAAGTTAAGGTACAAGTAACTGTCAGGATACAAGCTCTTACAGCACTTTGTCTTAATCTGCACAGTGTCTGAAGCCCCTTCAGTTAACAGCTGATAGGGACAAATTTGCAGGTGATAGGACTGGAGCCAAATTGACAATGCAAAGCCTTCTGTTCCAGATACATATCACAGAATAGGCTCCCCTGGCAAGTCACACTTCAGATAAGAACACAGAATTGATCAAAGCAGCTCAGACCAGACTGTGCACAGTACAGTGTTTTAACACTTGACAGTGTCCAAAAATAGAAACCTCGAGGAAAGCACAGGAACAAAGAAAACATGTAATAACCCTTCCTCAGTTTCCATCAGCATTTGGCACTGCCTGGGAAAGCCACACAAACTTTACTGAAACAGAGCTACCCTGTCCAAAACGTCCAGTCCACCTGAACTGGTGGAGTTTGTGCCATCTCACGAACCAGGTTAACTCTCTTTTAGCTACTGCTTGAAGAAAACCAGCTGAGCAAACATGTTCTCTGATTTACCTCCCTCAACTCACCTATAAAAGGAGGTGGTTACTTTTCTCCTCACATTAGAAGGGGAGAATATCATTAGTTTTCCTTGTTTAATTAGATTTTTTTTTAATTACCCTATATCATGGATTATACATTTTCAAAAGTAGCTGACAGCAGAAGGCAGAGCTAAGGGTGGAATATTAAACTGTGTCTCACCAATAAGTTTGGGTTGGTTTTGTTGTTGTTTTTGGTTTTTTTTCACAGTTGTGCCACTTTGCACTTTTTATATTTCAGAATGCTTTCTCACAGCAGAGTCCATACTCTTAAGTAAAATCAGACCTAAGTCTATGAGGGACCATGGAAGGTACAAGAACATACACTCTCTACCACAGGTAATTCAAAGCTCACTCTCCTGCCATGAAGCAAATAGTTCCAGTGAACTCAGTGGGATTTTGCACTACAGTTAAGCACATACCCAAGTGTTACCAGTATTGGTGCCTATTGTAAATGGCTGCGTAAAAGTTATAAGTGTAAGTGTACTAATATATGGTTTATTCACATAGAAACCCTTTGCTTTAAAACACTTCCACACTGACAGAAGTCATAAGCACCTAAGAGCTGCAGACACTCAGCATTTTGGACATTACTTAAAAGTCAAAACAAGTACAAAATATAACACTCCACGATGCCATATTTGGATTTGATATTAGGAAAACTCTCTTCACTGAAAGAGTGGTTAAGCATCAGAACAGCCTGTCCAGGGAAGTGGTGGAATCACCATCCCTGGAAGTGTCCAAAAAACGTGTAGATGTGGCACTTATGGACATGGTTTAGTGGTGGGGTTGGCAGCACTGGGTTAGTGGTTGGACTCGATGATCTCAAGAGATCTTTTTCAACCTTAAGGATTCTGTGATTCTTTATTGAAGAAAAATAAAGCACCTCGGCAACAACTGGTCTGCTCTCATAGAGAATCAGGTTGTAGGCGACATCCTTGAAACGAAGAATGTTGTAAAGAAAATGTTTTCATTCAAAAATTTAGGGAAAGAGAGAAGGTGAATTTGCTACGCACTCCTACAACTTCTGTACTTTGATTTCAACCAGAAAGACACCAAATTGAAACGTTTATGCTGCACTTGAAATTCAACTCCGAGTCTTCCGGGATTTAGGCAATTGATTTTCAATTTAAATAACAATGAATCGAATCGCTGGGGAATACGACTGTATGCACACCAACCCTAATTTCTGAGTGCCTACCCCTAGTGCTGCAGACACTGAGGTAACCTCCTACATCGCTGAAGCACCCAGCACACAAAACTCTGAGGAAAATCGTGAGGGAGACACTCAGCTTCTGTCAAATCGCAGCACCACGGTGGGGCTTCCCCGCCTGGCCGGAGCTGGGCTTGGCGAGCGGGGCTGACGGCGCCTGAAGCGCACATGGCGGCGGTCTGAGGCACTTTAAGGGGCCCTCAACGCTAATGAGCTACCGGCGGTGCTGGGTGGGACACGGTCCGGCCATAGGAAGGGCAGGAGGTCGCTAAGGGAGCGGGTGACCCGCCCTCGGGGCCATGTGGGAAGGAGACGTGGTGCTCCGCCAAAAGCTGTGCTGGGAGGCGCGGTGGCCGGCCCGGCTCCGAGGGGGAAGCCCTGCCTCCGAGCCCCACCGTCCGGCCCCGCGGTGGTTCGGCGTCCCGCTCCCGGTTCTCGACCCTTTCTGGCCCTGGAGAGCCCCGGAGGAGTCGGGGCGGGCTGTGAGGGACAATGAGAGGCTGACAGAAGAGCTTCTCTGCGGTGAGGCGGCGCCATCTTGCATTACGGAAGAAAAGCCGAGGCGGGCGCCATTTTGCATCTGCCCGAGGGATGAGAGGAGCCTCGCTATTTTCCGCCTGGTGGGCGCCGCCATTTTAGGTTACGGCAGAGCCTCCGCCTTTCGTAGCGCAACCTCATTGGGCGCCGCCATTTTGGCTTACGAACAGGACGGCGACCCGCAGGGGTCCTCACCCCCTCCCTTCCTCCCTTTAGGTGCCTTCATAAAATGCCCGTCGAGAATCCCCTCTTTTTTCGCCCCGCTCCCAAGATGGCGTCGATGCGGGAGAGCGACACCGGCCTGTGGCTGCACAACAAACTGGGCTCCACGGACGAGCTGTGGGCGCCGCCGAGCATCGCCTCGCTGCTCACGGCCTCGGTCATCGACAACATCCGCCTCTGCTTCCACGGCCTCTCCTCGGCCGTCAAGCTCAAGCTGCTCCTGGGGATGCTGCACCTGCCCCGGCGGGCGGTGGATGAGGTGAGAGCCGGGCGGGAGCCGCAGCGAAGCGCGGCGCGGGTGTGTGTGAGAAGGAAAAGAGATCGGAGATGGCATGAAGGGGCAGCGGCGCCAGCACCGCTTCCCCCGCCCGCCCTTTTCTGTCCACACGGAGGCTGCGGGGAGGGGACACCCCGGGCTCCCCCACAGACCCTGGGGGACGAAGCCGAGCGGCCGCTGCCCCTCACGGGCAGGGCTGTGTGGTGGGGCTGGTCCCCACAGCCATCCCCGCCTCTCCCCTGCAGACTTTCTTGGACGAGGAGGGGGAGGACTCGGTGTGAGGGGAAGCGCTGAGATTGCCCGTGATAAAGGAGAGAGTGGAGTGGGAGCTTTGCTGCTGCTGCTCCTCCTCTTCCTGCGCTTTGGGGACTCCCTGGCTGGCATTAGTCTTTTAGAAGCAGTTTGGACGTGCGAGCCATCGTGTGCCCCCACAGGGCTGTGGTTTAGGACACTTTTGGGTGCTTTTGGGGGGAGAGAGCTGTTCTGAGGCAGTGGTTGTTGTAGGGCTAGGACAGAAAGGCGTGATCGTTTAGGAGCTTCCTTCACTCCTTCCTTAGCACTGGCAGCTGTGTAGGTGTCACAAGTCGAACATCTCGGCTTTAGGAAGGACAGCAGCAAGTGCTGAAACTTTGAGAGTGGAAGATCTGGGGTCTGCGCTGAACTGGGCTCTTCCCCACCCTTGGAGCCAGGGTTTTCTTGAAGAAAATTGCCATGCTTTTTGTTTGCTTCTCTTCACCTTTCTGGGAACAGCTGGTGCTTTCCTTTACACTCCCACCCCAAATAATAAACTGGCTGGCTCGAGTCTGAGCTGGCTCTGCAACCTTATTCCCTTGGCCCTGGACCATACTTGGCTTATTCTTACCTATTGATGTTTGGTGCAATATCTGGAGAACGATTAGAAATCTTAAGTTTGTTCAGCCAGATTCGAGGAATTCCCCTCCTACTTCCATCGTGTAAGGTGTTAGTTCCTGGTAACAACCATGGAAGCGGTGTGTAGTTAGTCCTCCCCTTGTGCAGGGTATTCTCAGCTGTGCTTGCACCAGTCTCTTTCTTGGCTAGGACACAGCTGCTGCTTAGGCTTAATACACATATATACTAGACAGGGTGTGGTATCTAAGTTGGATTATTGTATGTTCAGCTTTTGTGCACTTCTAAGCTGAAAGTGGACAAGCATCACCTTTAAGCAATAATTTAGTGTATGTCGGTGCTTGTCTTGCCACGTGCATCTGAGTGGTTGTTCACTTTGTCACACTGGTGTCAATTTAAAAAAATTCTTGTTTGGCACGTAAATGCTGATTTTTTATTTTCTTTTTTTAAACACGATATTAATGTCCAGTGCATAAGCTGTCACCCTTGTGTGTGACAAATGAGGCTGTATTTTGGACAAACAAAATAACCAAGGCCAGAAAGGGGGGATGGGAGGTCGTGTGAACTCGTGAGTTAGCAAAATTGTTCTGAAGTAAGTGTGAAAATCCAAGTAGCCTGGAAGAAATGAGTAATGCAGCATTTAGAAAAGGCTATCAAATTAGTGGTGGTTTTAGATTGAAAAGAGCTTCAAAAAGCTTAGGGACCTTCATAAATAACACTCATGCCAATTGTTTGAGGGAGCAGCATTCAAGCAAACTGAAATAATTTGTTGAAATGCTACAAGAGTGTTCACTGGGTGGGTAAAAAAACCCCACGTTTTAAACCAATTCTGAGGAGGATGGATCTGTGCTTTTGTTAGCTGTGGAGATAAGGTGTGTGTAGTTGCTGTGCCTTTTAGTGTATCCTTTAAGTGGTCAGAATGTTCCAAATACAAAGCTCTTGTTACTGCTGTAACAAAATATTGTGGAATTTTTCAGTTTGGTAGAGCTCACAAATTCAATAACAAATTTCATCCTTCGTTGTAAACAGATCATGCTTGATTGAGATCTACCTGTAGCATCTTAATTATTTCAGGGATGTGACTTCCTTTTTTTTTTTTCTTCTTAAACTGGAAGGAAAGGCTTTAAAAAGTGGTTAAAAATGGAAAAACTCATGAGTCAGAAACCCTTAACATCACTAGTAGGCCTGCTATTATCATTATAGACTTCCTTCTATAGGTGGTAAAAATAGCTGATGTAACAAACTGCTGACAGAAAGGGATGTTGTCTTATCAGACACTCATCATTTGTGGTGAATTTGCTAAAATAGTTGCATTTGTGGAGATTTGTTACATAACTTACTGTTAAGATTTTTTGATATTTTAACTGGCATTGAGTGTCTTGCCTGTGATACCCAGAAAACAAGAGAGATATGTTTGTGTTCAGTGTGGATCTGCAGCAGCCCCTACTCAATGTCTTGTGGAGTGCTGGACGTGGTGTCTTCCTGCCAGCGGAAGTGCACCAGGACAGGGTACCTGTAGCTGCCTGTAAATTAATTTAGGCATTTGGAAATCACTCCCATATCTGAAAGTGATAAAACTTAACTGTGAGAGTACTTAATGAGTCTCTTTGGAAAGTCACATGCCATGTGCCAGTGTGTATCGATCATGTGCAAGAAGCACTAAGCTGGCATTTGGAAGCTTAATTGTATTGGAAAATATATTGCATCAGCTTTATAAAGCTTTGGGAACCTCGACAGTGGGTACAGAATATGTTAAATGTTCCCCTCTCTAGATAACAGATTCGACTTGGTTGTTTCTCCTTAAACTCTTTTTTGAGTTTGTTTGTTTTCTTTATGATAGCAGTTTCACCAAGGCTTAGGATAACATGGAAACCATTTGTGAGAAGACATTTGAATAGAAAGTTATGTGGGAATTAAGGAAACTGTGGTGGTATTTGGTTTAGAAGGGATTTAATTCCTGCTGGTCCTTTCTAAATCTCTGTGAAAGCTTCAGTCTAGACAAGTGAATTTTCAATGAGCTCTCTTGAAAGCTCAGTCCTTCACTTAAGTGGTTTTTTTCCTCATATGTAATATCTCTCGATTTTCATAATGTTTTCATTCAACACTACAAATATTATATAGATATAAGTGACTTAATCCTCGTAATACTCCTGTGGGATAGGTAATAAACCTCATTTTTTTTATCATGCTGGGAACCTCATTACTGTGTGTTTGTTCCTGCTGACTAGTAAGAATAATTGGCTCTCATTTTCATCCTAAGCTGTGTTTCGTAGGCAGTTATCAAAAATACCCTTTCCCACTGTAATTCTCTGGGCAGAACTTGGGAACTCCTGAATCTCTCAGCCTCCCAGCTTTTCAGCTGCTAAATTTTTTTCTAGATAATTGCACTTATTTGAAATGATGCCTAAAGCTCAGTCTAGTGCTGACCAGAGTTTCAGTTGTGAATTTGGCAGAACAGTTACTTCTGTTTATTTTGTATATTATAGTCTTGTTAACCTCATTCACAATGGCAAATGCAAGTTTTTTCTTTCTGTGCCAGTGTTTAATTTATTTGTTCAGGGTTAGACTGTGATGTTACAACCAAGTTTGGAATCAGGACTGTGCTTCTGTGCTTTCTGAATTATCCTGAGAGGAAGATCCCTATCCCAGCAGGGGCCTGCCCTTTTATTACAGTAGCTGCAAGAGAGCAAAAGTCAAAACTGTTTATTCCTTCTGGCTTATGTGAACCAGGAGTCATCTACTCATGGAAGTGGGAATTGTGGAGTACTGGTGCAAAGGAGTCAGAGGGCACATGACACTTGCCTTTCCCTGGGTTCAGAACAGACAGGCTGCTCTGCATCTTTTTGGCCTGCACTTACTGTTCTTAATTATTCTGTGATGTAATATAGTATATTTTAATCTAATAGCACTCTTGGCCACTTCTACTCTTTTTCATGATTAAAATGCAAACCAAATACCATAGTGATACTCGATCCATCCTTGTTTTGTACTGTGTAAATATTAATACTGTACTTTCAATCCAATGCTTTTAGTTTAATGAAAATGCTCTATAATAATAATAGAGATACCTATTAAATATCACCTCTATGGCCCCTGAAAGATTAAAACTTGATTTTGTTGATTAGCCACCTGTTGATGCAGTTGTC
Source organism: Lepidothrix coronata (assembly GCF_001604755.1). Lineage (NCBI taxonomy): Eukaryota > Metazoa > Chordata > Aves > Passeriformes > Pipridae > Lepidothrix > Lepidothrix coronata. The sequence continues at coordinate 2,402,524 of NW_016690265.1, read as the reverse complement.
TAGATGTATAGTCCCATATATTAATTTGGGCATAACATAAAGCAAATGAACGGGAATTCTTTGCAAGAAGTCATATCAGAACCATCATGTTATGCCTTACTAGTAACATTTCCTTTTTTACTCCTTCCCACAGTCCTGTTTGTGTATTCTTCCTGCACAGCCATTATTAATCTGCCTTTGTTCCCAGACATTTTCCATCCTACCTGATCCTCTTTTGCTAGATGTTTCTAGTCCTGCCCTTTGCTTTTTCTTGTATGCCAGCAGGCTGAGAAAAATACTTGAGATGCTTAAGTTTCAGATGAGAAAAATGCCAGAACATGTTGCATCAGATCTTGACATTCATGCTTAACAAGATGCTGGTTGGAGCTAAAGGGAGTTTTACTGACCCAGTGTTGCAATCTTAAACAATTAAGAGTTTGGGATTATGGCTGTGCTCTATAAAGTGACCCAAAAACTGTCTGTAGGGATTCCCTGTTATTTTAAGTTTCATTTCAGGCATTCTCAAACCACAAATGAAGTATATTTTTTTCAGCTGCCAGTTGAACATGTATTTAAGTTGCCATTTGAAGACAAACCTGAGTCAAAACTTGAATCCAGGCTTGTTAAATGCAAACCCCTATTCAGGCAAGGTCTCTGGTTAGCTCACAGTAGGAGTTAATGTGCTTTGCTTCCTTGTGCGTGACAGTGACTGTTCTTCCATCACATTCTTTCTGCCTTGAGGCCTTGTGATAATGTTATTTGCCCAGTGCAAGGAAAACAAGTTGTTTCTGGGCTCCTTTCTTGAAGGAACCAAAGGCTTGTATAGTGGTGGGTTGTGGCATAAATAGGTTGCCTGAACTTTAATCCTGAGAACAGTGGGGATGCAACATGCCCAGACAAGAGCTCTTAGGAACTTACACGGTATAGGCATGTAGCTCTGTGAATTTTTGGTATAAAGAGGAGTTTTGTGAAGCAGGTATGAAGGGTAAATTGTGAGGATACAGGAGACATTTTTCTTCTAGCTATTGCCTGAGTTTGCTTTGATGGAGCAAATCACATTCTGTGCACTTACCTGCATTAGTGGTTTCCAGATAAAAACTTATAAAAGCTATAAATGCGTTAGCTCTCATGGCATCTTTTAGGTTTTCGGGTGTTTTGTATAAATCACTACCTTGATTCCTGAAGGATGGATAGGAGAATAAAAGACTTTGTTCTGATAGTGTTCACAGCCATCCTTCTCCTCTGTAGAAGTGACTTTCGATGAGCAGTTTAGGTTAGAGAGAATGAGAAGTTTGTGTGGAGGTTATGGTGGGCTTACATTTACTGAAAAAGAAATGAGCAATGGAGGATAGTGAAGACTAGGACCTCAGGGGTGGATTCTTTCCACTGGGTGTGCATCAGTTAAATTGGACAACGCATTAAACAGTGTGTGGTTCTGGTTATGTGCTCAGTTTAACCCAAAGCAAATCAGTGGCAACTGGCTCATGTTGAGTCTCCTTCCTGCTCCACTGTTTTTGTGGTTCTGGTGTTTGTGTGTTGCAGTCAGTCACACCAATGAACTGGTTGAGCATAAAGCTGGAGAGATGCTGGTTTTCTGTCGGATGAACTGATGCAGTTCGTTTCACAAACACGTTACTACGAGCCTTGGAACATGCAGGGGGTGAAGGACAAACAGGCTCTATAGTGGACTTGTAAACCCTTCCGAAGTGAGAGGCCAATAACATTGTGTGGGTGAAAGGAATTGAGAAATGTCAGTGTTTGTTTGCTTCTGAGTTTAAAAGTGGATGGGGGGAATGGGGAGCAGAGGTTTAACTTTTTCTTAAAGTTGTATGAGTAGAGTAAGCTTATTTGATTAAATGTTCTCATATAAAAAAAAAGACTGGCTTTAAATAAAGGGAAAGGAATACAGCATAAAGGTGAAGATGAGTTTCTTGTCCTCCTGTGTTCAGAAGCATGTACACTGTAACTAAGCTGTATGTGCTACAATGGGTTGTGAAAAATAAAAATTCACATATTTCCTTATACTTGCTTGTACATTCTTCAATGTTAATATCATACAGATAGAGTATGTTTAATTACTTTATGTAATTTTACCATTATGTTTTGTGTCTTGATAGACATGCAGTACATCTCGAACATCTTAGTTCTCTGATGCTAAAATGCTGTAAAGCTTACATGAAAACGTACTTAGTTAAAAAAGCAAGTGTTCAGTCTTTAAGGGTTTCAGCTTACCCGTGAATGAAGTGAACCACTCATTTAAGAGATTCACTGTGTAGACCCTGACTGTAGTCACCTTGATATTCATTTCATAGTGCCAGCAGACAGGTCGATTAGTAATTAAAAAAACTACTGTGACAATGAGACTTTTCAAATTCATCTTATGCATTACTTAGCATTTTTCAAGATAGGTGCATAAAGAAAATTAACTTTTCTGACTATAGAAACTCTGGGTAAATGGAAAATCTTTGTACTTTTGACATAATAGAGTCCTGTGTTTATTTATGTAATACATAATTTTTGTCAAACAGTACAGTTTTGATTAGTCTGAAACACATTATTTTGAGGGCTTAATTATGATGCAGATACGGTCTGTCTGCTTAATTATACTGTAGCTCAGCAAGGGGCACATCTTCATTTAGATGCCTGTTTAAATAACTTGTATTCTAGGTGATACTCTTATCACTGAATAGAAGGTGTGGGTACACTGGGAGTATGAGTGTAGAACATAAGGAGACGGTAATTTAAGAATTTGACCTGCTGCTTTTAGTAAAAATGTTCAGTGCTAAACAAAGCTTTGTGCTGCCAAAAGCTCAAAACAAACTGGAGTAAGATTGGCTGAAAGCACTAGAAAAAAATTACTTTGATTCATTCTTTACTTAATTGTAGAGTTTAATGTGTAACTTTGTGGAAACAATCTCCCTCTTCCCTTCCCCAGTAGTAAAACATTATGCATGTTTATGCTAGTGTCTTTTTAAAATAAATCCAACTATAACCTGTTTAAAACTGTTTCCAATTGGTTGATTTTCTTTTTCTTTTTTTGTTAGATGAAAGGGGCACTGACTGAAATTATCCAGCTCGCTACCTTGGATTCAGACCCCTGGGTCTTAATGGTAGCTGATATTTTAAAATCCTTTCCAGATACTGGCTCCCTTAACCTTGATCTTGAAGAACAGAATCCCAATGTTCAAGATATTTTAGGAGAGCTTAGAGAGAAAGGTAAGCCCTTCCTGTTGGTGAAAATTGCAGAAATATGGTGCCTTTTTTCAAGAACAACCTGTCATTTCATCTGCAGTCTTGCTATCTTAACAGTAGAGGTACCAGGACAAGCAGTATGTCTTGTCTCTGAACTACCACAGTTTATGACATGGAGTGTTACTGGACTGGGAACTGTGATATTTGAGGAATGGTAACTTCCTAAAATGTCTTTTCACACATCATCAGAATTTACATGTCAGGTATTGCCCTGGGTCTTAGTGCAAGGCAACACACAAATTAATGTGGATTCATTAGTGTCAGACAGGCTGTGTGTGCACTGATGGGTAACAACTGAGTGACTGCAATAATTAGAGGGTTTTCTGTTTTGCTGTCTCATGTCCTAGTACTGAAGAAGACAGTAAGTCCCTGTTTTTCTTGCGTGGACAGCGTCGTGTGTGTAGAAGGACCCTGTTGCACTAGGCAGGTGGGCTGCCTCTGCTGGAAGTCCTGTGGGCAGCAGGTGATAGGTGCTGGAGGGGAGACTGACCTCAGGAAGAGTTGTGCTGCCAGTGTCCAAATAGCTGCAGATTGCCCAGCAGCTGAAAATGTGGGTCCAGCCACTTGCACAGTTGCTGCTTCAAGCAGTGTAGTAAATGGTGATGCAAAACTACTCGTACTTCAGTGGGTTTATTTCAGCACACTGCCTAGAAAAAGCCCTCAGGCATAAATGGGCAGACGTGATTTTGGATTTGGGATTGCAGCAGAACAATAATAAAATGACTTGGAGGTGGAAACATTTTCTTATTTTAAACAAACAATCATTTGTCTGTTCACACTTGATTTGGACTTTATTCAGTAGTTTCCTTTTCATGTGTAATTTTTAAGGACTCTGAGATGTAGTAATTTTATCTTTTTTGACAATAGTAGAATATTTAAGATTCCAGTAATTTGCCTAGGTATAGTTAACATGGAAGCTTTTATGAAGCTAATGTGAAAAACAAACATCCTAATAACTGGTTACACACTGTGTAATAATTGGAACTAAATTACTCTTGGTGTTTAAACAAGTAATCTAAAATTTAAAACCACCTGTACAGTCTAGTTGTAAAATGTTTTGTAATTAGCTGTCAAGAGGTGCTAATACCCATGTACTGTGTTAACTCTTTATGCAGTAAGTGAATGTGAAACTTCAGCTATGTTGCCGTTGGAATGCCAATACTTAAACAAAAATGCCTTGACAACACTAGCTGGGCCACTTACTCCCCCAGTGAAACACTTCCAGCTGAAAAGGAAACCTAAAAGTGCCACTCTCAGAGCTGAACTCTTGCAGAAGTGTAAGTAGTATTAAGATTGTGTAGCAAATTGAATGGTGAAAGGAAAATTTATATTCAGTCTTATTCTCCAACATGGTGATATACATTAAAAATTTCTGTTACAAGAGTTTTGGTTAAATTTTTCTTTTCTGGACTGATGTGTGGAAGAGCAGGTGCAAGTCATCTCGGCCATGATTACATTAAAATTCTAATCTTAATTTAAATGCTGTTAGGATTTCAAGGCATACGAAGAGCTGTGGCTTTTTAAAGCACAGATGAGTTCTCTCAGGGGTATATTTAACATGTGAGGACTTGTGAGGGACAGCGTTGGTTAAAGCTTCTGAAACAAAAGTAAAATGAGAACCCAGTTTTATTTTGCCGTGTGTTTTTGCAACAGGGAGCAAGAGCTGCTAATTAATGTTTTCCTTTTGCTCAGTATTGGCTATATAGGGTGTGAAAGCCAAGCAGGTTTTCACTAAAAAAAAGGCAGCATATGTGTACATGGACGTATTGGTAGCTGGTTGAACTGAGTGATCTTAAAATAGCTTGCTGTAGCTGCTGTTCTGTTGCAGCAGCTTGCTACTTTCTTGGGTGTGACTTGAGTAGTTGATCTGGTTAAATACAAGATTTGTAACTTTATGATGTTATATGTAACTTAGACAATTAACTCAATAGAGATTGAAATTATTTTATTTTGGTAATCTCTTTTAGCTTAGATCACCTTGTCAGTTGCATAGTCATTGATTTTGCATTTTCTCCAAATACTGTGTTAACTTCACATAAATGACCTGGATTTTAATTAAAGTATAATTCTTTCTTTGTTGCTATTCCCCTCTCTTTATGTATTAGTTAACGTTTTTATAAGAAGCAATGTGTTTTTTTCAGCACAGGTTCTGTAATAACTAAAGCTTTTTTCTTTTTAGCAACAGAAACTGCACAACAGCTCAAGAAGACTGCAGGAGTGCCTTTCCATGCCAAAGGCAGAGGACTGGTCAAAAAGATAGATACAACAAGTATGGCTCACTTCCATCACTTTTCAGAAAGAAAATCTGATAAAATGGCCTTGATGAAGAATAAAATTACCATCTGGTTTTTTTACAAAAACTTAATTATTTTTGAAGCAAAGAATTTCTCCCTTTCTGCCTCCCTGTCTCCTGATATTTAAATATTTCTGACATGTCTTGTCAGAAAGAACAAGAATGTGGAGGTTTTTTTAAATGGCAAGTGTATCTGCCATGCTTCTAAAATGTATGCAGCCAGATCATGCCTGTAGACTTTGGTAGGAATTTAATTTGCATCACTCCAGGAATAACTCCTGACTAAGCCATGTTGCTCCAAAAGGGAGCTGAGTGGATCACAGTAGTCTGCTGTGCTCTTTGAAATGCTGTGAACTAGACTGAAACTATATTGCATTTGTATAATTCTGTCTGGAGAAAGAAGGGGGACAGTGTGTTCTCTGCAGCCAAGGCTGTGCGATGACTTCTATTTAATGGACATGACAGACACTTATAATGATTCTTCAGCTTTATATTAAGAGATTTCAACTGTTTGCTGAAGTTTCCCAACTCCTGAATTTTTCAAATAAGTTTTTGACTAGAAGCAAGAGGAGAACTCAAAATTAGTTACATACTTTAAATCACTGCACAGGCCACCACATCACTTTTCTGGCCACCAATGTGATGCTGAGGTGTGAAACTTTGAGTGATTTCTTGGTTTTGTGGGTAGAAGCTATGAAGTACTTTGTGTTGATGCTATTTAAGATGTGGCTTTGAGGACCAAAGTTTGGCCTCACGTTCATGCAGGAAATGCAAAAAGTCTGGTTGTAATTTGAACTAAAAGTTGTCCCAGTATAGAAAATGACCATTAGTTCTTGGCATTCTGTTTAGCTGTTGAACTGATAAAGCCAGGTTTTAGACATGGCCTTTGGAGCCAGGTGGTCTCTAGAAATAGGAGTTGGGCACCAGCTGAGGTTTGCTCTGCTGGAATGTACTCACATGAGTCAGAGGGTTGTCCTGTGGTGAAAGGGTTTTCAGTACAACATGTAGAGGGGTACAGAGTCTCTAACATCAAACTAAGGTTCTGTGTTTATCGGCAACTTAAAGAGTATGATGAGATTTTCAGGAGGCTCAAAGACCTGATAGATAATATATATGTGTCCCTAATTTTTTGGTAGGTAAAAGAACGCTGTATTTAGCAGTAGCATTAAGTGTGAGGTAAAGGGCAGCAGTGTAGAGTTGGGGGAAAACAGCTGCTTACAAGGGTAGCTGATTCTGCTGAGACTGATTGAGACAGCAGGTGTTCTCTTTGCACTGTAGACCCAAATTGGGTCCTCGCTTCTTGTGCAAAGAGCAGCTCTAGAATTTCAAAGCCCTGTGTGAAGCACTCGTTTACCTTTTCAGTAGATATGAGCCCTTAGCCTTGCAGAAGCTTGGCTGAGAATCTTTGATTAAATACAGTTTTACCAAGTAACCGGATTGTGAAATTCAAAGAGCAACTTTGGCAATAGCTGGATTCAAAACATTTATGTCCTATACCATTTTATGTGTTCAGAGTTTATTTTTTACAAGTAAAGAAAGCATCAATGAGTGTAGGAAAAGTCGATTTTGCTATGAGTGCACCCATTTGAATACTTCAAGTAGAACAGGGTTGCTAGCATTAGCCTAGAGATTGGCTCTTACTCCTTCTTTGAAGGGTAAAACCTAATCTGACCTCTGAGGGACATGCAGTGTGTTACAGACAGTTCCACATTATAAACATTTGAAGTTAAAGGGGAGGTAGGGAATGCATTAAGAAGGGAAAAAGCTGAAAAACTCGAATATGGTTTTTGTAACTAAATGTGTGTATCAGTTGTTGCTTTTTTTGATCTTCCCTAAGCACCACTCAAAGGAATACCAAAACAAGCTCCATTCAGGAGTACTTCAGCACCAAGTGTATTTAGTCCTTCTGGAAACAGAACTCCTATTCCTCCTTCAAGAACACCTTTGCGCAAAGAAAGGGGAGTAAAGGTGGGTGCGCTCATTCTTGGGCTCTCGTTTTTTTTGCTCAGTTCTCCTTCCTCGTCTAAAGTGAGTTTCTGGTGCTGTTTTGAATTAAATATCAATATATTAAAGAAAAAGAGCTAAGGATGATATTTAAACTACATACATTTAACAGTGGTTATTAAGTTCTTTATGGTCTTTCTTCTTAGCTTCTAGATATCTCTGAGCTGGATATGGTTGGTGCTGGCCGTGAAGCAAAGAGAAGAAGAAAGACATTAGGTTGGTACAGCATTCTTCTTACAAAGGCTGTCAATATGCCTGCAAACAGGATCTAGATTTGCAGTACCATTTTGTTCTCAATTTGGTAAAACTTAGCCTAAGCTAAACTTTAAAGACCAGGAGGATGATGTGAACCAACCCAGAAATGTTTTAGGGGAAGATTTTCACTTGTTTTATTTCAGTGCTCCCATTCCTCTTGCCTTGTGCCCAGTAACTCAGTCATGGAAAGGATTGAACTAGTCATCCATTGTGCATTGGGCAGCCCAGAGTGTGAGTGGCTTCGGTACTGGAATTGCTCTGAGATATTCTGCTTACTTCTACTGGCTGTAGAAGTAAATTAATTGAAAGTAACATTGAAAAAACTTGGAGCACTCTTCAAAATTCTGGCTGAGAGATCTTAGCAAGTGAACAGTATCCAATATCATGCTTTTAAGTCAAGTGGCAGTGCAGTGCTCTACTTAACCATATCAAGAAGATGCACTAGTCAGTATATCTGTTCCAAAACAACCTTTTTGTATTTTTCACAAAAAAAAACCCAACTCAGCAAAACCATATTTGGAATTAAGTTGTTGCTTGGGCTTTCATGCTTTCTAATGTCAAAAAATTAGCCAGTTCTGCCTAATCACTCAGTTACTGTATCTGGTACATTGTGGTTCAGTACATTATTGGTTTGATTATAAAATTGTATATGGAGATTATCTATTTCAGCATATACTTCTTTAATCGTGTTTTAGCAGACTTTGAGAAATGCATTTTTATATCTTTGTTTAAAATGTATATTTAATTCAGTATTTCAGAAAACTTTCTTGAACTGACTTCTGTTTTTTTATGCAATAGATACAGAAGTTGTGGAAAAACAAGCCAAAGAAGAAACAGTAGTAGAAAATGCTACCCCAGATTATGCTGCTGGCCTTGTGTCTACACAGGTAAAACCAAGCAATCAAACAAAAACCAACTAGTAAAAAAAAAAACCCAAAACCAAACCATGATGCATGCTACTCTAAAACAGCTAAACACTGTAATGATATTTTACTCACTTTTTTTAAATGTACCTCTTTATAGAAAAATTTTTACATAATTTTTTCACCCAAAAAAAGCAAACCTGTTTCTAGAAGTAGTTCAAGTAAGGGAGGGGGGAGGAGTTGTGTGTAGGCTGTTTTCCTCCTGTGTCAGGTATGGTACGGTATAGAAACTGTCATGCAGCTTTCTCTCTGTCAGGACATAGGTTTTAAAAGAATTCTATGTCCTGCCCCCACTTCTGAGTTATAAACTGTTTTCTTGGCATGTTACACATGCCAAAAAACAATATACAGGCAGATATTGCTAGGCCAGAGCCAGCAGTGAAGGTCATTGCCCGTCTTTCTGCAGAATGCTCGGAGTATTTTTCTTTTAGCAAGCTCCACATTTTACAGAATGCCCATCATTTATCCAGTAAGGCTACCTTAAATTATCTGTGTGCTAGACATGTTCCCCCAAAACTTCTTTCCTCTTCTTTCCTTTTGTTTATAAGGCTGGATTGGACAGTGAAGATCCTGATAGAGATACTGTACTATATATGCAGTGTCATGTATAGTTAAGTACAAAATGTGACTTTCTTTGGCTTGATCTTACATGGCATCCGTTGTGTTGCTGTTCACTGCCTTTTTCCGTGGGAACAAGGTTTTTTACCTGAGCTGTTCACTGCTGCCTTCTGCTTGCTTATGTCCCAGAGGCCTTTGTGTTCTCTTGGTGATACTCTAGTAGGTCTTCTGCCCATGGAGGAACACAGATTTCTGCTTACTAATAGTGAAGAGCATGTTTGCCCAGGCAGAAGGTCACTTAATTCTATAGAGTAATTCTTCACAGAGTACCATCTGCACAAATTTCCAATGTCTGAAGTAGAAAGTTAGCATTGAACAGGTCGTTAGGTAGGACTCCTAACAGAGGAGGCAGTAATTGAGTTCCCAAAAGGAATATTGTAATAAAACTAATGTTGAAATTGTGTTTAAAATTCAGAAACAGCACGCGAAATATATAGTGTGGCTTTAACACTTTGTTTTCTTTCTTTTTGTAGAAACTTGGCTCATTGAACAATGAGCCTGCACTACCTTCTACAAGTTATTTACCTGCTACCCCCAGCGTGGTGCCATCTTCCTCCTATATCCCAAGCTCTGAAACACAACCAGGTAACAGACACATTTTTGCTCTTTGGACCTACTACCTCCAACTCTGTACAGTTTTGCTGTCTAGCTGCTATTTTATTTATAAACCTACTGTCCCTCTAGCAAAACTCCACCTTAGGAGTATAAAAATCCATTGGAAGAACCCAACCTTTGGGTTTGAAGTAACCAGACATGTCATTTAACCTAAATAAAGAATGTAATTGTTGGCTTTAAGTCTTAAAATGACTGCCAGTTAAGTAAGTAAAACGATTTACTGATTTGGTTTTTTTTCTTACTCTGTAATAGAAAATCCAGCTTTTTTAATCCCTAAAGAGACAGCAGTAATAAACATAAGTCTGGAGTATATATTCCATACAAACATTCATATGCTAGCACTTACAGAACAGTTGCTTTCAAGAATCAGATTTATTTCTAGAGGCAAGTGCACGTTAGCTTTCACACAGTCCAGGATTAAGCCATCTATTTTCCTTTTACCTTTGTAGAACAGTCTGATGGATAATAGCTGTGATAGTATCTGTGAGATCCTGCATATTTTGAAAAAGTGCTATGTTACTTTCAATTCTAGGAAATTGCCGATAGTAAAAAATAGTTTGTACAAATCCTTTATTTCTACACCTCTTATTTTTAACCCACTTGGTTTTACTCTTCCGTCCCTGCTGTGTGTAAAGTCTTAAAGGAGTGTATTAATTTGCACTCACAGATGTGCATGACTGAGATTCATTACCAGGTCTGGTTGTTAACAGAGAACCAACATTTCAGTTTAATACATTAATTTTACTTTTGCTTGTGAGCTGTGGGATGTTGGTCACTACAGAAAAATGTGTATGCAAACCCCAGTCATTTCACTTGGCCTCTGAACAGTTTAGAATCTCTCTGAAGGTCCATGCACATCTTTCTCTGGCAGAAAATTGGCATCTCTAGGAGGAACACAGCCAAGAGCACATCAGTGTGTCAGCAGCTAGTACTATTTTCCAGAGTGTTGGCATTGTGTTCAACAGCAGGAAAAGTCTAGTTTAAAATTCCCTGTTGTCTGTTCTCTATTTTTATTTTAGGAGTATAGAGTATTTAGCTTTTCTTACGGACAAGGAATATAAAACTGTTCCCTTGATATAAGATGCACACAGAAGATCCACAGATTTGGTCTCATATAATCTGAGGCTCCATAATTAAGCCCTGTTACTTTATGCAAGTCAGTTATTATGACAAGAGAAGAAGCTGGTAATCTAACAGTACAAAATTAAGGAGTAACTAATTGGTACAAATGTTTGTCCTCTCAGTTGTCCCCTTTCACATCCACTGGATAATAGTCATACTGTTAAAGCAATGCCATGTCTGTGCTGAGATGGAGAACTGTAAACCTCTCATTCTCTGAAATCTGATCTGAAGGGTGTCAGCATAGCTCTGATCGATACCTGCCTTAGAGTCTGCTGTGAACAGTGTGAACAGGTCAGATTAAACCCCATGGGGTTTGGGATGGGTGCTTAAGCAGCTGTGCCCGTGTCTAAGAGCTGCAGAAGAATATAACTGGTGAGTGTCCACTGGATAGTTACCATTGGCTGTGATCAAGCTACTGAGATTTCCTAAGTTCCCTCTACCTGCAACCAGGTTTGGAATAGTAGCTTCCTTGGTGCAGGTGAGTGGATCAACTTTGAGAAAGAACGGAGTTAAGACTTGTCAGTATTGTGGGGTTTTAATGCTCTTAGCAGTTGGTGTTTAAATAATGAGTGATTTGTGAAGACTGCATTTAATTCTGGCATCTCTTTAAGTATATTTGTATTTTCAGTGTCTGTTACTGGCTGAGACTTAGTTACTGTTCCTTTGAAAGCTGTTGCTACATTAGATAAAAACTGCTGGAATATTTTTGGTTTTGCTTCTACATAACAGTACAGCAATAGTCCTGGTAGGATCAGAGCACAGTTGTTACAGCAATATAAGATAAGCAGTAAATAAAGCAGTTTCAATTTAATAAGTCTGATATCCATTAAACATAAAATTTGATACTAAATATAGTGTAATCCATATTGGACAGCTAATTACTCTGTTGTCTAATTATTGCTAAAGGTAATTGAGTGGAAAAAGCATTAGCTCTTAAATTCTTCATGTGGATATTAGCATATTGAATCGTGGTGCTAAAATGGAATAATCAGAATTTTTAGGGTTTTTTTAAAGGCCATTGGTAATGCTAATCCCTATTTGTGGATTATGTTTTTAATTATCCTGATTGGTTTTTGCAGCTGGCTCTTCACGAGAGGCCTTGCAGACTAACAGACAGACTGAAGAGCCTGCAGCTCCCAATGCTACTACAGCTCTTCCTGCACAGTTCAAGCAAAGAACACCCATGTACAACAGTAACTCTAATCCACCTGCAGCTACACCTACCTCACCCCTCACGCCCACCACGCCTCCTGCCATCTCCCCTGCGGCACAAGCACCACAAGTGGCCCCCCAAACTCAGCAACAGCCACCACCGAAGAAAAGCCTCTCTCTCACAGTATGTAAAACCAGGTTCTTTTTGACTGATGCTTTTGATGTAGGCTGGAAAATGCCAATTTTTATTATTGATCTCATTTACTATGTTGGCAGTTCCTGGTCTTTGGATCATGGAGTGGTTGAGGCTGCTTTTTTATTACCAAAGATAATGTGAATGTTTTGTGGGTTTTTTTTAGCATCGCTGTTTTAATGTTAATCACAACATTTTTAGTTGTATAGTGTTAATGTCGCAGTAAGATGTTTTTATTTACTTCTGTTTGTAATGGAAAATAATGTTGTTTTACTCATTAAAAAGAATTTTGGGAGAAAGGTGTATTTCCAGGAGAGCTGTTGCCCAGCCAGTTTTACATAATGTAAGCTGCTTAAAAGGATCCTGTCACTGCTGTGGTAGGAGAAAATATATCAATAGATTATTCTAAGATGAAAACCTTTATTTCTGTTCTCATCACTCCGCATCACAAATTTTTCAAAGCCTGAGGGTGGGGAGGAAACTAAACTCAACAGCAATTATATGTCCTGAGGCATCTTATTCCTGGTATGTGGATATATATTATATGCATGCTTGAAGGTCAGTAGGTAACTAATTCAAGATGGAACTGATCTGAAGACTTGGCTAAGCACATCTGTAAGCCTGGCTTGCAAGGTCTGAACTTTAAGAAGCTGGGTGAATTTTTTTTTACAGTATCTCTACTTCATTTATTAAAGAGAAAAGAAAATTCTCTGAAATGACTGCAAGCCTGGGTTTGTTGGACCGTAGAGGAAGCATTGTGCTTTTTTTCTTTTTTTCCTATGCCATAAAGGACACAAAATTGATAATGTAAACATTAAGTCTCTCACATGTTTCTGTAACTATTTAAAGGTGGGGGCTTTTTTTCCACTTTCAGAATTCAGTTGTCACTGCTGGAAGTATTAGGGGCAAGTATTAAAAAAGAGGAGGAAGCCTTGATGTTAAGGGGCTTTTTTTTGTTTACTTTTTGTAGGTCCTACCAACTTCACCATATTCTTTTATGCTTATTAATGTGGTCCCTGTTGGCAGTGTCTCTCCACTGGAATTGACATTTGTTGTATCTGTTGCAGAGGGAGCAAATGTATGCTGCACAGGAAATGTTCAAGACTGCAAACAAAGTTACAAGGCCAGAAAAGGCTCTTATACTTGGATTCATGGCAGGATCCAGAGGTATGCACTGAGACTAATTTAGCTTGCTTCTGAATACCCAAATCTGCAGTGCACTCACACATGCACATTTAGAAATGCTATGCTGTAAGACTTTGCTTTAGGTTTGCCTGTATATGCTGGACTCCTTCCTTTACTGTGGACTGGACGTAGTTTTATGGATTATAGTTCTAGCTACCTGGAAGTGGATCTTTTAGGATCTATTTCCCATAAGTCAGTTTGTCAGAACAACTGCTGAACACGATATATACATAACTGAACATATTGTAAAATCACAACTTGGGGTTGAAGGAGAAACAAAGCAGCTGGTCAACCTTGAACAGCCTGGTTGGGTCCTGCTACACTGTCTAGAAGAGCAGTGGATGTAAATTCTTCTGTGGCAAGTCCAGGTACAAGCTGGGAATACAGAACCTCTTGGCTAGCTCCTTGCTTTAGAAGCTAGCAACTGCTGTCTCAGACTTTAGATAACCACTGGGGCTGTGAATCACAGGGAGATAAGCTGTCTCATAGCTGGATCCTGTTATATATTGGCCTTGATAGACCAAAGCTGTTTTACCTACAAGATTATCGGATGTAAAATGAGAAGGGGCTTAAGAGTCCTTAAGTGAACTCCATCATCTGCACTAACTCTGGTTTCTAATTTGGTATTTGAGGGTTCTTATCACTGGAGCCCTGGAGCCTAAATGTGACTCATACATTTAGATTAATGCAATAATCCAAATTAACAAAGATGACCAGGGTAGAGTTACTGTGGTGATCCTTGGACTTTAAGTTTGGTGTATCTTGCATTAATGATGGTGTTTTTTGTATTAGATGCTACTTCAAATTGCAGTAGGAGAGTGTACTTTAATAGCTACATGAACAGCTTTTTGTAATGTAAGATAAAGCAGTATTTTTGGAAGAGTGTGTGTGTGATATATTCACGCATACAGAAAAGAATATATCAATATGAATTTCTTCAGTAATAACATCAGCACCTTCTGAAGGTTGGGTAAATAACTGCCAACTGATATTCTTGAACACCATTTGAATACCTTGGAGTGTAACATTTAATATTCTACTGGCATGGAACTGAGTCTGGGACAAGTGGTTTCAGTGAAGCTGTTTTGGCTTTCTGAACAGCTAAAAGTTGTTGAGGCATTTAACTACAAAATGTATCCTAAATAAAATAAGTCTGGTAGTTCAGGTTTACCAACTCCTATTCAAATATAAGCTTCTCTCCTGACTCTCAAGGCAGAGAGAAATGACACTGGCATGTTTTACTCCCCCTTCTGTTATTCTTCCATTTACTTTAGCCTTGGGCTTCATCTTTAGAGGTCTCGTTTTGTTATCCTTAAAGCTCAGTCTGTGGAGTATAGAGGGAGGGAGATCTTTGGCTTTATGTTTTGCTCAGTTTGGGGTTTGAGGTTTGTTTTTTGTGTATTGGGATTTTTAAGCATAAGAACCCCTTTAAGTGCTCTATAACTTGTCTAATACAGTGTCGAAATGTATAATTTGTTTCTGTTCTTGTTTCTGCAGAGAATCCTTGCCAAGAGCAAGGTGACATCATCCAAATTAAACTCAGTGAGCATACAGAAGACTTACCAAAGGCAGATGGCACGGGCAGCACCACTATGTTGGTTGATACGGTCTTTGAAATGAACTATGCTACTGGTGAATGGACCAGATTCAAGAAGTACAAACCTATAACTAATGTTTCCTAAGAGATGCAGCAACAGCAGACTGGACCAAATCAAGCTTAGAGTCAACCAGCTCATAGTGTATGTCAACTGTACAAAATGGCATTCGTGTGTACATTTCTTATTACCCTCCAGAATAGAAGCTGTGGCTCTTCAACCAAACTGGGCTCAGTGAACACAGAAGATGGGGTCAAACTCACTCTTTTTTTTTTTTTTTAATTAATCTTGGGAGAGGGAAAGATGATCTTGATGGGGAGACGTTGTGGTTTGTTTTCCTACAGTTCAAGATGCTGAAAAAGATTACAGATGGGAGCAGTTCACTGCCTAGTGCTGGAAGAGAAGACGACTGCACAGTTCTTCATGGTTTACCATTAACTGAGGGCACAGATCTTTATTGTAAAAACATTTTCTTTGGCTACGTGGGTTCTGTCGTAAGAACAGACATTTGAAGCACCACAAGTCAGTGCTTGATTACTTTGTATTTCAGCTGCAGTATAACTATTGCGGGTGGTATGTCAGTGTCTAAAGGTACCCACTGTATGTTTAGCTTATTTGTGCTTGGGTCATAGGATGAGATTGAGCAGCTTTGCTAACTCGCTATATTGTCAGTGTACATGCCCAGCATGTGTTAATCTGTATTTGGCATTATTTGAGATAGAGAGAAACTAAGTATCATAACTTTCTGAAGGAAAAAAAACTGTCTAAATGAAAGAAGTAGTGGTGGCTTGTCACTGCCTGGAAGTGACAGCTCTTTGCCGTGGAAGTCTTGGGGTTGAAGTCCATCTGAAGCTCTTGCATAGCAAACCCTTTGCACAGCATAACTTGGATGGGAGGAAGGGAAACCACTCATCTCAAGACCAATTGAAACTTAATTTAGAAATGGCCCTAGAAATGGTTGAGACATACATCTGAGAAGAAGTAGTAGTTTTGTTGTCCTGAGGCAGTGTTAGTGTATGTTTGGTTGAGCAGTCACAATGTGTTTGATCACCATGCCCTGACCCAAAAAGTTTTGAATGACTGTAGCTGTGGTTCTTACCAGTGTAGTTTTATCAGTATAATCGCTAATGTGGCCACAATTATACTGGCATATAAATGTGCCTTATACTTGTCCCCTGCTAGTAGAAGCACATTTTTATCTTTATAACTGTGTTCACACCACTGGTGTAATCTGGCTTTAATAGTACAAACAAAGCTGGCATTTATTGAGAGGACTTGTGTACATAAATCAGGATTGCTCCTTGGGAGACTTGGCTTCATCATTTGAAGGAGACTTGGATTCAGCGTCTGGTTTCTGCCAGTAGTTGTGTGTGGAGCTGTGCTCAGTTGGGAATGCTGCTTAGAAGGAAGAAATACAAAGATGAGTAGCAGAGTGGTGATGTGGTGCTGAGAAGGTACCTTGGGGCTGACTTAGAGGTTCATGTTGAAGTTGAACTCTTAGGACAAAATGAGGCTTTTTTCTTTTTTTTTTTTTTTTCTCTGAAAAGAAAGCAGACCAAATCCCATAGGACATTTGTATACTAACAGACATCTAGATGATTTGATTAGAGTCTTGTTTTTTATTGGGGAATTTTTATTGCATTTTAATTTTAGTTTTTCAAGCAAACGATCCAACAGGACAGGGCAAGTCTAAATAATAAAAGAACCCCTGTATTCTACAGTGTTTTAAGATGTGACCAAAAGTGTAGATTTCTTAACTTTATTTAAGCAAATATGCAGAATGTTGTAGCTCCTGTGATGGCCAGTTATGTGATGGTAGCTGCTGCCATTAAGGAGTGTTGTGCATGTTTTAGTGTGAAAGTTAATCACATGTAACTGTCACATCGGGGCTGTCCTCCACGTAATTACCCCATCTCAGAAACAATATAGATTGTAATTTTGATTGCAGCTTTTCTTTATAAACAGCTAGAAACCAACCTGACAAGTGAGGATGAGTAGTGAGTTTTAGTTTTTAGGAGTTCAGTAGAATGCTTTATCATGGTTATAACTTATTTGATTTTAGCGTGTTACATGGTAAGGGCTAAGGATAGAATATGAAAATATTCATCTTTTAAAAAGAAAGGTTTAAAGAAAAGTGACATTCCTTTTCTTGTCTGCATTCAGATTTTGAAGTTTTCTTGTGAAGACCAGTTTTCTGTAAACATATACGATACTTGTCTGTCTTGCAGCTTATTTAGCAAGCAGGAACAGTTATCAAATACAGTTTTTAAGAAGGAGCATTTAGGAAATTGGCTTGAGGGGCACGTACTGTCACTGTAAACTGTTGATGAAAGACTTGTGCAACTGTGTCGTAGTCAGGAGCTGCTGTGTGGTGGCTCTTTTGGCTTCCTTGAGAGTAATTGTAGTCCCTCACTGAACTTTCTTGGTGCACAGAAGTCTGTATTTCAGACCTAGGGGTGGACAGTTGCCACTCTCCTCTTCAAGAAGCCCTTCTAGGATGCAGTGGAGTCATTTGAGTGCAGTAGTATGTAGGAAGCTTAACCATGCTGCTGTTTGTATTTGCTGCATAACCCAGTTGGTCTCCAGGCCTGTTTGTCTAAAGTCAGTCATATGCAATAAATGGAAATTTTAAATAGAATTATAGTATATTTTTAATTCTGTTCAGTCATTAGAACAAGACAACACTGCAAAAATAAATTATTTTTTAAAGTGACTTTATGACCCTCAATATCAGAGCATTACTTCAACTTGATCTGTGAATCTAGAAAGTGTTTTTAAATGCCTAAACAAAGGGAAGGTTTTGCAACATTGTTAAAATGATACAGTAAGGAGTAAAACTACATAGAGCTCTTCAGTTCAGCAAATTCAGTCTTCAAATCAGTGTTCTGAAAGTAGGAATGGTGCCAGACAAATCAGAAAGGGCAACATCAACATTGAAATTCCAATATACTGGACTTGTTGCATACAGAACAAAATCTGGCCCTGGAACTTGATATTTTTTGTCTTGAACACTCAGTCACTCGGTTGTGTTCTCTGGAGCTGAGGCTCAGTGTGTGCTGTAAGTTAAACCAAACACTCGTTGACTCTGGAATGACTCGCAGATGCACCCAGAAGTTGACCATAGAAGTAGTTCTTCAAGCTTTGCTTGTGTCCATTCCTCTTCCCTTTATCCCAGCATGAAGCTTTAGGAAATAGCAAGCCCAAACTGTTGAAGTTTTAGCTTGAACTGCTCCTCAGCAAGGAGGATGTCCCAGTTTCTTTTGCCCTTACTTGTAGAGAAGCCCCTGTCTCTGCAAGCCTAGACATGGTATGAATTAGCTTGTTCGATTTTTAGAGTGTGGAATACTGGAGAAGGAGGCAATGAAAGTGGCTTGTGTTTTCCCTATCCTGGCCAAACTTGGTCTTACGGGAGAAAGAGCACATATGTGCTTGCCCAGGCTGCTTTAAAAACTTCTCCTACAGTTGAAGTGCTGGGTTTCTGTTGGCTCCATTTTTGTTCACGAGTGCTGTGAGGACCAGAAAGAGTAAATGAGTGTAACAAAGAAGCTGAGCCCAAGAAGGATGCTGAGCAAGACTTCTGATCCCACACAGATTCCATCTTAATTGTCACTAGAACATTTTTTTGCTCTCTAGTGCTCTGTAGTTATCTCCATAGAAACCAGTCTAGGCTTAGTACAGTTAACATTGGTATTGGGCCTGTATTTTGTGGGTTAACCTGATTTTGGCTGTTAGCTTTGCCATTTAATCTTTCAGTTCAATACCATAGGATGCAGTGGGGAGGAGCCTTTGGTAGTTACTTGACATCCCCGTGTGGAATTGGTCACTTCTCTCGCTGAGTTGTGTCAAAGTGCAGACCACTTGTCCAGATGAAAGAAATCTTGAGACTTTGACATTACACAGTTTAAGGGTGAATCACGTTTTCATAGTAAGATCTGACTGGAAAAAAAAAAGACTAAAAAATGTTAAACCAGAGCCCTCTGGGAATCTGGTGCCTTTAACAAAAACTGTCATTTTGTAAAATGTCACATCTATAGCATAGCCCGTATGTTTTCTATTTTTTTTTTTTGTACAGTTGTAAATTCAAAATATTCTGTCTTTGGGTACGTATTTTCAGTGTAATACAGTATGTATAATAAAAAATTTAGATTTTCTAAGGAAATGGACTGACACTCGTCTTAATCAAGTTGTTCATTGTATTGACAGTTGAATCATTATACCACCAACCTGAGACCAAATGGCCAAATTGCACAATAATGTGTGTCCTTTTTAGATTTATGTTGCCATTACCTCTGTAGATGCATTTCAGAGTTGCTATTTCAAAGCTGACCTGTGCTGGTTTTGCTGGTTTAGGATATTTTTGAGTAGGAGATCTACTGAAATGCCGTCTCTTGCTCTCCGTGTGGCTTCAGTGAAAGCTGATGAACTTTGGGTGGTGTGCCTGTGGTTGGGTACTGTGCTGAGGCACTCGAGCCACAGCCAAGACCTGATGGCTCAAGGAAGAGGATCCATGCACAGGTTCTGTGGATTGCCCACGTGGTGTGGAAGTGTGGAATAAACTCTGGGGTTTTTTGACACTGCCTTTATCTGAATTAGAACAAGGGTGGCCTCTTAGTTTCAGAGTGCTGCAGGAGGTGGGTGTCTCTTGGTTTGGAGTTGGTGGTTTTGGGGGGGGTTGTTGTGGGTTTTGTTAGAAACTGTTTTCATGCTCAGATACCATCCCTAGAGTCTAGTTTATCCTGTGATGAGCATGAAGGTTTGTCTTGCAGTGTTGAGTTACGTGGTTGTGTGTGGCTGGCCTTACTCCAGTTTCCTTATGCACAGCCGTGTGACATGGCTGTGTTCCGCTTCCCTGCACTGGGGTGGTGCCAGACAGTGTCCGAGCTCACTCTTTATTGTGTCAGATCGACCTTATCAAATAGCTGGGAAGGGAATTCTGTTCCAGGTCAGCTGCTTTGGTAGAATGCTTGGGACAAAGCTTTGGGATAGACTGAGATGCGCTTTTTGTGATTTCATAGGGCACATGTTCCGTCAAGTGTTGCAGTATCCAGGTGTGTCACTGATACACTGTACATGAATAGGTATGTGCCAGTTCACCTGCCTGCTGAGACTGACCTGTGCCAAACTGGACCCAATTTTTTTGCCACTGAACACTCTGGGCAGTCTTAGCTGGTACCAGCACAGGGCTTTTAATGTTTAGGGTGTTGCTCTAATGCTAATCCTCAAATCTGACCATTGAGCAAGTTGAGACCCAGACCAACTTGTCAGATGCTGCCCTGTATTCCCAGTGCCTTTAGGCAGAGCTCAGAACATCCCAGACTCCACTCATCTCCCTGCCTGTGCAGGTGTGTGTGTGAACAGGCTCTCCTGAGAGCAGGAAAGGAAAGATAAGGCAAGAAGCAAAACCTGGTTATTCTAAAGTAGATGAGGTGACTTTATTTTCAGAATCAGCTGTGCTTCAAGACACTTGCATGGTACCATCCCTGGAATTGCTCAAGGCCAGGCTGGATGGAACTCTGAACAACCTGGTCTAGTGGAAGATGTCCCTGCCCATGACAGCGGGGTTGAAATGAGATGATCTTTAAGGTCCCTTCCAACCCAAAAAGTTTTGGGATTCTGTGACCTTTTCCTGAGGAACTTGGGGGGATTCCTTTACTTGGCTCTCAGAACATGGTTCCTGAGTAGCATTTGGTATTGGAAATACTGAGTCCTTCCTTGTGCAAATTTAATGGAAGCAGAAAACAATTGGTTTCTCAGAATGGTTGATTCAAACCCTCAGTAGCATGTAAGCTTGGTTCTAGTGCCTGACCAATCATTTGGTGTCACTGGAGTCCATAGTCTCTCCTTTTTCCTTTTCATCTTTCAATAAAAATTATTCTTACTGGCTGTTTCTTCACATGGGAAAGCTGGAGACACAAGCTCTCATGACTGGCCTTGTGCTAAAATTTTGTGTCATTGATCCAGAGCTGTTGGCCAGGTGGTGGGACCCAAGCTGTGCCTAAAGGAAAGGTTACCTCATGTTTCCTCCTTCCCTCCCCCAAAAGCTGCAGGCTGGGTTTGACCTGCATCCTTAACACTGGCTACAACCAAGGCACACTGCTCCATTTTGGAGCTTTTTCACATTTCAAAACCCTCTTTTTAACTGATAGGGACTAATTAAGAATTAAATGTTCAATGCTGCTTGTAAGAAAATAAATTTTTAGCCTCAGCTTGTGCGTTATAATGGTTGGATAAGCCATCAGATCCCTGCTGTTTGGCTAGTTTTACTCTTTTTTGAATTCCTTCTAAATCCAGGCACAGAAGAAACACTTTTTTTTTTTTTAAAAAAAAAGAAGAGGTTTGAGTTATTTCAAAGTGACTGCAATAACTGTTTTTTTTACCTTTTTTTTTTTTTTTTTTACTTAATTCCTTCAGCTCCCCTTTTGCGGGTTGTTATTCCAACTACACAACACTCATGACAGAGTTTTCTGCTGGTGCAGTTTGAGAAGGCAGCACCACCTCTTTTTTTGGGTTTCAGGGTTGGCTGGGGTGTGGCGCAGTGTCCTCTCTCTCCAGGGCTGTGGTGCCATCATGTGGCCGTTCGCTCCCGTACAGGTCTCGGTGTCCGGAGCACAAAAAAGTGTCCCTCCAGGAACGCCGGCGGCTTCTGCTTGCTTTTTTCTTTCTTACCCGTGTTGGAGTGTCTTGGCCCCTTCTTGGGCACGGGGCTGTTGGATCTGTGTTCCTAAAGCCTTGCGTGCCTGTCCTGTTTTATGGGAGTCAACTTGCATACCTTGAAATAACGTTGCATCTAAAAGGGGATTCTGGATTCCCAGTTGCTTCCCAGCACAACCCATGGGGGTAATGATGCATCCCAGGAATGCTTCAGTGCTTTTTCTTTTTTTTTTTTTTTTTATTTTTTTATTTGTCTGCAGAGGAGGAAGTGATACCTGCTGGCTGGTACCTCTTCTGTTCACAGCCAGGTTTGGGTATGACTCGCAAGCTTCATTGCTTGAAGAAAAGTTGTTTTCCAAGAAAAGCTCCTGTCAGAATCCACCTTAAAGTTTGTCTTGAATATCTCGCTCTTTCCCAGGCAGCAGCTGCAGCCCAGCCCTTCAGGTTCTAGCTCAGCAGTAGGGTGTGGATTACCAAAGGACCATGGTCTGGTCAAATAGCTGGATACAGCACACCAGTTTTTTCCTCAGAGTACTGGGAACAAGGTGGTTCTGCAGTATCTAGCCTGGCTTGGAGCATGGCAGTCATTTGGCACTAGAACAGGTTTGTAGTGGCTGCGTAGCTCAGAAATCCGAGTCTGCCCTCGGTAGGTAAAATCTCTAATGGCACATCTTTTGCTGGCTCACTTTGGATGCTGATGTGGTTCTGGGGAGCCCTGGACAACAGCTGTGCTCCCCAGGCTGGGCAACACAGGGGAGTTGGTACAAACTGCTGGAGTGTCTGAGCCTGATGCCGTGTTCTTGGGAGAAACATCACTGCTTCTGCCTCTGCCCTGTAAGTTCTGAGGGTGGAGGGCAGTGTCTGGTTTATCTGGGGACACAAGGTTCACCATCCATGGAGGAGCAACAGAACTGACAAGCAGAGGGCCCTGTGCCAGCCCAGGACATCGCTTTTGATCAGCCATAACACTGCTTTTTATTCTCTGTGAGCCAACTAGCAAAAGCATTTAATCTCAACAGAGACAGTCCAGGGTGGGTCAGGAGTTTACAAATTTATCTGTTTGTACTTCTTTGCCCTGAAGTGACATCAGGCTTTTCCTGTTGGAAGAGTATTTCCAACTTGGTAAAATAATTGAGAAGAAAGCAGCTTGCCTCTCCTCTCCACTGGGCTCTGGTAGCTTATCCAGAAAGGGAGCTCTGAGGGCACAGGAAGGGGGTTTAATATGCAATTTCCCTTTCTCTTCCACATGTCGGGCTGAAACTTGCCAGTGAAAGTACTGCCACATCCAGTTCTGAAGTGCTTTTCCAGTGTGTGTGTAGTGGCTGCTCGGGAAGAATGTGACTTTCTTCTGGGACTTGGGGGTGTAGGAAGGTTCCCCACAAACAAGGGGTGCAGTTTGTGGTATGGAGAGGACTACTGATCTGCTGTCAGCTCCCTAAGCAGGATCCATCTCAGTGGGTAGTTGCTGGCAGTGTTGTACCCATGTGTGAGGCTGCTGCATCCTGCAGTGGTGCTTCTCTGGAAGTTGCCCACCACTGCAGAGCCTCAGCCCACTGAAGGATGGATGGCCCCACACAGGTCTGGGTGGAACAGGTTGTTGTGTTATTTACACAGACTGAGATCAAACACCCTGTGCAGAGACTTGTAAAACCTATAAAGCTTGTTGAGAGCTCTCCCACCTGCAGGGAAGGGTCAGCCCTCCACTCCTGCCTTACCCAGAGCCATTGGAGCAGCATCTCTGTGAGAGGCTGCCAGGGCTGAGTGCTGGGCCTGGGGCTGTGTCCTTGAGTCTGATGTTTTACTTGCTGGCAGTAACCAGCTCAGGTTAAGGTTCTGTCTGACAGTGGGAAGTGTTATAGGTAAACTGAGACTTAGGTTAAAATATAGCAGCAAAAATTTATTAAAGACTTATATAAATTGCAAATAAGCAAATCAGCACGCTGGGCTGCTG
The DNA here is from genome assembly GCF_001604755.1 of Lepidothrix coronata. Lineage (NCBI taxonomy): Eukaryota > Metazoa > Chordata > Aves > Passeriformes > Pipridae > Lepidothrix > Lepidothrix coronata. The sequence goes on along the minus strand of NW_016690265.1, from coordinate 2,378,736 downwards.
GGGAGACCCCTTGCTCCACACACAGCCAGCAAAGCAGTGGGCAAAACCAGTATTTTTTATACTATTGTCAATTCCCTTCCCATAGTCACTTGTTATCCTTCTATTGGATCCGAGTTCGCAAGCCTGGTTCTGGTTGGTTCTTTTGCAGGCTCGCTTTTAGTTGCCAGGTACTTCCCCATCCATAGTCTTAGGTAATTTTTAGTCCTTGAGGCCTACTGTGTGAGTCTCTTCCAGATGTCCATCTTGGATACTTTTTATCGTCTTCGTTCTTGACCCTTTGATCCTTGTCCTTCCCTTCGTTACTTTAAGCGTACACTTTTAGACAATATACAAAAGACTTATTCAGTAAGACATAACAACTTGTTTTGTCAGCTTCGAAACTGCAGCTGCAGGACTATCAGCTTATAGTACTGACAGATTAATTGCCCATTCTGTAATTTACAATCCACCGGCCTTAACAGAACCTTGATTACAAAAACATATATATGAATATAACATGCAGTACTATTAAAAGAGTAAATTACTACAACTATTACTACTTCTAATTCGATGAGTAAATTATTTTACTACTACTAATCTATTACAGAAGCCTTGTCACTGCCTTGCCTGTGCCTACCCAAACTGGTGATACCAGACTGGAGGAGGCTGCCCTGTCTCCCTGCACCTGCCACGAGGCAGGTCAGCACCAACAGACTGTCACTGCTGGAGACAGGAGGATGAGAAACTGTCCCTGGTCCCAAATTGACACAACCTGGGCCACTGTGAGGAAAGCTTGAGGGATTGTGTTAGAGCACACTAATTCTTGGCTCACCATGTTGGGTCCTAGTGAGGATCTTGGAGCACAGAGGACATGGGCTACACATGACAGTGATCACATGATCTGCTCATGGAACTTGGGGTGTGTGGAACATCCACAATCCTACATGAGTAGCCAGCTGTTCCCTGAATTTGGGGGAAGATGTGACATGTGAGATGTGGCATTTGGCTGTCTGCTAAAGGAAATCCTCTCTCACAGGGGAGGTTTGGCAATGCTGATTGCTAAATGATGGGGCACAGTGAAAGGGGGGGATCTCTCAAAGCAGGGCTGTGAGGTGAGGAAAACATGGGGACATCTGTGTCCCGAACCGGCACAGCAAGCAGTATGGCCAGTGGATAACATGTGGAAATTGTGTGGGGCCTTTCTAAACTTTAAGCCTTCACCTCAAAATCATCATCATCAGGATCCTCAACAACTTGATGCATCGAACCGGACACGTTGGGGTCAGCGAGGGGGGAGTGAAATGCTGATTTGGAAAGCTCTGTGCTCACCAGAGGCTGCATTCTGGTTATGGCCTTGTGGTCTTAGTTAAAATGGGAGCTGCTCTGAACTGGGGACTCTCCTGGGGTTGTTTTTCTTGTTCTTCTTCTTACAGGAAATCTCGTGTGTCTACAAAATGAAATCCTCTCACTTGACGAGGTCACAGGGTGCTGGCCCGCAGCCAGGCGCGGGGTTCCTCCACTGCTCTGCCCGTTCCTCCCTGTGAGCCCATCGCTTCCTCCCGGACACTCCTCCTGCATGAATTTCTGCACGCTGCGAGGAGAGGCCTGGATCTGCTCTTCTCAGTGTCCAGTTTGTGCTATGCTTTGAGAGGGCCAGTATCGTCTTAAGACCTGCTGCAGTCTCCGAATATAAACCCCCCTTTGTTGGGGAGAGGTTGACTTGACTGAGCCACATGATCAGAGTCAGGTGACAAAATTGGGCATGAAAGCAGAGGAGAATGAGCAGTTGGGTGAGGGCATGAGCTGCTGATCTTGCCTTTTGACAAGCTGCGTTACTGCTCAGGGAAAAATGAGTGCCTGGCCCTCTCCTCTGCTTTGGAGCTTGACCACAGCGTGTTTAACAGGTAAGTCCTCCCGACGTGGAGTTCCTCTTTGCAGGCTGAGCACGGAGCTGGGTAAAGCCATAATGGGATTGTGAAAGCACTGGGCTTCACTGAGTCGGGGTGCTGCAGCTGGCAGGGCAAGGGGGGAAGGCAGGAAAGGAAGTAAGTGTTAAATGATAGGCAGTGTTGGAAGTGGGGTGAATATGGTAAATGTGAAACCTTGCTTTTATAAGAAGAAAAAAAAAAAGGAAAAATAGAGCTGTATTACTCTGCGTATTGAGGACTTGCAGGGGCCTTTTCGTGGCTTTATCTTAAACCCTAAGGAACAGGATGCCTGCCTGTAGGGTGGGAAGGATCACCTCTGTAACCTTCCCTGACGTCCCCAAGGCTATTTGAGGCATCACACGTGAAATGACCAATCCTTCAAGTATCCCTGGAGGTACTTTGGTTGATTCACAGTGCTCCTAAAAAAAAAAAGGCTCTAGAAATCAAAATTGCTGCTCCCTGGAATAGGCAATATAAGAGCAGGACAGAAAATGGTTTGTCTTGTGAAGCTGAGTTTGTTTGAGTATTGTTTTTTCACACCTGTGACACTATAACTCGTAAAACAAACCCACACACTTTATTAGATGCTCAAAACTAGTTTTTTTCAGTCGGCTGACTTCTTTTTTTTCTCCAGAAGTTGTTAAAAATAATGTAAAAAGTGCTGGCTACTGAAGGCTATTGATGGCTACTGAAGTTTTGCAAGCAACTCTTTACTGTTTTAGTAAAGAAATTACTATCAAAGAGTATTTTCAGTTAAAGAAACAATGCATCTTAACAGTACCACCATTTAACACCAGAACCAACCAAAGAGTGAAAGCTTACATATTCAACTAAAAACCCAAACAACAACAAAATTCACCTAGTTAATGGCAGTCCAAGGTGTTCAAACCCCTGCAGAGTCTCTGACTGGCAGAGTAGGTAGGGCTGCTCTGTGGGAGATCAGACTGTGATCCCAGCAGTCTGGGAGGTTTTTCCGGGAAAACTGGACAGTGACTTAGTGGTAGTGTTTACCATTAGTTTAATGAATCTCGGGGCTGACTCAGTTCATCGCCAGAGGCAAGGAAATAGCAGCAGACTGGCTTCAGCCCTTAAGGCAGGGGAGTCAGATGACAGGAATTGTGCACCTCAGTCCTGGGTGGAGGCATGGCCACAGTAGATGTATCCTCTCTGGGCACTGTGGGGCTGCTCTTCCTGCCTAGGACCAATGCTGGCACTTCCAGGTCACTTGGATTTGAGCCTGGGGCAGATCAATATCCCACAAAATGATCTCTGCTTTAGGGCTACAGCAAAAAAGTGGGCAGTGGCCCAGACAGCTGGGTGTTCATCTGCTTTACTCAGTAGTTGCACAAAGATGGGCTTTAGCACTTGGTGAAGCACAAAGCAGGCATTTCAACAGGAGGGAGCATTCCCATCAAGCTCTCTCCATGTGATCTCAACTTTCTAAGGACTCTTTTGTCCAGTGTCCTGATCTTGCTGTAGAAATTTAACTGGAGTTACCATCAGCTTGGTCTGCATGTTGTTGTTCATACCATGGTGGTTCTAAGCACTGGTACCTGCAGTGCCTGGCCTTGCATGGTGTGGACAAAGTTGAGAGACAAATCAAAGGCTGGGGGTGAAGCAGGGTTGGGGAAAAGCCTTCAGGGACTGTGGGTCTGCAGCTGCCTGGCCCTTGTGCTGTCACCCCTCTTCTCACCTTCCTCAACCTACATCCCCCTGTTGGGTGTCAGCTGCAGTTTTGGAGCTTCTTGAAACCCGTAAACTGATTTCTTAAGACGTTCCTTTTGCTTTCCATGCCAAGGGGCACCCAGTTGTGTGGGGGTTTAGCACATGTGTGCTGGTTGGAAGAGCATGTTCACATGGTATCAGCCCTGGTCTCATACTGGTGCTGTATAAGGTTGGATGTTTTCAGAAGCTGCAGTTACTACTAAGTAAATCCCTGCCCTGAGTTCCTGACCCCAGCTGATGGGGCTGACTGACCTCAGTTGCTGTGGCAGGAGCTGCCTGTTTTGGTTCTGCTTTGCTTCCTTTGCTTAGTACCACACTACTAAAGTAAAAACCAAGCTGTTTAATTTCATGGGTCTCTCCTCTGTTCAGAAACTGGAATATGTCCCCTATGCCTGTGACAAGGGATGACTTCCATGAGCAGAAGACATTTCAGTCCACCACATATCATGGCAAAACAACTTGAGCTGCAGTAACACCTCCTTTCTCTGCAGATTACAGCTATACTCTCTCTAGTGGGGGATTTCAGAATCAAAGCAAGTCTTGGCCTGCAGGTTCCCTTCTGGCTACTGGATATATCTCTAGACAGCTTTTAAAGATCCCAAACCCATGACTTTTCTTGGCTGATCCATTTAAGGGAGAAGGGATGAAACAGCCAGCTACTTGACAAGCATCTTAAATCAGATTGTCATGAGCTCTCAGTGTAAAATGTCTCAAGGAGCTAACCAAACTGAGTGTTTCTGGCAGTTCTCACACCCTTCTATCTGGGAGAGTCAGGCCTCCTGGACATTGGCATCTACTTAGTTTGTGGCCTCATGGACCCATTAATTTAGCTCCTTGGTAAGTCTCTTGTGTGCCAGGGATGCTCAGATGCTGACTCAGATCCTTGCTCTGTAGTGAATCACAGCAGATGGGAGCTCCTGGATGTCAGACAAGGACACATGGTTTAAGTAGTTGATAAAGACCTAATGGGAAGCCACCGACCGAGGGAGAACAATAATTTTGCCACTTCTTATGTTTTTTTTCTTCTCTTAGGTATTGCTTTAGGCCAGACAATCAGCACTGAGGTTTCTATTGCATCAACACCAGTGCCTCCCAGTACAACCAGCACTGAGGTCCCTATTGCATCAAGCCCAGCATCTCCCAGTGCAAGCACCACTGCAACCTCTGCTCCCCCAGCTGCCACTGCGACCCTCCCGGCTGGATTGGCATCAACCACTGCAAACCTTGTATCGTCCACAGCAGCTCCATCTGCTGATCCAAGCACCATAACCCCTGCTCAGGCTCTGCCCACCACCACAGATGTGACCATCCTCAGCTCTGGCAGCACAGCTGCCTCTCGAGTATCTACAGGACCAGTGGGTGCATCTACTGGTGCCCCAACGTCCCCTCCAGGAGTGGCCACGTCTCCCGGGGTCCCGTCGGCAGCTCCGTCCCTCACCACCCCTCAGCCCTCCAACTGCAGCAGAGTGAACGTGACAGCCTGTTCCCACTGCCCCCCAGGGACATTCCCCAATGAAGGTAAGAGTCCCTGCTCACCCTGGATCCCATGTGAGATGGAAAAGTGACTTGTCAGGGGAGGTGACACCAGCACGTGTTCTTATGTTGGAAACTTGGACAGGCAGCAGGAGAGGGAGATAATTCATCGCACCTTTCTGACATTAAAGACTTGGTCTTCTCTGGCCTTGTGCTCTTGGTCTTCCCAAGGCTTCCCAGTGGGATGACAAAGCAGTAGGATTGTGGCACAAAATGTAACACAAGTGTAACTTGATTTATCAGGAGAAAGATGTTATTTTTAGATACAGTGCCAAATACTGTATTTGGTCAAAGGTCAGCTTCCAGCTGCCTTGAATGTTTGAAAGAGAATCTCTGCTATAGAAACAGCCTTTTCCCTTGGGCTTGAGAAAATACTTGATCAACCTCTGTTGTGGTCGGGAGTGCATAATATTACCTTTTCCAGAAGTTATTTATGTTGTAACATGGTTGGGTTTTGTTTTCAAACACAACTACCCCACAAAAAATATCTCAAAAAACCCCAAAAACAAAAACAAAAAACCACCACCACCAAAAAAGAATTCTCTAAAATAAAATCCATGTACTTTTTGCTTACACCCCCCCCCCACTGCTGCAGGGCACTTTCAAAAAGGGGAGTAAGCAGCTCTGATGTTTAGGGTGAATCTGCAGAGGACAGGAGTTAATTCCCAGCTCCCTCGTGTGCAGAATATTCATTCACAGGGTCTCCTCTTGCCTGTGCTTGATTGTGCACCACCCAGGACTGGCTCCTGCAAGCAGTGGGATGGCAGGTCTGACATGTTCAGCTACAGCAAATCCCTCCCAATTACTCTGCATGGTTTGGATTTGTTTTGAGAAGCAGAGAGGGATAGAGTTTGCCTGGTGGGAATGCCATGGTACCTGTGCTCAGAGAAAAGCTGTTACTGCTTAAGGTATATCCTCTGCTCCAGGGTTTTACTCATCAGTTCTGCTTCCTGCAAGCTTAAATTATCAGTAATTCAAAGGTTTGGGTTTTCTTGGGATTTTTTTATTTGTGTGTTGGAGGAAAAACAAGGAAAATGTTCCTGTCCCCTCAAATTAAAGGAGGAAAAAGCAGTGACCTTAACTACTGGAAATCCGCATTAATAGACTTGACACCTTAGATCATCTTAGAGCTGTTCTTCAGCTTGCTAATGATGCACAGCAGCATAATTAGCATTAATATTGCAGTTCCTACATTCTGAGGGTGCCTTGCCAGAGGGGCTGCATCCCAACCCTTCTGTGTTCATGGCAGTGACCCCTCCTGACGAGCACAGGGCTTTCACTCAAGTCTTGCAGCCCTGATCCTGACTTTTTGTTCCAATTTAGGCACCTTGAGTTGCTCATGCTGTGCAGGGGGCTCGTGCACAGACCCCAGTGCCTGCAGCTCCTGCCCACCAGGCCACTACCAGCCCCAAAGTGGGCAACCATCCTGCCTGCCCTGCCCACAGGGGTCTTACACCAGGTAAGTGACTGAGCCCCTGGGCATGGTGGGAGGTGGATGCTATTCCTCAAAACACTTCCCAGCTGGCTAAATCTCCTCCTTTGGGCTATAGGAAGAGTGCTGCAAGGGTTGTTTCTCATAGGCTAAATTCTCCTCATCAGGAAACCTTGGTGTGGATATCCTGCTGCTGAGGGCTGCCCAGTGGCTGCTCCATCCCTCTGCAGGCTGCCCTTTTATACCCCCATGGTCTTTTGTGTGTACTAGGGGGAAACACGTCTGTGTTGTGATGAGGGGACACTTGGGAGCGAGGTCTGGGTTCATCTTCTCATCTTTTCTCTAGGATATTTCTGGCCAGTGGGCTCTATCTCTGTGCTTTGCTTGAGTATTTTCTCAGTCCCTGTTTTCTTGCCCCCAAGGGATCTCATTACATTTAAGTTGCTGGCATCTAAAGCAATATCCTCAGCTGACAGGGTGTGGAAAAGCTGACAAGACATCCCAGACAGAAACTCTGCCTTGCAGTCTCACCAGGCTGCCTCATCCACTTGTACATCATGCTGTACAAGTCCTCTGGCTGCAGGGACATGTGGATGTGCTGCTCTCCCCATTTTCCATCAGGTTTTCCCTTGTCTGCAACCAGTGGGTTCTGTCCCTCAGGTGGTTGCAAGGACAGAAGGGGTGGTGAGAGCTTCCTAGGACAGTGTCCATCACAGAGCAGCTCCATTCGGATCAGTCCTGGGGAGGGGGAACAAATTCTGCAGGGAAGAGTGACCCAACCGTGCAGTTTGTTTGCAGCAGCCCCTGAATTTGGGGTGACAGCATCCTCCCCCTTCTTGCAGTTTGTGCTGTGAGGACCTACCTTAAAAATTTACACCCAGATTGCTTTAAAAAAACAACCAGGAGCAGTCCCCAGGGCACCACACAGCTGCTGCTGTCGGGATGTGGGAGAGGGCAACACGGAGCCAGGGACCAGAGAGGGTCAGGGAGTGGTGTTGGGTCTGTGTGTGCCAGAGCAGGGACATGGATATGGGGGATATGGAGACTGGGGGTTCTGGGGGTGCAGTGTGTGCATGGCCATCTCTGTGGCAGCTGTCTGGGCCTTGGGGCTGCGACGGGATCATTTAACATTTTTGTGGTATTTGGAGAATCCAGCCTCCCCGGAGCTTTGAGCAGCTCTGGCTGGCACGGGCCCTGTGTTGGTTTGTTTTAAGCAAAGCATTTGCTCTGTTTCCAACTGATTTTTGTTTTGGTTTGGTTTTTTTTCTGCAAATCTCAGTCAGCCCGGGGGTTTCTGAAGGAATTAAAGAGCACATCCTTTTTTTCCTCCAAAGCATCCCTGAGAATGTTAACAAATTCTTATACCCCCATGCTTGTTGTGGGGGGTTTGGCTCTGTCAGTGATGAATGTAATAGCTTCCTCTTTCCCTGCCTTTCCCTCATTTCCTCCCCCTCCTCCTAGAGGTCTAACATGTTGCATCCCCTTTCCTACAGTCCCTGTTATTTAAGGTCAGGGCTCTCTCACACGTCACTGCCTGTGGTTTAGCTTCTGATTTCCAACAATGGAGCAGCTCTTCTTGAAATGGCTGATGGATGCTGAACAGCAAACACCTTTCCAATTCCATTTAATATTCAAATGTGGATTCAAGAGTCTGACTATAAACCAAGGGTTTTAAGCCTGGCCACAATGTATTCTTCAAGACCTTCAATTCAGGCCTTCCCTTTCCATGTAGCTCACAGGTACAGGGCATCTCTAATGTTAATAATACAGGAATATTTTTTTTTCAACGGACCTTTAACATTCAGGCCAGTTCACAGTAACGTTTTTCTGCCTGAACTCCTGCTTTATAATGACTCTATTTCTAGACTTGTCAGTGTTGTGCTCTGCTCTCTCCTCTCCAAGCAGATAGAGGCTCGGGTGACCTAAAATAGCATTCCCCTCTGCTCCCTTCTCTCCCAGCTTCCCAAGGAGCACCGTGTGCCTTCCCTGCCCTCCTGGCCATTTTGCTGATGAGTCTGGGGCTGCAGCCTGCAGAGCATGTGAACAAGGTAGGCTTTGGTCTGTATTCAACCCAAATGCATTTTCATCAGGCTACCCGATGCTTTTTCCCAGGGCCAGACGCAATTACCAGGTAACTTAAAAGCACCGAAGTGTAAACAGGTTATTTTGTTCAGGCTAAAAATAACACAGCAGATCCCTTCCCATTCTGCTATTGACATTTTTATGAAAATGAAAAGAACAGGTCTTGGAGTCAAGCTTGTGTTTCCAACAAGCTAATGCTAACACTGCAATGAAAATCAGGAAAGGAGGTTTATGAAATTCAGTTATAGCACAAGGGGGAGGGGTGTGTCAGGAAAATAAAGTATTCCTCCATTTTTAATGGCAAAGATGAGTCTAAATCATCTTTGCTTTCACTTAGGCAATCTTCTGCAGCCTGAGTATTAAGTGTAATGCTCTCCTTATTTCCCAGGTGTTAAAACTGGAGTTTCAGTGAGGTGCTTTGCACCTGGGTGATGCCACACGAGCCTGGTACAATGTGTTTGCAGATGAGGTAACAGCGTGTGCAGAACAGAACAGCATTTACTTATGCCTAATTAACACATGCAGTGCAACAGCTATTCTGCACTAGAATGGGGTGCTGCTCGAACATGCACAGCTGTTCTTTGGAAAATCCTCCCACTGAACCATTGGGTTGGTACCTAAACCTTGGCTGTCACTTGCTAATTTAAGGAGGAACAAAGTCTGACTGGTGACAGCGAGGAGGTCTGTCACTCCCTTTACTCAGCAGATTTTGAACACTGTGTTAGGTCACAAGGGAGTCTGTGGGGGTGGCCCCTAAATCCTGCAATTATAAATGTAAAAATATCCTTTTTCCCTGCAGGGAGAGGGAGGTGGGTTTGGTTTGATCCTGCTCTGCTGCAGCCCCTGCTGTTTGGTGCAAATCTGTGTGGATTTGAGGCAGATCTTACCCACACTGCTTTCAGCTCCTCTCTGAACGTTAGTTTTGTCCAGTGTGGCCCCACGGCCGTGATAATTTTTGTGCATCATCAGGTTCCTTCCCAAAACCTCCTGAATTCCCAAGTGCTGTTCTCCTGGCTTTCCTGCTGGTGTGGCAGGACTCACAACTTGGGTCCTGCCAGCCCCTGCCCACACCACGGCCACTTAGGGGCACTTCACTCCTTGTTGTGCCTTGGGAAGGGTCAGTATGTGTCCTCCTGCCCATGAGGGTCCTCATGGTGCAGGGAAGAAGGGGGGGTGAGTAGCTAATTCCTGCACCAGCAGAGCCATCCTGGTTGGTGGGTCTTGTGTCCTTCCCCTTGGGGGCAACGAGATGCACCCCAGACTTCCTGGGATGAGGGAACTCCTGGAAGGGCTGGGGTGACCAGAGGGATTTCCCCAGGTCAGAGGCTTGCTCCAGCTGAATAACCCAGGAGATGGCACTGGGATTACCTATTCCAGCTTCATTCCAGTTCAACCTGTGGTGCTGGGAAGGGTTACAGATCTCTCTGTCTCCCTGGTGAGGTTTTGAACGTGAGTGACACCAGGGCAATCTGCCTGATCCCCCCATGCATCCCTTAGCATGGAAGAGGGCAGTAGGGAACTTCTATTGCTCTTTCAGAGCTTTTGACAAATAGAACCCCAAATATCCTGAATTAGCCCATGAAATGCCACCTGAAGCATGTTGTGGGGATTTATTTTGTTGCTTGTAAAACGGAGATGAGCAAATACACAACAATGTGTGGCAGTGATGTGGAGGCAAGACCCTGAAAGCCTTACTTTGCTCTTTTTCAGGTTATTTTAGCTCCAAGCAAAACTCATCTTTTTGTCTTCCTTGCCTGCCGGGATCATTTTGCAAGTAAGAAGCCTCCTGGGACACCGGCTCTCAGGCAGACAGGGAGAGGGGTGTTTCTTTTGGCCACTGAGCTGCAACCACCAGTGCAGTGGCCATCTCCACTTCAGCTGTGGAGATGTTAGTGCTGATCCTGGTGAGGGAGGGATGGTACAATGAGGGGAGGATCCTGGCTGGATGCAGAAGTCCTCTGGGATGAGGTGGCAGAGAATCAGCTCACAACCTGCCTTCCCCATTCCCACTTTCCATCATCACTGTGTTTCATGGGCACTGCACACCCCTGGGATAAGACTGATACTGGCACAGAGATGGAGCTGAGAGTTGCTCTGGGCTTTGCAGGTCGAAACTGAGCCAGTAGTTTGTTTATCCTGAATCAGGGTGAGCAGAAGGCAGTGGAAAAAGTACCCTGGCTGAGCTGTCACCCTGGGGTGGGAGGGAAAACCTGAGGGAGGTCCTGGTGGGTACCTCATGATGGGCCTTGACCTACTGCGTAGGGATGCCTGCACAGGGGTTGGGGTGTTTATGTCCAAAGCAGGAGAATTGGCATATGGATACTTACCTTCCTTCTGATTTCCCTTGAGCTCATTTGTCCTATGTTATGCAGCAGGTCTCTGCTGAACCCTGCTTAAATTGCCATGGGACTTAACCCAGGGCTTAACCAGCTGTATTGCAGGTCTAGCCAAGTTCTAACCAGTTCCAGCCAAGGAATGCCAGATAAGGCAAAGTGACTTCTGGGATAGCAAGTTCTTACAGGTTTCATTCAAATAAGCAGTCAGAGAGGACAGAAATGCCATCATGTGCCCAGCCCTAGTTAGACATGTGTCCAAGGCCAGGCTGGATGGGGCTTTGAGCAACCTGGTCTAGCGGGAGGTGTTCCAGTTGGCATTAGATAATCTTTAAGGTCCCTTCCAACCCAGACCATTCTAGGAATCTATGGTTGCATGCAAGGAACTGCACTGGAGACAGACACTGTGGATGCCCATAAAATGGGAAAAGCTTAATTCCCGATAGACCCTGGACAGTCCAGGCTATACATTCATAAGAGCTGGCTTTTGTGGGCTGGGCTGGCCTTGGAAGTGCTTGTCCTACAGCATGTCCTGCCTCCTCTCCCCTCCCAGCACCACCAGCTGCACGGCCTGTCTGCCTTGTCCTGGGGGGCAAGAGGCTCCTCGGGAGGCGTCGGAGGACTGTGTGCCCTGCCAGCCAGGTAACTCTGCAGCGAGGGTGAGGCTGGGCTATCCTGTCTGGGAACACATGGCTTCACTGCCAGTGGAAGTGGCTTATTCCTGAGACTCCTCCCATTGGACCTGGAGGCTGTGTCTCCCTGCCCTGGCTGGCGTCTGCAGAGCAAAGCAGTGAGGGCTGGTGCTGGGGCGTTTGACTTGCTGGTGGAGGCTGTGCCTGTGCCAGACCTTCCTGCCGAGGTTAATGGCTTGGAGGAGGGCTGGCCCCTGGCACGCCAGGGCACCCAAAGCCAGGCTGGATACGTAGTTCTGGCTAAAAAGCATCTTCATCAGTGGTGGTGGCTTTGCTGAGGAAAGCACAGAAGGGGGGATGCTCTGCACTGGCAGCAGCCTGGGGCAAAGGGGACAGTCAGAGAGGGGATGTGAGGACACGGCCCTGCGGGAGGGCAGAGCGCTCCAGGCACCCCCAGTGGCCATGGCCAGCCTCCACTTTGGACACAGCACCAGGGGTTTCTTGTAACCAAGTTTTAAACGTGCAGAAAACCATTTACCGCTTTGAGACTTGGAACTTCTGTGACCCATAGTCCCACAAAGCTTAGGAAACAAGCTGTGCTTTGAACTGTGCTCAGCAACTTTCAAACAGCTGGAAAAGATGTTTGAATCCAGAACTGGAGTGGATGAAACACTGGTGACCTCCAGCTCCAACCTCCCATCTGCTTTAAAGCCAGAGCTCACAACTAAATCCTTCCCCCACCTACTCCTACTCACACCTACTGTTTGCCAAGGTCTGACCCCAGATATTCTTTAGTCCCTCTGTCCCTGTTTGTTCTGTTCTGCCCCTTTGCCACTGACCCAGGACCAAAGGCCAGGCTCAGTTTTTGTTATGCACATAAGTCTTTAATGCTCTTTCTCCTTGTGGCTTTGAAAACTAAATCATCCATATGCAATGGCAAAGGTCCTGGGGTCTAGTCCCAGATCTTAATTTTGCACTTATTTGCTCTTTAGGTACATTCAAAGGTCCAAATGACAGCAGGTGCAAGGTCTGCAGGACGGGAGAATACCAATTACAGCGGGGCAAGGAGAGCTGTGACCTGTGCCCAGAGAATCATTACTGCCCTGTGAGTCCCCATCAGCTGGTGGAATAGCCTGGGTTAACAATAGAGCTGTCCCATGACAAACCAAATACACTTCAATTAACATTTTTTTTTAATCTGAGCTTCTTTCTTTTTTTTTAAACAGACAGAGCCCTGATGGAGGGAGATGGTTAAAATTATGACACCAGGAGGGTGGTTTTTTGCTACCCCTGGAGCTGCCCACTCTCCCTGGGCCATCAGGGGATGGTGTGTCCATTAATGAGGGGGTTGATGTATGGACTTGCTGCGTAATGACACCTTCTGCTCTTCCCCTACTCTAACACCACAGGGGCAGACAGGCTGAATTTAACGACAGCAGGTTCATTTTTTGGTTATTTTTCTTCTGGGTTTTTTTTTTCAATGCTACAGTGTCACCTCCCTTTGCACTAGTTACCTTCTGCAGTTTGCTGGTGCTGAGTTACTTCTTCTCTTGGGCAGAGCCCAGACGTGAACCCGGTCAAGTGCCCTCCTGACGCCTTCTGCCCCCGGGGCAGCACAGAGCCGACCTACTGCATGGAGCTCTTCCTATACAAGGCAGGGGACTCCTGCCAGCTGACCCCTGTGATGATTGTTCTCCTGGCCACCTTCTCTGCAGGTGAGCATCAGTCTTCTCTGTCCTGTGGTAAAACTAGACACCCCTCTGCAGCTGGGCACCTTTCTGTTAAACCGAGTATTCTCTGGATGGTGTATTTCGTGTTTCTGGGAATCTGGATTTCTAATGAAAGTCTTTCTGGCTGCTTTCAAGGCCAGTGATAATCCTTTCCCTGTTGATATGTGTTAACAGCTGTACTTTTTCTGGAGTAAGGCTGAATGCTTGTTGTCTGTCCCTGGGAAGCAGGTGTGCATATGGACCCCACATCAGGAATTTCTTGACTGCCCAAAAGTAGGAAATAAGGCCAATTTCCTTTTGGTATGAGACTTTGCTTCCTGAAAGCATTTCTGCCTTAACTTCTGCCACAGCATCCAGCAGGACTGGGGGCTGCCAGCTCATGCTCTGTTGCTTGTATTGATGCTATAGTGCATCTTGTAACCAGCAGAATGAGACAGCCAGCACCTTCTGAGTGTGGGGAGCATCCCTCATCCCAAGTGCCACCTGCTGGAATTACCTCACTAGGGCAAGCCAATGCATGGATGAGCTTTTCTGCTGGGAAGCTGCACCATGAACAATCATTCCAAGACAATGTATTTGCATTTGTAGTCTTAGCAAAGGGAAAAAGAGAGTTCTGTTGGTTTTAATCAATGTTGAGGGGAGGTTTAATTGGAGAGTCATGATGAAAATGGGCAACTATTACTGCTATGGATTGCAAAAAGAGCAGATGAGGAAGCTGGGAAGAGGGATTTGTCTCCCGTGCCCTGGCAAATGAAGAGAAATTCTTAAGTGTCACTTAACGCTACCAGAGAAAAAAGTCTTGTGTCAAGAGAGATAAGTCACAGAGATGAGTAAGCCATCAGAGGATAAGGAATATCCAATAACCCTCATATCCATGGCTTTCTGTGTTTCAAGTGTGTGTTATGTACCTCCTGAAGACCCATTCTCCACTCAGCTCACTGTTGTTAAAAGGCAGGGGGAGATAAAATAGATGTGCTGTTCCCCACAGTGAGCAAAGCTCCTTCTCCAACAATAAAGCAGCGAAAGTCCCCATCAAACTCCCCTCCTGGCAGCTAAGGAGAGGACTCCATGGATACATAGAGGAGACAAGGACAGCAGGATCTGGAGAAGCTCTAACAGCACTGGCTGACTGCTTGTCTCCCAAGAGCTGAAATGCCTGGTGGGAGCAGATGAGGGTTGTTCTCACAAGCTGTGGCTCGGAGCCATGTGAAAGCTCCTCTACTGACCCCTATCCCCCTCATGCCAGGCTGTAGTCCAAAAATCTGCCAGATGCCATTTGAAGCGAATATTAATTTGAAAAAGTAGATTAAAATGAAGTGTATGAAAAGCCCGTCCACAGAGGGCCACAATGGCCCATTAACCAGCATTTCTGATAAACAAGTCCGAGGGTGAGAGAACAGCATTCCCCAGCGCAGTCCCGCCTCTCCCAGAGCTTGCTACAAGGAGGGGGAAAGGAAACAGCCCACACAGGAAAACACGAGTATTTCATGGCTGGTCTCACAGATCAAGTGTTTAGCATGAGACTGTCTGCTCATGCAGCCTAAATTTGGGCATATTTGTCTGGCCATATTGCATCGCAGCGACAGATCTGTGCTCTTCTGTTCAGATCAATTTTCTCTGATGATGCTTCTGCCAGAAACAAATGAACAGAATGTCGCAGTACTTGAGATTTGCCAATTATTTCCATGTCTATGCCCAATCTAAAAGTAATTTTTCCTGACAGCCCTGATGATCTCAGTCTAGACTCAAAAGTTAATCTAGGTTAGTTACTTCTTGTGCCTCACTGTGAGCGCTGCTCAGAGCAAACTGATTTCTCAACAAGAGTCTTTGGTGGGATCTGCAGCGGATAGGATGCCAAGTAGAAAAGAACAGTTCCGTGGAGCAGAAAGCTAATGGGAGTAGGAAAGCAAGTTCCTGAAGTATTTCATTAAAACCTGCCATTATTCCCTGCAGCTTCCAGAGCAAAGCTGAAATGCCGGAGCATTTATTATTATTGCTAAATAAACCTTTTTTTGGTGGTTTATTTTGAGGGGTTTTTTGGGAGTGTGTGGGAAAGGCAGAGTACGAAGGAGAAAAAACCCTTATGTTACTGGAAGAGAATATCTGGGTTGGGAAGCCTCAGAGCAAACATCACCTGATGCTTTCTTTACCTTCCCATCTGAGAATGACTACTATTCCTCTCTTTCCAGGTGGAATCTTTGTTATCTTTCTAATAATTCTGAGAAGGCGGCAAGACCCTGGCAGGAAATCACTGAAGTCTCTGTTGCTGCCCCGAGGCTCAGGACGACACTCGACTTATGGGGGCATGGAGCACACAGAACCAGTCTATGCTGGGTGGTAGCACAGGACAGGCCACCAGCAGGCACCTGCCTTTCTTTTGCCTGGGGCAAAACAGATGTGTGTGTGTATGGGCAAGGTGTCTAACCACAAGCAACTTATTTCTGTATAGGCAAAATAAGTGCTGAGAAATAAAACTCAGTTTTTGAGTTGTGGCTGCTTGTGCGAACCAACCCAGCTGCCTGCTCTGCCACACTGGCCTGATGTGTTCCCCTTTCAATTCCTGGCTTCATTCACAAGTAAATACTTTCCTCCTTTCCCAGGGGGGAAAAAAACCCAAACAGAAGCAAACAATTATGCCTCTCTCTCCATTTCAATAGTCAGCTCAACAGAGTGAGGACTGACCGCTCCAGTTATTGAAGTTCCTGTGACACAACACTCCCTTCCACCCGAGCGTGAATTAACATGAATGTGCTTCTTTTTACTAATATGTCATTTGTATTTTTTTTCTCATTATCAAATGGGTAAGTCAAGGGAAGGAAAAAGCTTTCCCTTTTCTCTCAGCTGTGGGCAAACGTGCAACTAAAATAACAGTTGATTTTGGGACAAATACATCTCTTTTGTTTCCTGCTGTAAGGTGGTCCTTCATACTAGAGCTACAAAAGCAACTCAAAGGGAGCAGCATGGTGCAGGCACAGAAAATGCCTTGCAGATTTTTGCATGCTGAGGAGATGGGCCTTTATGAGACCCATTCCCTAAATGCACATGCAAAGTTCCTTCCCTGGTCCTGGACACTTGATTCATCCCCCACCCATGAGAGCAGCAGGTCTGGTTTCCACCTGTTTGCTCTGCCACTCCAAGCCTTTTCCTGTGCACCCAGCCCAGTTTAACCATCTTGTTAAACTGATGTGATTTGTGTTTTACAGGGATGATTTCAAAGTGTGTAGTTGGGTGACTCTTCTCTTTTTAAACTTACTTTTGCTGTATTTTCCCTACTGTGCTTTTTCTCAGTGATGTTTGGTCAGTGCCCCAGGCACTCAGAAATGCCATTGACTGTACTGGAGTCAGGTTCAACTCCATGAAACCAGTACCTGGGGCCTCTTAACCTTCCCACCTTCCTTTTCCTCCTACAGTGACGTTCACACACGTGCTGTGTAAGCCCAGACAGACCAGCCAGCTGTGACCCTTCGTGTCAGGGCTGTGCTTCACCAGCTCTGTGAGTGCTTGTAAAAATAGTACCTACTATGAAAAGATCCACGCTTTCAAATGACTCTGCACTGAGGTGGGAGCAGGTGTTGCTTCTACTTCAGTCTTGCACTAATGGGCCCCTGGAGCAGCTCAGTCGGCTGAATAACCCAGCTGTGGGGGGTTAAGTGGTTCCTGCCCTCAGCTGCTCATTCTCTCCCCAGGGGAGGTGTTAGTGTGTTTCAAAAAACATATAAAATATATCAGTGCTCTGATCTCTCTCAACTATGTCAGATGAATAAATGGATGGCAAGAGAGGTACATCTGCCATTGGAGACAGACAGGTTGCCCAGAGAAACTGTGGATGCCTCATCCCTGGCAGTGTTCAAGGCCAGGTTGGATGGGAATTGGAGCAACCTGATCTAGTGGAAGGTGTCCCAGCCCATGGCCAGGGGGTTGGAACTGGATGGTCTTTAAGGTAACTTCCAACCCAAACCATTCTGTGACTCTAATCTGGATCAGCAGCAACATAGGTGTTCCCTACAACCCTCCCCAAACCCCAGCACAGGCACAGGTCCCTGCACCCTCCCTGCAGTCTCCCTCACGCTGTTGATTTAGGAGACAGACATGAAGTTTCTCAACTGGCAAAAGGCTGTGGTTTTTCCAGGGAGCAGCATAGGGACACAATCCTGATGCACAGCACTAGCTGAGCTCAGCAGAACAGTAAGCCACTAGTATCAAAGCAGTTCTCTGAAATGCTTTTTAAAAAAACGTAGCTGCTGTCAGACATAGGAGAATCTACACATGAAGCCAAACCAGACCCTCCTTCCCCCACAAAAAAACCCCAACCTGTCTGAACAAGCAAAACAGTCAAATTCAGACCTGGGCAAGCAGGACCAGCGCCTGTGACAGCAAAAGGAACCCGAGGGAACGGCGCTGGTCGGGCTGAGTGGCTCCAGCTCAGTGTCACTAGAGCCTGTAAAATTATGAGCACAGTGCTCTCACAGGAAAAACTGGACTGCAAAAAATGTCAGTATTTTTGTGATAAGAGAGGCTGTGAAAACAAGCCAGAGCACAATCATTATCACCTCCATGTAAGCGTAAAACAGTATTTCCATGGCGTCTCTTAGGAAGTCCTGGAGTGTAAGTTTTCCCTATGAAAGAACAAAACCCCATTCCCTTGCTGTCAAACCATGCTTGCCTAGTACGTATCATTTTTCTTTAAAGAAAAAAATTTGGTGCAAAAATAAGTATATAGAGCTGTTTTATAAAAAAAGACTTAGCAACTTCTTAAATAACTAGGAATGAAATTCAATATTTAATAAGACATTGAAGTTTCTCAAGCAGTCAGACATGGAATAATATGACTCAACAATGTGGAAAAATCCCATTAATACGTCTTTCAAGATATTTTGCTTTTCCAAGTAATTCAAATTAAAAAAAAAAAAAGAAAACCTAAACCTGACCATGAACACAAAGCTACTGAACAAAACAGACATTTGATTATTCTTCCTAGAGTGTACGAAAATACATCTAACATATTCAACTGAAAACTGTTCCCATTCTTGCTCATGTGATAAGAGAACAATAAATTCTGAAATTGGCTGTCATGTATCAGCTTTTGGCTGGAAAAGGAAAGACATTTTGCTACTTTGATGGGCAAAACACAGAGAACATAATTTAAGGCCACATAATTTGCCACACTTAGATTTTGTTTAGATGAATTTATAACAGAAAACCTTTTAAGTTGCTGAATGCTAGGAAGTATTGAGTTGCATCATGAGAAAGCTCAATTTTTGAAGACTGTTTTACCTCTTATTTGAACAGTGGGTGTCTTATTTACAGGGACTGGGACCAGTTTATCACCATGTGGGTATAACCAAAACTGTGTATCCTACACCCTCTATGTCACTTCTGATGGACTGGTAATGATGGATCATTTGCAGCAGCTGCCCAGGGCACACCTGACACCTGAACCTACAAGCTGGGTGTTAAAAGAACTCTGCAAGGAGTGTTTCTTTGTCTTCACACCGAAGACTCAGCTGTGATAACTCTCCTCCGGGGAGGCATTAGCATCTTCACACCCAGCCTGAGGGGTCATCTCTGTCCCAGGGACTGGGTTATACATCTGTCTTTGGGGGTTAAAACCAGTTTTTCTCTGTATCATTGCATCTATCGTAATAGTTTTTTGTAAATTGTAACTCTGACTTACAATCTCTCTGGAGTTGGATTCATTTCTCTGGCTGGTTTACTTTTAAACCAGCACAGTGGGAGAAGGAAAATAGTGGAACAACTTTTCTTTTGCCCTCTTTTTTAAACAAAACTTCGGCCTATTTTCCCAGGCTGCAGAGCAGGGTGCAGAAGCCTTCATTAAAACACACGTAAACACCACCTTTCTTGACTCAGAAACTAAAACTCTCCCAGACTGCCACGTGAGTGACTGAGCTGAGCTGGGCAGTACGTATTGAGGGGGAATATGATCCACATGTGCCCAGCAGAAGGAATGAATCACTGGGAACTCAAAAGGGAACTCCTGGTTTGCAGTCTCAGTGATGCAAAGCTCCATTGGCCCCGAGAGTTGAGTAGTAAAGAGCAGGGAAGAGGTAGAAGGAGGCGGGAAGTGGAGCAGCCGCTCCCTCAGATCTGTTTGTGTGAATGTAAGGAGGGCTCGGAGGGGTCGCTTTGGACACCCAAGTCCTTATGTCCCCACAGACAGACACAAAGGGGTGGCTGTCCTGCATCCTGCTGTGATAAATGTGCTTGTGACCCCACTGGAGAGGCAGGCAGGGAGCTGCAGGCTCCGCACCTGATCCCAAACCGGAGGGTGTTACT
This sequence comes from Lepidothrix coronata, assembly GCF_001604755.1. Lineage (NCBI taxonomy): Eukaryota > Metazoa > Chordata > Aves > Passeriformes > Pipridae > Lepidothrix > Lepidothrix coronata. The sequence continues at coordinate 2,359,068 of NW_016690265.1, read as the reverse complement.
GCAGCAGTGCCCGTCAATAACAGTTTGAGACAGTGGCTTCGGCCTCTCAAGGCCCGGGGCATCACTGTTCCAGAGTGCCAGGGCTGTTACACCTACACATGAAGAGGAAAAAGCAACACACCAACTGAAAGAAATTAACAAATTATAAAAGCAATGGAATGTAAAGGTAAAATTTTATAATAACTTATTTAAAGGTATTCTTACAAAGCCTTCCTTACATGGTATAGTATTCAAAGAATGGTCCCAATGACATCAAATTCCTTCATTTTGTTTAAAAGCAATGAGGAAAATATTTCTGCTTTACTATCTGACCTCGTTTTCCTCCCTGCAACCCCCGATATTAGAGAAACATCCATAGTACCATCTTTTGGTTTTGATTTTAGGCACAGGACTGTTCTTCAGTCCCATGGCAGAAAGTTTCCCTCGAAACCAATTAAAGAATCTTGAATTTTAGCTCGAATGCAAGGCTTGGCATACCATTTCAAGAAATGCAAACATGTAACACTTCCCCTGATTTTGACCTGTGCTATTTCTTCAAAATTATTTGAAAAAAATTAACCTTCCAACAGTGTTTATAAAAACTGATTCAAAGAACAAAGCAGTTTGGTCACAAAACAGGAACAAAAGAGTTCAGGATACGGCAATGCAACATTTAAAACCTCTTTCAATTAATACCTTCTAATAAAACCAAAGTTTTTACGTGTTGGGAATAAACGGGGATTTTAATAATTCAAAAAAACTATATATCTGCAATCAAATCCTGAAGAAATACCTTGGGGAAAAAACCATACACTTTCATGATATAGCAAGGCTTCATTTTCAAAAGGGCTACACAGACTTTTTGCACTATTAAAGGCAAACTAAGCTAGAACATACACAAATGACTAAATGGACGTGGAGGCGCCCGTGGTGTTCACAGAGGGTAGATGACAATGGCACAAGTCAGAATGTGCTTGTAATGCTGCCTAATCACGGGGCCAAGGACATGCACTGGGAAGAAAACTGCCAGGTGTTTTCCTTTACTGTTTTTTCCTAGTTCTAATATTTCCATCAATACTAAATCTCGTAAATTCATCTCACTGTGAGAACCCAACGCTGATGAGAGCAAAGGATTCAAAACAGCTTTGCTGACACAACACAGTGGTGATGAGATAGTCAAGAGCAGAGCTTGTAAAATTGTAACAAATAATTTCAGTCTGTCAAGTCAAGTAGCCAGTTACAAACTTTATTGAAAAGAACAGACAGGCTAAATTTTGTATTAAAGTACTCCTTACGTGCTTCTTCAAAAATCTGTTTCACTTTTACTTAGTTGTTTTGAATTTAGTTTTTGCACTTTAGTCAAGCTTCACCTTCTGTTTCATTCACAGGGGTGGTTTTACCTGTTGTTGGGCATTTCTTGCATTATCATAAAGTTGTAGTGCTTGGACTCCAAGCATTCCAAAGAAATGTTTGCCTCTGTGTTTTACCTGACATTAGAAAAAAAAAAGATCAAGTAATTTTTTCCAAATAATAGGTTTTGTAAGATTTATTTTTATTAAACCACAAAATTTCTAGGGTATTGGGCCTACACTGCAAGACAATATCCCTTTAAATCCTGACTTGTACAGCTCTGCAGGACCAAGTCACTTCTATTTTGCTGGGATGAAACACAGGAAAAAACAGTATAGAAAAAAAATCCCTAACAAAGTAGGATTTCCCCTCTCTGGTGTGGGGTATGCCTTTCCACGTACTACACTTCTCGGTGGAAGGATATTTAAGAACATGATTGTTTGATAATAACTTTTAAGAGCACAAACAAATTGGGGGGGGTGTGTGTGGTTATAGCGAGATACACACCTGGACCATGACTGGCATTCAAGCACTTGCTCAAAAACACACAAGGCAAGCAAATCTTATTGGGACCACAGACCAAGCCATTTCTTACTCAAAAGGACTTGAGAGCTAACAACTTCTTTCAAGGATATACTATTTTAAACATCTGTTGGTTGACAAATACTATCTCAAAAAACTATGTTTACGCCTACCTGGTTTGATTTTTAACCTACCTCCAACCTGCAAGTATTTTGGAGGGAACATTTTACATTCGTAACAATTCAAGTGTAACTGTAATGCTGAGTAATAAGTTTGGTTTGTCCTGAAGTTTACTGAACTATGCAGTTCGTTATCAGTGCAGAAGCAGCAGAAGACTGCTGTGGTTGGCTCAGTGGAATTATAAAAACAAAACAAAAAATCCCCCCACCCCATGTAACCTTTACAGAATATATGTAAAACTGTGTCCTTCCCTGGTCATATTCACAACTTATCTACAAGATAGTGTTAGCAGTAGAAACTGCAGTCCATGACTATTTGCATTCAGCTCTCATCCATCTGTTCCTCTTTCTCCTCGGCTTAAACTTGTTCAGTTTTCTGCGGGGTTTCTCAGTCTTCCGAGTTTCAACAGAATCCACCCCGAGAACATGTTCAGAGCAGCATAACTGTCCATTCAACATAGAATTTAGTACTGTCCTGTCTTGGTGCTCCTTGCACAAGGAATTTGGGCAGAAGTGGCAGAAAGAAACAGAAGGTTTGCCACAAACATCACAGTGGTGCCAAGGACACTCCCACTTCCCTGCAGTCAAAAAACAAAGAGCCCATTAGTGAGTGGGGAGTAAAACATGGCATCCTCTCTGAAAGAAGTTTTGTAGCAGCTGAACAACACACAACTTTCCTGACAAAGCAAATGAGACAGCAACTACTGGGGCTAATCTCAACACAAAATGCTACATCCTACTTCTAAAGCTCAGCTGACAGCTGTAAGGAGCACACTTGACATACTCTCAATTTAAATACAGCAGACAGCTCCAGCTAGAAGAAAGTATTCAGGCTTTACATAACATTTTACAGAACTTGCAGGCTAGTAGAGCACCCAAACATCTGCTCTACTGCTGCCTATTACAGCACTCACCTGTCTGTTGCCAGTTTTGCTCAGGGATGGCTGGTGTGCTTCACCTACGGCTGCTCTTTCGCCCCAGCATGCTTTACCCAATCCTTGTTTTACTTGTTTCTGGGATAACAGGCTTTCCCTGCTTCCCTTCTTCATATCCCACCTGACATGGCTGTTTGGAACCAGGTAACTCCTGTGATATCTAGAAATGCAAACTGACTGCTGCTCCTAATTTTCCTACTCGCCTCCTTCAGAAGCTGCTGTTATTCCTCTGGCTTGAGCTCAAAGGGCTTCATGCATTTCTCAGATATAAAACAACTTTCCTGTGACAGTGATGTACTCAACTACCAGGTGATGTACTCAACTGCCTACATTTGTAAAGCAAACAGCCCATTTTAGCAGAGAGGCAGGAGGAGGCCATCATTTTGTCTTTGCATCCAGGAGAAGCTGCTCCTATGTGATGCAGGAGCAAAGTTCTCTCCACACAAACCCAGTATTTTCAAGATGACACTCCTGACAAGGTTTGAATGCAATAAATGAGGTACCTGCACGAGTTATTTATACAAGTGTAAGAGGTGGGCTGACTCACCAAAAGGACGTTTCACCAAACCAAGACAGGAGAGATGATAAGCTTTAGTACAAGATTTCCTGTCACACAGTACCAGCTGGCCTCCATCCCCACAACGGAAACAATCATCTTCAGATTCCTTCTTCCCTTCATTTTTCATTCTGCGTCTCCGTGTTCTCTTTTTGGTCTTTTTGCCTTTTTCTTCTGAGGCATTAGTGGAAGAATTCTAAAAGATGCAAATCTGTTAATGCCAGTTTTGCAAAGCAAAAATATAACACAACCTAGACAAGCTGTTGGCACACCTGGCAGACTCTGCACACAGCCAAAAACTTGACTTGGGGCAGACCTGTCCAGTGCCTCACCATACTGATCTGTGTTGGCAAAACCCCCACACTGACCCTTGTGAAAAGTCATCCTAAAACCAGATCTTGTCTCTACAGTACCTTCCCTACTGGAAACCCCCTTCACTTTCTTGTCACTGACAAAAGGTCTTCAAATTTCCAGTCTGATCTACTTGTGGCTAATTTACCCCCATTTTGTACTTGCACCACCAATCACTTCAATACTCATTTTTCTCTTCCAGTTGTGAATATTACTGCTGGAATTACCAAAACCTGCCTCTATTTCTCTTTGAGGAACAGACAGCAGAACTTCAGGAACTGTAGCTGTGCCTGTAATGATAGAAAGAATTTTCCAAACCTTATCTCTATTTCAATCTGACATTCTGCTGCTTGCACTTCACTAAATCATGTAAAATTCTGGATGTTTTTTCAACATCCCTACCATCATTTCCCTCCCTCTTACCCCAGTAATCATTACCTACTTTCTTTGAAATTAGCCCATTCTATCTACGAATGCAGACAGCTCTGCAAAACTGAACTGTAACATTTCATTTTTTCATGGCTGTCTGTGCAAATGGACCACAAGCTTATGTGAAACTTCCCCTAAGCCTATCTCTAAATAAAAAAACAACTGTGTGAACTCTGGAGATTTTCAGTCCACCCTCTGAAGTGGCTGGTACTGAGCAGTGTGAAGGGCTACAGGAAGGTGCAGCTTTTGAACATCCACAGGCGGTACTTGTGCCTTCCTTTGCACTCCTATTCCAGTCCTTCAGGAAGCCCCATCAACTGCTGGATTACAGGTTTTAAACTAATCTGGCAGGAATCATACAGATAATTTCTTGACATAATTTGATATCATTTTTTCCTCATTCAAACCTCACATTTTTTATTCTTCAGTTCAACTGATTTTTCTTTAATGAATCTTAAAGTAATAGTATTTAAAGGTTTAGATGGGAGAAATATAAACTGCAATGTCAGAATAATCTCACTGACTATAGTTAGGTGCATTCTTAGTCAGTTCAAAGCTCCTACAACCCTTCCCCTCCCCATGTTTCAAATGGGAGTGGGGAGGTTATTCCTTCTGAAATCTCCTTTTTTTTAAATATGCTTTTGATTTCAGAAACTAGTGTCAGTAGCTAGCAGTATTTCTTATTCAGGACCCAAAGTAATTAATTTCTCATAGGAGAAAGTGGTAGAAAATATTTTGGGCTGTCCCCAAAACCAGTTATCACCTGCTGTACTGTTACAGCATGAAGTGTATTCTTTAGCATCAAGGTTATGCTTGGCAAAACTATGTTTCCATCTTCCCAGCAAGGGAAACAACAAGCTTTGAACTCAGAGGACAGAAAGCATCTGTTCATGCATCATCACCCCTTATCACAACATAAAACTGGTCCACTCACTCATACCCCAAAAGAAAAAACCAGGGTAGTAGACAAGACTGTCAGAATCTCTTGATGTATTACTTGCCTTTGGTCTGTCCCCAAGAAATCCACTGCAGTTTGGGGCACCGCATTTGCAGACTGTTTTTTCATTGCCCAGACAGTCAAGGTTGTAATTAAAAGTCAGCTCCGTCCCTGAGTGAGAAAAGACAAACCCTTTCATTGTGAAGGACAAGGTAACAAATTCTATCAAAATTATTACAAACAAATGCAGCTTTCCTTATCTGTCTGCTGGTTTGGGACTTGATGTATTGTCACAGGATTTTCCTCCCCTTTACTGCTCATAAGCACCGACAATGATTAACGAGATGCCCACATAGCACGATGGGCAATTACATTTTGAAATAAATTGGTTTGACTTCACAAATCAGTGTGTTTGGTTTACACACTTGTTATATAGATTATCTATCTATCTATCTGTCTATCTATCTATCCATCCTTCCAGCTAGATACAGTTATAGATAGATATATGTGTGCGTGAGCATGTGTGCACACAAACCAGAACATACCTACTTTTAAGCAGTCTCCTACATCCACGCCTTAAGTTTATTATCTTCATGTGAAAAGATGCAAAATACTGTTTGAGATCTCCAAAACAAAAGCTAGGCTCTACAACACAAAGTGAGTGTAAGGATACTAACTTACTAAGGATACTTGCCCTTTCTAGAAGGAAGCAATAAAAAGCAACCATGGGACTCACTATTAAGAAACACTGAAGTAAAAGGCAGGTTACGAAGCATCTCTCTGACTGCTGAGTTGTCTATAAAAATATTTGCACTGAATCAGTTAAACCACGACTGTCCCACCCATAAGTGCAGAATAGGTTTAACTTAAGGAATGAAACCAAACCCAAGAGAAGCTGACATACCTGCAGGAATATCACACACAGCAAACAGCCCGACACGAGTGTCTCCATTCACTGTCCACTTTAGAGTTTCACAATTTGGTTGGCAGCTGTGATTCATAAACCGAGAGTAGTTTCCTTTGGGGCCAGCGTCAATAATACGGTCCTGGAGGAGATCAGACCAGCAAGAGAATGAATGTTTTTTCTCTCCCCCTCACAAAAAAAATAAATCCGTACATGATTTCAGTAGCTGCATTCAGAACAAACAGGGTGTTGCCACCCAGAGCACAAAAGATGATCGATGGTACATGTTGTATTGAAAACTGTAGTGTCCCATGTGGCCTGGAATGTGACACTCCCAAAGCAATACCTGTGCTCTAGCTCACGTTTTCCCAGCACCCATCGCAGCCACATGGCAGGATAAGTGTTCTTGTGAGCACTGTGGTGGTTAAGGAACCCCCTCCCTCAGGAAGCCTCAAAACTCAAACTGAGTCCATTTATCTTTTACTTTGCATTCACAAAGCTGTGAGGCATTTACAAATACTATGCTTTATGGCATTTACCAAGTCACTGCATGATTACTTGCAGAGATTATCAGTCTCGCACCAGCTTTTTTTCCCCAAATCAGCCTGGTTAAAACAAAAACAAGCTCTTGGTAAACTAAAAAAATCCCATCCCTACACACAATTGCTTTTTAATTTCTATCTCCACTGAACATACCAGACATTAACAAAATAAAATCTTGAAATAGCCAGAACTGTGTTTTTCTGCAGAGCTGCTTAAGAGGGATTTGCTAATTAATGAAATATTATTATAGTTTCCCTTAACTCATTTTTATAATGCACATGGCATGACTGCCATGCCTATGTGCACACACACCCAGCCACTCCAACTGCACGGGCAGCTCGACCCACAATTAGTATTTATTAATTACAGCAAGAGTCAAATACATTCTCAGTTCAGATATGTAACACACTGATGTGTGTCAATTTAGTAGAGGGGTGAGAAACTTTTAAGCGTTCAGAGAAATGTGGTTTCATCATTCCTTGGTGATAATAATTCCAGTAACAGGAACTCCTCAGTCACAGGTTTAATGAAAACAGTAGATGTGGAAATACAGAGCAGGACAGTCTTGGGCAAAAGAATAGTGGTTGGGACTGAAAGAAATGCAGTACTGGCAGACAGTTCTTGTTTTTCTCCTAAGTAGCTTTTTTGGGGGGGGAACTGAAGCAATTTAATATATGTAATCAATACCTCCTACTGTCCAGGTTCTCTGCTTTCTTCTCCTCAGAAAGAAAATACTCAGAGGTGGGCACAGAACCACAGGTGCTGCATTAATTCGGTGTGTTAATTAATCTGCTGCAACATTTTGCTGCAGAATCAATTTGTGGAGTACTGGCTGGCTACTGATGCAGAGAGTGCTTTCAGAAAGAGAGTTTCTACAAAAGCACACATCTAGTTTTGTTATAAACTAAGAAATGGACAGAAAGATCCAAAAAATATTAAATACACAATATAAGACACAGCCTCACAATTCTATTTCACATTCTCTCAAGTGAGAATTTTATGTTCTGTTGTTGAAATTTCACTAAAAGGACTGCTAACAGTAATTCTTTCAACTGTATCACTACTATTCCCCAACACTTCAAGACTAGGCAGGTAAATACTTTGCTGCATCTGATTTCAAGCAACAAAGCAAAACTTATAGACCTTAATATTTACTTTATTACATAACACAGAACTAATGAGATGCATTATATACATATAGAATGCAGAGAACAGGCACAGAAGATACAATGCTATGAATACAGGAAACTGTGGAACATCAAAGGCAGCAGAGAGCCCTACCAATGTGATCAACAGGAGGAAAAGGGATCAAAATAATAACTAAATAATGGCAAAAAAGTGTCAAATACTCTACCTTATCAATAGTAAGCATATAGAAGTGGGTAATGTCATTTTCATGTGCATATTTGATTCTTGCCATACATTCCTCTTCATCAATCAGCTCTCCCACATACTCGTTCACAAACTCTCCCTGGAAGATACCAAGTATCACTAGTAAAGTATATACCAAACCCACAGAGAGCATCACAAGTCACCGATTCTCCGCTGGGGCAAGAACAATTCATACCTTTTTGATGTCCCTCTTGGCGACCAGACCCCACCCTTTCCCGTCGGTTTTGATGATCTTGGTCTCGGGGTACTGGCGCTTCGTAAAGCACTGGTTTTGGCACCTCTCTCCCGCTGGACAAACCTGGGGGTGGCACTCGTACATCAGCATCCGGTTGAGACACTCGGAATCAAAGCCACAAGGGTTTTCATCTGTGGGTTTGCAGTTGCACTTGGGAATCTCAGATATGTCAGCAGTGTATATCTGCACTTTACCACAAGGTTTATTCACCTGAAAAAAATACATTAAAATAGCTCATATATCACTTTAGAACATTTGAATTTGTTGTAAGAGTTATTAAGGCGGTTACTAATTTGTTTTTGCCACATTAGGTGTTCCAATGGAAGCAAAATTTCACCGCAGCAGTACTGTAAAAGCACAATTACCAGCACAGCATCACAACCTGTCCCCAGCTCACAGCTCAGCTTTTCCTCTCCAGTGCTGCCTGAGACTTTTGAGTATCCAGTGTAATTTCCTCAAACTTTACCTTAATATGCTTGTATGGTGGAGGTTTGCGTTCACTCTCCTGGGTTTCTTTGGCTTCTCGCTGTAGCTTTATTTCTCGAAATCGAGCTTCAGCTTCTTGCAAAGCTGAAAAAGATTGTCACATCAACACAAATGCCAGAAAGGGGATTACTCTCCCCGGGTTGACTTGCTCATTCTCACGTGTGTTAAACAAATAACTGTCTGCTTCCTAGTCCCATCACTCAATTTTCTTACAAACAACGCTTCTGAGATGCTAATGCTCTCAACAGATGTACAAATTTTACTCTTTCAGTCTCCCAGTTACACTTTCCCTTTTCCTTTCCAGAAAGCAAAAATCATCGGAAATAATTCCAATTAGACCCTAGTCTTTTAAAAGCCATGAAAATAATGTTTTCATTCAAAGATAGTAAGAGTGGCTGCTGCCCAGGACACCACAACAATTTCCTTAATTCAATATTGTAAAACAACTGTACAAAAGCAGACCCCAAGGCTATGTGTGAAGAAAGCAAAGCATGCATATCCCTAGATTATTTTTGTTTACTTTTAGCTATGTACCATTTTTGAAGACTTTTCCAATTCCTTTGATCCCTTGGTATCTACTCCCTCTGTCTCCCTCCATGTAAGGGAACACCCGTGCTTGGTGCGTCCAATAGTAATCCTTAGAACCAAAGAAAAACACAGGAAATTCTCCGATTTCATGCTTCATTTTCTGGATATTTGGGGGAACGTTTTTCGGATGGCAAACTTCTGCAGGCCACCATCTAGCACAGAAGTACAAATAAAAAAATACAGCACTTTAGTCAAGCTCTTTCTGCATGAGACAGTTTAGTAAAATCACTCTAAAGAGCAGTAACTGCATATTATTTCCAGGATCCAAGAGGATTTAAAATCCTTTCCTCCCTTCACTCACTAGGCAGTGAGAGAAGACTAGGAAAGGAAAGCCTGACACTCAGATCTGTGGGACTTTGGCCTTCCTGAAAGTCAAGGAAACACATCGGGTTCCTCCTGTCTGGGTGGCAAAACCATCATCTTTACAAGGCCTGCAATCTCTGTAATTGTCAAAGATCAAGAGAAGGTTGATAGTAGCTATTAATGTTTCTAGGACAACTCCCACCCACCTCTATCTCACTCAAATCTCAATGAAGTGTGAAACACTGACAACCTGAGTGACTGATCTCCCAGCCTGGGAGGTAGTAATTTAGCCAATTACAAGCTATAACAATTTATTTGAAGAGATCTCTGAAACAAAAGGGGTTGAAAGCTCATACACTGGAATCAGATATCGTAAGGCTCAAGGAGTCCCGTATGGGTAATGCCCTGGCTGAGAGCAACAGCAAAGCTGCAAGTCTTTGAACCTGAAGCTTGCAAGGTCTCCAGCTCAGAGAGGAGTGAGGAATCAGTGTGCAGCAAGGCTGGTCTGCAGGAGAAACCGACTGTATGATCCTTACTTAAACATGCCAGTACTGTAAAACAACATAAAATTCCTTCATCAGACCTGTAATTTCCCAGTTTAACCCAAATAATATCCTGGAAATGGAGCTTCTTGCCCGCCCTGCAGTCGTTGCAGTACCAGCTCCCATCTGGCATTTCAATGTTTAAGCAGTCGGGATGAAAGGCTGCTGGACACGACTCGCAGCACAACAAGCTTCCACCTTCACAGAGAGAAAAAAAAAGGAAAACAAAAAGTTTGAAAGACATCTAGACCAAAATAAAAGTCTGCATAAAACCAGTGTGATGTACATGTGGGTAGGTTCACTCCTAAAATAAATGGTTAAAATGTAACAAATACCTATCTCTTNCAAAAGCCAAAAAGTCCTGATTTGAATGCCTGGCAGACTTGGGTTAGTAAGACATGCAAAATAACAAGCAAGCTGGTGATAAAAAAGCCAGAATAATGCACCACATATTGTAATTACTTTGCTTTACTTTAATGACTACAATATGTTTAACACAGTTTAATATATATTAACATTTCAATGTGAGAAAAATTTTAACCACAACAGACTTCTCTTATATTTGTTGTTTTTTTTTTCCCCTGGGGGAAAGGGAATGAGGTTGTTAGTTTGTTCCACAAATTAACAAGAAAGTTAGCTGGAGCTTAAAAGCTGCTATGCTGCTTGTTAATTTGTTAACAAATCAGGTAAACTTTCGCTGCTACAAGTTTAATCAGCACTACGCATTCTGTGGTTCTCAATAAGGAATAGATTTATTGTACAACATAAAACAAAACACCCTTAATTAGCAGCACTCCCAGCAACAACTAATACTGATTCAATTTGCTGCCTGATGCTAAACTAAAAGCAACACTTAAAATATTTATGGCGCAATATTACATATTAGCAATAAAGAAACACAAAAAGCTTCAGTACATTGAACACAGGGGAAAGAACAGAGAAATACTCATTATGTGTCTCTCACACAGAATTAAACCAAGCTTCTAGTTGCTGGATAAATTCCAACTAAAACTATTCTTTAATCAATCATTTCTGAAAAAAAAAAAAAAAAAGATACTTAAAAACCTGAAGCAGCACAAGCCAGCCTGACATTATACCAAAACCTCACAAAACCCCACTCAATATGCCACACTTCCAATAATTTTGTATAAACGGATCAATAAAATAAGATTTAAAACGTTTTGAGGCCGCGTTTACGACACGGAGTTCTGCGTGAGTTTTACCTTTGGAACACACAAAGCACCAGCTGACATTGACATGGGCATGGTGGCTTTTCCCCTTCATGGCAGTGAAATGGTTGGTGCAGACAATGCTGTTGGAGGCGATGACGGCGCATCCCGCGGCAATGCAAACGTCTCCGGCGTGGTACGCAACGGGACAGCGGACACAGCGCATCATCTTCCCTGGCAAAGCACGACACTGACACGTTACTTTCCAACAGAACTGGCTGTTTGAGCTAAAAACGCCCGAGACAGCCAACGCACGCACAAACACACGCTCGTTATGTTTCCAAAGCCCGCATATTTGCGTTTAGCGACAATGCCGAATTGATAAAGGTTTTTTAAAGCACTATAACGTTTAAACGTGAAGATTTCTAACTATGCACACCATTAACTATGACAAGCTTTCTTCAGTCATGTAGTTTTGTCTACAGTTGTTGCCCAAAGCTAAAAGCCTGCACGGAATCAAATGTCTCCACGTTCATCGAGCCTTGCTGCAGTGTTCTTACATTCTCAGGTCCTGCCCTCACTGCCTGGCCTCTTTCCCATCATCAATGCACTCTAGATTTCATTCTCTCTTGAGAATAAAACATGGTTAACTATGGATAACTGAAAGCTAGTTTAAAAAAAAAAAAGAGCACGAACAAAATAAATACTAATGCTGACTAAAAATTATTCTATTATTATTTTTTAAAAAATTCTGAATCAATCGATAGTCCATTTACACCTAAAAAAATTGCAGCTTGCAGCTCTTAAATGGACAGATTCCTTACCTTAACATAGCACAAACAGAATTAATTCATCAGTTATAAAAATGTAAAATGAAACTACCTTTTGAAATTCGTGGATGTGAGGGGTTACTGACATGACAACTGAGGCAGCTGTGGAGAGGACATCGAAACCCCCTGCTCTCAAACACAGTAAGATGAAATTTTTTCACACAAGCTTCATGGTAGAATTTTCCACAGTGAGATACGACACAGCGTTTCACATCTGCCTTTCTCTCCTTACACACAAAACAGGTGTGCACACCTAATGGCAAAATAATAAACAGAATGTAACTAATTTTTCATGCAAACACGTGAATTTAAAATGCTTCTCTTGTGCTTTTATGTTATGCATGAGGGAGTTGCTTCTGTTTTGTGCAGTTAAAGTGTACGCAACATCCAAAGCCTCACCAATCTGCTTTTACGTTCTTATTTATGAGCCTCAGTACACCAGGACAACTGGGAATTTTTCTTTTTTAATTTTTTTTTTCAACCAGTGAAACAGAATGATGGGTTGTCTCTGGTCCTGTGAAATCTGAGGCAGCACCACAAGCCAAAGACAAGGATCCTCCAATCTTCTCTCTGGATCACTTGGAACAGCTTTATTTTGAAGCAGCCTTGTTCCAACAAGATTTTACTGCATGTACTGAAATGGGCTTATGAGCAAGAAAGCAAATCATTTACATAAAGTTTTGAGATTAAGAACTTCCAAGCAGTTACTACAGGATTAAAAGCAAATGAAATTAATAGCAATTAAGGTAGTCTTTTAATGGGAAAAGCAAAAGACTGATATAGACACACAAAGGACTAAACAAGGACTTAAAACGTTTCACGTGCTGCTCTTTTTTCTAGCATTTCTTAAGTCTTTGTGACAGACTTTAAATCTCATCTGTAATTGTACTCAGAGAACAAATAATTTGCAGTTATTAAGGCAATGGAATTCAGACTAAAATCAGCCAACTTGCAAGAGAGTTCTCACCAAAACCAGCGTGAACTTTCTAAAAGATGGCACACTTAGTGGTACTCTGTGAACTCCCACCCTGTCAGGTCCCAAAGGATAAGTAAGGATTCTCCAAGGATACCTACTCTGTCCAGGAGGATGTCCTAGAACAATGTATCGGAAAACTACAACTTTTTTTTTTAAATTAATAGAAAGGGACAAACTTGCCTGATGTACATTCACTACAAATGAATTTTCCTGCTGGTCTTCCAGAGAGCCCAAGGCAGCTTACATGAAAAGCTCGATAGCAAAGTCCTTCACACAGTAGGAGATCACCTGTTTTTTCACACAGCTTTTACAACACAAAGGCATTGAATGTTAAAGAAAAGTTCATATGTGGAAAAAACCTGATTTCTTTATTCCATTTCATATACTGCTCCTCAAAATCTCTTTTCCCATTGTTGAAATCAAATTTAACAAGTGAAAGACAATTTTACAACCATCACCACAAGCCCTGGCTTCAAGTCAAAACAGGTAGAAGAATCATTAAACCACTAGAAATATCGCTTTCCAGAACCACAGTTCAATAGAAAATACAACTTGACAGAAAAAAGGAATAGAGAAAAAAAAAGCCTTAAGAAATATTCCCTGAGCACACTGATGCATCTGAGCAGGGTTAAGAAGCATCCTTATTTTCCTTTTCCTTGGCAAAAGGAAATTAATCTAGTTGGCACAATGATACTTCTATGTCTGAGTGGTTAGCAATGACACATGCACAACTAAAAATGAACTGAACAACAGTGCTGTCAGAATTTAGGGATTACCCAGCATTTAAAGATAGATATAACCTCATCATCACTATGTACAAGAAATGGAAATGTAACTGCTTGCCCAGTCTCATGGAAACAAATCTGATCTGCCTACTTGGACTCTGTTATCATTTCATAATCTAAGAACTCTTCTAGAGCAGTCTGAAAAAGCTTTTTGCTTTCAGCTGCCACCTGCATGCTGTGATCAGTGCATCACTGCCACCTCTGCTGCACACAAAGCACAAACCCCACCAGGTTTGAATTCCTCCTCTTTACTAAGAGAGGAGTGAGCAGCTCTTCTGAATCATCACTGGTCACCTGGCAACACTCATTTGCTTATTCTGAGGTACAAATCATGCTTATCATACAGATCTGGAAGCTCAAGCAGAGAGGCTAAGTCACTTACTGGAGGTGAAGAAAAATAATAATTAGGTACTAAGAACTCCATTTACTGGCATGGCAACCTCATCACTAACAGACATCTCAGACACACATTATAATCCTGCTTCTGGCCTCACATTGTTATTTCAATAGTTAAAAACACCTTTCCGTCTTGCTGCCCCAGCTAATGTCTCTCACCTGACACACATATTCTTTTTTTGTTCCTGCTCCTCGCTCAGATTTTTTGGATGATATAGACACTTCAGTCTGAGTTTCATCAGCACTTTCATAGGGAGACTCTGATCGCTCATCTCCTTGGCCATCGGAGATCTGAAGATTAAACACAGGTGTTAGAGAAAGCAGCCATGAATGGTCATTTCTGCACAGAATATCAACTGATGGAAGCAAACAGACTGCAATTCAGACTAGGAGATTCAGGCACACTCTTTCGGTTTTGTTTCCCCCACCTTCAAGGAAAACTTCATTAAAAACCAGAATATGCACTTGTGGAAGTCTCAGCAAAAGGACTATGTAACAGTCACCTTCACCAGCAACTCAACAGCAGCCAAAACAGAACACCAGAACTTTGTTATATGGCATTTTATTTATACTCAGTTCTGTAATACAGTTAGCAATAAGTGCCTAGCCAGTAACATAAGGATATCTTCAAATCCCTCGACTGAAGTTTGAGTATGTGGTTTATGAGAGAGTAACAGTCAGTTTTAAAAAAGAAACTCGGTAAACTTCAAGCTGTGTATGAAAGTCTCTGACTCAAATATTCTCTGAAGAAGTGGGAATAGTATATAGAAGAGAGGAAGAAAGAAACAAGCAGCTCTCAATATGTTTAAGGAATGTTACAGTCCACAATGAAATCAAAATACTACGAAAGATAGGATCAATCTTATATAACAGATCTAGATGTATAAAATATGGAGGATTTTTAAAAGTAGTCATAATTTACTTTAAAAATTTTACTTGATAAAAAAAACAACCCAAGTAACATATTTAAAGAAAAATACAGGGCAGTTTTCAGTTCAACAGAATTTAAGGAGGGAATGGACAACCAAGTGATTCATCTCATCTCACATTACACCAGAAGATGCAGAATTTCTTGCTGTTGCCCCCAGATGGTACTCAGCGAGTTGTGTCTCACCAAGTATATTCTCCAGGAGAGCATCACAACTTGGAATTGCAAAAGAAATCTGTCACTTCTCTTTGAGCTTGTTCTAATGGTTATTCACACATACCATCAAAAGCACTGCCTCCTGTCCTTTTGGGTTGTCTTACTGCAACTCCCAGTTGATGATGCCTTCTCCAAGTATTTCAGCTATATTAAAAGTCCTTTGGAAGCAGATATTTTTCTCCTGTGGAAGCATGCTGCCATTAAACTGGTTTCAATCCTTTTTGGTCCACCCTCTAATTTTCTCCCTAGGGGAGACTTTACAGCATCTAGAGGATTTTAGTGGGTTTTTTTCCTAAACCTTATCTGTACTTTAAAAGGGTTGTTGAAAAATCAGGCATGACAACTGGAGGCAATAGCCCATTATAAGTCTTCTAAGTCCAGTATCCAAAACAAGCCACTATGCTACTACTCTTCTCCACTTCTGTTCTGCTATGCAAGGATCTCCCAAAGTCTTTTCAACACAGCACTGAAAGTCACTCTTAATAGCTGTGCTACACAAGAGATCATTTTGCCAATGGTCATTTGTCAGGACAGAGACACCCCACTTTATATGAAGAATTTGCTTTCTCTTTTCAGACACAGAATCTCATCTTTAACCACAGTAAATTAAAAAATGACCCAGCTACATGCAGGAGACAGCTACATGCAACCTGCCTATCAGACAATCCATGTAACGTGCAAATTTATTAGAAGTGATTTATTTTGACATCAGAGAGAAAAATATAAGACCAAACCAGGCCTAGAATTACTCTTTATAAAAGCCCTTTAGAAACACTGCTTTTGAGTGATTACTTCTCACTGCTGCTGCCAGTTAACATTTAACATTTGCTTGCCTTGACCATGTCTAAAAATATTTTAAAAATTGAATGAGACTGACAGTTGTTGGTTGGTGGGTTCCCCCCCCCATTACTTGCAAGAGTGTAAATTCATTTCCTCCATGCAAATAAATACTATCAAAGTGTCTTGTACCTACGCATCACCTACGAATATTTCTACAATTGGAGTGATTTGGAGATTCTGCTTGGCCGTTTTGCAAAAAAACTGCACGTAAAAATCACTGCTTTGTTCAGTCACCTGGAAATCTCTGTCCCCTGGAAGGAGTTGTGAAATAGTAAACTGCAAATGCAACCCAAGTGCAAGGCCAGGAGCAGCCAGTTCTTGCTGGGAAGGGGCAGATAAAGGATGGCAGTGTGGGAGTGCAGCAAAAACACAAACCCAGTTTCCCTTATGGTTTAAGCATACTTACACACATGCTCATTTTTGTTTAAACTATCCCCACAGAAGCATTAATTAGTGTAAGCAGTGCACTGCTCCAACGTTTTTAGTACCTCATTATGTTCCCTGTTTGAACTAGCCAGAATTAGTCATGGTTAGAAAAGAATAATAAAAAAAATAAGCTGGAAGGTCTTAGATCTGTATTTCTTTTCTACTTCAAAAGAAAAGAGAACAAAACAAGCAGTATTATGTTAACTTGACGCTATGGTTGTTCCCCATCTTTTACCCCCACCACAAAACACCTTAACCCTGATAAAATCCATTTGTGCAGCACACCTTGAGTTCAGACAGTCTTCCCAGCAGCAAAAGCTACAGAGCCTTGCCCCTGAGGAAGGCACTCATCTTCCCCCAGCTCACTACTTTTGAAGGCAGAGCAGAGACACAGAACACATCCAGTGACAAATATATTCAGTCAAAAGACAATGAGTCAAAGCAATGGTTTCCAAGATATTCTTTGGCTTATATACTCTGCTGAAACAAAGGATGCGGACCTCTATATGGAAAGGAAACCCTACTGGCAGATGGCAGTTTTTCAGAACCACCCTAGATCCTGGTGACAAAATCCCAGCTATTTGTGAACCATAGGCTGACATCAATTTTCCTACAGAACAGAGATTTTACTGCCTCAGAATTAATGTGCCAGCCCTTCACTTAAATTAAATGGTTACTGAGCCAAAAAAAGGAGCAGCCCTGGCAAGAATCAAACTCTACATCACAAATGCAACCACAAAAGCCAAATTCTATCAGCCCATTCAAGATAAAACTTGGCAATTTACACCCACCTATAGATTAATGCCAGATTTCAAGCACGAATACCAACACGCAGAGCACGAACAAAATACCTTCAGTTCATCAACCGTGTGGCTACCAGGCCGAGAGTATCTTTCAAGATCTCTCCTTTATGGCTGTCAGGAGCCTCACACACTTCACAAATAAAATGCTCTATTAACCACCAGTTTTGTATTACACAGACAAGCCTGGATACCTGCTCAGGGCTGTCTCAACTCCTAAGAATCACAACATTCACAAGAAGCTCAGTGATACACCTCTATGGCCTGGTGCAGGCTGCTGCTGCTGCAGGACCTGTCTCATCATCCCTGCAACTGTGACCAAAGGTTTAGCCATCACAGCCAACAGCTACAACTCATTCACAGCTCACATGTGCCTCACCATCATCTGAGAGTTTTCATACTAGGTAATTTCAGGGCCCTAATAAGGGGAAGGCTAGCAGATTCCCTGTTGTAAGAAAGGGAAGCATTTCTATAGGATACTTCAAAGTTTGACCCTTATTAGTATCTTGCAGAAGGTGAAACACCCTCTGCCAGCCATCTCCCCTTGCAAATAACCCCCGTTCCATATAACCACCTTCTGGGAAGGCTCCCTCCATGAAGAGGGAATGAATTCAACACTTCAGCTCCTGAAGTTATCCCAGAACAGGCAATGGAAATATCGGGGAAGTGAAATAAGGGTCTGCCCCTTCAGGCCTGAGGAGAAGAGGCCAAGACAACCTTCACCTAATATTTCTCAGAGAGGACTTAGAATATAAGACAGGTACAGCATGAGATGGTTGGGAAAACTGTATTTGTACCCCAAGCAAGCTGTAGCAGCAAAACCAGGTTCCAATTCACCAAGGGGACACAATTAAAATACCTGTAGATTGAAACAGTCACTAAGTAAAGATGATTTACAACAAGATTGATAGAAAGCAGTTTGTGCTGACGTGACACAGCCACCACTACAATGAGATGTAACACTTTTACGGGTTGTTAACCCAACTCTCCACAGCGGAAGGTCTAATACTTCGCATACCAGAGCCCTAATCACAGCCTTCAATACAAATCAGGACAGGTTTTGGGGGGCTTTTTTCTGTACTCGTTAAGTTACAAACGTAAACCTTTTCCTTATGATCATGACAGAGCTTGTCTTGTCCTTACTTTCCTAATATAATCTTCCTAGCAAAGAAAATTGCATGTAATTAATGCTTCTGATATTCAGGCCAAGGTTCAAAGTAATCAACATTTAGATTAGGGGGAAAACCTGTTAATTGGCAATTTGTAGCTATTTTATTCTGCTTTGCATTTTGAGTAATTTCTTACTTCTCATAAAGGCAAAGTACTATTTTTAAGAGTGCAAATTTAGGGGGGAAAAAGGCACTTCAGATTTTTAGCAACTGTCAAGTTTCTGCCTTGAAATTGTACCCAAATTCTATCATCACCTCCACTTCTTGTTAGCAGTTACTGATGCTGCAACGTGAAAGATGCCCTTCTTCTGCTGCAGTCAGGATCATCACAAGCACCACCAAACTTTGCATTCTGCACATCAGTCAGGCTTTCCTTCCCATTTCCTTCAATTATTGAACGTCAACACTACTTTGTGAGGACTTGCCTGTAGAGGCTTTCACACTTCACTGCCTGAACACTGAGCAAGGGTGGTGTTTCAGAAATCAAATGCAGCTCTTTCTACTGGAAACCGTGCACCTGCATACACAATTGAGAGAAAGGGAAGAAAATGGCCTAAAACCCCAATCATGAGCTTTGCTCTTCATTTGAGCGGGGCCAGAACTTACTTCAAGGATAGAGAGGTTCAGAATATGGTTACTGCTCACAGAACTTCCTGTCAGGTTCCCAAGGCTATCTTTCCTTTCCCACGTGTCTCAGTCATTATTCACTACTCACACATGTAAGACTCAAAGGGAACATGTAAGGACACATTACTGCATTTTTCCCAGTTTTCCATAGCTTTATTATTGAAAAAATACTTTGTCACTGAGTCAAACTGGGACAAAATTTTGGCATCTCTGTGAATTCTTTGTGTTTAGTATTGTATTTTCACCCTTGAAAAGAGAGCAACTGTAGCAATGGGTCATTAAATAATTGGGTTTACTCATCTCAAGATATTTTGGGCACACATTTCATACTACTCCAATTTTTTTTGGCAATAGTGACTCAGACCCACAACGGTACAGGAATCAGCATATAAAGACTTCAAATTCCCAAAGTATTTTTAATCTTCTTTTGAACTGTATGCTAAAATTCCCTTTTCACAATAACCCAAAGAAGCGCTTAAGGGATTCTTTCAGACAAACATCAACCTATTTTTAGAGAGACTATATAACAATGCTTATAAAAGCAATCCTCAGCATTACTTCTTAACCGAATGAACATGCTTTGCATACTGCAATACTTGATGTCTAAAGCCAGATTACATCAGCAACCGCCGCTGAATACTGGGTAATTGTTTAATTGCTAAATATAAGGATGAGATTTACTTTTTTTTTAACTGCTTCCTGAACTACTTTTCCTTGTTTTGCGTGAAAGGGACGTACAGTGTGCACACAGATGCAAAGACTGTTTGTGGAATAATGGAGTTTACACGATTACATTGAGTAAATAAGTGTTTGGTTTTGACAGAGGCTGCTGGGCAGGCTTAGAGGAGGAAATGTGTGCAACTCCATACACTTACAGTAAGAGTTAAGACACTAGAGTATTAAAAGGAATTAAATTGAGTCAGCTATGTGGATTTTCTAAGTTTATATTCTTAATTTTTCCTTTTGACTGAAGCTGTTTAAAACGATTAAGGGGGGGTGGGGGTGGGCAGGAAGATGATTTGACAGAAGATTCTGTACACATACTGCGTGTACAAAATCACTTCTCAAATGTTTTTCCTGCCGCAAGACTTCCCTCGGCTGCAACACTGAGCTTCAGTTACCTTCACAGGTCACTGCACCAGCAATTAAAGCATTCAAAGGTGAAAGGAAAAGCACCAACACAGGGAAGCATTTCTCACAGTACATCTAAATATTGAATTCAAGTCTACAACAACTTTTTAAGCATTTTTCACAACCAGGTACCTGATTCCAGTCTCAGCCACAGACCTCAGCAGAAATGCGAGCCAATTCTTCATTCCCTCTGGCTTTTCACAAAAAAAAAAAAAAAAAGGGAAAAAAAAAAGCTGGATGCAGGCTGACGTACACTCAGCTTGCATATTTCTAGAATCACGTGGGTGAACTTTGCAAACAGTATCGTTACTTCCCCATCTGGATGGTTAAAATGTCACTTATTAAAAAAAAAAAAAAAAAAGAAAAGAGGTGCTGACATATTCTCAGCTGGCATCCAATCACACTGATAACATGGTACAGGAAAGGACAGCCTGGAATTTAAAAATTCAAATGATGCTGTGGTTCGAAGAAGCAGGTGAAGTCAAATACCGATGTGGATATTTGCTCCATCAACTCACCCACTTGAAGAAAAAATTTTTTTCTCCATTTACAATTTTCTCCTTCCTTTCAGACAGCTCCAAAATCAGAGTAAATACCAGTGCCAGCAAAATCATTACACTGCAATTCCAAGGAAAAAGAGGTTCAGAAATCTAAGTCTGAAAGTAAGTGGTTGTACTCATCCAATCTGCAGCTTAAGAATTTAAGTTACCATAGTAAAAACACAAAATGTAAATGTTCTGCTTGTCAGGACTGGCCCTCAATCAGCTGGTGACTTGGCTATTAAATGTGCTTTTTGTTTCAGACTTAGAATTAAATATTCTTTTTTTAACAGCTGATCTATAAAAGCATCCTTGCTCAATGTTATCCTGGGGGGTGGGAAGGGGGTGGTGGTGGTGTGTCTTTTTTTCTTCCCTGTAAGTACTTTCTGGCTAAAGGATGTCCTAAAGGACTAGAGCATCAATATTTGTTAAGACAAAAACTACTGCTTCATGGAGCAGAAGCAAGTTTCAACTACTATTCACTGTGTGTTAGCAATTGAAGAGTTAACAACATTCATACTTCTGTGCTTATCAGCTTCCTTGGGACTTCTCTCCTAGATCCAATTCAGACAAAGTTTCCCTGTCCAGTGTTTAAAGGTTTAAAACAAATATAAAACATTAAGAGTGAAAAGGTTGCTAACATTTAAGCACCTATGGTGCCCACACTGGAACGGGTTCCAACAGTCACTACTTCATCAGCCACACACCTTTTCAGACTTTTCCAGCTACCAAAGTGCGATTCCCCATAAAAAAATTTCTTCTTCAGAAAATTCATTTAATCAAGTCATTCAGTCTTACAAAAACACTTCTTACATCACTCATATATGCTTGTGTAACAGTCTTCTTTAAGCCTTAAGAGCACAAGCTTTGGTCTTAGCCATACTCAAGACAACGATGCTCTTCTGCCACGTTCTGCTCAAGCAGTTACAAAAACAACTAAAGGGCAAATTTTTCAAGAGTCAAAGAAGGTAAGGTAATCCCTCCTGCTTCCCCTTGTTTTACTTGAGCATCACCTGCTTCATAATCTGGGCTGCAGAACTTCACATGGAAACACACCCCACTACGTACACTTATCTTAAAGCCAGGGATATATAGAATGAAAAGAAACCATGGCAGGAAATTATTTCCTTCTGCTGTTTTGTTTGGTAGGCAAGTCTCCTGCACTGCAGGATCAGCAGGATCCATAAAGAAAGGGCCCACAAAGAGTGACCTGCTACTCTTACAGGGATGTCTTAAGACACTCACTGGCTTAAGCAACATCCTTTCTTGGGTCACCTGCTATCATATATATTATGATCATATGATATGACCATATCATATTAAAAAATACACTGCATCTTTTCATGGGCAATTTAGAAGCACATTTCCGTGAGTTCTGAATGGTGTTGCCTATTAAGTTCTACTTTCCTTAAAACTCAGGACACTGCTACAATCTCAGACTTCCTGACAGGACTTTGGAGGCAGTGATTTATATACCACAGTCACCCAGGAGGAAGTGGGTTGGGCTGGCCAAGAGCTTTCTCTAAAAAGCTTGGTGTATGCACACTCTGATAAGTGAACTCTTGAATCTTTCCAACAGACAAACCCCATCTGCCTTTTTTTCTTTTTTTCTTATTAACAAAATCTGAGCAGCTAGAGGGTCGAGGTTTTTTTAATCTAAAAACAACTTATGTTAAGTCAATAAGCAGCACACAAACAACAGGTCAGGCTGTATTCAAAAGACTATCGTGCACCCACACAGAGACAGAAAAACTGACAGAGCCAATTGAGTTACAGTTAACATTTCCTTTATTTCAGTATAAGAATTCCTGAACTGAATGAAGAGTGATATTTTGGCCCATACTGCTAGACTAGATAAATTCTTTAAGTATGCGGTGCCACAAGTGTACACAGTACTATAATAGCAAAAAAAAAGACGGCCTGGGACAAGTTTCATTTTATTATTAGCAGGAGTTAGACGTTTCAGATAAGGATGTTACGCATTTCTGAATTTGCCTGGAAAGTTAATTAAAACTATGAGAACATTTTAAAACAGTATAAAATTGCCTACAGATACTCATGATACTTTGGTAGGGAATGTGGAATAAAAACCTACATCATGTAAACATTCAGTTAACAGATTCTCTGCACTCTGAAGCCTAAGTAATACACAAAAGGAGAATAATTACATAAGAAACTTCAGTTTTCTACACAGCATATGCTGCCAAAGAACAAAACTCAAGCTTAGAACTTTTTTTCATGTCAAAGTAGAGCCATTGTAACAAAACTGTATGGACTGGTGGCCAATGCAGGTCATGTCAAATGTTAGTCTTTAGCAGAGGTTTAGCAAGAAACAAGTCCAACTACTTGCAGCGTTCCACAAAAATTGTCCCCCTGACTGCTTACTGATGCTTTCAAACAAGGGAAAAAATAATCTACAGGCATATAGAAACACAGGAAACAACTGTGTGCTAAGTCACAGGATGTAAGGTGGCACTATATATTAAATTATCCTTGAGCACTGTTCCGAAGAGAAAATTACATTTGAAGGAAGCTAGAATGAAATGCTAGAAGCACACTGGTTTCGTTTAACAACCTGCAAGGTTAACTGCAACTGTTTTTTCTTTAGGGCAGTAGTTTGCTTAAAATAACACGAATTCCCTCTTCCTTCCTGTTCTCAGGATCTCAAAGACAGTTATTTTTACCTTCAGTAAGACTGCCCAGAACATTTTAGTTGTATACTGTAGGAGAGCTAGACTCCAGGGTTGACAAATGGAGGTGAGGTACTTTTTGAGTTGCAAGCTGTGCATGTCTCACGACTGCCTTATCAAACACCTTACCTTTTAAGAACTGTACGTGTTTTCTCCATTGTGTATACATGCTAATACCCACTGAAAATGCAGATAAAGCAAATCTGTCTCAAATCAGTAATGAGAAAAAAATACACTGTTTAATACGCAGGAAAAGAGCATTAAGGCTTGCATTACTAATTTGCATTGTCAGGCCTTGGAAACACAAGAATCTGTAGCTATAACTGGCAGCTGAGCTTGTTTTGACACTGGATGTTACAGAAGGAAGAAAGAATTCCCTAAGGTGTGAGGAACTTAGGATAAAAGCAACCCCTTCAAAATCTTCCACAGGCTTCTTTAAGCTGCCATCTGCTGGTCAGCTCATACTTGAGGAAGGTGTGATGAATGATAGGCTGGCTAACTTAGAGAGTGTTATATGTGCTTTATTTTGACCTGTCTTAGAAAAAAGTTACAGTTTCTTTGACAAAGTTCATAAGTAGTATCTAGACTCTACATGATACTATGACACTTCATCTGCTGTCAAAGTCATCCAATTTAATGAAGCCAGACAACAATCACAAAAATTGATTGCAAAGCTAAAGCAGATATGTTTCATGCAAACACACCAAGTGTGCCAATAATCCAGAAGTAATGGTAATGTAAAGTCTTCTTTATTTATTAAAAAAATACTGGTTACACTCTACTGGCACCTACTACATTATTGGGAGGTGGAGGGCCAAGGTAAAAAAAGAAATTAAAATACACCACCTGTATCTTTTCTCTCAAATATCATGTGCTTCTGGATGGTTACACCAAGTCTTACATAAGCAGTAAAAAACTACTCCGAGCTTTTGCAGACTCTGAAGTGTTGAGTATCCCTCTCACATCTGGCCCTACCAGTTGCTCATTAAGAATTATAAACAAAATCATATTTCACACAAGTACTGGAGGACGTTACCACTGGTGTCAAGTGCCTAGAAGTAAAATTACTTTGTTTCAAAATTAAATGCACGTATGAAATTCATTTATTCCTGTACCTTACTTAATACTTCTGTCCATCCATCTTAAAACAACTTCAAAGCCCAATTTTTTGAAGGGAGTGAACGCCTACCTTTAATCTCTGATATGTCAGGTCTATAAATCTCTGCTTGCAGAAGTCCACCCCCAGACTCCTGTCTCTCTCCCAAAGTAATTTATCAATTGAAAATTTAGCCTTCCTCATTTTATAGTATTTCAAATAAACCCCATTTAAAAAATACCCCGAATAACAACAAAAGGCATCCAAAATATTTTTGAAAATGTCAAATAAGATGCATCTTTCAAACAAGAAAGAACTGAGCACACCTTTCCTAGAACCTGGTTGCAAAGGACTGACATATAAGGGGTGTGCAGGTAAAACAACAGATCTTGACAAATAACAGTCATATCCAGGTTCCATTCTGGAACAAGCTGTCCACAAATAGCGTGGGAGGAAAAGAAAGGAGAGAAAAAAAAAAAAAGACCAGAATCCTCTTAGTATACACCTTATGGAGGTGTATGTGCTTGTGGAATATGTGGAATTTTTTCCTGTATTTGTTAAGAGAGCACCTAAACCAACAGTTAGAAGTATTATAGTGAACACAGAAATATAAAAGTTAATCATTAAATCTATTTAATGTTGAGAAGTATTACATCCTATTCAATAAGCTGTGCAAGGCTTTCATCATTACCTGATTGTGTTTATTTTTTAAACCCTTTCCCTCAACACTGGAGAAGGTTTCTCTCTAGATAAATGCTCTCAGGCCACACATATTTAGCCATTTAGACAAGTGCTAAATAATACAAAGGGGAAAAAAGTTTTTAGAGCTACCCACACAATCCAAAATTTCTGTCTTTCCTTGTTTTGTAGAACAGACCAATATAAAGTTCAGAAACACATGCCTGACATTCTTGCTTTATTTAAAGGCAAAATATATCTAATACAGGAAACAAACTAGGCCCAGTCCTTAGACGGTCCAAGTTCAGGTCAGTGTAGCTTTAAACCAATCTAAGGATCTAGCCCACTAATCTACTTCCCCCTGCACCCAGTCCCCAAAAAAATCTCTGTTATTTGAGAAGGTGTATTTTCTGTTATGCTGTTTGGGACTTTTTTTGTACTTTAAACCTTTCAAACCCTTGAAAACAATTCATTCACTTTCTAGTTTGTGTATCTGTGTTCTGTGAGCAGCGTATGATGTAAATTTTTCTCACATCTTTTACTGCTTTGCAGTAGCTGAGTAAATTAAAGCTAAGTCTTAAAATTTCTATCTCAGCCTATATAACCATATGCTTTCTCACATATGAAACATTAAGTTACAACACCAAATCCTACAAAAATGAGCCTTTTGTTAAGAAAGACTTCTGGGTAGCTAATTTTGTAATCACAATATCTAAAAACGTAATAATCTTTCTCCTGAGTACACAATATTTAGAGATGCATATTTAGAGCCAAAAAAAAGACAGTAAAAAAACCCCTTAAACTGGTCTGCCTGAATAGATGGTCCCAAACAGAAACAGCTTTGACATATTTTTACTAATGCTCCCATCAGTAAAGCCAAACCAGAAGAAACTAGTAAGCCAAAAGATGGGAGTCTCTTAATTGAGAGAACACAGTATTACTTTACTTGGCTGCTGCTATGGACATTATTTCCTGTGGGACTTCCTCTGCTTGTCTTATTGGGGTACAGGAGGGAGAATTTATTGTTTGTTTGTTTTTTTTTTTAGTTAAAACGTTTTTCCAGTTACAGTTAAGATATACAGCCATTAACATGCAATCTTTTTTCCCCGTAAACTGTTTACTGAAAATTATGTCTAGGTATTTTAACTGCATTCATCACAGTGTCCAAGCACCTCATGCATTTGTTAGGGGATATGAGAGTCTGTAGGAGAGCTGGAAGCCCTACTCCCTTGTTAGCAGGCAAGTATTTTCTCTACAGCTTTTGTAACACAAACTGGGTGAAGCTGTTTGTCTATGGATATTTTACTAAATCCTACCAACTACGTCTCTGAACCCACCTGCAAAACAGCATGCACGCTTCACCCCTCATGCTGCCACTCTTTGGCTGATTGGGTTTAATAGTGTAGATGACTTGGGGAATGGTTCAATGGATTGTATGAATACACTTCTGGTACATACATTTCATTTGTTGTATGTCAATTGGGAAGAATTACAGTTCCAAATATGCAGAGCTAAGACTGGGATTCGCAAGTATCAAAAAGATACATCCTCCACTGCCTGTTTAACTCTACTGGGGATGGAGCTATTTGCATCACAGAGAAATAGCACTTAAACAGCCTGAAAACTAATTTGAGCTCAAAGGGGCTCTGCTCAGGAGACTGTCCAGTTCTAGATCAAACAGAGGATTAGGAAATTTGCTTCAATATAAAAGCTATGGCAACATGACAATATTGAGTTACATAATGTAACTAATGTAGTACACTTACATAAAAGTCTGTAGAAGAAAATACAGAACACACTGGCATTGTACTTTGCCTCTAATAGAAGGTTACAATTCTAAAACGTTGTTGGTAAATACAATAAAAACCACAATAATACCTCGACGTCCCCAAATCAGACGTCCGTGTTACAATAAATGAATTTGCAATGCACACATTAACAGGTTTCACTGAGGCCAAAACTGTAAGTTGTCTAGAGCACCAACGTTAGAGAATTCGCCTTTGATTTTTGTGTTTTGTTTTTTTTTGTTTTTTTTTTTTTTAAACAAGATTCACACCTGATAATTTCTGTAATTAAATGGCTGTGTGCAAACACCACTTTTTTTTTACCTCATTCTCAGTTAAGGAAGCTGAAGGAGATGAACTCTTGCTAAAAGCAAGAGTTGAAGATTCTGCTGCTGAAGCCCGATTTCGCTTCTTCAGAGGTTTACATGCATCAGACAGATTTTTCGTTGCTGTAAAATAATTTTGGTTTACAAAGTGAAGTTTGGAACTTTAAAATGTTATCTCCCTGAAGCCACTTAAAAATATTCCTTCAGATAAAGGAAGGAATTATTTAGGTAGGTCTTCTGGGCACGCAAGTAGGGCTGAGCAAACATGAAGTAAGTCTCTAAACCATGTGTTTCGGCTTGATTTTAAAAATAAAGAGGCTTCCATTGATCAAATATCTGATACAAATGGCTAAGAAATGTTTGTTTTCTCAATTTTTTTTCTGGCTCATTTCTATTCAAATCAAAATATCTTGTGATTTATGACCTCTTTAAAGTAGAGGTAACAGTTATATTGGAAGGCCTACGTGATCTCATCACAATCTGAGTACCACTAATACTTTATTAAGAGAAAGGTTATACACAGGAGCCAAGAACCAGACATTAACTATGGCACGTCACCACTTCTACATCGTGCAGAACTTGCTGAAGCTCAGTTGTCTTTGGCATATCGCTGTGATACCTAAAGAGACATGCTCTGACAGAAGTTACCTTGAACTTGAGCATCATTAACAAGTCTGACTTTCGAGTTTTGGTCCAAGAATTAGAATCCCCTCTCATGCTCCACACTGCCTCCCATCAAGCATCACTTAAAAGGACTAAAATCCCACAGTAACCGATGACACTGATGGTCACTGCATTTGTTTCACTGGGCCAATGGACAATGACAAACTGGAGCAGTAGGATTTGTATCCCTGCTGCCAAGAGCACGAGGCACCAGCTTTAATTTGGTGCCATCACATGGTGAACTTGTGAACTGCTGCTCTCAATCAGCAACGCACAACTTCAGTCAAGGATAACGTTGCAAAATGGTAGTGAAGGAAGAGGACATGCTCCCCCCAGGTGTGGCACACTGCCTGCAACTGGTGACTGCATCAGCAAAATTTAGCGGCTGCCTCAGACAACCTGGTTATTTTAAAATTACTGAATTGAAAAAGTTACATTAAAATTTATTCTGACCACATTACCTGACTGGTTCTTTTGTGAAGAGGAGGTTTCTGTGACCTTAGAAGAGTTTGTTTTTGCTGTTTTGTCATTGCTTGTCTCCCTCTGTCACAAAAAAAAATATGAAAAAATAAAAAAACTCCTAATTTATGAGTGGTTGGATAAAACTGGCAATTAGTTCTGGATTTATATTACTAAAGAGAAAGTGTCTTCACAAATATATGAATGGTAATGTAGTTAAGCTAGCCCCATTTAAGTGTATTTTAAAACTCATTTACAGCACAGGGTACAAACCCATAAACAACTGAGAAAAATTAAAGAACATAGTATTCCAACATCCCACTTATCCATCCCAAATTCAGCATATCAAAGAGGGGAGCTCTAAATGAACACAAACCTTGTAAAGTTATCCTTACTATTCTTTGTCTAAACTAGTCAAAGTAAAACCTTCAATTATTAAAGGTAAACTGCAGAATTAGTATAGAAATTTGAGAATAAACCCTGTGCAGAACTTGAAGTCCCAGAAAGGCTTGCTTTCAACTCCACAACTTATAGCAGTGCCATTTTTTAAATTACTATGGTTAAGATTGTTTCAGCATTTCCAAAATAACACACTATTTTCAAGGGAGAATAAACACCACCTAAATTTGCTCTGGATTGAGAATTCATCATTAAAAGTTTAGGCTGAGAACTGGGAAAGTTTTTGTCAAATCTTCGTCAAAATTAAGACACTGTTCCTTACACATGCCACTATTTTTTTTTCATTTTTTGTATGTTACAAATTCATTCAAGTTACTAAAACTGCAGTCAAGAGTGCTTAATCCTTACAAATGCTCACCTGATCAACAAGAACAATTCTAATAAACAGAAGGCTTTACACACTTTTTCAGTCTTCATCTGACAATGAGTTATACAAAAGATGTGCAGGTGAACACCTCTAAGGCCAGAGAACTGGTTTCCTTTGTAAAAATAAACATGAATGGCTACTGAACTACAGATGTGCTGCACTGTGCTTTTACTGACTTCTGACAGACTAAGCTGCCCTACCACTAATGCCACCGAAGGCTCCCAATATCAGTTTTCTAAGATTACTGTTACACTTCTGTGCAAAAATGAAAGAAAAGAGGGTGTCAAGAGGATGGTGCTAGACTCTTTTCAGTGGTGCCCAGGGATAGGATGAGAAGCAGTGGTCAATAAACTAATACACAGGAAGTTTCACCTCAACATGAGGAAGATTTTCTTTACTTTGAGGGTGGCTGAGCACTGGAACAGGCTGCCCAGGGAGGTTGTGGAGTCTCCCTCTCTGGAGACATTCCAAAGCCACCTGGAACTGTTCCCTGTGTCACCTGCTCTAGGTGACCCTGCCTTGGCGAGGGGTTGGAATGGATGATCTCCAGAGGTCCTTTCCAATCCTAACTCTGTGAAAAGTCATTTAAATTTAAAGCACGCTTTACAGAACCCCCATTCTGTTAATGTGCATTTTATATACATCCATCAAAGCAACAATGAACTAATTAGTTTTTCAAAACTGCCCTATGGGTAGTTATGACTTGGTCACTACGTGTGAAGACATTCAGATTTTGTAAATAAGGATTAAGGACAAAAGCAGAGTATAACACAAAACAAGTAAAACATCATGAAATAAAGGCTTTAAAGCTCCTCCTATCCAAAATTATTGCAACTAAAGCCTGCAGGTAAACTGGGAAGAGCAGAAGGAAGGCGTATGGTTAGTGTTTGGTTTTCGAATCATTACATAGACACTTTCACTGTCATTCACAAGATGTTTTACTAAGCAGCAGCACATACAGCTGGAAGTACCTTGGGCTCGTGAAGGCAGGAGAAAGGCTAAGAGATAATTCCTAAAAGAAACTGCAAAGCAACCATTCTACCATATCTACCTTTCTGTGGAGCACAAACCGTGCTATATCCAGTTAGAGTTTCCAAATTGCCTAATATTTACACATATCAGATTCCTTGTACCAGACCTTCCTAGTTCTGATAAACAGATCAGGTAGAGGACAACGCTTTTTAAGTGCACGTTACTAGGTCAGTGTAACTAGTGGGAAGTATCTCATGGGAATCGTTCATCTCATCTCATTTACTTATTTTCCTGTTGATATTCACCTCTGTGTCACAGCATCAGACACCAGAACCTCCCATGCACGAACTTATACTGCAACCACGTTCCATTCTACTTGTGATAACGCAGACTAATTGTAGTGTATGAATGCTGGTGGGATAGTAAAGTACCTTTAGCACACTTAAAACAAGGACTTCATAGCAGGAATTAATTACAATAAGTAGACTTCATTATTCCATGGGCCCACTGCATTATAGTGTATTCAAATCAATTAGATGAGTTTAAAAAGATCTGAAAACTGCTCCTGCTCATCATAAGATGACTATTTCAACAACTAACGTGCTGGAGCAAGAAGTACAAAAACCAGTTTTGGCCCTTCTTTCTGCAAAGGTAACAACATTAAAATTATCTCTGTCCCTTGCTAATCAGCTCATTAAGCCTGGCTATCTGAAATTCTATTTGGTTTTTTTATAATAAACTTTAAACAAGTTCTCTTAATATCCACAGTATCAACAGAATTACTAAAGTAACCAGCCTACCAAACAAACTGACATCTACAAATGAGATCTACATAGTTTATTTAAAAATAAACCTATTACCTTTCCTTATATTAAGTTGTTTCATTTAACTGCTGTACCATCAAAGTTCTGAGATGAGGTCTGTGGAACTCACACTACAGAACGATACTGCAATAACATATCTGAAAACACGTGTGAGATAAGCTTTCCACACAAGTAAAACCCATGAAGTTCACTGCTCTACATGCATGACTAAATAAACCTGTGCTTAGGTCTCAAGAAGATAAGTATTGCGTCCTTATACACAGCTTTAGTGACCTATGTAAGGAAAAGTCTCATCCTCACAAGCAAGCTAACCTGAAAAGAAGCCTGTGATTTGTGTGATATACAATACTTTTACTGCATAAATATAAATTTCCTGCAGTTTCCTAACTTAAGAAATGGGTCAGCATGCCACCCCTAAAATGTTCTATAGCCTTCCAGTTCATGAAGTTTTTCTGTTTTGTTTTACTTGCTTTCCCCTCTCCTGACTTTTGTCTAAAATAAGTATTGACTAAAGGTATTTTTATTTTTTTTTACATTCCTGTAAAACTGAACTCCAAATCAGGAGGAAAGAAAAAGAACTACAAAGCATGACAACATGGAGAGGTCATGCCTCCCTCTGCACACTCCTTCGGGAAACAGATTTTCTGAGTGACATGTTTGCCACAGTTTAAGTCATACCTCCATCCTCAAAACCAAAGAAAAAATCCTACAGTGATAAGCTCACATGTATCTGAATACTTACAACAGTTTGGTGTGACACAGTACTTTTTTTATCCTGGAAATGGAAATGCTGACAAACTTAACTACAGCAATGTGACTGGTGCTGCTATAAATCAACCCAAACAAACCAACAACATAATTACCTTCCGATTATTCTGTTTATCCATCCTGAGTCTTTTCCTAGGTGCTTCCTGAACTTCAAAATCTTCTGTAGGTTCCTTTGTCCTCTTTTTTTGGTTTCTTTTATTTCCATGTAAATTACCTTGGGATGGGGGATGGGGGAAACTTACATGAAAAATAATCTAAAACCCACTTTGAAATTATTTTGAACTGATCTAGTTATTTAAGGTACTTTTCTCTCAGTCATTATCTTTAAAACATGGTTAAACATTAACACAGTTTGATGACCTCTTAACACTTAGGATCTAGCTTCTGGTGCTGAAGACTAACTCTAGAACACATCCAAATCAACTCCTTCATACTCAAGTTATTTTAAAAAGATGAGTCTATCTGTATAAGCACTAGTTTAACACCTGAATGTTACTGCCCAACATTTATTTAATATCACGAGACTGCACGTGATTGATCTACACAGCTTTTAGCTCTCCTGTCACTTTTATCACTAAAATTAATTTGTAAGTCTCCTCCTTAAGTCTACTTTAAGTTCTTCAACTGTTACAGATGAAGATACTGGTGACATCTGTTAAAGGGCCTCTGAAAAAGACAAGTTATCACCAACCATACAGATTGATTCTCTTTCTGGTATGGCAATTCCAGACTCTCTCTAACAAGCTTACTTATATTTTACAGGAGACTGTAAGATCCCTTTATGAACCAGAATCCTATGAACAGAACCACACTGGTCATTTTAAACCACAAACTCATTCACATATTTAGATGATTCTTCACTGTACAGTTTAAGCAGCTGCTAAATTACAAAAGGTCAGTGAGTAATCTACATACCCCTGCCACAGGCTCAGCTATTGTATGCACCTCAAACACACAGGTAAGGGTTTGGGAAGTGCTCTGTTTCATCAGGACGAAATGACAACATCGTTACACTCTCCAGTACTCCCTACTTTATGAAGCTACAGAATATTATTAGTATGAAGATTGCAAGCTTCAGGGGCACAAACATGTTAACTTAGAATTGCCCTATAGCTACAAGCATTCTATTCCAGTGGGAACAAATATCTGTAAATATTAAAAATATAGCAACTTGAAAATATGGATAATTTTCAAATTAATGTTCTTATCTAAACAATCTAGAATATATTCTACGATCAAACTCTGAATCCACAAAGCAGACTGAAATGGCTCCAGGAGAACCTGCTACTTACAAAAAGCCAGCAAAAGAAATCCCACAATATTTTTGCAAGTTTAAGATAAGAGGATTTGAGTAGGGGAACAATCGAACTGACATATTATCATCTGTAGATAGCTATAAATGTACACAATATATGTACTAGAAACACCTGGTACAGGTACAATTTCAATTACATTTCTTGCAATATGACACTGAGGAAGGTGAACAAAATTCAGCACTACAGTGTTAAGATATTTAATTTGGGATCCATTAAAGTTCTAATGTCAAGGAAGACAACATCTGAGATAAAATAAAGAGATTATGATACGTGGGCGATTACATAAAAAAATACACTCAATAGCTACTTATAATGATGAGCTATTTGCACACAACACAAATTTCAATTACTTCTGGATCTTGATCTCCTTTTAGGTGAGTCTTGAAACACTTTACGTTTGGCCTCTCCAATATTCTTCAATGATGAACCTTGAGAGATACAGAATGTGTTTTTTTTTTAAACTGATATCCAAATATTTAACACTTAAAATTTAAAGTTAAAAACTTTTCAATTTTCCACAAAATGATGTTATTTCACACACACACATATAGTTAACAAAACTGACTGCCATTTTTATACAAGTTTTTCCAAGTCTCACAAACTTTCAAACACTCCCTCTCATTCTTGTCATTGCCCAAAGCAGCACCTGTTGGCTTCTAATACTTCCATAGTAAGTCTTCTTAGAGTGCTGTAATGCTATTTAAATTTGAAAAATTATAGCTAGTTAAATTTGATAAAGTTCATGCAAATGCCAAACTATCTTCCTCCTTTCTCAAATGACTCCAAACCCCCTCAAATATTTTGCAAAATAATCGAGACTGTTTATCAAAACCAAACACCAGAAAACAGCAACAAAAAAATAAAAACAGGAAAAAAATAAAGTAATTGCAATCTTGTACAGAGTCCTAAAAACTTTGAGTAGCACAATAAAATGCCAAATGGATGAAGGTTTCAGAATAAAGTTCAGAATACTTCTTCCTGAGTTGATGATGATGTGAAGTAATACACTTTAGGTATGTATCAAGAAAAGGTGTAGCACTGATTAAATTTTTTAAACCATTTCTATCTGTTCTATAGAAACAACACCTCAAATTTTACTAGTAGTAACACTTCATCTTCCCTTCCCACCATCCACTTGTAACAGGCAGTGGATGCAATGGCAGCTGCTTATGGGCAGAAGAAGAATGAGAAACCAGCAATGTCTAAACAGCAGAAGGTTTACATATAACAACTTTTCAGAACAATGAGCAAGAAATGTAGACTTCGTGGGTTGCGTTTATTGTAACCATTGGCATTCCTTTGCTATTGGCACAAACACCAAGAATTAAAACTGGAAAACAGGGAAAGCTGTTTTCCCTACAGGGTCTCAAATATGTGCTTAGTTTAACGCCACTATGTATATCAAATTTAGTTAGAGTACACTAGCACAGTTTTACGTTTACCAGAGTCTTCTTCAGATTTGGGGGAGGTCACTATGGCAAACTTTGTGTTATAGCGAGCTTTCTGTTTTTCACTAAGCATGTTCCACTGCGATTCGAGCAATTCTTCAATCTCCTCACTTGAAGCATCTGGATGTTCAGCAACCACCTATACATGCAGAAATAGGGTGGAATTAAAAAAAGTTGACCACTGAAAAGAATGGTGAACATACTTCCATCACTTTGGAAAACTGGATACAACCAAGTTATCTAACATTTCTAGACAGAACTAGAATAAAACCTTCTGTATCCAGCTTTTCTTTTAATAAGCACTTCTCTCTCTGTGTCTCTAAAAAACTAATCCATGAGAGTATTCAGAAATATTAAGACTAATTTTGGAAGTATCTATCTGCATTTTAACATTCAAAAAACCAGAGTAAGTGTAAATCTTGTTGTCATTCAAAAAGATGTGTATGATTTCTCAATGAAGTTTAAATCTATACCACAAACGACAGACCAGCAATATCGGAGTATAGAAATCCATCCATCTTCATGAAGAACTCATTAAACACAAAACTCAGTACACCTATCTCAGTAGAGAAATTTAAACAAGCTACCATCTGATGCAACATATTCCTGTATTAATTCATCATTTTATATTATGTATGTGAACATTGGAAACTCAAAAGCTGTGCATCTTTTCTTAACACTATGAGCAGGACACATAATATCCATCAACATGGAATTTAAGAGAGTTTCTAGAGGTTTATTCAACACAAACAGAAAATCCAGTATTAAAACCCAGAAAAAAAATCCTCCCAAACTGCTTCAGTATTCCTCTACTTCTACTTAAGGAAAACTAGATTTGATTAATCATAACAGTCAGAAAGCTCTACAATTGTACAGAAATGAAACAGTACTTTTAAAAGCAACCCTTCTCATCTTATTACCCAGCGCTCTCCAAAATCCTGTTACTGGAGTGATGCAACCAATACCCCGAAAACATAGAGCAAAATAAACACTAGGACAAGAAAGCCAAGTGTTCAAACAGTAACACTGTTCAACAGAACAGAAATACAGTTTTTCTGATAAGTGGAAATTATTAAACCTAATTTCTTAGAACTTAATGCCTTAAAACTGCACTTCCTGTTATCAAACAGGATACCAGTGTGAGTGATGCTTCTCCAGGGGTTAGAATAGTTGCAGTACCGTCCTTCCACTGGGATTAGTCAGTGTCTAGTATAGAAATCTATGCTGTAATTTTTCTCCTGGTAGAGTACTGAGAATTTTCTTGCTTCTATCTGGCGTAACTCATCAGAATAAGGCTTGAAGAATACAACTATCTTTGAAGGCCTCTACTCAAAGTTTGATTACAATCCAACAACGTCAAAAAAATTCTTGAAGGGGGGGACATAGACAGACCCACAAGATACCCCCTCCCACAAAATCTTACTTTAGGAAATGAAATTAGCATCACTTTTGACCATTGCTGCCAACTGTACAGCTCATTGTGCTCAATTAGGGCACAGAGCTATTTAGCTGTCTAAGAAATAACTAGATTCGTTCAAACAAATGAGATAAGTTTTAACATCATCCCCAGTCTCACCAAAATACAAATAAAAATAACTTTCAACTGACTAGGAGTGCTGTGAAATGACAAGGAAAAGACAGTCATGGTTCTTAACAGTGAAGGGATCCTTGCAAATACAGCCTCCAAGGAAAATGCCCAGCAGTCTTCTCCCAAGTCTCCACACTGTAACGCTCAATCCCAGCATACATACCAGAAATGATGTACTGGGTACCTTGATGTACACAAAAATCACGCACTTCTCCCAGGTACTTATTCTAACTATGCTCCACAACACAAGGAATATACTTGTATTTCTGGGATATACTAATATTTTCTGGTTCTGGGAATTAACATCACCAAAGGTGTGGATGTGGTAATCAGACCAGGCACATCCTAGCTCATCCAAGTAAACAGTATCACCTTCACTCTTATTTGTCTTGATATCCAACACCACCCTACACGTGCAGAAATCTTCAACTGTGACCCCTGCTAGTGAAATTATTTCTTAACTATCCTCAAAACAGACTCAAGGCCCAATGTAAACAGTATAGCTGTCTGTCTCTTTATCTCCAGTCAGGCACTCCTCTCTAATGATTACTGTGGCTGTACTTCATAGATGAAGTGCACAAGAGAGCCAATAGTACAAATACATCTTCACTCCTTTGGTAACAGCACAAAACACTTAATGCGTCACTGCAACCACAAAAGTGCTCCAAGCTTTCAGCACCTCTCTCAGGGAAGTGTGCCTCTTAAATCATAAAAAAACAGTTTCCAGCAGTTAATTAATAATAACAAAACCAAGCCAATATATGAACCCTACTACAGAACAAAGCCAGACTCCGAGCAAGACACAGCAGAAACGGCTCTACTTTCAAGGGAGCTCACGATTATTAGAGGCCCCAGAAGAGAATTCTTCAGTCATACCTTTCGTTCACTTCCATCCCTTCCCAAGACTGGGGCCAGAGAGCCTCTTCTGGATACACAGCTTTCCTTTTTTCTAAGTTTGTACATGCAAATACTAAGACAGCCATACACTACACTCTCTGATGCCACTAATACAAGTAGCTCAAAACTGGGTCTGTTTTTTTAGCTGTTTATCACTCTTTCTAAAGTATCACATCTACAGCACGATAAAACCAACACTTGCGTGGAAAGCAAGACGTGCAAGTTGGACCAGATAAACCTAACAGAAGGGGAAACTCTGAATACTAGTTTGGATACAACATCCACCTTCCACCAAAGGCACAAAACTGCCATTTTAAAAGCAACATGACAGGCAAAAAGCATGAGTATCTAACTTGGTATTTCCTCACTTTCCCAGTTAACTTTGAATCAGTAGAAAGGAAACACAGGTCCTCCTGCCCTGATGTTCAGTGAGGGGTGTCTGCAGCTTTTGTAACCTAGTTCTGTTCTACCCACAGAAGTGTTTCTGTACCTGTTAGAACAGATAACGCAATCAGGCAGATTTGGGATTTCATCACTGATCTCATTAAAAAGTATTCTAGCCAGTCATGGTAGGATGTCCTCTCTCTAAAGATATGTATACTTTGAAACTTACTTCCTTCTGCTTTAAACTTTGTGCAATGTTAGTCACCATCATCAGTGTGAGTTTCAAGTTTACGCAAGCCTTTCAATTTCCCAAAATGACCCTGAAGACAAAGCATTACCTCAATTTCAGACACCGTAATAGTCTTCACATTTTCCATCTAATAATTTGAGAATTACGGTATAACCACAGCAGAGAATGAAGCTTGATAACTGGCACAGAAAATAGAAGTATAACATCGGAGGCTCAGCATGCTTGGTTAAGGCTCCATAAAACAGGTCCTCATAACCTCATTTCTTCCAGAGAAGGAATTTCGTGTCCCTCAATATTGCACAAGACTTCCTGCTACACACGTTAAAGGTCAAGGAAATTCCCTCTTGCAACGTCACTCACAGAAGAACTGGAAATAGAACTCATGTGTCTCCAGCATGAGACAGATGATTTACCCATACAGCTTTTCATGATTAATACGTCCAAATCTGTATTTAATAGTCTGGCTAAAACAACGTTTCCTCTGCAGAGCCAGAAAATTCAATTGCCAATGCTTTTCTCAGTTTAACCAAAGCCACTAAGGTTTATGTAATGCTGTGCTCATTTTCATTCTCAATATTAGCTTAAGTTTCAACGATCTAAAAAGATACCAAGTTGAACCACAACTAATTGACTTCCATACAACAGAATCTGCTTTTCAATATTTCTTTATGAAGTTGGTATCTATTAATATTTTCTAACATAAATATCCTATGACAAAGTCAACCATTCAATAACTATACAGTATGACAAAGTCACCACTAACTTTCTGATCCTGAAAGATGTAACAGTACAAGAAAACACAAGGAATCACTCTAGCTTCAGTGCATGGAATAGTATTGCAAATGGAGCAGAAGGTCACAAGGAAGAAAAATGATGGTCGTGATTTTAAAGTAATGAGCTAAAACAGCAGTACTGCTTTTATATTTTTAACAGTCTTCCTAAAAAAGGTTTGGAGTATAAGCATCTCAAGAGGACCTAGTTTCTGTCCCAGCAGGTTGCACATTTACAGTGGTCTTCACAAGCTTTGGTAAAATGCTTCTTTTGAAGCTCAGCAAAAAGTCCCAGGTAGGTAAATGAGGTTTTGAGGTGTTCAAAGGTAAATGAACACACCAAAGGAATTAACTCATGTCTTCAGAAAGAATGTACAAGCTATCTACAAGTAGATTGCCATAAATAGCATAATCTTTGTTATATTTGCTTGAGCGTGTACGTATGCATATCTATTATATTTTACATACATTAAATAAAAAATATGGATAATACAAAGAACTATTAGATCATGTAGGAAGATACTAACACAACTTTGGCTTAAAGTACAACAGCATTATAACCATCTTGTTCATACTGCTCATCTACATTCCCCTCCTCTATTTCTGTCTAGACTAAGATTTGATGCAGGCATACCTTGTCAAGCCCAGAGTATTATGGATTCTGCAGTAATAACTATTTTTTGTTTACTAAAGCAAAAAAGTTACTTCAAGTACAGAAATGAGAAGAGGCAATCAACAACAGTAACAGCCAGAAGAGACTAACCTCATCTCTGTGCTTCTGACAAAAGACCAAAAACTGAGATACTGCATCGCCCTTTCTGCTTCGCGGAGTAGACGCCGGAGTTTTCTTTCTATTGAGAGGGGAGCCTATCCCTCTTTTGGATTCTGCCTGTTCAGATGACTTTTGAGGAGTAGTATTCTTGTCCTCCAACTGACTGCTTTCTTGTGTATCATCAGTGGCAGACAGTTTTGATGTCCTTCTCCTCCTCTTGTTAGGAATGCCAGACTCCTTCATCGACCTCAGGTTTGGAGTGGTTTCTTCATTTGAGTAAGATGACTCATCCATCTCCTCTGGTGGTTCCACAGTAATGCCAACTTCCTTTGCCACTCGAGGATTAAGATGAGGTCTGTCCCTAACATAGATGAAGGTGTACTTGGCCTTCCGTTCTTCCACTGTCATGCCAGCTGCTTCACTCGCTTGCTTCACACCCATCTCCCACTGTGGCCGCAGCTTCCCCGACACAGGCTTTAACATCTGCAAGAGAAACTGACAGTGTGAGAAACTTGTCCACTTTTCATTTCAAAATGCCAACACTAATATAAAACAATTCCAAGAGACTAAGGGTAATGCAGATCTACAATTCGGGAGGTTCGAATGGAGTTGTATTTGATGGTACTGGTACCACGCGTGAATCAGTGACAAAGCAGAAGAGTACTGATTTTTACTGAGTAACAAACAGTGGCAAATCATCCCATCCTTTGCATCTGTAAATGAAACGTAAGACTACAGGTCTCTGCAAAACAAGCTGTCTTTAAGCTTTCTAGAATATCTATTTATATCTGTACATACCTGTAACAGCAAAAGAAAAGGCTGCAAATCTTGTCTGACTTGGTAACCTCTTACCTTTATTTTCTCTGCTTTAGTGAGGGCTTGTCTTGCACTTTCCTGGCATAATTGTTCAAATTGATCTTTTTCTTTGAAAGGCACAAGGCTCTTCTCAAATATCCAAGCTCGCTCTGGGACATCTCCAAAAAACTGAACGTGATATTGACGAAAACTCTTTTTCTGTCCTGAAAATTAAAACCAAATGTATTTAAGATACAACTTTGGTTGTTCTCTTCGCTTTCGGACTGGAAGTCTGTTTGAAAGCTGCTACAGTTACCATGACAAAAGCACAGTACAACTGGATAACCTTTCAAAAACCCACTTAACCAGCCTGAAAGTCTCTGAGATATAATCTATGAAGTCTGACACAAAAGCCCAATAGTTTAATTTCCATCAACAATATGCTTGGCTAAATTAACTCAAGGTTACAATCACCTGTCACCATTTTCCATGTATATTAACTTACATCTAGGTCTGGATGTTTCTGAAAATGCACTGAGCACTCATTTCTCAATGAACATTGAGAAAGTTTCAAAGCTTGGATAGCCTGTATACTCAGCCTCATCTCTGAGTCACCTAAACTTTATATTTTAATATTCTTAAACAGAAACACATACTTCAGCTACTTTTAACCCTTGCAATCACAATTTCATGTTAGCCAATATTTTTCAGGGATCAAAGCAATAAACAAAATAGATTGGGGTGGTGGTAGGGAGAGTTCAAAGATAAGAGAACAATTCTGAAACCTAGGTAAGAAATTATTTATTCTTCTAAAAATAAAAATATTCCCTTTTTTCCTTAAAAAAAAAAAAGAAATATTGTCTCACTGTGGAATAATATAGGCATGCAACCTTCCCCTTCTAAAGGTCTCAGCTGTTCTACAGAGAATGGGGAAGACAACACCTTCAAAATTAATCGAAGAGTTCACAGTTAACAAGGAAATTCTAAAATGCAGAAGTAAGAGATTAGACTTAAGATGTTCTCTAGCACCTCCTTCATTAGAACTTGCAGATTGGCTGTCTCAGTGTTCAAATTAGGGACTCATTTAAAAATAGAAAAGGTTTTAGCTGTGATGACCTACATTTTTGTGTTTGCAAATTCAATCCTGCTGTATCAGTTACCCTCCCTAGATTATCTAACAGAGTCTGGGCAGCAGAGGAACTTGGGTAGGGATGGCTACACAGAAGGAGCAAATAGCAGTCACAATTCTATTACAGGGGTCTTCAAACTAGGTCTAGATTCTACCAGGTTATTCATACACTGCATGTCTTCTGGCTTAATCAGAAAATACATCCAGTGGATTGCTTCATGCAGTGTAACTGGGATGTTTCTAGACTTAGAAAGAACTTTCTTTCCATGACGACTCAAGCCAACAGTTATTTTAAAAGGGGTTTGATTGTAAGATGTGGCATCTGGAAAGGTAATGTGAAATCAACCTAACTAATTATATGAGCAAAATGTAATGTTTTACAACAATTACAAATATACATATATATATAAAAACATATATGAGAACTACAAGAACAATAATGACTCACTTGAGATCAGATATAAGAATCTAGAGGAATGGCATAGGGAAAGTCTTGGGATTGTATACACCACACATCCAATCCACTAGTATAATACATGTTCCAGTAATGCACAGTCAGAAGTGCACAATAATTCTCTTGCACAGTAATTACTCTGTCCTCATTAAGAAAATGCTGTTTGAATAGGAACTACAAAGCTTCGATGACTTATATTGTGATGAAATAAGGGGTAATGTTTGCATTTTACCAGGATGCCCTGGCTGCAGACATAGATGCCATAGAATAAATTTACAACCACCTGTAAAGATCTGCCTCGTAGTGCTGGACATCTGTAATTGCCTAATTAAGGAGACTAAATAACAGCGCCTACCACTGGAGTCACGGAACCTAGTTGTGAATGTTCAGATATCTTTTGTGAGTTGAATTTATATCAACGCTTTTGGATAAAATAATGAAATTCATTAATGGCTGTTACACAGCAAAACAAATTTTGGCTCACATAATCCTGAAATAAGTTGTTGAAGGTTTGGAAGAGTGTTCTGGGAACCCACCACTTCTACTGGTCTTTTCTGTATCCGAGTGTCTGTGGTTGACCACAGCCAGAGACAGGACAGTGAGTGAGATGGAGCTTTAGTCTGACTCAGTACGGGCTTTCTTACATAAAGTATATTTTCTGCAAGTTGAAAGCTGCTAATTTTTCTCAAGCCTAACCAGCTGGAAGGATGAAATAAAGCATTAGCATCCAGAAATTCAGACTGCTTATAAACACTTGATCCTTCACCTAGAAATGAGAAATACAGAGACCTAGCTCAGTATTTCTACAACTCCCAGATTAAAGAACTCTTCTGTTTGGAAAAGGAGACTTTTGCAAGTGCCTCAATATTAAACAGTAGGTGGAAGGTAAGACTGGAAACATCTACTGATGGAAATACACACATCAGTGTGCATTTACCAGTTATGGTGGCTGCCCCGACCCACTTCAAATTCCCAAAGGAAAAGGCAGGCCCAAGCCAACTGCAGAGCAAATAAGAGAAATAACCATCACCCATGTTACTTCAAAGAGATGGAACTTAACATCTTAAAGAACGTGGGCCCTTTTTTCTGGTAGTACTCCACAGGTTGCATTCAGATACAGGGGACTGGTTTTTGCTGGATCTACTTCTATAAAGAGCTACCACAGAGATTCTTGGTAACAAAACATAAATTTTGCACCCTTCAAGGGACAGAGTAATTCAGTTAGGAACAAATAGACAGCTTTATTACTCTCAAAATCCAGCTCTTTATGTCATAATAGACCTAATAATCCAATGAATAAAAATCCCAGG
The DNA here is from genome assembly GCF_001604755.1 of Lepidothrix coronata. NCBI lineage: Eukaryota > Metazoa > Chordata > Aves > Passeriformes > Pipridae > Lepidothrix > Lepidothrix coronata. Next base: position 2,315,806 of record NW_016690265.1, on the reverse strand, counting down.
GACTGCCTGATCCAAACTCTGAAAGATTTTTACAAGGAAAATTTGTCTGAGGAGTCTATAATAACCATTCTAGCAACTGTATTATGAATGCTTGAAAGGTTCTCAAGAAGCCATTTAGTTTACTACCAATGTTGGATCTAGCTTTAATCCTAAAAATATATTCATTCAATTTGCTCTTAAAAACCTCCTATGAATGAGATCACACCATTTCTCCAGGCAATCCACCCCAATGCTTCACTCACTTTAGCCCTTCCAAGTCTTTCTTAATGTGTAGTCTAAATATTCACTGCTCTTAAGTTTCAAATGTTTCAGGTATCAGAACAGAGAACAAAGGTAGAAATGAGATTATGAAATTGTACAGACTCCTACTTAAAAATTTCATTAACACTCGGTAGTTCCTGCATTTAAAATTGACTAATATTGTCTGCAGATAACAGTATTGACTCTATGAATCACAGAAAATTTAGCTGCCTGAATTCTGGATTGCTTTTAATGAAGTACAATCATCAAGAGTATTTAATTCCCATTACATTTCAATAAAATTTTTAGCCCATATCACTTATCCAAGCATCTCTCTAAAAACAATGGAAAGCAGCATCAAAGAATTTTTTTAACAAGACTCCACAGTTTCACAGATCACAACTTTGATACCTTTCAGAAAATGTTCAGAGTTAAAAGACACAGTGGGGAAAAAATTCCCTCTGCTATATGCTCAAGAATGGTGTTTACATGATTTAAACATTCCTGCTGACAACAAGGAGCTGATTTAGTTGCTGATCATCTGAACAGATGAAGAACAGAATTTTTCCAAAATGATGATTATGTATACCTGAGGAAATCTGATTTTTTTTAGCATCATTGACATACCTTTTAGTTTAGTGTAGGAATGGAGAACAGGATCAGCAGTAACCATACATGGCCACCATGGGAAACCAGACACTTTTGACCACACTAGATCTCCTACATTATACTTCAACAGATGCACTTTTTCTTCTTTGGTGGTACTTTGAGTCGGATCTCTCTTAACAGGAGCCTTAAAAGATAAAAATAAATAAATAAATTCAAACTGATCACTATCTTTCTTCAGATAAGCACCAGGATTACAAATAGCACCAAAAAAGCCAAACTACAGTTAGTATTCTGTTTAAGCGTTCTTATTATATGTGAAAACAGAGGGGTAATGGAAGGAAGAAAATAAGAAATAGTTCATCAGAACAAAGTGCTGTCATGTTTGCTAACAAACAATAATTGCATTTCATGCGTAATAAAAAACTTCAGATCATAACTTTTGTTCTCTCACAGTGAAAAAAAATTCATGTTCCAGTTATGGGTTTGGTTTTAATTAGAAATATTGGCAAGTAAGCTGTGGTTTGCCTTTATCTTTTCAAATAACTGCTGAGAGACCATCAGGAAGGCTTACTTTAATTTCAAACACATTAAGTGAGCATTGGATGTACATGTGGAAGAGCCAACCTCCCTCTGTATTGAATATTACTAATCAAGTTAAGTGCTATACACACACACGTGCTCTTAGATTTAGAAAAACAAAAAAAAATTCCCAAACTAGAATAGAGTGAAATACTCTCTTTATGTCTGAATAGAAACTACATAAATAACCAGTTCTAAACCCCCAAACTCTCTGTCTTTTAGTTGTTTTTTTCCATGCTGGGAACTTGTGACACAAACCCCTCCCCACATCCTTCTGCAACTTTTTTCTGTTCCAGTTCTAGCAGTAAGTTTGTGAGTGCTCAGCTGCTGCTCTAAAGCTATTTTAGCTACTGGAAAACAATTACAGAACTACAAGTGAGTTTTGTGTTCCCCTATGGCAGACACATTTTTATATCATATTTTTGTATCATAACAAAGTTCAACAACACAGACATCTATTCACCAACCAAAACTATTCCAGGAATTAGTTACATTTTGTCCTTTTTTGCTTTATCTGTTCTGTTTGATATAAATAATGTATGTCTTTATCTAGGTAAGCACTAACTCTGGCTGTAAGAAAGCACATAAAGTGTCTCATTATAGATATCGTGTATTTTATAAAATCATGTATTTTGAATCTTCTTTTTAATTTACCAGTACTAAAGTTATGTGCAAAATGTTACACCATTTATTTTCTGTAGTACTGGTTCAACATCCAGAAGTCAAACCAGGAGTTTCACGTTTTCACTGGACTTAAATGTTAAGAGCTGGAGCAAAATTCTGGTTTAATTAATTAAAAGTAGCAAAAAGAAAGAGAAAACACACTTAAGAAACCAGAAATTTAGAATACAGAAACAAGAACCTGGAGCATTACACTGAATCAGAGTAGACTTTTAAATCCAGAAAATACTACCATAACTAATTACACATTATTTGCCAAGCACAAACACTAAAATCTTTGATACACTGCAACTGCATAGAGATTTATTTGCAATTGAAACATAAAGGTACATCCAATCACAAACCCTAAAGCTTGGCATACTCAGAAATCCTTTCCTCAAAGCTTTTAAAGCTCTGCCTGGAAAACATACATGATGCTCTGTCATTTGATGGCTAAGGACAGTTACTCATCCAGTGATTCAGCTTTCCTGATGAATTCAGACTTGGTTCATGTGACTCCAGCTAGAGCTACGTTCCCATGTCTCGAGAGTTTTGGCTCTCTAAGGATTCTATAAGACTGTTAGGAAACCCCTCCTGCAAGGTTGCCTCAAGTCCAGCACTCTCAAGAGACCTAGAAGATTCCAAGCAGATGTGAAAAATCAAATGCTCCTTCCAGCAGTTAAAACATGATGTGAAAAGTTACGCTTAGAAGCTAAAAACTAAGGAACACACATGCCAAGAGCAGATCCGGAAAAACATTAAACCTAACACACACAAACCCACTCCAGCACTTCAGCTAAAGAGGTGGGATGATTCTTTTTTTTTCAACAAGTTAACTTTTTGGAAATGTAAAAGTTACTGAGGATTCTAAATCTCATTTTTAATTTATGATTCCCTGTATTCCTCGGAAAGTGCAACTAAGCCACAAAGATTTATGACTCCAGTCTGAGAGGGAGCTGGCTGGAATAATGAAAAGGCTCTAGCAGTGCTTCTTATTGCAGCATAATCTAAAAGGGGTGACAGTACAGAGGCCATTATCGCATTCTAATGTATCTACAAGCACTTCACAAAATTTAAATAATGCCCAGAATTCTTTTACTATACTGAAACATGATAAAAAACTTGAAAATGACAGGCTCTCACAACACCTGCAAGGTTTATCTCTGCAATGCTTGCTGTATTTATGTTTTCTTTTATTGATAAAATGTGGGTACTTTGAAAGAATGGCAAAACAGAGCACAGAATTCTAGATGAGTGATATTTTAAGAGCTCTCATATGAAGTTACTTAAAAACCTATAGAAAATATCACCACTAACTTGCTCACTTCCATCTTACTTTCGTGCATCATTCTGGGAATTGCTCTGATGTATTTAATAGGTATCTCATCAATAAACAGTGAGACGAAATTCCTGGTATATACTTGAGAGATAAGCAGCTGTAGGACACCAAAAGTCTCTTCAATACTTCCTCTCAAACATTTGGCAAACCACGAGCACAGCATTAAATATTTGAATATTTAAATTCTTTAAAAACATTAGGAAATCCTAGATACTGGAAGGCAGTCATATGTACAGATTTTACTTTGGTATCCAGATTGGGGTTTTTTTAACTATTGATGGGAGGGGAGGAAGAAAGCATTTCTAAAAAAATTTGCCATCCAGTCCTCTGATGGCATCGATGTTCTTACAGGACAAGAGCTGGAACTTCTTTATGAGACACTTGTACTCTCTGTATTTTTAAGGAATAGGAGATCACTGTAAAGTTACACAGTGATATAGAAAAAAAAAATGTGGCTTGCAGTTTCTTTTTCCTCCCGAAGAAAACAGAAATTGGTGTTTAGGGAAGTTTGGATTCCTAATAATATGTAGTCAGACAGCACAGGGCACCCGACTGCACCTGTGAAAGATGGAGAGGCAGCACTAGAAGCACAGTCCTGATGGGCTGTGTGAATGCACCAGAAGACAGGGAATACCTTGTCCTGCAAGAGCTGATCAATTCTTTCTGTGATGATACTTGAGCAAACAAATTAAGATGGAAGACTCCTGGTTTAGAGCCCAACTGAAAAGCAAGGGCAGATCACACAAAATCAAACTATTTTAAAATACTCTACCTTCAGTTTTTGGCTCTTTGTGTCTTTTGATGACTTTTAATTTCTTGAAATTGGTCTCATTTCTAATTAGATCTCCTACCCATAAATGTCAACAGGCCTTCTGTGCTGCAGAGGAGCACAGAACAGTCTTTGGTTGCTGTTATTGCTAAGTAAGCCTGGACTGCTCTGTATATGCCCCCATCTCATTACCTTTTATTGCAGTTTTGCCAGAATTAAAACATATTCACATTTAATTGCAGGATTTCCCCTACCTCTCCTTCCTTAAGTATAGGCAAGCTCTATAGCCTGAGATAACTATCACCTCAGTCACCTTAGCCCCAAACTTTAACCAAGTTATGCTAAACAGAAGAAGGAAACAGCTTGTGATAATGTTAATTTTCTACTTTAAGGAATTTGAGGTTTTTTTTTTCCCTTTCAAACACTAGACTGCAGAGAAGTTATACAAATCAAGGCCAGGGTGAGCAGGTGATGACTCCCATACAGACCAGTCCTAACACTGAATACACAGGCCATTCCACAGGCTCTGCACTACTCACTATGGCAGACATGGAAATTCCTGACTTTCTGGATTAGTATCCTAATGAAACACTTACTCTAAAGGCAGCTAGATGGATTTTAAGTTTATTTTGTCCAGGAGGACGTGGAGTGTGAAATGATGTAATTCCTTTACAGCAACTGAGGTTTTCTGTGACAAATTATGCCTTGAAGAGTACCAGCATACTTAAAAGCTCATCTGGGCAAGCAGCTGAAACAGGCTGAGAGGGACTGAAAAATAAAAGAAAATTTAACATGCCTTTACTCTTCCCTTAACATTTCACAGATTTGTTTGTCATTTGTCTCAGCACTTTCATAACCAAGGAGTGACAGGCAGATTGACAAGAATTTACAACACTGCTGTCAGCATTCTATCATCAGCCCAAAGAAGTGGCTTGGCCATAGAAAATACTAGTATTTAATTAACTTTGCCTACAATTGATCAAAAGAATCCAGTCAACTTCCATTTACTTTTGATCTGCCTAACAAATATGGTGAGGCGAGAACACACCATGAGTGATACGTCACTTCAAAGCTTAAAACTATCTTAAAATGACCAAAACCAAAATGCATTTAAGGACAGCTTCTTTACTGAGAGCTTTGGGTTTATTTGTAGACTCTGCTACAAAAACACCGTGATGAGCATTTAGTAAACAAGGGTCAAAGGTAATTTCTTTTTTATAAACACCCAGAAGCCTTACTAGGTGGTGTCAGACAGATTATCCCTTTTAATCAGTGGTAAAGATAATAATATAATCACTATCCACTTTGTGTGTGTACAGAGGAAAGAGGACCGTTTCGAGATTATTGTTTCTTACTTTTTGCATCTTACCTTTAGTATTTCATTGCTCCTATTTGATTACTTACAGTTGTCGTATTACAGACCTCTTTACCTTTTCCTTTTTATCTTTTGATTGTCCTAAGGAGATTGGTGAGAGCTGGTTGCTGATACCTGGTGAGGATTTCATCTTGGGCATTTAATATTGGGCGAACCATTAGTAGAGGGGCATTCATTCAATGGTCTCCTGTGTGTGCTCTCCTTTGTGTGTCCTTACTGGAGAGTTTATGCTGCAGATCTTTGGTTTTTGCTTTTTTGTTTTTCTTTTTCTTTTTTTTTTTTTCTTTCCGTTTGACTTTGTACTTTCGCTCTTCGAGTTTGCCTATCTGCGAAGGCCGAGTTCTGGAGGTCGGTTTGTGGGGGTGGGTTTGCAGGCCAGGTTCTGGCCCTGCGCTGCTGGTACTGCAAAGTAATTAAGGTCCCTTAATCGAGTTTCTTCAATTGAATTTTTTTTTTTCTCATGTTTTTTGCATCCCAGTTCGGACAGTCCAACTTGTTTCTTTCCTCTTGTTTCTTTTCTGTTTTACTATGTAAGATTTCCTATTGCTTGGTTCCCACTGCTTGATGTTTTTCTGCTCCTGTTTTTTTGTTGTTCTTTTCTTCTTGTTCTGTTCCTCAGCTTTTTTTTCTCGGATTTTTTCTCTGGGACTTGTGGTATGACTGTTTTGTTTTGTCTTTTTTGTCTTTTCTTGCCTCTCTTTCAGTACGGATGTTGAACTTTGGGGGTTTTCACTTGAGGAATTTCACTTGACCATTGAGTCTTCAGTCTTCGGTCTTGAGTGATGGGGCTGGTTTGCTGGTGCTTGTTTTCCTGTGAGTGTTGTCCTGTCAATGTGTGCTTCTCACTGTGTGCTTGTGGCTGTGTGTCTGATTACATCAATTTCCTTCAATCTCCTCACTTCCAACTCCCGTTTTTCAACTTCAGTTGATCCCCCTCAGTGTACCCTCTTTTTTGTATGCTATTTTTGGCATGTTAAGTGTGTTAAGTTATGTCTGTTGCTCCTTGTCCATTGTTCTTTCTCTATGATTCTTTTTTTCTCACTAGTGTATTTTCCTATGTTTTCTTTTTTTTTTTTTGTTTTTTTTTTACATGTTATAGTTCACCTGTTTTTGTCAAACTGTTTTTCGCGCCCGTGTGTTTGTGCCCCTGTGTTTCTCCTTCTGGGTTCTGTGTTGTGTGTTTTTTGGTGTTTATTTTTAGGTACTTGATTGCAAGTGACTGGATGTGACGGGTTTTTTATTTTGTTTTTTTTTCTTTTTTTTGTTATGTTCTGTTTGTTTTGTGTTGGACTACTTCTTTGGCACTCCATTTTCTGCAGAGCGCTTGTTTTAGGGAGAATGTTTTAGGGTGAAGCGTAACGTGTCAAGCAGACTCTCGGAAGACGTGTATTGTTATTCCTGGATTGTTATTGCTGAGTGGAGACGGATGAGGAAGCAGTGAGCTGGCAGCGTTTTGTTTTCCATGTTTTGTGTTCCATCTTCGGTCACTTCGGTAGGGCCTCTTCAGTCTGGCGTCCTCAGACTGCCGTTGTCTCCAGGTCTTTGCATTTACGTCTGTAGCATTCTCTTTGTAGCTCCGTCATATTATGTAGGGCGTTTTCTGCTGCTGGGTGAGGAGTGGTGCTGGAGAGTCTGGCCTGCAAGGTCTCGAACAAACTATATTCTACATCTTTTTTTTTGTTTTTGTTTTTTCTTTTTTTTTTTTTCTAATTGTTTTATTTCACTCCAGCGATTTAACTTCAATTATGCGAGTTCTTTTATTAGATGTATTTCCTTAAGTTTTTTTTTCTTTTTTTTTTTTTCTTTTCTTTTATTCCTTTTCTTTTATTCCTTTTCTTGTGTCACTTCTGGGGGTTTGAATCTGTGTGTTTGCAGAAGTGTCTTTGTTTTCGACTTTCTGTTTTCACCTTGCTTCCCTTATTTTTCCTCACTTTTTTTTGCTGGTTGTGCTTTGATGGTAGAGCTATTATCTCTGCAGGTCTCTGTCTACCTTTTTTTTGCTGGCTTTTGTTTTTTGGCTGCGGCTCTTTGTTTTCTGATATTAGTTTTGTTTCTTTTGTTTTTTTTCTTTTATTTCTTTTCACTCAGTTTGTGTACAGCAGTTTGTGTATTGTTGTTTGGGTCTTTTTTTTCCGGGCGGTCCTGTCCGGGGGGGACAGCAATTCGTTTACGTTTATTGATTTATTTTTAGTGTGGGTTTCGTGTTTTAGATTAAGGGTTTTGTTCCAATTTGTCTTTTCAATTTTGTCTTTCCCTTCTGGTTGTATTTTCGTTGTTTTTTTTCTGTTTTTTTTTTCCTGGTTTTGGTTTCTTTATTAGCTCGTCTCTTTTTTTTCGGTGCTTTTTTTTTTATGCTTTTATCTTTCTATTCAAATCTGTCTTTTTCCTTTAGCCGTATTCTTTTTGAGCATGTCTTTTTGAGCTTGTCTTTTCGCGGTATTTTTGTCACTGTGTTTTAGTTCTTTGGGTGTAACTCTTTGAGGGTAAAGAGCTTCAGTGATTCAGATTTAGTCCTTGTCAGATGGACCCTGTGGAATGCTTCCTCTGGCTCGCTTTTTCTTCCTCGCTTTTTGTTCAGTTTGTTTTGGCTGGTTTCTTTTAGTTGCTCTTTTGCATTTCGGTGTTTTCTTTTGTTTTTCCTGTTTTGTTGTTGCTGGGTTCTTTGTTTCAGGTTTTTTGTTTCGGTAATTTCTGTTCGGTACGGCTTGATCCGCCTTTTTTACTGCGTCTTTTATACTGATTCTTGGCTACATCTTGCTTCTTTCATCTTGCCTCTCTTTCCTTGGTTTACCTTTTTGGTTTTGTATTTTTGTTTTTGTGTCTGTGTGTATGAGATGCTATACAAGCCTGGAAAAGCATAGCTGTAGAGCCACGAGGACCTTTGGCATGGGAAACAATTATTTCTGAATAATTTCCATATGAACTTCACACAGGATAACAGAACGAAAGCTAAATCATCTCAGCATACCTACAGATTTTCAGAATGCCATATCCATATGTATTTTGTTATCTGCATGTACCACAGTTTCACATACTTCAAGATCAGAATCTGTATCAGGGCCTTATTCTTAGCACTCTTCTACACCCTTATAGAGTTCAGTAGGAAAGAGTTTTCCCAAGACACTTTCCGAACAGATATCCTCTGGCAGGTCCCAGACATCCAGAGCAGCATGGGTAGATGTTCTGAATCCTAATATTCTTGGTAGAGAACAGAAACATCCAAGCCCAGATAGCACTGCCAACAGGCAACTAGATTTACAGAACACTGTTTCCCGGTGAAGGCAGAGACTTCTCTCTACCTTTTTTTTCAACAAGAACACTTCTGAAGGCAGCTGGCTAAACCTAAACAGAGCAAATGTTGATTTGGCATAAAGGGGCTCTGGTAGTTAACTAATAATTTGACATAATCCCAGTACTACTCTGCCTTTGAGATTAGACCTTCAAAATTAATTCCCACACCCAAAGGCAGGCACAAAAGGTTTCCATACAGGTTGTGCAGTTACATGTACCTAGTAAGGCCTCTTCTTCTACAGAAGAAATGCAAGAACAGTGTTAAATAAGCCTGGGGCAAGCGGGGGGGGGAGGGGAACAAAAAACCTGGACAGACATTACCTTGATTTGGCAAGGCTGAAGCATATTCCTGAAATATTCCTTATTTTCAGCAGCATTTTTCAGATGTACAGAAAACCTGGGAAACCCCAACCCCATATGAATATTAAAATAGTGCAGTCAGTCATTGCAGTAAAAAATCATGATGCATGTGATAAAAGTACTATCAATTCCAGAACTAAGATCCCAGATTGTTTTCCTTCTTTATAGGCGTCCTCAGCATACACTGAAGTTGACATTTATTTAACAAACAAAAAGACCACCAAGAAAAAAAAAAAACAAACAAGCTTTTCTAGCACTAATTGCTACGAGGCCACAGATTCACTTCCCTTCCTCACACAAGTGCAGGGCTTGTTTACCAATGGCATAAGCAAGATCAAGCTTTTCCTCTTGCAGTGAGCTTCCAAAATAAAGCATTTTTATAAAGTGTCCTTCTGAGAAGGGAATTTATTTTTTATTACTTACAACTCAAGAGTTGTAGCTACTGTCATTTTATGATGCACAGGAACACAGCTCCTGTAGGTACTTTGGGTATTCACAAAAAGCAGAAATGTAAGTTAGCCCAGTTGGACCTATTTATTTATAATAGAAGGATAATGAAACATGGTAATAGGCAAGCATAAAATTAGTATCTGTGAACAAAAACCTCTTTTGGAGGTCCTAAAGTTCATCTGCCCTACATGAAATTCAGCCCAGAACAAGGGAACTTGTAAGGGAGGCTGAAACCACTGTTCCAAGACAGATCAAAATATTTTGCTTTTGCTACTTCGCCTAAGGGTTACTACGAAGTATCTTTCTTTCTTGACAAGAGGGGGCTATAAGGGCCAGAAATGACATCTGGTACAGATCACTAATGTTTCCCAAATATCTGCCTGTAAATCCATCCCAGTAACATAACCCTGAACTGTAGGTCTAACTCAGCTAAATACAAGACTTAGACATGAATTATTCTGGTTAAGCAGAACACAGAATAGAGCGACAGAAAGGCTTTGACGTATCTTGGATCAAAAAAAGCAGTGAAAACAAGCAAATTCCTTGCCACACAAACCCATAATGGCCAACACCATCTGGAGAGGAGATGCTGAGGTTTTTAATTATTTAAATCATGACACTACCTGTGCCACAACTGAGAATAACCCTGGTCAACTTATAAACCCAGAAACTGCTGTTAATCTCTCAACACCAGCTGCTGTTGACATGTAAAGGGAAGTTAGTTCTTCCAAAGAGGGCCTGCTCACCACATTATTTCATCTGTCATGTCCACCATAGTGCCCAAAAGACCAAAATAAAAGAGAAAAAGCCCTGGAATGCACAAACCAATGAAGAGTATGAAATAATGCAACAGTTCTGACATTCTTTGAATTTGAGTTAGTTACATCTGGTCAGCTCTTTTCTACAGAAAACTGGCTCAGTGTTCAGAAGCAGTGAGGAATCAAACGCTGTGCATTATTTCTAATGAAACAGAATGAAACTGAGAACAATGTAGAAAACCATTAACATGCCACTGTATGAATTCACAAGATATCTGTATTTTGAATGTCCTCTACTGTTCCAGTCTTCATTCTCAGGGGGAAAAAAAAAAAGATAGGAGAAGCTGAAGGGCATCAGAGTTCAGAAACAGGATGATAACAAGAAGTAAGTAACATTCTGGAACGGCTCCTGTATGTTAAACAACACACTAGGTCTCATCAAGTTGAAATTAAAAATAGAGCAGGTTTGTAAGAAATCTATAAAATTATCAATAATAGAGAAGTTTGCCCATGATCCCTATTTCTATTACTATGAAAGAATCAAGCAAAACATGTAGGTGGCAAATTGAAAGGGAAAAAGAGCTGCTCTATTGTTTTATTATTTAATGTCATGGATGCAAAAAACTCACACTGACTCAAAAAGAAACAGAGGTCTCCCACGAAATTTAGCCATCTACAGCCATTAAATACAAAGGCACCAGCTCCAGAAACCTCTGAGTCACAAACTGCTGGAGGCTGAATATATTCAAAAAGAGTATCACTCCATGATTTGCCACATCTACACTCTCTATTATGCCTCCTCCACTGATCCTCACCCCGAGGTGAGGTGCTGAATTAAACGGCTCCTTGATCCAACTTGGTAGCGCTATTCTTAGACAGTACTTCTGTCGACACTTCAAGATACTATTTCATATTTGATTTGCATTCTCCCACCAATGGGTTTATGAAGAGAGAGGGCAAAAAAATGTATTCAGATAATACGCATTGAGACGACAGTTTTACGTAGAAACTGTACTTAATTCAGCCACTTTTACATACAAGAACAGGAAGTCTGGTATGGAAAGCCTTGAACAAATACTCAAACGTTCTGCAATTAATTTTGAAGCCACACTGAGAATACTCACAGCTTCTAATCTCCCCCCAAACCAGTATACTGTTGTATGCTTTTTGGTGTTTCTTAAACTACAAGCAGTTCTTTAAGATACTTTTCCAATGAGGCATTAAGAAAAAACAATTTAAAGTTCCAAAGTAACAATTACTGCAGCACATCATGAGCTGCTTAGCATTAACAAGTTCTCAAGGCTTAGCTGAACTTAATCCTTTACTAAAGGCTAATGCAAAACAGTAGTTCAGAAACTCTTCCAAAAAGGATAAGAAGTTATTTCTCTTGTTCCTGAAGGGATCACCCCAAAGATATTTTTAGGATTACTCCTACTCCTTTGGGATTCTGATGACATCAGCCAGACAGCATGTATTATCACTCGCCTGAAAACAGGATTTGATATCTCAAAAACGGCACAATAAAAAGGTAATTGAGTTCATTTTACCCTACAAATACAGATCCTGTGCACATTTTATGACACGTTCAGCAATTGTACTTGGTCAAGAATTCCTAATAACTGATGATGAAAAACAGTCAAGAAAGTCCTTCCCCTGAAAAAGACACATTTATTTTACTACAATTTTTCTTTTTACTTTTTCTTAAATTAAAACAACTCACCTCAGTATCTGCCTATAGCAGCTACAAGAGGGTAATCAAACATCAGATAAACTCGGCTCTCCAACCTGACAAAGGGCACTTGTTGGTTTGTGCTCAGCTCTACTGATCGGATACAAACAAGCACCAGAGCAACATTCCCACCTTCAGTGGTCCCCATCTTCCTGTATTTAGTTACCACAGGCACATTCAAAGCAGCAGATCATCCTCAGACTGCTTCTGTTCTACCCTTAGTGGGTTTGTAAGTCTTCACCTGGTAAAGGCACTGTAACATTATTTGACGTAAGGGATTTGGTCAGAACAGTTTTTCTCTGTGATGGTGAAATGGCAACATAAACACAAGACAAGGACTAATGGAATTTCTCCAGCAATCTGCAACTGCCCCCCCTGCAGCTACGGCAAAGTCACTATAGGCTGTATCCCGCACGAAGAGTAAAAACCTGCCAAGTTTCTGGTGTACTACTAGAAGAGCACTACAAGAAAACTGGATAGGAAGCTATGTGGAAGGTATAGCTTCTGGATTGTGTACATATCACACAGCTGGAAACCCTAAGCTAGCAAGTAGAGCGGTGAGTGGACTTCCAGGTTTGTTCTCGACACAGCGCTGCTGCTTTCCGAGCTACTGCACCCGTGCTGGGAAGCCAGGCCAGGAAGCCAAGCCAAAAGGGCAAACTGCCACTTGCAGGCCCAGCCCAGCTTCTGCAAAACGAGCTCAAATGTGCCAGGATCACATACTGAGCTGCTCTCAGGGTCAGAGAGCACAGATCTACGCTGGGAGCCACAGCATGAGCACTGCAGATACATGTACTCTCTCTGTTTCCCTCTGGATTGCTCCAGGAATCGGACTTGGATTACTTCATATTAATATAGGAAGCAAATCTCTGCTGTTCTCCTCCAAACACTATTGTTTCACTTCTAACACAGGCAATGAGTAAGAAAAACGTAGGCAAGTCCTCATTCCTCACTGAACATTGCAAGAATTGACGAAAGCAGTGACTCAAAAAGTAGCCACCACAAAACCCAGTCCCAAGGCATCCTGCCGCTCCCACGAGCAGCTCTGGCATGTGAGCAGCTACTGGAGCCCATGGGTTTGGCGTCAGTTCAAACCCCTAACATGTGACACCCACCACCTATGACACAGAACATTCAGGGGTGTAGTGCCTTGGCATTGAAGTTGATAAACCGGGCCTTATTAAGAGGCCTGAATTTTAAAGTAAACTCCTCAGGTGGAGAGATACCAGGGTGGAGGGAAGAGGGGTGAAAGGCAGGAGGGGAGGGAGGAAACAACCACGGCTTGTCCCACTTCCTCTCCTTTACCTTGGGAAAACGAGAGCAGTACAGTTGTTTCTCAGAGGCCGGGAAAAGGTGGTGGTTACCAACAGAAATCTAACTCTCATCAGACCCAGGCAGATCACTTTTATTCCCAACTGAAAACTAACCTGCAGCTAAAGTTTTAAACAGCCTTCATTTCTGTTAACGAAAAATGCCCAAACAACAAGAACACCCAAAAAGAGCACTGGAACATTTGTTAAATGATATGCCTCTCACCTCAGCACCACAGTAATCTGCTGTGTCCATCAGACAGAGATATAATTACCTTACATAAAAGGCAGTATTTGAACCATGGTGATTTTTGCTAAATCAAAAGAGTAAGAGGTTGGACAAAAAAGAAATTGAAAGCCCAGAAATAAAACCAGACAAACAGGTTCCACATTAACCTGTAACTTACAATAAACAGGGATCTGAGTGCAAAATTCATCAGCTTTTACTCCAAGAATATTTACCTAATTTCCACTTTGCAGCCACAATCAGCTATATAAAACCACAGTATGATGCACTAACATTAAGGCTTTGGATGCTGGCCATAAAATAACAGCTAGAGCAGGGGCCTGGAACCAAAGAACACTGATACTAAGATATTACAGTTATCACCACAAAAAACACATGCATATCACAAGTTTTCATGTGGACAAACATTTGAAAAATCTCCTTCACATGTTCCCTCATACTATGTTTTTCCTTATTTTAAACCTGTGCAGCTGCAAACCTTCCTCATGAGAGAAAGAAAAGCCTCGGGATTTTTACAATCAAGGAGCCAGATCATAAAATAACATCTTGCGACCTTTAAATGCTTTTCCTTTCGACCTCTGTGCTTTAAAGTGCACTGTAATAGGAAAAAAGAAGCCAGAAGCACGACCCTCTGCTACAAAGTGCTCTGAAAAGAATAGGGCTGCAGTATTGCAAAGTCTGATATCAAGCAGGTGGTTGTTCTGATTCAGTAGTTTGGTAGCTCACAGGTTTGGCACAGGAGCAAATAACCCTGTCGCTCACCAACCACCAAGTCTCAACCACTCTGGGAAACAGTGTTGACACGGTTTTCTCCTCACCATTTCTGGACAGAAGGCAACTCAAAGAAGCCAGACAAACATTTCTTGTAGTTTTAAATAATCCACCCTTAATGGACAACCAATGTAAAAGGCATAAACTGCAGAATAAACTGCACAGAGGGACACATTAAACATCTCCTCCTCTTTCTAAAACAAAAACAAACTAACAAACACACACAAATATGCTCGAGTTGTTGATGCTAATAAATATACCACCAATAGAACCAAAAAAGTCCAATTTATCCTCATTAATAATGAACTGCACAAAGAATTACTGACTGTGCCTGCATCTTTTACCTGAGTAGTGATTTAGAAAAGTCTGAACCAGTTAGTGTTAAAACATTCTCCTTAACAAAATTAAAGAAAACAAAGCCTTTAATAACATCCCTGAAAACATCAGTATGGATCATTCTAGGATGAATAATATATTCCGACCATAAATAAATGATAAATATTTCTGATACTCGAAAAATGTTTACACAGTTCTGTGAACTCATTAAGCAGTTTTATGAAAAAGAAGGGTAAATAAAATAAATAAAATAAAAAAAGGGAATGGAGCAGCTGCGTGTGTGATTCTTCCCTGCATGTGTGACCTTGGTAGAAAGTAAGAATCAATAGGGTGGATTTGGCAGAGCTGGGTTAATGGCTGGACTTGATCTTAGAGGTGTTTTTCCATCTTTGTTTCTATGATTAACTAGAAACCTGCGTTTGACAGAAAACTGTAACATACATTTTGTGTTTAAGGTGTGTAAAATCAGGACACAGTAACCAGCCAAAGCATTCATTAATGTCTACCATTGTTATACAACACTATTCTGAATTAGTCACTGAGAAACTTAATATACACAGAAGTATTCCTGCTATGTAGGGTTTTTCTTCCGAGATAAAAGTATTGCAAACCACCTTCCTTTAAATGGAGTCTAGAAACAAAAGCTAAATAAAGGGGGGGGGGAAGGGCTGCCAGCAGCATTCTTATTTATAACCTGGTAAAACAAGTTTAAAAAAGCAAAATATCCATTTTTGCCCATGTTTAAAAGAAGCAAAACAGATGAGCTTGACCACAAAAGTTAATGACACCTAATACAAACATCTAGATGTTTTCAATTAAAACAATTCACTAGGTTATAACAAGCAAACCCAGCCCTTTTCAGGTGACAAATATGGGTAGGGACTCCAGTCCAATTGCCAAAATCTGACGGTAAAGAGCCCAGTTCATCAGCCAACTGACTGCTGAGTACCTTTTTATTTAATTCAGAACAAGGAATATAGAAATAGGTGGTTTTTTTCTGAAACATCTGGTTATAAGGAAGCCAGAATACCTCACTGTCCAGAAGTTAAAGGCCATCCCTAAACTTAGAGGCACCCCCAGCTCCCTTGCTCAGGTGCACGCCCTAACTTGTCTTGACTTCAAGTCTGGAAGAAGTTTCTGCTTCATACATCACACACTTCCACACGCCCTGATTTGCTCTGGAGACTTATTTTACTGCTATGGAAACAGAATTTATGGGGTACTCCTAGGTTAGGGAAGAAACAGGGACCAGAACTGGAGCACATCTGTCCTTTGTTGAGAAAAAGAGAATCACAGAAAGTGACCTGTCTGTGGGAAGCACCTACTGAAACACCTGAAGGCGAGCACATGGAACTGAACTTCCAGTCTGATTAACTAACCTAACAAAAGACAGAATATAAAAACCAAAGTACTACCTTCTTTTCAGTGGGGCTTGAAGTCTTCGATACTAATGCTGCTTCAACAAGACCCTGCTCAAGTAAGGAGTCATATTTTATGCTTCTTTTTCTGTTTCTCCTCTCCTTGTTTGTTGGCTTCTGTTCGTTCTCCTCTGACTGAGACACATCTGCACCGTTGTCTCCACAAATGGAAGATTCAAAAAGAGGCTTTCCATTCATGTAGGTTTTAGTGATTTTCAGCTTTATCTCTGGGGAGCCATTCTTGATAGGAGTAGTGTTGGGTGGTGTTCCAACTCCCTTTATTTCCTGGGGTTCAAAGCGCAGCTTCGCATCCTGGGCCCCGGACTCGCCATTGAACACGCGGGAGGTCAGATCTTTCAATTTTTCAGCTGGAATGAATGGAAGAGTCTCATGGCCATTATATTTTTGCATGACCCCTTCCTGCAGAGTGGCAGAAAGTTGTGCTTTGCCCAAGTAGACGGAACATTCACGATTCACTTCACAATTCTGTGGCTTCCCATTGGTATTTCCGAGGATCTCTGGTACCTGCTTCATTTTGATGTATTTAATTTTTTGAGTTAACAGTTGAGAACTTCTTTTGATGCTAAAGTCCATTCAGCCCAGATGTTTCCAGTCTTACACTGCTATATTAAGACAAAAAGAGAGAGAATATTTTTAATACAGAAATGTCAAAAGCTATTAAGTATACAGATATATGTCACCACTAATATAACACTCAATGTACTTCGTTCAAGTTTTACGAAAAAAAGCATTGCTTACAATCTTGCTCAGCATATTCTATGATTTAGTGATCTTCCTAACCAAAATACCTCAATATCTGTTAATATGCATTACAAAAAAGTCCAAGAAAAATAGATTGATGAATCATCAATGTTATTAAAACAAATGCAGAAAGCAAAATCACAGCTTTAACAACATGTTAGCCACCTACAGCATGAGTCCTGCTCACATTAATTACACAAAGGTACTGTACTGTTTGAAGCTAGTAGGAGTTAGACCTAAGATAATATCATTAATAACAACATAAACCAGGTGCTTTTATTTCTAAGACGTTGTGCCAGCACAAAAACCCCACAGGCCGTGTTCCTGTAGCACCTACACCATGGACAGCAGCATCACAAGCTTTATCTTCCTCACTCTACAAATAGGCCTTCAATCTTCCATCAAAGCACACCTCCTGAGGAAACACCACAGGCTCAGTCTCCAAAGGGTTCTGCCTACATGAACAAATGAAAAAGTGCATTTTGTGCCAAGAACACCAGTCCTAGCCGATCCTCTAGGCCAGTGGCCATACTGTGCAAAATTTAAATGGTCAAAGCAACTCTGGAGTTTCAGATTTTCCATAACAACAATATCATCTAACACCTACTTTTCATACAGAAATCTGCAAACATGCCACAAGCTAAAACTGCACTATTAGCCACCCTAGGCAGGCTCTCCCAAGGGTTCTAAAAGCTAACCCTGCCTATTTCAACATTATACCATTGTAGCAAACAAATGAATTTGTTAGAATAACTCCTTTGTGCTCCTAGACCAGGCAGATGATGGTTTCAATTTTTTTAATTCATATGCATAGGTTCTTCACATTACCAGGTCCAGTTTATACACGATACAGAGAAATACATCATCATAAATATTATGAAATCTCAGCACAGCAATCATCTTATCCATGCTCAAGGTAACCAATTTCATATATGATTAAGTCCAAGAACTGTCACATCAAATCAAAAATTCATCAAATCTAGTCTCACATGCTTCCAAAAAGTACAGTAAAAACCATGATGAATAACTATTGAATTGCCAGTTGCTGTGGAAGAAATCACTTCTGAATCCACCACCTTGTTTATTAATGCACACAGTAATGATGCTTACAACTGCAATATTCCTCCAACTTGCATACTTGCTACATCTACAACAGGAGCAGTAATGTATAAATGTTCATACCTGAGCATTGCCCTTGCCTGGCAGAGCTTCTTAAGGATATCAAGCCTGAATTCAAAGCAATTGGCAAGCATGAAACCTTTTCATTTACAAAGAAGATGCAGGAAAATAAAAAAAAAAACAAACCACTAAAAATCGTAACTCCATCACTCCTTAGCAAATGCTCCCCTCTCCATAACATACCTAAGGTACCTACAAGATAAAAGGATATTTCTCTACACAAGCTATATAGACTCATGTGAGAGATGAAAACCGTTCTCCCTCCAGGGACAAACAGCAGGCTGAAATGTTGGCATTAAACAAGAAGAGCAAGTATTCCTGAACTCCAAGTGAATCTGCAAGAGAAAAGTTTCTAATCTTTCTTCAGTCAGACAAAGTCTGAATTACCAATAAAATCTCTTAAGAAATGAGTGGAAACCAGCCAACTATACTAACCTTTCTGAAGAGGAATCAGAGGTAAAAGAAAACCCAAAACTTCACCAGAACAGAACAAAGAACTCACTAACCCAAACAAGAACTCATGTCCTTTCACAAGATCTCTGAAAGCACGGACATGAGACAAACTCTCAAACCAAATAATGATATGACAATGTTTCAAGCTGTGATTCAGCAGATTTAACTGAAATCGTATTTATTTTAAGAAGCAACTGATGACGAATTCTGTAACTCTCTAGGCCAAAGGCAAACCCGTAGGGAGCACGTCACACTTACGGTTACAGAGATGAGAGCAAAATTCCTTTAAAAAAAACCCAAAACACCGAATTGTCACAAAATCTCTACTCCCTTCCTACAGATTCTTAACAGAGCAAACCAGGGATTTGATTTGGGCATCTCAATTCCGAATTTCCTTTGATGTGAACCAGCAGCTTTGTGCAGCTGCAGCGCCCTCCAGTGGGTGCCGGACGCAGCCGCCGCCTCCCCCGGATTCCCGGTGGCTCATCCCGGCTGCTCCCAGAGCACCAGCACCAAACACGCCTCCTGGGCATCCCTGAAAAACGTTTTTTAATATGGCTCCATTAAGTGCTTATCAGGGTCTGGATTTCTGGATCGAGACATCTGCATTTTGTAACTCTTTGTTTTGATTCGTAATTTACCAGTGTTTGTTTTGTCCTGCGTAATAACAACTCTTACTCTCATCGCTTACTTCTTTAAGCTACAAAGCCATCCAGCTTGAGGCACACCATGACAACTCAAAAAAGCAATAAATAATCTAATTTGACTGTGTTACTGGTGCACTCAATCTCAAAACACTGGACGAATTAGAAGTGATAGCTTTAAGAGTTTCAAAACATAAAAATCATCATAGAGTCACACAATCACTTAGGCTGGAAGGGACTTTCCCAGATGATCTATTCCAACCCCTTGCTTAAGCCAGGCCCAGTACAGATCAAACTGCTCAAGGCCTTGTCTGGACAACAAGCAGTAGATAACTAAGTGAAAAGATACCGCTTAAAGAAATCAAGTTATTCTCTTTCTAGCTAATAAACCTAAGGGGACTCATTCCATATCACAAAAAAATGAAGACCAATAAGGCCATGCAGTGAAAGACCCTGAACTTTTAGGAGTTATCTTGATTTGCCTAAAACATCAGAAACATTAGAAGATACACAGCACGTAGATTTTAGAATTTCGATGAGTGAAGGTTCAGTTAATGATTCTCACTAATACAGGTCACTAAAACCAGCTGAAAGCACTGAAAAAGGCTCCTCAAATTGCTGGAGCCTAGAGATGACAAACCCAGGAGTAAAAGTGGTAAAAGGAAGTTAAGGTACCCAGGACAACGGTAAATGGGAAAATAAAGACAAAGACAGGAATTTGAGAGAGTAAGATTATCAGAACCAGTAGATTATAGAATATGAAAAATAGACATGTTCGTACAAAGATTTAATGGAATCACATGAGAAGAGGCTTAAAGTAAGAGGCAGAATAATGGGCAAAGATAATAGACATGAGTACCTGTAAGCAAATATAATCCCACTGGGGAGATGAGACATGTAGAGAGCAATTTGCAGGTTAGTCACCATGTCTAGGACAACCAGTGGATGGAAATTGTTCATACGCATCAGTCCTCCTCGCAAAAAATAAGCTACATTGTGGGGTCCAGTTCAATGGAAGAAGTTAGCAAATCTACACATGAGAATAACAAAGGGTTTCAAGAAAGAAGATCAAAATTTAAGCCGGTTACATTTTGCACCACCTTTGCTATAAAAAAATTCATGGTAACACCATAAGGAAAGAAAAGCACGAGACTCTTTGTGAGAAGAGGACGACAGAGCAGAAAAGAATGGGCAAAGAGAAAATAATCAGCAGCAGATAACCAAACAGTGTTGCTGTGAGATCTAAATGACAGGACATGAAAGAATGAAGTGAGACAGATCACGGACAGGATCTGGTTGATCCAAGTTGTAAGAGTAAGGTCCTGAAGCAGCTGAGCATGTGATTAAATTTGGTAGTTAAATTTAAGTGCACTCATGCTGGAGCACTGTATCACACAGAAGCAAAAGCAATCCCTTATCTTTTCCTAGATGACTCTGTATCTATTGAAAAGGAAACTGGGGGAGGGCAGGGAAGGGAAGGGGACAAAAGCACCACACGCTAGTAGCAGCTAATGAGCTTAAACCAGTATCGTCCCATATTGAATGTCTGGTGACCCAACAAGTGCCATTTTCACTAACAAAGAGGAAAAAACATGATAGCCAAGGAGTCTGCTGAATAAACATGATATTTTGGCTTGCGAACAAACAGCTTTCAGTATGCCAAAGAAGATCTGACTTATCAGAGAAAGGCCTCCAGATATTTTATTCAGACAATGACAACTGGACAATCCTTGCAATAGCTTTGTACACATTTTCATATGAAAAGAACAGGTTCTATATAAGGCAAATTATTTTGCAGACATTTTAAATAATGTTATTAATTACTTGAAAGTTCATCATCTGACAGGAGTCATGAGCCAAATACAGTTACTCTGCGTGTCAGATTCCTCCTTCACTGTCCAGGCCACTATCATTTCTGTGATATTTATTAGTCATTTCTTCCACATCTGCTGTAATTTCAGAGATGCTTTTCTTCTGTGTCAGAAATAATGGAGTAGTCCACTCCTTCCAATTCTGCCAAAGGGAGTGAACAGAGTAAGTAACCAACAACGAGGATCTCTATTAAATATCACTTTTGTTTTCTCTAAGGGCTTTCTTACTAAGGTGAATTACTTGGAGCAGGCACAGCGAGGGGGAGAAGAGGGGGAAGATGACACACCTCAATACAAATTCACAGTAAGAGAACTTTATCTACAAAAGCTATTTTTATTACCTACAAATCAGGCTTTCAGCTGGCACTGAAAAAGCTAATAGATGGCTGCTGCCTTTTTCTGTTAAGTCTGCTCCATTCTCTCATCAATTTTAAGACAAAAGGTTATTCCTAATTTCAGATCAGAATGAGACAAAATACTTAAAGATATTAATAAGGTTACAACACATTCTTGCTAATACATTTGAGATCTTGAGTATGCTTACTCACGTTATCTGGTATAATACCCCTGAAATATCAAATAGGAGTAGAGAAATATTTACTATCATGCAGTAAATTCATGAAACTGTTATTCACTGTACTAAAATAACAAAAGATTACTACAGGATCTAAACAGAATTTAATTTCAGAAGAAAACATGTAACTGAAAATTGCATTGCAAATTTGCCAAAAATTGCTACAAACCAGTTCTATCCAGAAGATTCAAAAGCATTATCTCTCATGAAGAAAACCTTAACTGTAGTAGCTGACAGAGAATTGAAAATAATTAAACCAAACCTTTCTAAAAATTCACCACTGGTCTTCGGAAAGGAAAAAAAAAAAAAAAGGAAACCTTAGTCCAAAGGAGGCAATTTTTAATGTAAAAGCACCTGAACTAAAGACTTCATTAGTCCTGCAGTAGATATACAATGATTACAATTAATCAGTCAGCTGACAAGCCTGACTTACAAAGTATTTTTAAATGGGCATATAAAAATTTCCTTACACTTATAGTACACAATAATGTTAGACAGAGATGCACTATACATTTGCACAAAAAGATCAAGCACATTTTGAAAGTTGTGTGAATAAACTTAAGAGTGCTTACAGTTGCACTTACCACCCAATAGTTTTTTCGGGGAAAAGGGAAAGTATCAATTGTTTTTGTCTTTTTTTTCTGCTAATGGATAAAATTTTAGAACTTTAATATTATGGTCCATTTTCATCAACCACAGCAAGTATGTACTGCCTTCTTATGAAGGCAATAGGTAATACCAACTTGTACACTTAAGAACTGTAGAACGGTGAGTAATTTCTTCCCCTTAAATGCCACTTGCTACTGCACAAAGCAAGCTTACAAAATGGATGGACTTGACTTTTTGTTCTTTCTCAGGAAAAGCTTTTGCAAGCAACCCTTGATGACGAGGACAGGGCTAGAAGATTCTGTAAGAGGACTCCTCCCCATGAATTCCTTTTCTCCAAAATCGCAAGAAATATTCTTTTTCCACTGCAGCAGAAATTTAATTTTGTCAGTTCCACTCCTGCTGCTGGAGGTGGGTGGAGAAGTGATGAGACAGATTTGAGTAAAATCAAATTCTTCTAAGATGTTGTATTTCTATCTGAAGAGATAACAGATACTACCATGGTGGGACAGAGGTTGAACAGAAAACAATTGCTTCTCCTCTGCAGATAAACAGGGAAGAATACTGGTGCCTAAAATGGTAGGAATTAGTGGATTTACCACCAGTATTTAATAAACACTAAAAGGTAGCCCCCAACAGTTGCTTAACAAATGGTTAAAAGTAAAAATGTTATGTTTTCAAATGCAAACCTTAGACCTTTCTGTGTCTTGGAGAGCTCCAAATGGTTCAGCTGTAGGGACTGGTCCCTCCCTAACAAAACAGGACTCAATACAGCCAGTCTAGGTCTTTGCTCACCAGTGAAATGATGTCTCTCTCTGTCTCTCAGGTGGGCCAGAGTTGTGCCCCTGGCTTCTATGTAGCTTGGAAACAAAGAACCAAGTAAAATCCCAAACAGCTCAGCACTTAGGTGAAGAGTTCCTTATTTACACTGCTTTTTGACCTGGTCCAAGCCTACTTTAATTTCCCATACCTTCTTAAATCCCACTCCTTTTTCTTTTCAGCATCCTACCTTCACTCCTTGCACCACACCTTCAGGACTTGGATCCTCTGGCTTACGTAAGACTCCCTGCAGCAGATAATACACTGCAGTCTGTTTCTGTTCACTGTGGCCAGTGATTCTGCCCTTATTCCCATGTGTAGTCATGACAGCACAGCAACTGCCTGAAGATTCACAGAGACAATCATGGAAATTTCTGATCATACAAATTCTGAGAAGGGAAGATCAAATCTGGGGTGACACCACAAAATGTTATAAGTAATGAATCAAACGGTAGTGTTAACAAAATGTTATCTGCTACACCACTACAGAAATCAACAACATTGCCCAGAACTGACCAGACAGCAACTAACTTTAATCCAGAGGCTACAATCATTTTGCCCAGACCCTGACAGCTCTGCTATCTTTGTCTATCACAGCATTAAAACCTGTTCATCCAAGTGGGTGAATATAAATGCCAGAAGCACATTTGGTGCACTGGAATCACTGTAAAAGGTGGTGTTGTGACACTGGTGATATGTGAGGCCTTGCCCATAGTATGAAGCCCCAGCTGCCTGTATACAGAGGTGGGCACCATAATCTTTACCACAGGGCAGCATTCAGCCACATCTTCTGTTGTTTATAGAAACAGCAGCACCTTGCACTGATAATGCACCTCTCTAATGTGGCCAGGTAAGATGTACAAATAGATGAGTTCTTTCATCCAGTATATCCAACCTCACATCCCATGGTACTAAGTAAAGAAGAGGAGGGTAAAGTTCAGAGGTAATTAATGGACTCCGTAGAATTTTACTTACAGATGCGAACTGTTCACCAAAAACTGTACATATCCGTATCTGAACAACTTCACTGTACATAATGTAATCCTGGCCATACTGTGCTAAATCTAGTCTGCTTTACACAGACCAAAACCATTTACATTCAACTACATTAATAATTCTATCAATCTATTACCGTGAAGCAAAACACACTCACATGGAACTGGCAGATGTATGCCAGGAACACTCAAACAAGGCCCAAGACTTTGAACATTAAACACTCTCTGAACAAATCCAAATACTTGCCACGAAGTGGCCTTTCTGGGTCTGACTTTACTTGAAGTATTTCCCTGTGCTGGGGCTTTACCATGCTCTTGCCAAAATGCATTACCACCATTCTCATGGTTCTTAATTCCTTTTTGCTACATCTACATAAAAAAATGTCTGAGGTCAAAGGCCTGGCATTTGGGTTTTAGGTTTCTGTAGATATAGTATAGCTTACCCATCTAGCTTGGAGACAGAAAGATAAAACATTTTCCTAACAAACCAATTCCCTCTTGCCTACTTTACAAAACTTCTGTGTTGAGAGGTTTGCAACAAGTATCTCTTACCATTTTTTGCTGTCCTTTCAGCACAGCACTAGCTTTGCGGGTTACTTCGCTGTCTTATCAAATTTAGTTCTTTAGACAAATTCTGTTGTGCATACCTCTCATGGGAAAATCTAAATAGTTCTGACTGTAGAAATAAGTCATGTTAAGCAATTGTAGTTGTTGTCCTTACTTGCAGTTCCTGAAGACTCAGCTATCACTACCATTTTGAGCTAAGCATTCACCCCAGGAATAGATGTCGTAAATGCACTTTCTGCTACACATTTTAAGCCCGCAACTTGATTTTTGCACTGGTGCTGAGTTTCAGTGACATTCCACATTTAATCCCAGCATTTGTTTCCAGTTTGTTCAGGAGCGCTACTATAAACCAGATTCTGATGGTCTGCATTTTGCACCCACAGAAAAATCACAACATTAATTTCATTCTGAAGTATCTGATTGAAAGTTGTCAGCAACTACTCCATATAGTGAAATGATCCATATTCATATCTTTCATCCTACACTGCACTACAAGGTTCATACTTTGGCTTAAATCCCTCTGTCTTTATTATCAGACTAGAATCTAGGCATTCTTTACTACAGAGATAACTCCTCAATTTAGACATTTCTGAGTGCCAGTGCAGTCAGGATCTTTGCTCCAATGGCATCCCACCAAGGCTGGCAAGTTCCACAATTGACACTTACACTTCAACTTATTAGAATGAATAAATACATGAAATGGGTCCCAAACACCATCATAGAAGGCTGCATTACTGCAGGTTCTTTCTATTTCATTCTTTTACCAGTAGCTTTTCAAAATATTTCAAATGACGCTTAAATCGCATCTCTAATGAGATCTTCCCTAACATCAGCCCTCTTTCTTGAAAATATTTTTGCCACGTAGCATCTCATCATCTGCTCCTTGGTGTATCTCTTATTCACTAAGACAACTCACAAGATCAGGACAACAACCACTCCTGCTATGTTTTTGACTATGGCAGAGAAGACATGGAATTCTGATCTTAGCCCTCAAGGCCAAATACGTTTAAAGAGGACTTGTACACTCTGAGATCAGCTCAGCTGGTTAGAGCATGGTGCTAATAATGCCAAAGTTGTATGTTCAATTCCCATACAGGCCATTCACTTAAGAGCTGGACTCGATGATCCCTTCCAACTCAGAATATTCTGTGATTCTGTATGAAACACAGGGGTATTTATGTGTTTTAGCACAGATGTGAGATGCTACTATTTTAGTATTTTGTATAAGGCACAGGCCAAAGAGGTTTCACAAAGACAGTTAAATAGCCATCTCTGTCAGCCAACAGAACAAGACATCCTTGTGCTTCTCCAAAGAGACACACAGAAAACTGGCAGTATCCTTCAGACAGCAGAAGAAAAATGTTAAAGGTTCTATGAAAGTGGAGTTCAACAGCACATCATGCTACAGTTTTTCGGTCATTTGCCACCTATGTATCATTACCCCAAATATGAACATAAAATAGCTCCAATACCAAAGTTCAAAAGAAGATCAAATTGCTGTCTTTCACTAAGATAAAAATAGGACAAGTTAAAAGGATGGGGACAAAACTAGAAACTGAGCCATCACCTCTTGAGCAACCCTTGCAATTTAACACATGCTTTATGTCACTTGTATATTTGATTAGTTTTGAAGTATGTTAAACACAAGAACCTAGATCAATGGTGCCACGGGGCAAAGTCATTTTGCCCAACATATGAATACTGTGAAGTACACATAGGCTAATACTTCACTCTTCCATACTTACTAACTTGATTGCTGTGAAATGTTTAAAAATATTTTCCAACATCTATTTTCCACATGTAGCTCATCACATCACTCTCCTATCAGAACAACTTCCATACAATGGTATTAATTCTTAACATCAGCAAGAAGGATAGCAGAAACCTTGCTTTTGGTTCAACCACGATTCACAGGTATTTATTGCACATAAAATGTATTTTAAAATATTCAGTTCATGGTATGATCTATTGTATGCCTTGGACAGAAGCAGCGTTTTGAATGTACCAGAGAATCAATGGATTCAGTTACCTGTTAGGAAAGTAATGCATGATGGATTAGGCATTAACCTATCATCACCATACACATGGTACTAGTATATATGATCTGTTCTCCAGAAATCTTGTGTATTTTTGTAGTTTACTATTCAACCAGAAGGACAATAGAACAGAGTAAGGTCTACCTTTTCCTTCTAACACATTCCGAAAGCTTCTCTTTCAGCTGACACTAGAAAATATAAAATATCTGTTACAGATGTCACCAAACTTCATAAAAACATTAAAAGTAACACCTGGTGTATCACTTTAGTAATTTCTGTCAGTGCAAAATGAAAGGAAAAAGGTAAATACATTTATATAGCTATCTTAGTACCTCCAATGACTGCAGGTCATAGAGAAGCTAATTTGAATGTGCAAGGAAGGGAGAACTTAGGTAGTTTCTCACTTTTCCTTCAAAAATGTTCTCAGAACCAAAACTTTACAAGTAACCATTAACTGTATAAAATAGCTGACCAACCCATTCAACCAGCTACATGAATTTACAGCTAGCAGGGTGACTACTGGCATGTGAACAAGGTTCTCCTTACCCACCCCCTTTCTCCCAAATTCTCCACAATTAAGCACCACAGGAAATTTAGACTCCCCTGCCAAGATTGGATGAGAAATTATTTTCTCTCTCCACTTTACCACCTGACTGCTTATCCTGGTGCCACATTCCATCTCCGCCTCACATTTACACCACCAAGATTCCAGAATATCCTCGGTGAAGACATTTCTCAAAGCTACATCCTAACTTGCAAGTGATGTTCCCTAGAAATGTGGGACTTACTGATTCACTTAGATCCACTTGAGATGGGGCTCTGAGCAACCTGGTCTAGTGCACGGTGTCCCTGTCCAAGGCAGGGGAGTTGGAACTAGATGATCTTTAAGGTCCCTTCCAACCCAAACCATTCTGTGAGTCAATGATCTCCATTATTCCTTCATCCAAAGGCAAGATTTGAGAATTATACCAGATCTATTGTATCTACTCAACCGTGAGGCCATTTCATTTGTCTTTGCAGAAAAGTAATGAAAGAGCTCAAACGCTATAGCCACAAACATAGTATTAAAACACGCAGTCATCATTATCTACTGCATTATTATTAGTTCCACCCGAGCATTTCTTTATTGATGCCTGATTACTGACTGTTAGGGAATTATGTTTTTTCAGCAATACCATTTAGTGGATGCTTCTCACTGTGCAGCACAGTGCTCCTGAGGAGAAGTAAAAATTTTTTTCCCAGAAAAGCCCAGGCCCTTTACCTTGCTCTACACAGAAAATACTTGCAATTTTCATGCATCAAACCATCTTCTATGCTTAAAACCTAAGAGAAGTCTTGCAGTTATGTAAGCAGGAATGACCAGATGTGACTGAAATGCTGCGAGAATTCTGCTGTATCTTCTCCTCATCATACGCTACATCCTCGATGCAGGAATCTGACCAGAGCAGGTGAACCTTTATGCACACACGGATGGAGTCCCAAGGCTTTGATCGACCACAAGGAAATACAGACATTTATCAGGTTGGAGAAACAAGACCTCGCTCGGGAAACGTCCTGATACCAGTGGAACAAAAAGCAGGCTCAGTGCAAAAGTGAGAGGTGAAAGGGCCACAAACAATAGGGCACTGAAAAATAATCCCTTCATGCCATTCCTTTGCTATTTTATTGCTGCAATGTTTTGGACACAAACTCACATATATATGTGTATATATATACATGTGAAGATACAGAAACATATACATACGCATATTCATTTCACCATCCAAATATCAGAAAGCCATCCCCCCATCAATCATTTTTGCTTCCAGCCTAAACCCAAGTGGGGTTGTTTTTGCTCTAATATCCAGTCTATTGCATGCAGGCAGTAATTAAAATGCAGTAGTCTCCCCTGCAAAACCACCACTGGCTTCAGAAAAGGCACGAAGCCCTACAGACAGTAAAGCACAATTTTTTTTAATCTTACTAGCCATTTGTTGGATTCATATTGAACTAAAAAGAAATATATTTCGCATTTGTTTTCCATTTTCTAAACTACTTTAAATATATATACCCTTTAAGTATAATGACCTAGTTTCTTCTGACATTTTCAAATAATATTTGATAAATTAGTAGGTTTTACTGTAATTTTAATATCTGGATTTTTCCAAGCATGTATGAGGGTGGATAGTCCAGTAACCTTCACAACAACTAGCCATATAGTCTCCAGGAATATTCGGAGTATTTATATTCACATACTGAAAAAAACTGTCAGATTTTCTGATGGCTGCATCCTAGACAAAAATCCTGATATGTTTTAATGTATGAGGTATAGATGCTTACTAAAGCAACCAAAAATTGCACATACTTTAAGTACTGAGCCCTGAGAAGCCCTGAAAAACAGTGGTTTAATTCAATGATTACATCCAACAGTCAAATAATACCACACTGTGAAACTGAGGAGTTTATTAAGGTTGATATGCTGCATTTCCCGAGTGAAATTCCCACAGCAAACAAGCAAATAACAGCTTCAGCAATAAATTTACAAAGATTCTACTAACACACAAAACATTTTAGTAAAGAACCAATTTATTCTTGCAGCTGAAGCCACACATTCCATGTGTACGGATTTTTAGTAAGCATATATATGTCTGCTCTAAGTCACCAGCAAGGACTCTTTGCAAAATCTATTACAAACTTCACTGCCACCCTACAGTGTTTACAGTTACCTTCCTTGGATATATGAAAAGGCTAAAAGCAAACGTATCTTCCCTTTTTTTTTTTTTTAAACGGACCTCTTTAGCTTACTCAGTGTGGGCAGCACTAGCTCCTAAATTTAACAATCAGTATAAATCCACTTTAAAGCAAATGCCAATAAGAAACTATTCACACACACGAAATACATGGGCAATGACTGATACCAGCCTCTTGCTTGCTTAATGTCTGTTAGCAAGAAGCCCATTTTCTCTGAAATCTGTTTAAATATGGTGTTTACCATCTCCCTACCCTTAATAGTGTTTACTCCCCGTTTCAGCCGACATATTTAAAAAAAAAAAAAAAGCCAAAACCAAAAAGCAAGTATAAATATGTTCAAGAAGTATGGCAAATTCCCTTCTCCACCCCCAGAGCGGTAAAGCCACAGCAGATGAGCTGTAACTATGGCCTTGGGAATACAAGTTCCCCAGGCTCTTTTACCACACAAATATCAATCCAAGTTGCAAGAGCCCTACCCTCCTATAGTTAATGAAGATTGAGCCAACGAGCCCGCACGACTTCACAGGAATGTTTCCTTCCCGTTTTCCTAACAAGGCTCTCCTCCCATACCGGTCCAGGATGGACTGCAGAAGGGTGTAAGTGGAAGAATCATCACACCACTGTTTAGTGGAGGAATAAATCAAACATGGCTTCCCCCTCCATACATTTCCAGAGTTACATTCACTCCTGCTGCCGTACAATCCCAGTCCTACCCGGCGGGAAGGGGCAGGAGCAGCCTCCACCTCCCCACACTCTCACCGCCACGGGGGGGACATTTGCAGCCTCCACACCCCTTAAGGAGGCGGTTTAAACCCTGGGGAGGCTTTTTTTTTTTTTTTTATCCCTTCCCATTGGTCGTGTCCCCCCCCTCCGGTTTTCTTTCTGACTTGCACTGATTGATCCCCCATTCCCCGGGGGAGGGAGGTGGGACGGGTGGGCACCTCTCCCTTACCCCTTTATGCTGCCCCCGACCTCCCGCAGCGCCGAGGAGGAGGAGGAGGCGGGCAGGGGGGGAAAAGGATGAAGCTGCAACAGCCGGGACTCCTGCTCGGCATCGCTCCTTTCCGCTCCTCCGCCACCCAGGAGTCAGGGCCCAGCCAGCGGCACAAATCCTGCGGCAGCCTCGGGGGGGGCCGAGGGGCGATCGGGGGGACCCGCGGCCCCGCAGCGAGGGCCAGGTAACGGGGGGGAGGAGGGGGGAGCGAACAAAAAACCCTCCTCCGGGGCACGGGGAGACGGGAGCCGTGGGCTGCCCGGGCGATGCAGACGGTAAGTTTGAGGGGAGCGCAGCCCCGGCGGAGGGGGAGTCCCCGGACCGGGGCGAGCTGGGGTGGGGGGGCCCGGATGCCCCGCCACGGGACCCCCAGTCCCTCACGCCGCCTCCGCAGCGCTTCGCCGGGCACGGCCCGCGGTCCCAGCCCGGGAGGGCGCTCCCGGTGCCCGCGGCGAGGCGCGGGGCCGGGCGGCAGCATCCCCGCGGGCGGGCGAGCCTCCCCGCCGCCGCTCCCGCCTCCCGCCCGGGGCCTGCGGGAACGTGCCCCGGGTGCCTCCTCCCTTCCCGCGGGGAGAGGGGGGGGGTGTGCGGGGAGAGCCAGCCGCGCTCCCGGCCCTACCGACCTGTGCCCTAGCGCATCCTTCCCCGCGGGGAGCCGGGCGAGGCGGCGGCGGTGTCTCGGTGCCGGGGGAGCGGCGGGAGCCGAGGCGACACAGCGGCAGCAGCAGCGGCGGCGGCGGCGGCTCCGGCGGGTCCTGCGCGGCGGCCCCGCCCCCTCCTCCGGCCAGAACCAGCGCGAAAAATCCGCGCCGCTGATTGGCCGCCGCCGCCGCGCGGCCCCCGGAGCGGCCGTTTCAAATCCCCCCGCGCGGAGCCGCCCGCACGCGCCGCCCGCGGGAGCGGCGCCCGCCCCGCGCCGGGCCGGGAGCGGGGCCGGGAGCGGGGCCGGGAGCGGGGCCGGGAGCGGGGCCGGGAGCGGGGCCGGGAGCGGGACAGACAGGAGAGGGGCAGCCCATGGGGCTCGCGGGAGAGCCTGGCTCGCCGCCCCCAGATGGGGTGAGAGCGCGCCCCAGGGCCCGCCCACCGCCGGGGTGGAAAACGCTTGTATTTTTTTTTTTTTTTTAAATATCTTTACGTCGCTGTTGTTGTTGTTTATCTCCCGGTGGGATGCCGGGCCCGGGTAGAAATGCCCTCCTCGGCGCTGGCCTCAGCCACCGTGCACGTGTGCTCTCTGGAAAACCCTGATTTAAGCCAAATGTTTTGACGTTCCGTACAACTGGACACAATTTGGGGGCTGTCGGGTGGCTGTAAGAGCCCAAGTGCGCCTGGCTGCGAATTACCCGGGCTGTCTCTTCTGGAAGTATGGCCCGGGTTATTTTATTTTCTTTTTTAAGCTTGCATCAAAATAAGTACATGTGCTTGCAATTTGCCAATGGAAAGCACAGCTTTTTTATTTATTTAAATTTTTTTTTTTGGTCAAATCATTAAATAGCTGTCATGTTATCATAGGAACAGATATTCCTGTGAAATGTAAAGCAGGTAATGGCCAACTTTTTCAAGCTTTCGATGGTTTAATGAAGAGTTTATGGAGCACTGGGTACCTGTGTTTTCTGTACAAGGCAGAGGACAGAGTTCTTCGGTGCTATGGATACTGTAGTAACCTGGTAGCTAAGGGCCTGTAGCAACTCCTGTGAAGGTAAACAGATGATAATTGAGGAGGGGAACACACCGGCATCATACTTCATGGGTAATGGGGAAATTAGACCATCTGTTACAGAAAGGCTCAGACTATTTTTTTCTTTTTTAGACCTTAATTTACTTTCATATGTTAGAGTTTGTTGATGTGTATTTAATGGTGGGTGCACCTTTCTCAGTTAACAGTTGAACAGTGTGAATTTAGTGCTAATTACTTAGTAATGGAAATCTTAATCGTCAGCTGATTAAAACTTTAATCTCAAAGTGGCTGAAGGAAATCTGTCTGCACTGATAAGGTACCTTAACTTGTTTTAGAGCCTTTCTGTAAAAAAAAAAAAAAAAAAAAAAAAAAAAGCTATCTTTAAGGTGTAAACCAAACAAGGTTTACACCATTAAAGAGAAAGTGCCATTCCATTTTATAATAGCTAATTTGGACTACGAGTCATGACAATTCTATCTATCTTCCTTTCTAAAGTTCAGTTAAACACATTTACAAAAGAATTAAAGATGCTTTCTAATTAAAAATAGAGACACTAGTATCAATACAAATAAACAGAAGTACAAATATGTGAATCCTGTTGTTTACATAAGGGAATATATAGTCATGCTTTTCTTCCACAGTTGAACCATAATGCTAACATATTAAAAGCACAATAAATGGCATTTGCAGGAGTGTTTCGTGTTCCCCCCCCCAAAAAAAAGCCCAAACTTTCATAAGAAATGAGGTTAGTTTTCAATAATTGGCATAATATAAATGCTTTATCTACATTCTCTTGGGAATAAACTCTGTGTTCAGGCCCAATGATATAAGTTCATTTTTATGCAAGACTTATAAAAGAGAAACAGATTTTTATTTTGTACTTATTACTAATCCATAATGTCCTCCAGATAACTCCAGTTCCTATGTTTGCCTTTTGTGTCAGTCCTTTAAGGTATAAGTGGAAGGATTTTGTTATCATGGTCAAGGGG
This sequence comes from Lepidothrix coronata, assembly GCF_001604755.1. Classification (NCBI taxonomy): domain Eukaryota; kingdom Metazoa; phylum Chordata; class Aves; order Passeriformes; family Pipridae; genus Lepidothrix; species Lepidothrix coronata. The sequence continues at coordinate 2,282,671 of NW_016690265.1, read as the reverse complement.
ACAACAAATCTTCCTTAGCCCTTACAACTCCTATAGATCACTGGCCTTGTCTATGTGACTAAGATCTGTAACCATGTAGTTACCTCCCTAAAGACCCACCCTGCAAATTTCCAAGAAAGCTTATGCTGGGAGTTAACACCTTTAACTGGAATACTACCAGCTTATATTTGAAAGAGTTGAAGGAAACATTCTCCAATTGGTTTCCAGTAGTTGCAAATTTGCAGGCTGAACCTCTTGGAGATTTTATTCTCTTTCATTATATTTTCTTGGGATTTTTGAATTGGCCAATATTTTTTAATGGTTTTGGTTTCAATGACCTATCCAAGAAATATCAAAGATGTATAACTAGAGCAGATAAAAGTATTCATTTATTAATGACTCCTATTTCATCTTATATCTAAAATTTTATTGCTCCTTACTTTCAACTTATATGGATATATTGTGTTAAACAGTATCACAATCGATGTCTCTCTGTTCAACTCAAAGGATTTAAAATAAATGTAGCAGTTGCATATTGCCCTAGAAATATTTAAATATTTTGGAGATTATCAATTAGTTACTAGGCCGAAAGATAATTTGCAATTTAAACACTTTTTCAAGATCACTTATTCAGCAATAACTGTAGTTAGTGCCTCTGGCTTTAGGCATATGTTGGGATATGCTGAAATTCTAAAACTGAAGGAAGAATTTTGTTGCAACCTCAGGGACAGTCAGTGCTGGAAAAGCCAAGGCCCTACACTGCAGTTGCTGTAGTTCCACTGTGTTAGGCAGAGCTCAGGATCAAGTAGTGTGTGTATGGAACGACTCCGTGCAACAGTGCAGAGCTCCCTACTCTGAGAGTTTGCTCAGCCCTGTTAACAAGGGCCTGGGGCACATTTTGGGGTACTTGTGGCCATTAGAAGCAATAGGGACCAGCAGTTCCTGTGCTAAAGCTTTGCCTTTCTCCTGGCAAAGGCCAATAGCAATGATGGTGCAGTTCTTGAGCACATTTAATCTCATTGAAGATCTTTGTGGCAGGAGCTTTGTGTTTACATTTCTCTCCTGTATGGATGCTAAGGATCGATTGCTTTCTGAACTCCTTTCTTGTATCCCTTTACCTTTTTGTTTCAGGATTTTGTGTAATAATCTGTAAAATATTTTCCTGAATGCAGATTATCTTGGTGGCAATGTTAAGATAACTCGAAGTAGAGTTAAAATGAATTTATGTGAGTGCAGTACATGTGTTAATCAGATATTTCCAAATTAGTAGCAGCAGGACAGCATGTCCACAATGTTTATTGTACTACAGGTGTTTAATGGGATAAGGACTGTACTAGGCCATATAGAATCTACAAATGTAGTTTTTTCTTGTTTCACAAACTTTTCCACCTATTGGGGTGAACGCTGAAGACATTATAGTTCTACTTCAAACCAATACACTGGAAAAGTTGCTGCTGCCCATTGTCCTGTTTTGTTGCAGCATAGGATTGCTTTTGTTGTAGCACAGGATTGTTTTGTTGATGCATAGGATTGCTCAGTGTTGTCCCTACTGTCACCATTACTCTCCATTTCATGCTGTCAGCTGGCAGCCCATTACCTGAGCGCTGACTTTGGCCAGCAGTCCATGTTTTCCCTTCGGATTAACAGAGAGTAGTCGTTGTTTTCAACCTGTCTGAACCTATCCTTGTCTATGTTAGGTATAGCTAGGACAGAGCCACTGATCCTTCAGCATGTCAGTCTGGGTGTCCTCACCACTGTTAAGAAAAATCTTTATCAGCATGTATGCATTTATGTCCTTGGCCGTGCACCATATTGCATGCCTTTTAATATGGAGACAGCAAGCTGCTGCTGGAGAATTAAGAAAGAATGAAGTGTAAACTTAAATCAGCGTTTCAAAATATTTTATATCAAGTGTAGCATATTCGTCCTCAAATTATAGTAGTAAATGTGTTCTTGAGAACTTACACATCTGCTAATTAATTTGAATGAAAATTCATTGAAAATGGTTATTCAAAAAATTTGGCATTGTGCACTAGAATCACTTTTACTTTTAAATTAACTTGAAAATGAGAAGGTATGGGCTTTTCAGACTTTTTGTATGTTTTGTGTAATCTCATATAAAAATGGAGCAATGGTATTTTTTGATTGTAAGTTGATTCTGTGGGAAAAAGAAAATAATCTACTTAGAGAATTTCAAACAGAATTAGTCTCTCTCCTAATGAGAGGCCTCTTATGGGCAGCTACAGCTTATAGCTTAAATACTGATCGAGTAAGATATGATATCCTGATGAAAATACACAGTTAAATGTGAATCTTCCTCAGACTATGAGTTATACACCAGTCTGTTTACCAGATATGTTTTCAGATAGGAAAAGAATGGAGTAAATGTCACTCTTCTTGCAAATATCTATTGTGTGTTTGCACCATTTGTACTGAGCAGGAGGAAGGGAAGTGTAATTGAGGAAGCAAAAGGAAGAGGAAAGTTGAAGACATGAGGGAGTGGGATACATCTTCAGGGCAAGGCAGAGGCCAGGAGAAAGGAAAACTGAGGAGCATGTCCCTGCTGTTTTCCAGTGTTTGGATGATAAAAACCAGCTGTATATCAGTTCTAGGCAGCTAACGTGCTTCAGCCTGGTGTAAGTAACTTCAGTGCGCTAATAAATTTAGCTATAGAAGTTATATGTCTCTAATTATCTTCAACATCACGATGACTTAATTTAAACATTGCTGACATTCAGAATAAAATAAATCTAATCTCTGTAGAAACACACAGCTTGAGCATTCAAAACACATTAACTCTTCTATCTCTTGATAGCATAGTATGTTACTGTTTAAAAGATAAATTTAATATCATTAAGAAGTATATGTACCAAAATACTTTAATAATCAGAATTAATGTTTAGCACTCCAGAACAAAACTATAGTTTTTTTGACTTATGTTTGGTATGTATTTCTAGATCTTAGCTTGTTAGGGCTAAAGCTTAACTCTGTAACTCTTAGCTTTTGAGGAGCCATAATGTAGGTTTGAATGCTAAATTGTTCGGCATTTCAAATGGCTGACTTATGTTTAACCTTCATGTAATTATTGGTCAGCAATAATCACAATTTGGTAAGTTATATAGCAATGGAAGTCTTGAAGAGTGTTTTTTCTTCATTTTGGCAGAGAAGTGACTATTGATATTTCCACTCTATGCCAGGGCCAAAGAATAAAGTTTGTTAAGGGTTGAATAGGCCAGATAGATAATGCTACTACTGTTTCCAGCAGATGCTAATGCAGTGTTTTATTTTGCACATATATTAATCTTTGCTGCCTCAGTACAGAATGGTGAGGGTAACTATGTCAGTCCTAAAGGTTAATTTCATTCTTTTTTAAGGCATGCCATTATTCTGTTAACCATAATTGCTCTTTTTTGAATGATTAATTTGATCATATGAACTGTTTCTAATTATATTGGTGGCTGGCAATTTCCTGTACTGAGAAATTGTAGCTGTGATCATATCCCATTTACTCAGTATATATGCCTTGAGAAAAATGCTCACTGACAGGCATTTTCAGAAACATCCACTAATTTTGAGAACTGTTTGGAGACTTTATATAAGATGCCTAGCACTTGTTTTACATTGGTGTTGAGTACGTGCAAATGTAGTTGACAAATGAGGGCTGAAACAACTGGATTTGACGCATAAGATGAGCAGGCTTGTAAATGCAGGCCGAACTGCTAAATTATCACCTGTGCTGTTTCTGCAGTGAAAACTGAAAGGAGTAGGATGTGTTTCTTGCACATTTTACAGTTTTCTTACACTCTTCTCAAGCTCGACATGCTCACTCCTGTAAGCTCTATTTGCTCGCTTCAGTTATTGTTAATGAAGCAGAGCGTGCGCTCTGCCAGGCAGTGCAGGGCTGTGTGAGACACTCCTGCCTGGTGAACTAGCCCTGGCAGGGAGCAGAAGGGCTGCTGGGCTGCCTGCAGGACTCACACTGTCAGCAGCTCAACCCTACACACAGCACTGATCCCACCGTGGCAGTTCCGGCTCCAGTGCCAAATCTGCGTCCAGTTTACATACAGCAGGAGAACACCAGGCTGCTTCAGCTGCATTTACAGCAGCTGAACTGAACTGTAATTCAAATGAAGAATGTGCTCAGCAGAGAAGAGGTGTTGGGCCTGGCCAGCATTTAGAACACAGCCTACATGAAGATTCACCCACCCTGCATTGTCTCACGCTGAAGCTGGGCATGGTTGTAGTACCACCGTGCTAATAATAGCATCACTGCCGTGGGCACGAGCCACCCTGTGTTGAACACTCCTCCTTTTGCAACTGCTGCAGTGACTGGGCATGTGGTGTTTGCTGAAGGGCTGATGTGATGTGCATTTTCTGGGTCTGAACTGGTTCTTCAAAGCAGGAATAAACTGTTTGCACTGGTCCAAAGGAGGTGATAGGCACTTAAATGGCACTCAGAATTCAGGAGTCTGACTGATTCAAATCCCCAAATTTTGTCTTATCCCAGAAGTACTTCATAGAGCCCAGAAGAGGCACTTTTGTTTCTTACTTAAAGTACACCACTGATAGTTTGCAGCTCACTGGGAGCTGCAATACCAGGATCTCAAAACTGAACATTCTCTCTGGTGATCCAACATGGAGGCCTTCAAAGGGCAACTAAGTGATTTGCCACAGCATTCCATCTTAAATGCACATTCAACATGTGTTCCTTGCTTCATCTACACTTGTAAAACTGTAATCCCAGTGCCTGAGGGGAGTCTGGTCTAGCCCACTGTGGACTTGCAGGAAGGAATCGCTGCAAGCCTTTTTATGTGCTCCCTGATTTGCCTGTCCCCAAGGATTTTTACGGGCAGGCAGCCTGTAGGCCTGGTATGGATGTGTCCTTCACAATACATTAAAGAAGTTTATCAGACTTCCACTGGCTCATTAAAATGGGTCCTGTGATTCCTGCCACTACACACACACTGCCTCTCCAGCCCTGTATTGCCCTTTCTGATTGCTGCTGCCACCTCTGGGGCTGGGACATACCTCTGTTCCTGAATCATCTCAGGCACTACTGCAGTTCTCAGCCTGTGTGAAAGGTAAACCAACTCCCTTCATGAATGGATCACAGGTTTCTGCTTCAGTGTTTTGGCCCAGAGAGCTTCTGCTGCCCAGCTACAATCCACTGTCTGCCTTCATCTTCCTGGGGCCATCCTAAGAGTGTAATAAGTTGTGAGGCATGCTCTCAGAATTTACCACTTTGCTGACTGTATGAACAGCAAATAGAAATCTGAAGGGTGCTTTGGAGATGCTTTTTACAATGCAATATAAGCATATTGACTGGGCCTTTTCAGAAGTCTATGGATATGCTCACACTGGGATAGTTGCTGGGTCTAACTGATTCAGGAAAGAACATAAAGAAGTCATTGATTCAGTGGGAAACATTTACCCAAGAGTCATGTTTGAATAGCTCAGATCTCGGAACAGAATTCCATTTTGGCAATGGCCAGTAATCATTTAAAAATTTACTGTGGCTTCTGAGAATTAATTTCTAGGTTGGTTTAAATATTCAGTTATCATATTCTTTCATTTCATTTTCATGTTGTTGTTGGAGAATTAATTGTATGTTAAGTTTTGAATAATTTTAAAGATTTCATTTATGTCCCAACTATTCTTGCCTTTTAAAAAGGAAGTCTCAAGGGCAGAGACTTAAAAGCCTTACATGTTTTTATGGCACCAGTATGGGAGCCCTCAGCATGAAGATGTCCTGTTGAAATTGAAATATTGAAATATAAATGTTAAATAATGATGTCTTCTGAAAGTAAGAGCCATAGTTTTTACAAACCTTTTGCACATTCATGAGTATGTGCCCGGTAGACAAGCACTCTGGAGTTTGAAAGATGAACCCCTTTTGAACTATAAGGATCCCATCTCAGTATGATTCCTGGGGAGAAAATCTTGTCTTGTCCAAGTGTTTTGGATTTATGTAGGCCCTGTGGAGTTCACTGGTGGGTTTATTTGGCAGGTGGGCCTTATTAACCTGCCAGCAAGGGACTGTTTGACCTGCTTAGGTCTGTAGAGCTTGTAAATAAAGATTCTGTCAGGGAAGAGAGATTCTCTTGTGCTTTGGACTATTTATATCTCTTCTAACTGTGGCTGTTAAAGCTTATAAAGAAACAGAAGGTCTGGGATGTGAGACAGAAAGCCCTGAGGGAGTCTTACGTGTTGTATTTGGATTGCTGTGTTAATATCCTAAAATAAACGCCGCATGCCAGAAAGTGGGGAATACTTTTATTGTGATTATTATTAACTCAAAGACATAAATTATTGGTTATTGAATGGAGTATAGCTGAGCTTGGCTGCAGAGGACAATAAAATAACCTCTTAATTTAACACTAGCAGCTACTGGCAATCAATGGGAGACAGACATTTAACCAGCTTCATTTCCCTCTTTTTTCTTTATCTTTTTCTTCGCATTATTCTTACATTTAATAATTACTAGTATTAAAATTTTTTACAGCTCAGGTAACTAACGAATACAATAAGTTTACAACAAATTGTAATCATAATCAACCTGTGATAGACTCATCATCAGTGGAATTACTTTAATTGGGCAGAAATATATTGAAAGGTATGTTATATTTCAGATTGAAAAAAAAATTCTTCAAGAAGTCTTTTAGCCTGTCTAGTGCAGGTCTGATGATAGGGTCCTTTCTAACTCTGTGACATGTAATTTTAAATAAGTGTGTCTGAATCAGTGAAAGGACTTTACATTATTTTATTTATACTACTTATAATGTAAGAAAATGTTTTTCTCTTACTCAGACGCCACCAGTTTGGACTAGTTGAGCAATATTTTCGAGAAAGGTTTCCTTCTGCTTCAGCTGACCTACAAGGACACCCAAGTGCTACTGCAGATCAAATGACAGGTTCAGCGTCTGCCAGAGTTGAGGTTTTGAGTCTATATTCCTTGTTCATTCACTTGAAAGTCAATTTTGCAATATTTCTGCCTTCTGTCCTGAACAGACTCAATAAATGTTTTTTGACCTTAGTCGGGTTAGACTGTTCTGCTACTTACGCATTCTAGAGATATTTTAAAATATTAAACAGTTTGTAGAGAATCTGTTGAATTTACAATTACAAACATACTGTCTGCAAAAATATTTCACCCAAGTTGCTGCTGCGGCCCAGGAGAACTTGCTATTGGAGAAGGACAAGTAGGGTATTACTGCTGATGCACACTGAGTGGAGAAGGGCTTCCAAATTCTTCTTCCAAAACTTTGCAAGTGGAAGCCACTCAGGAGAGATGCCAAGAGAGGCAGTGCCCTTCCTTCTTTTGTCTACCTCCTTTCCAATGGTCTTCTCTTTCATGAGCTGGAGCCCCTGGCTCCCAGCCCTGCTATGATGTGGGACTGGCAAACTCCTGTGCACCTGTTCCGGGGGGATTAGCCACCCAGTGATAGCCCATGCCCAGAATTTCCTCCACAGATGGTATTACCCTTCAATAAGTGAGTCAGAACCGTTTGACTTAGAGCTTTTTATAGTTGTTGTTGAGGGTAATGATAATCATCCTAACAAAGTCTAGTTCTTAATCTCTCATACTGAATAGTTATGGCACTGGTTAAAGAAGATACCAAGCTGCCCTTTACTCCCATCCCTATCAGCTTTACCAGCACTGGCAAAACACTGCCAAGCTTTTACGATGACCTGTCATTACATTGGGAAGCGAGTGTTGTCTGGTAGATGAGATACCAGACTGAGGCCAGAATTGACTCCGCTAATTAATTCACCATTGGGAAATCTAAGACAATATTACTTCCTCTGCTGTTCTGATTTTCCTAACGATAAATACATTCGTTTGAGAATTCAATAAACAACTCATGCTGAAAATCAAGTATGCCAGGATTGGTTTGCAGAATGGGGCTTTATGTTAAATTTTCTAGTCCAAAGAATCAAATATTGTCTGTATGGTATTCATACATGTTGCTATGCACCATATACCAGTATGGTGCAATTGATTACAGAAATAATATTCACTATGTTTTTTCTCTTTTGTCTACTGCTTACAAGCCTTTGTCATTCTAGGAGAACACAGATTTTGATATAAATACTTTATTTTATTGCTCTTGAAAACTGTGTCCATATAGTTGAAGGAATAAATGTCCTAAATATGATTCCACCCAAGTCTCTCTTTTTTTCCTTTTATCTTTTTCTCTTCTCTGTCTCCTCCTTTTTCCTTTTTTTTTTTCTTTTTTTTTTCCCCCTCCTGTTCTACAAATACATAAAAAGAATCAGGCACTTCCTGCTATCCCTAAGCACAAATTTAGTTCCTGGTATATCCACTCTAACGTATTCAGGAAGGAAGGAATAATCTTTCTGAGGCTGTAGTGCTTTTACAGTGGCTGCAATAGCTGTAACTCAGACTGTAGCTCCATACTGGAGGAATTGTGTAATGTTTGATCTTTGGGAGTAATAAGGAACAGGCCCATTCATAGGTGAGAATAATATACATTGTGCAATGCAGTGAAGAGACAAATGCTCCTGCATAGAGGAGACTACCATCTGCTAGAATTAAACAATTCATACCAGACACAAAATTCACTGAATAACAAATTTTTTTTTTCTAAAATAACCCCTCAGTTTTCTGTCTAGGATAAAGTAAGGCTGACTAGGTACCACTTGTAAAAGGTAGATTTTATGAAAGAGGATGTTAAGTGCTCTAGAGAAGAAGGATTTGCAGGAGAAGCATGATAAGATAAAGATTTGTCCAAAATAGGACTGGGAAATGGCTAAGTGGGAACTGCGAGCTGAGTGTGTGGGAGGGAAGGAGGCAAGCATTCATTTCACCCAACACTGAGAACAGAAAAAAGACAGGGGTGGAGGGCAGATTTCTGTTTGCTAGTCTGCTTAAAATTAAATGACCTGTTGATTTCAGTCCTGCAAGGTATTAAAATTGTGTTCATTAGGCTTTTAATGTATACTTATCAGTGAGTTTGTTGTGAATAGTTTCTATCTGCCCTTTCTTCTAACTACTCTCTTTACCTCACCAAAAAAATCCAGGTGACAACCAGCCTGATTCACCTTTCAATTCAGTAAGATTCTACTTGATTTAGATCTGGCTGCTTTGCTTTAAAGATACCAGCTGTTAATTGTAAGCAGCAGCTGTAGGGCTGCTCTAGTGTTCACCTGCGAGCAGTCAGGTCCAATGTACCCTCACACCTTCTCCTGGCTCCCATGGCAGCGGGAGGTAGGACAGAATAGCACAGGGTAGGTTTTACTGTTGGTGCAGCAGGAAAACAGAGCTGCCTGGCAAAGCAGCCTTTTGTGGAGTATATCAAGCTCTGGCCCTGTTTTGCCATAAATTAGCTGGTTTAATAAACATTTCCTGCAGCCTTTAGTAAACAGACTGTTTCATGCTTGAACTTATTAACATACTCTTATCTTTGCTATAAAATGTATATAATCATGAGAGATTTCCGAGTGACAGAGTGATTTGTGAAAACATCCGCATAATGTTTTTCCACTCGCTTTCAGCCCCGTTCCTGGATTCGCTGGCTGAGACAATGTTTGGAGTAAAGTCACATGATCGATCTGCATTTTCTTGCAGTCTCCCTGAGCTGTTGCACCACTCCTTTTCATGCCAGGTATTCTGTTGATCTATAGATCCAGGCTCCTTCTTTTAAGGGTAATCAATCAAAATTATACAGTGTTTAGGATTTCAGTCAGAGAGATTATGTCAGAATTAGAACATTCCTGAGTGAAGGTCATATAAATCAATCCTTCAGTTATTCCATTTTCAGTTTCATTGTAATGAACAGTAGCCTGCTTGCAGTGAGAAAGCTTATGGTGCTAGAATACTGATAAGACGATACTGCATTCAGAGTACATTTTCCACTATTGGATGAAATCTGCAATGCGATATATGACATATATGCAACGGTCTGTGCTGAAAAGCCTTGAAATTGTCAAATGATAACATTCTGGGGATGATGCTGGTTTGCAAAATCATTGAATCCCCTTTATTGCAGATAGAATTCTAATGAACAAAATAATAACAAAGGACTTTTAGTAGAATTGTATTAGAAAAACATACCATTCTTTCAAGTTATCCTATTAAACAGGTTAATGGTGTATTGTTGTGCATACTTAACATGTGGGTGTGGTTTTTACATGGGCAGTAATGCCTAACAATTAACATCACTTTTCCTACTTAAAATACTTGACAAGTGATGTAGCTAAGTAGCCATTTTAATTGCCTGTGAAATTGGAACACTGAGAAGTGAGGAACTTGGCATTGGGATCAGGCTGATGGGATTTGGTGTTTGCTGCCAGTTACTCAGGTGGTTGTCTAAACTCCTTGATCATTCATACATACAACCTATATGTACTTCCTAATGTATATATTGAACTTGTGCTCGCAGGACACTATAAAGCAAGTACTACTCTTTGAACACACTCCTACTCACCCTGGGGAAATTGCTAAAGCATGCATACTTCTATTTATTTTCTATACACGGCCCTCCACTGACGTGCCAATATTCCAAGGCCTGTATGTTCCAGTCTATTTACTCGCTTCCCTTTCACTAGTTCTGTGCTTCCCACCAGCATCCCCCTGGGTTAAGCATATTTGGTTACCACTCAGTCCTGATTTGCATGTGGCTTCCTCCAGTTCCTGTGCACCCTTGCCCTGCATAGAAACGCAGCTGGAGGCTGCAGGGAGGAGGAGGAGGAGCTCTCCAGGGTTCTGCTCAACCTGAGGTGCAAGGATCTGGGGAGAAATTCCTCAAATCTGCCCTTCAATCCAGCCAGCTTGAATCACCTTGCAGAAATGACATGCCCAATAGCTCTAGAGGCCAAGTGATGCATCAAACTGGTAAAGTCTCTCCATGTCAAGGTTAAAAATGGAAACGGGAATTCTGGCAACTCGCTGTCTACCTGTCTGCATCGTGATGTTCTGAGTAGTGTCCTGAGCAAACAGCTTGCAGTGGTGTTTCTGAAAGGATGGTAGACCAATGGAGGTGGAGACAATGGTTGTGTAGGAGGAGAGGGTGGAGTTTCAGCAACAATGAAGTTGTGAGCTCAGAGAACTGGGCCTGCAGCTGATAGTCACTTTCGGAGGGTCCATTCAGGAGCCATCTTACCATGCTGGGAATTGCAGATAGTCTTGAAGCAATGTGCAACATAGTTTTTAAACAAAATTTGTAATGGGAATTTTTAAGGAGGTGACTTTAACGTTATCTTTCTGGTTTTACTGGAAATCTAACAGCATCACCTTTTTATCAGCAGCTTCAGTGGGGACATTTGAAAGGATCGGTGCTACCTGATGGATTGACCTTGACTTGGGCTACGCAATCGGGGAAAACATTGGCAGAGTTTTTACACCAAGCCTGCTGCTTGTGAGTGTAAGAACTGAGGGATGACAAGCTTAAGACAAAGCACGAGGACCACAAAGGCCAGTGATGATAATCAAGCAAAAAACAGAGGAGCCAGAAGGAATGGGGAAGAGATAAAGGGGCACAATAAGAAGTGCACCAGGATATTGTGCAGCTCTTCCGGAAACAATCACAGATGTTAAGCAGCCCATTAGGGAGGAACAAATCTCTCCATAATACCAGACCTGGCCAACTACAGCATGAATGCAAGTGTGGGTACGTGAGCGTGGGCCGTGTGTGCCTCTGCAGTGCGGAGGCTTGAAGGCAGGTTTGCCACCACCACACACGAGCTGGGACACAGCAATGTACAAGTAACCTTGGTGACAGAGGCAGGGCTGAAACAGCGGATTCATAGCTCCCAGCTCTGTGTTCAGACCACTAGACTACCTTCTGTGTGTGTTTATCAGCAGCGATGAAATACAGCATTGCTGCTGCAGGCAGTGCAGGCAAATGGCAGCAATGCCCTGTGCTCGCCCTGTTTCTCCTACTCCTTCCCCAAGCACTGCTTTCTGACTATGACCACAGACTGGATAAAGGGACTCGCAGGCCTTTAGTTTAGCCCAGTGCAGTCGTTCCAGTTTCCATAATGCCAAATGAAGCCTTCATCCAACCCAAATAAAGAATAGGATGTGGCGCTGTAAGTTTCTTTGTTTTCAGCCTCTTAATAAATTCTAGAACAAATGCACTCAATTTGGATGCAAAAGAACATTTTCTAACTGTCAGCTGTACGAGCTGGTCTTGAAGGCTGGTAGTCACTGAATCCTTTTTGTCCTGTACATCAATGCAAGGAAAACTCTGGAGACAAAATCTGTAAATTTCTTCTGCAGTACCTTTTCCCTGCCTCCACCTCCTTCCTCAGCGCCGCCTGCAATTCTTACCTTCAGCCGGTTTATGAAATGTCTCAGCTGAATAAAAATATGTTGTAACTGATATAGCAGCAGGATTGGAATTCATTTCATCTTTATTAAAGCGAGATGAAATTAGTTATATTGACATCTCAGTTATAAAGGGAGCAAAAGCTGCAGTATTTTTTTACCCATGTAAGTAAAATAACTGTTGATAATCCCGATATGCTGTATAGCAAAATTATTTTTGTATGAGACTGTTTCACAATATAATGTAAATATATGGATTGCACAGGTGTTAGTAGGAACAGAATTTGCTCATGATAAATAATCCATGACCTTACTTTGCTTCAGTTAAATTCCAGTTTATTTTCATTTTATTCATTCTCCTTGTGATACCTGAGTTTGTGATAATAAAGACTCTTGGGATTCTAATTAGTGACTTTTGAGGAACATCATTATCACAGTGAGTTGAGAAAAAGGTCAGTGCCTCCAGGAACCTGGCAAATACTTGGACTGGAGCACAATGTCTTTTATGTCAATTTATTTAGATAATTCAAAGTTTTAAACAGAAAGGTAACATAATGATTAATACAAAGCCTACTATCACTTGAGAAATGTATTATCAAAGCCTGTCCTAAAAATTTCTTTGAACCAGATCTGTCATTTTTCGTTTGGACAATATTGACTTGTTCCTCTTGTTGTTTGAATTCTGCTTAACCAGACAAAAAAAAAATCAAAGTAGTCAGAGAAAAGGAAATACCTTTGAGATTCATCCCTACTATATTTCCATTAATCTGAATGGAGGAGCAGCCATAGTATCCAGCCTATGTGCTCTGCAAGGAGAGAAATGCAGTTCCATAGACAAAAGGCATGGTCTGGTTAAATCAATTTCTATAGCATCTTGTCTCGATGTATTTGAGAGCACTATCCTTCTCAATTAACGTCAGCTCTGCTCTGGGAATACTCTTTGGTAGTTAACTGTTGCTGTTAGAGAGCTAACTTCAGATAGAACACAGCTGGCTTATGTATTTTGCTCTTAATAGTTTTGGTAATGGAACAACAAATGCAAAGTGAACAAACTACTAAGCAGAACGCAGAAGATTTTCCACCCAAATAAATCAACTTTAAGGATAAGAAAACCCAACTGTAAATTTCTTTTTACTAACTCCAGATACAAAAAATAAATTACAAACTTCAGGAACCCATTTAAGGTAGGTCTTAGGGTTTTCTTTTCCCTAGATTTCTAAGCCTTCAGTGTACTGGGGGTTTCACATGTGCCTCTGTGCAAACATCACTAATCTCCAGAATATTTCATTTTAAATTCATTCTTTGGCAGCTTCTTTACTTTCAGTTCCACTTACATCAAACAGAAAACCCTCAAACAGCCCAACTCCTCACAAAGCACAAGAATGGACAAGGAGCAGACATGATGTTTAGAGAGGGTACCAAGAAAACATGGAATGTACGTGTAAGAAAGATCACGGATGAAAGAAGAACAAAACAAATTGAAGAAAGAAGATTAAGGAAAGCAACTGCAAGGCAAATTTTTAACACACGTCTCAGCTTTGTCATGGCTTTCATGGGTAATTAATTACCCACTAGAGGGACGTTGACTGTAACTTGTTGCCAGGTGGATTATGGCAGAAGTTGGACTTTGTAAAGTTCAAAGAGGAAGCACTGTGGTAAGAATGCAAGAGAAGATGCCTGTCCCCTTCCTTGGTAGAGTTTCGTGTTGCAAAGTTCTGTGTAAGTTACCAAGTAGACTGAAATCCTTTCCCTTTCTAACCTGGCTTTCATTACACTTCTACACAAAAAACCCCCACCTCTATCAACCTGTTTGTTCCTCTGTTGGTGAGGGCAACACCTGGAGCTGTAAGGATGGCAGAAACAGTGTCTAGGACTAACTAAACTGCCACAGCCCCCCAGCATGGGGTAGACCATGCACACCTCAAGTCAAGTGCCTCGAGACCCACCAATAGTGACCCTTCATTCCACCTCAAACACCTCCCTGGTTCCAGTTTAGGACTTCCATCCTATGGCTTTTATTAGCTGCCCATGGGTAATCATTTATGGTCTCTTATTCTCACTTCTATTTGTACAGAATGGAGGAGGCTTTTAAAATTCAAAGCAGGCTCGAGGATGTTCTTTCCTCATGGGAAACCACGAAAGGAAGTAGTAATGGATGCTTAGAATTGGAAACAGGGCATAGGAAAAGTAGCTCCTACCCACTTGTGTCATTCCTGAAAATCAGTAGTTTAGGGATTTCCTAACTTCCAAACGTGACATTGCATCTAGACAAGCATGTGTCAAAGACTTCATGACGCCTAGCTCCCTTGAATTTGTCTATTTTCTTGTTGAACCTATTTATTTATATTTTGGGGATTTAGAACATCCTGTGGAAACAAGTTTGCATGAAAATATATTTCCTTCTGTTCTTTGTTAAACCCCACTCCCAGATAAACTGATTGAATTGCTATGGTATTATTAGCAATGATAATAACCATTTTCTATTCACTTTCCTCCCACCTTCATTATTTTTCAAACCTCTACGTTTCCCCTTCCTGTTGTAGTACAGAATTCTAACTCTACTCTGGCTCCACTTATACTAGAATTTTTGAATGATATGAAGGCTTTTCAGAGTCAAGCTATTAGCAGTGACAACAGTCTTCTCTTAACTCTAACCTTGCCTCTCTGCATAAGAACCGTTGGATACTTAAGAACATAATGCCAACTCAGAAAACATGCATAATTATTTCCACACAGGAAGTTTGCAGTTGATAGTTCGGTGTCACAGATAGAAATGACTTGTCTAACATTCTGTGAACTAAGTCAGAGCCAAAACAATTATCTAATGCCTGTGAACCCTCAAGGTCAACTATACTCCCTGCTGCCATGTGCAATGCCAGAAAAGTTTGCTGACAAACACCAGCCATCAAAAACACTTCTTTCTCCCAAACTCCATGTCACCAGTTTCCAAAGTGGCCTGCAGTTACATTTTTCTCACCTTCAAATTCCCTGAAAATTAGTTCAGAGGTTCTGGGCACTACTGGTTCAACAACTCTGGTTTAAGGATTACCAAAAACACGGCATGGCTCCATTTGTCAGTGCCCTGATATGATCCTTAAAGAAACCAGGTTAAGGTAAATGTAAAATAATGTATTTGCAAAAATCCAAATATAAGCAACACATTTGCATTGCTTATCCAAAGCAACACACAGAAAGGAAAATAAATAGAGTATACAGGACATTTGCAGACCTAGAAGAGCAGCTGGCTGCACTCTGTAAGAAAACCAGGCACAGGTGCTGGGATTGCGCCCAGGGCCCTGATTCCCAGCTGGCATGCTGAAAGAGGCTTCCCAGCTCAGGGAGAGTTAGATGTCTGTTCCTTGGGAGGAGAGGCCTTGGAAAGGGGAGGAGGTTGTTCCCTTGGCACGACAGGAAAGCACTGCTGGCTGAGGCAGCTTTTTGTTGATATCTGTTGGGCGTATTTCCTCTTTCAGCTGTTGGAATAGTGATTAAAAAAGAAAATGATTGATATATGTCATACTGGAATGAGTGTGGGGCTTGTTTCCCTGACTGACAAGCAGGCTGGATGGCTCACTTTGACCTGCTGCACAGGTTAGTCCCAAGGAGTTCCTCTTGCTCTATCCAGCCGATGAACTGCTGGATATTTGCAGTCCCCAGCTAAGCCTTCAGTTTGTACACAAAATTCCCTCTTCATGTTGCTTTCAGAGGACAGCGACTGCTTTGGGGGACTTGACTTCTTCTGGATTCTGATCAAACCCAGTGGTGAAGCTCTTTTATGTCAACTTTGTATCTTCTTACATACACATACGACTTGCTAGCCACACTTTATCCACACGTGTAACCAGGATTAAAGCATGTAACGTGTTACTGAGAAAACACCTAATTGCTTGAAGGTAATAGGATGTTTGGGGGTGAATGCCTCCTAAGTCTGTCTCTAGGGGATACTGTAATAGTAATGAAGTGAACAGGGACCGAAGACAGGCAGGAGAGAGGTTGCTGATTACATGGGAAAGCCCAGACAAAGCGTCTTCTGTTTCTGATGCCTGAAATTCAGCAGCACAAGAAAAAGACAGGATACTGGCAAAGCACCACTGGGATGTACTTGTGCTGATGGCTCTTTGTTGTATTTCTATAGCTTCGCATCACATTTTACCAGGTACTTCCCCCCAAGAATCTCATATACCTACAGATCAGTTCAAACCAAGTGTTGTCAACAGAACTGCCACTTCACTTGCCTTGCAAGTTGCCATTCTTTCTGTATCACAAAAACAGAGATTAAAATGTTGATTTTTTAGCTCTTCCCAAGACTTTTATGATATTATCTGGCAAGCACCAGGATTTGATTTTACAAATACGTAACTGCGCTGTTTCTTTACCACTCTGTGTGAACCTCTCTGATAGCAAAGGGACATGGCATGAATATGCATGTGTAGGATTGGGGCCCAAACAGCTTAGGTCCTGCTGAGGTCAAGGCACAGACATCCAGACAAACACTGATTTGGAAAATTTACAGTATAGAGGATGGTTGTAGAAAGGGAAAGCGCACTGACCATTCCAAAGGAACCAACTCCTTTTTTAAATCTCTTAATCTGCTTTTCATTATCTCTGTGGGGAGGCCTCTTGAGAAAAGCAGCTCTTTGACTTGAATAAAGGAGGGGCTGTGGGCTTGCACGCTGGAATGGGGAGGTCATTGTACGGCAGCGTGGAATATGGGAGTGTTAGCCAGGTCAAGGAGAACAGGATAAAAAAGTGTGAGATCTGTGTTACAGGCTTGGTCTGGATTATGTAAGGTAGAAAGTGTAAAGCTGAAAGGTAAATAAGAGAGAGCGATTCAAAGGTTTGAAAGACACATTCCGGTGAGGTTATTAAGGCTGATTGCTAGGGAAAAATATGAGCCAAGGCTGATAAGATCTTCTGCAAAACCTGCAAGAAAGAGGTAACAACAGCTGAGGCCCAAGAGGGCTAAATTCTGCCATATGAATTTCAAGCATCGGGCTCCAGCAAATCAACCTCTCCATCTTCAGTATCTTTCTCATTTGTTCTTTGAACAGAAATGCTTAGTTCTGCTCACCTCCTTGGAGGCAAAGAAAGCCTGAATGTGCCTGGGGGACAATGGGATTACGGTGCATTTTGCCTGTTACCAAGTCATACAGCTGTGGGCATGTGCTGGTGTAATCCACTCCCCTCCAAACCAGTGCCTACCACAAGCAGCCTCAGCCTCACTAATTGGCTAAAGAAAGTTATGCTGTTGCCATTAAAATGGCCCTCGGAAGTAGCACATTTTTCTCCTTTTTAGAATAAAAAAGGTAAAAATTCTCCTAAAATGGTGTACTGACCTATTGTTTCTTTAACAGACACAAACTGGAAGGTATCTCTGTTTTGCAGGGACCTGTTTCTCCAGCACTCCTGTAACATTGCCTGACTTCACCAGGAATTTGATGATATATAAGGAGTGCAGGGACAGGTCCACAAAATACGGGATGGGTGGGGGGAGGGCTTCCCTGGTCACGTGCGCTTCTTGTCTTGCTTCTTGATGGGTGCACAAAAGCAGAGGTGGCAGATTTAGGGCTTTTATTGACAGTAACACAACATTTGGTGTTTTCTTAGAAAAGACCTAACTGAGAGGCAGATGATGACCTATGATTGTTGGCTTTCTGTGTTTCTAATTGCAGACAGGAACTTGCAAACCTTACAGACTCAAAAAATCCTGGAAGGAAAGAATAACTCTAAATACAGAGTCTAAATACAGCCTGTCATTCATAAAATCAAATTGATGCATTTGGAGGCAGAACAGGTTACTTATATACAGGGTTAGTGGTTTTGCAGCAAAATCTCAGTCCTCCTCACACCAGCTGGAACTAACAGGTGCATTTTTAACACTAAAGACTCCTTTTGTCTTCCCCCCCCCTCCGTTTTTCTCAAGGTCTAAATCAGTTTGCTTGTTATAGATATGTTCTTCCCTTTTTTTGTTGTGCATATAGCCTGAACAGTGCTTGCCTTCCCTCTGCTTGATCCTGTCTGGGCCAGAACCTTCTGGCTTTCCCCCCTCGTGCTCCTTCCGCCCCCCAAACCCCTCTTTGTGCGGTGATTACGCAGCTTCTCCGCCTGTTTGTTTCACATAAGCTCCATCTGGTGGGTAAAGCGAGAACCTCGGTGGTTTTCTCTCGGAACCGCAAGTGGTACTTTTTCCCCCAATTTGGAAAGATTTTCAAAATTACCTGTTTGTGCTCCCCTAGCTGTGTTCTCCTTGTCTGCCTGCATGTCAAATCTAACTAATGACAACCTAATAACGTTAATTGTATTTGTCATTTTATGTTGCTAATTTGGGTCAAGCCTACGCAATCTTTTAAAATACCACTTTTTGACTAGAATTTGAGCAGGTAATTATCCTTGGATCAGGAATGACTGTTTACAGCACGTTATTACCATCAAGACAATCTCTGTTGTAGCTTTTCAGGGCAGTGTTTGAAGAGGCACCCAGGGCCGCCTGTTTCTGTGCTAATGTGTAGCCAGTGCTGCTTGTTTTGGGCGCATTTACAGACAGGAGTGAACTTGTGACCTGGACGTACATACAGCAACTCTGTAATCCAGCCACCACTTGAACTTTTACCTTTGGGTTTAACATCGACAGAGCAACAGGCTTCAGTATCCCACGAGTCTCTCCTAAAAATCCATGATGGTGAATGGGAGTATTTTTTTTTCTAAAAACTACTAATAATCTGTTGGTTTTCTCCCTCGAGTGGAAACTTAATGCAACTTGCTACACAGTAGTGTCTTTTTTTTTTATTCCTTTCTTTAGATTTATGCTGAATAAAGATGAGGTTAATCCTGTATTGTTAAACCTATTCAAGGAGACAACCTGGGGATTGCCATGGAAACAGATTCTACAGACTAAAAGCATAATCCTACTTTTAAATACTGTCTATGGACCTATGCTAATATGTATCTTACAGAATTGCACTGTGTATACACAAACATGATGCTGAAGCAGTGAAATGGCAAACCTGTCTCCCAATTCATCAAACGCTAATTACACTCCCAATTCTTCCCACTTGCAGCCCAGAGCATCAACACTGCACCTCCTTCCCCTCCACTCACTGAATCCCACTACCCCGGTCCCTTCCTGCCTCTGCTGCCAGCCTGGCTTCTCATCTAGGTGTTCCAGGGGACTGAGGCCGTGTTTGTGCCATGGTGGCTCTGGCAGGAGTGTCACAGACCTGGTACTGTTACACAGCCACTGTCACAAGCTACAGGGCACCTGCAGTTTGCAGTGGGGGGGTCCTCTTATCCATCCTCAAAAACATCAACAGGATCTAGGAAGTGCTTCCTAGGACATGTCCTCAGGGCAGGGGCACCCTGTCCAACAGTGCAGGCATCTTTGGCAGGCCACAAAGGAATCCTGCTCCCCAAATGCACCTGCCCACCACCAAGGAGGGCTCGTTAGGGCCTGGTGAGGGAAGGAGTACTGCACAACAGCAGACAGGAATTTCACGTAACTATTACTTTGGCTGTGAAGCAGAGATTTTCTGAACAAGAATACTGCATATATAGTAGTTCCCTTACAGTTTTGCTCCCTGTTGATATTAACATTTGCTCCCCAATTTCCAGACAGATTTCGAACCTTCCTCATTGAGAATTATGGGTTCATCTGCTCCTTGTCATGTCTGTGCTAGTAAAGCACAGCTGTAGGCATGTTCTGTGCTTTTATAGGTCTTTGCATCATACCTCTTTTAGACAAGTAAAACAGCCTTGCCTTTGTCCTATCACTGGGCTCTGCCAGGCATCACATTTGCCTGTTATTTGGAGGTTGTTTCAAATTGGTTTCGAGAACTCTTACTTTGCTTTTGCTTGTGTTAAACATTCGGGGGGGGGGGAAATCAATATTTAATACTAAATAGTAATCTTATTTTTAAAATTAAATTTTTAAATCTTAACGTTCAAATATTACATTTATTTTAATAATTTTCAGATCCTTGTGAAATCCATCTAGAAAGAAGGCTTTGTATTTCTTCCTTTCAGTCCCTCATCCTATTCGTCCTAGAAAACACGTTTTTCAACAAGATGGCTGACAACTTTTCCAAGCAACATGGTTGCTTTAAGAACCAGGTCTAAAATGGCTGTAGCAGTTGAGGTTTTTAAAAATAAACCCCTAGTAATTATGTGTATGGTGATTTATTCTGGGGATGAGTGTTTTCTCTGTGAACTCATGGTCTGTTGCTCGGGATGGAGTGAAAGATGTTTTTCTTTAAGACAAAGGCTGACCTGTGTGGAAGGTCCATGTGTCACCTACAGTCACTCGGCCTTTTCCTGTGGGAACAATTTGTACAACTACTTGGAAATTATTAATACTCCATCTTATCTTAAACATTACTTCGCAATGCTTGGTAAATGCACACAGTTAGTTTTTTGAAACTGTATCTATTTACAATTTTTTCAGAGTATATTATCAATCCTTTTCATATATGGTAGAAAACCATGTAAATTCCAGGTATAAACAAATCTGGAACAAAAGACTGTACAAAAACATAACGAATTCAGCTCTGAAAAGGCACATGCATCTACATTGTCTGCCACCCTGAATACTAATGAATTTAATGAAACTATTGAAAGACTGGTTACTTGTCTGCACAAATGTATTGAGACCTCTGTAATCATCTGTTTGCTGTCTGAAATCTCTTGTCAATAGTTTAATGACTTCAGAGCATATTATTCTTCTTGTATAGGCTTCATATAATGTTTCTACATAATTAAGCAGCTTTGTTAGAGGAACTGCCATTAGTTGCCCCATTTCATTTGGTTTTGTTATCAGCCAACCAGAAAGAAAAAAGAATAACAAGAGAAAGCTACAAACCCAGTCTAGTGAGAGAGATGTGTAGATTGGGAAGATGGTTTTTTTTGTTGCTGCTTGTTTGTTTTTTTAAGATTGCCATATTAACATAAAGCACTATTGTGAGGTTGCACATTTTAAATAATTTTAACCATTTAAATGCAATACATTTTTAAATACTTGTAAACCAGACATAGATGGCTAAAAGTCTGTTAGTGCGTTTGGGAACCTAACATTTTAATACTAGCTCTAGTAATTAGAGTACATAAGTAATAATACCAATTAATTTGTTAACGATCATTAAATATAAACAACACTAGTATTACTATAGCCAACACAGTGAAAAGATGTGAGAAAAGGGTGTCTTGTTTTTTATTTTTAAATATTCAGTCAATTGCATAGTCTTTCTTCACATATTCTTTTGAATCTTTTTCATCTAAATTTTTCACACTTAGGAGAAACCTCTGAGGATTTTCTTTAAATACACAAAAGAACTTTATAACATCACTAATTAATTTCCTGCATTTGCAAAGTCTCAAGCATGAAAGGATAACCGCAGAACTCATTCGGCTTTTTATTAGCGTGAGGCTGTTTCAGTCACGGTTTGGGTCAAACCTGATGCTTCTGCTACCCTTGACATGTAAGGGTAAATATAGGTTAAATAGCACCTATTTTCTTTGAGGTTTAGGTAGGTGTAGAGGTGATGCAATGCCTGGTGTTGTAAATGGCCTTCGAGGCAGGAGAGGTCTGAGCCCACAGCACCCTCATCCCTCTGGAGACCTGTCCTTGGGGCAGCCATCTTGTTGGCAGGGCTGTCAGCCATCTTGTCCACAGACACTTCCAGCAACTTCTACTCCCCCCCCCCTTTTTTTTTTTGAACAAGCAAGGCATTAACACCCAAACCTCATGTACACAGCTTTTAAAATTTCAGTGCTCTCAGGTTAAATTATAATGTCTGCAGTTTGATTCCAGTTATTCGCTGCATCTGCCTCTGCAGTCGAAAGTATGCAAAATGAGTGGCACTACATAATGCTGTATTGACTACTGACACATATAAGAGATCCTAACGCTGGTCAGTAGAACTGATATTTTAAGAATATCATGCTATGTTGTAGCCAAACCATTAACTAGCACTAGCGAGGCACCTCTGTCAATTGACTGATTTATGTGCTATTTCCTATCAAAGACATCACAGCTCCACAAGAAAGCTATTTTCATGACACATCCCTGGACCGCAATCCATACACGTGTGCGCACTGGAACTGCTGCTGCCAAGCAGTCCCCAAACGCCAGCGGCACGCTGAGCTTTGGCCCCGGGCGTGCGGCAACGCTGCCGCGCACACCGCGGGATCCCAGGATTCTTAGGGTTGGAAGGGACCTCTGGAGGCCGTCCAGTCCGACCCCGCTGCCAGGGCAGGAAGCACCATCTGGTGCTGGACCGCTGTACTTCGGGCTGGCGTTCTGTGTGGCCACAGCGGTGCGAGCGGCTCAGGGCGGCTCCGTGAGGCACCAGCGCCTGCCCTTCGCAGCGGGCTCGGGCTTCCCGACCTTCCCGACCGCGGGCTGCGAGCGAGCCACCCTCGGGCGTAGGAGCCCCGTTATCGGGGTAGCCTCCGGTACCCGCAGCAGGTCCCGAGACTCACCCGCCGCTCCCCTCGGGCGGCTGCGGAGCCACACACCCCACAGCGCCTGCCCCTCGGTGACGCCATCCCCACAGCCCGCTCCAGCCGCCCTCACCGGGCACTTCTGGACTACGACTCCCGGCGTGCCCGGCGCCGCGGGGGCGGTGCTGGGCGAACGCGGCTCCTCGGCGCTGCTGAGCCTGTGTGGGAGGGAGATCGCCGCGGCCCGGGCGGCAGGACGGGACAGGAGCGGGGCCGCCCGCCCGCCGAGCGCCGCCATGGCGTCCATGCTGCTGCAGAGCTGCGGGCGCCGCGCCTGCCGCCTGCCCCGAGCGCTGCGCCGCCGGCCACAGCCCGGTGAGGCTCCCCCGGGGCCGCTCGCTGGGCCTGGGCGAAGGGGAAACGGGAGGGTGGAAGGGAGAGCGGAGGCGGCGGCGTCTGGGGGCTCCCGGCGTGGGCGGAGAGGCCGCTGCGGGAGGGAAGGGCCGCCGCTGAGTCCCCGCCGGGGGCGAGCCGGGGCTGGGCAGGGCGCTGCTCCCGGCCCGGCCTGTCCCGGCCCGCGCTCCCTGGGTCTTGCGGCCTCTAAGCATGTGCTTCCCCTACCAGCGTGGTTGGAGAGGATGCTCTGCCCTAAGGGCAGCTGGGGCAGGCGTATCCTTTAAATGCCGGCTGGCCGGGGAAGAAGAAAACACGTGCTTTTTGCTAAGGTGCAGGAACTACGTCTCGGTCTTGCCCGCCTTGTTCTCAGCGTAGCTTGGGTGTGGAGTGGAGTTCTCGCTAGTTTATGTGCTCCTTCCCTTTAAGAAAGTACAAGGGGTTTTTTTTTTCTTAGTTCGCATCAGGAAGGATATGTGAATTCGTCTTTTTCCGCGTGGCTTTGAAAGCCTGGCAAATAAAAAGTAAAGGCAGTTCGAGATACCGATTAATAACCAAGATAATTTGACGGTTTAAGGATCTCTGGGTGGTGAAGTTTAGTGGCATGAAACAGCTGGTAACTTGAGACGTGCGAGGCCTGTGGTTGCTCTTTACGTCCCAGAGCTGGAATGGCAGAGGGTTAGTGAGGAATGAGGGAAAGCTCGGCAGGCAGCGGCGTGTCACTGGCACTGTCACTGACACGGCCCCGGCCTGTCACTGGAGCGCTGTCACTGAGAACAGGCCGGCGGCACGTCCAGATTCAGGCCAACCTGGTCAGCCAAGAGGAGGCTCGTCCATTATGATGATCAGGCTATCCTCTTGGTTACGAGTAATCACTCAAATGCGATAACTTCTTCTAGTTGATGTTTTTTTTTTTTTAAACTACTGCTGTAAAGGCAGTTATTTAGGTTGAGCTTGTACAGTGACCTCAAAAAAACCCAACAACTGGGGTATCTCAGCTGTCCAGTTTATAACAGGAAGAAACACATCCATGTACCTTCAAATTATGTGGGATTAAATTTGATTCTTCTGGTTGCATAGCATAAGAAGTGCTAATGATCGCTCTGGTTTTGCATGTTATAAATCTTAGAGAACCTGTGCTGAAATACTGTGATAGAATGAAATAATTAGTGTGCTGTGGTGCACTATGGTTATGATACAATCAGTGCTTTTATTGGGGGTGTTAATTTATTATTAATGCGTTATTGTAAGGTGTAATTTTTTTTGTGTGTGGTGTTCTGCTTTACTTAGCTCATCTTCTTTTGCTCTACGTGTAAGTAGTCTAAGATTAAGTTAAAGCTAAGTGCTTCTAAGAATCCTAAATGTTCTTCCTGTCAAGATCAGACTGTTAAGTACTGCAAGCTTACACTTCTGTAGGGACTTACTTCATGTTAGCATTTTATTTTTAAAAACTCTAAACATAGTAACAGTACACAGCTATTCTACATTAAAACCTTTGGTTTTGATGTTTCATTAAATTTGTGAATAAAGTTTCTCATTACTCCTTTTTCACGAGGAACGTGTCAACATACAGTTTTTCTGGCACTACTGCCTTTCTTTCTTACAAAGCTAATGCAAGTTTCTTAAATGAACAGTGTTGAGTGTGGTTAAGCAACATTCACCTTGTTCAGACACTTCTGGATGTCTGGGTTACCCTAGAAGCAAGGATTATGGACTTTGCTCCTTTTTGTAGGAAGTATGTGTTTTATTTCAGGGCTGGTTTGCTCTTAGGTACGTGGTTATAACAGACACTGCAAAACATAAAGAGCTCTTGTCTGGCAAAGACTGGCAAAGCTGGAATTAACGGTTTCTGTGTGTCTCTTCACACTCTGAAGAGCTGTACAACAAGAAGCATTTGAGTCAGCATGTTTTCTTATGGCAACTTTGGAATTTTGTTCTTTGACCCCTTCCTTAACATTTGGAAAGAAAGTAAGTCTGGTTGGAAAGAAAGTAAGTGAAGTGAAAGTGTCTTGCTGCCTGTGGAGTTTTATCTAAGAAACTCCAAGCCAGTTTTGATCTCCAGATCATCTCTGTTTGTTCTGGGGGCACCTGTCCATAGCAGGCAGTGTCCTCTCCTAGTAGGACTCTGGTTTTTGGCACATGGGCTTTGTGTGCTGCCTGGCACTCAGGTGAGACAAGCAGATTACCCTGCTGTGGCTTACCTGTCTAGACACTGAGTACTTATCTGCTTTGGTCAGCTCTTCCTTAAAGTCAGGGACATCCTGTGAGATGCCTTTTGGGTTTAGAAATTTAGCTGCTGTTCTTTCTCTAAATATTGGAAAGTATCAGAATGCCTTCACAGATTCTCAAAGCTTGCTTTCTGAGCCAGAAAGAGACAGTTTTTCTTTTGGCTCTACTTGCAGTGGCAGTAAGTGCCTGTTAGAGTTTGATATAACTTGAGATGGGTAAATCCTTTGACTTGATAATGCGATGGCTTTTGCTGTAATTACTTCAGAGCCCACTTAGCATGGGACATCCCTTGGTTATTAAGATTTTCATCAGATAAGTTATCTTCTATACTTTGTGATTGTCCCACCTGGTTTTGTGGTATCTCTTTTCCCTTAATACTTAAACTATCTTGTATTTGGATGCTGTGTTTTCTCAGAGTTTCTACTTTAGGTTCTGTCATAGACCATGCCTTGGCTTTAATGGTAGAAAAGGGTACAACTAAACTCTAAAATGACTTTTCTATCCTGCTGTCTCTTAGGATTGACTAGAAATAGTAGGTTCCAGATGGGAGAAACAAACCACAGCATACCTGCTCTATCCAGCTTTCCAGTTTTGTTTTGGATACAATGAATTCTGAGAAGATTGGCCAGAAAGCGTCAAGGCATTTGGAGTCTTGCTTATGTGATTTTCCTGTAATTTGTCCAGAAATCTTTTTGCAGTTGGTATAACTCAGCTACCTGTTGAGTTATTGTAGCTAGGTGTCGATACAAGATTTATTTTTTTAAAGTCTCTTTAGGGAGATTAATTCCTTTCCAGTGATTTCAGGGATGATTTTCACTGATTGTAGATTGTGTACAGCCACTAGGTAGCATTTCATGTTGCTGATGCTTCTGCCATGGTTTGAAGGCTTTGAAGCATGGCCCTTTATTGAAGCCTGTGAAATGATTTATCATTTCATGGTCTCTCCTCAGTTTATTTCCAGAGTGGATGCTGCTTGTCTCTATACTTGGATAGAGGATGCCTGTATATAGGTGTCAGTCCTGCTTGTGGACTTTATTAGCTATTATTAGGATTGATTCTGAGTTAGTGTTTTAAATAAAATTCATTTTGAGGAACATGGCTTTTTCTGGAAAGCTAACCTTTCATATGCTTTGGGTCAGGTCCTCGCCCTTCAAGACAATTTGTATCCTTTGCAGAGAGATCACAGAGTAGGGCTGTTTTTACCAGGTGCTAATCAAAATGGACAGCAATGTGTTGAAGTGATGTGGTTTCGCTTCTCTAATGAAATGTGTTTAAGTTCCTACTCATGTTTTATTTGTTGTTTTGCTTAAAACAAACAAAAAGCTGTTTTCATCCTAAATGCTCGGCAAGTGCTCCATTTGGATCATTTAATCCTGTGTTGTCACTGAGCTATTAAAAAATTACATTTGCTTTCAGTGAAGTTTTTCTGCAATACAGTCACTTGCCCGAGGGACTTGGAAATGTGTCTTCAGGTGACTGAACAAGAGCAAGCAGTACCTCAGACATCCACAGACGTGCACAGGCAGTTCACTTGAACATCTCATCTGCCTTGCTTCCCACCTGTTTTCTCTTTTTTGTGCTGTAAATTTGGGTTACAGATTGAGAGAAATAAGAACAAGGCATGTGCTTTGACTTCTGTTGGAATAGGGCTTCAGTACTTCACATGCCTACTGTCAAAAGCAAAACAGAATTGGGAACATCCAAAGTGTGAATGTGCTGACAAACAGTGCTTAGGGAAGTTGCTGTTAAGCTGCATCTTTGTGCTTTCAGTAGTAGCCATTCCTCTGTAAAGGTTGGTCTTGTAAATCACGTGCTTGTGTGCAACTCACTGTGTAAATAAATGTCGTGCTGAATTTCAGAATTAATGCTAATTATTGATGTTTTTTCTAGGTAACTTGGGAGATCGGGCGTGTCTTAGCTGTACGTCTCTGAGGCTGGCAAACAAGATGTGAGTAAATATGAACATTTTTCTGAACTCAAAACTGTACAGAAAATCAGTTAGTGTAGTGTTGTAGAGCGTAGGTTTATATCTAGACCAAGTGCTAAAATATTAGCTTCAGCTTGTGTTATTGACAGATTAAAGGAAGTCTGAGTATTACTCTCTTCACCTGCTTGGTTGTGTGTGGGAGAAAGAAACCGAGATCTTCCTTTTTCCACCCACTTCCTCCCTTTTTGTTTCAGTTCTGATGTGAAAGCAGTAGAATATTAATATTTTTCTTGGGTGATTCCAGGTGTCATAACGGGATGTGATGAGTTTCCTGCATACTTTCTCTGTGGAGTACCGTAAACATTGAATCACAACTAGTTTGAAAATCATAGCTGACACTTGGGAATGTAAATCATTTGATTTGTATCTCTGTGAAACCAGAGAAAGTAGTTTATTATATGTTACAGCCTTGGGTGATGGTGTCCTCTTCTGAAAATGAATCCAGCTGTTGTGTGCCCTTATGGAGCTTAAGGAGTTGAATGTTGGCAGAATCCATTCTCTGTTCCTGACTTGGCTCACAAGGCGTACTTGTGGACATGAATTTCCTAATCCCTTTCCTTAGAGTATTAAAATATGTGTTCTGTAGTTCATTTATAGTCAAAGTGACCAGGGCACAGTGACTATTCTTCGATTTCTTGAGTTTCCATTTTAACATAAGGATGTGTCTCTAGACACAACCCTTTAATGCAAAACAAACTAATTCTTTTTCAGACATGTTAGTTCTATATCACCTGCTGTAGAATTAATTGTGGTTATTTTTTTAAAAATACATGAAGCATTTCCAAATATCTATGTACTTATTTGTAAAGACTTTTAGTGTAAGTCTTATAAGACCTCTCTCTTGGAAATTTGGAAACTTAGGATTTTAAGCCTGTAGGCTGGAGCACCTCTCATCTGAAGACAGACTGAGAGGATTGGGATTGTTCAGCTTGGAGAAGAGAAGGCTCGGGAAGGCCTTCCAGTATCTAAAGGGGCTTACAGAGAGGTGAAGAGTGACTTTTATCAAGGGCACGGAGGGACAGGACAAGGGGAAATGGCTTTAAAATGAAACAGAGTAGGATTAGATTAGACATAAGAAATTCTTTGCTGTATGGTGGTGAGGCCCTGACACAGGTTGCCCAGAGAAACTGTGGATGCTTCATCCCTGGAACTGCTCAAGGACAGGCTGGATGGGGCTCTGAGCGACCTGATGTAGTGGAAGGTGTCCCTGCCCATAGCAGGGGGTTTGGAATTGGATGCTCTATAAGGTCCCTTCCAAATCAAACAAATTTTTTTTTTTTTTTGTAATTTGTTTGGGGTTTTTTTGTTTTGTTTGTTTTGTTGGGGTTTTTTTAACAAAAATTGCTGTTAATGTAAGGTGGCTGCTTAAAATAAAACAAACTAGTGCCTGCACTCCACATGACCCAGATCTGAAAGCAGGGAACTCTACTATTACAAATACTGAGGACAGACTAGGATAGAAGTCTCTCTGACCTCCTGCTTGTGAAAGTATGTTCAGAGAGGCACATTTCTTGCAAATTTTTTTTTCTCTGCAGAATCAGAACCAGTTCTGCTGGCAGAGCTCCCTTCCTCTCTCCATGCAGAAGAGTGTCGATTATGTAGGTGGAACTTGGTCTGTAGGCCTGGAGCTCTGCTTTTGGGAGGTGCCTTAGAGCTTAGAGTCAGGCTGGATTGATTTATTGAAATGTTTTAATCTGGTTTTGAATATGTACTTTATTTTCTTAAGAGACCTGTCATTCTCATCAGTTAATATCTGTGCAAATATGTACTCTTCTAGCTGATCAAGAGACTGTTTTGTGTAACTGTGTCTGTTTTGGCAGTTGTCTGACCATTGAATGGTCAGGTGTTTAAAACTTTAGTTTAAACTAGAAACTAATAATGTCTCTTTAAAAAGTAATAATTTCAGTCTTTCTTTTTTTTTGTTCAAAGCTCTGTTTGAATAACATGAAATAGACAAAACCATTAAAGGAGTTTAAAATCCATCGGAACATGTGATAATTAAGTTTAAAAAGTGCTTCTACCTGAAAATTGAGTGAGGGAGGTTAATACTTACAAGTGTTCAATAAACTTTTTTTTTTTCTTAAAATGTTATTTAGACCTGCAGAGCCATTTGCTCCTATTTTCTGTTTTTGACTGAAGACAAAAATCACATTCTGATTTTGTTTTGTTAGTACAATGGCTCCATGAAGAAACACCCCAATCATTTCTGTCCTGTAGGTGACTTAATGCTGGCATTTCAATTTGAGGGACACCTAATGGAACTCATTTATATAAAATATTTTATCTACTATTTTATTTTTGTCCTGTCTTTTTATAAAGGTGTGTAGAGTTCTACTTGGGTATAAGGAGTAGTTCTTCTGCGTGTAACAGGAGCTTTTGGGGTGTTTGGGCAGTGCTTCCCTGCTAACTTCAGTCTACATTTAATTAAAGAAAAGAACAAAATTCTGAACAAGGTGCTGGTTCTCTATGCCCCGGATCAGTACCATGATGGAATTTTTTGCAGAAGTTTCCACTGAAAAAGGAAAACTAAATGATAATAAGAGAGATAATAAGAGAGGAACTCTAATGAAATCAGATTTCTCTGATAGTAATTCTCTTCCTCTGACTCAACACCTATCCCAGGTCTACAAATTCTGTTTCTTTTTCTCAAGTGTTTTGCTCAAACAGGAGAAGTAGTAAAAGGGTCTCTATGTTACTTATGAATTTGCAGAATAATTTTCAAATGTAGCTTTCTAAATGTAAAGTACATCTGATGGCTACTCTTTTATTTGTTTGGAGTAAAATAAACTACCTTTTCAAAGTTGTTTAATGGAAAATTCCCTGCAGATTATTTTTTTTTTTGTCATGAAGTAAAACCACTTGTTCTTTTCAGGTATAGACATTGATCTTAAGAGACAAAAGTTTGCATTCTTTTTCATAAATATGTTGTAGATATTTTTCAAATGATGCATTTTATAATACATAAATATATATAACTATACAAGTGTATATTATATATATATATATAAATAGTTTGTGATCTGTTGCTAATTCTTGAATGCATTTTCTTTTGAAGGACTGTACACTTTAAATATTGCACTGGTGTCCCTCCTGTTTACACATACTCCAAAAAAGATCATTTCTGTTGTTGGACTAAAGGATCTGGACAAATATACTTTACTCTTATGAGCTCTTCTGGCTCATGGACGCCACTAGCAACCCTGGGTGTTTTAGGTCCCCAGTATCTCCCAGTTAGATGGTGGCATTCTTCACGTCCCCTTCAAGATGACTCTATAGTTGAAAAGTCACTGAAGTCCTTAAAGGACAAAAACAAGAAGCTGGAAGAAGGAGGTCCTGTGTATAGTCCAACAGAAGTGGAAGTTGTGAAAAAATCTCTCGGACAGAGGGTTATGGATGAACTGAAGCACTATTACCATGGGTTTCGATTACTGTGGATTGACACCAAAATAGCTGCAAGGATGCTCTGGAGAATCCTGCACGGAAACACTTTGTCTCGTCGAGAACGGAGACAGGTACTGAATAAACACCAGTTTCACTTGAGTGTCCTCAGTGATTCCTCCATTTTATTTGAACTGAGGTAGTTCTTTCTGTTGTCTTCTATTCCTAGAATTAAAACTGCTAGGTGTGTTTCCCTCCTGCTCACTGTGTGGACACTAAAATTTTTGGATATTTTTGCTCCAAAACATTTCAGTTGTGTTCCCTGTTATTGAAGATAAATTTGGTATTTTCTAGTTGGAACAGCAGGGGATTCTTCTGTTTTGTCATGTGGGCAGCAGTTGTGGTTTGTTCTCAAGTTCCCATCCATGTGCTACGTCTCTGTATATGGTCACTTTCTCTGCTTTTTCACTCCAGCTGGAAAAGTAGAGGGAAAACACTTCTAGTAAAGGTTGGATTTGTGCCAGTTCTATTTCTGGTTTGTTGCTTGCTTGGTTTTTTTTTTTGAACGGGATTAAAGCAGCAGGCTGAAATTCATGACTGATAATGTACTATCTCAGTTATAAATATATCTGAAATAATTTTAGTCCAGATACATTTGTTTTCTTCATGACATGTAGCTTACATGTATGAAACTGTAAAAAGGAAACTGATAATTTTAAGGAAAAGGGAGATGTAAAATATGAGTGCTTTCAAATTTGAATAACATACGTGCATTTCAGTAGTAATTTCAGGTTCTGGATGAAGCAAATGGAAGCTTATTCAATTAGAATAAAAAGTTATATGGATATTTAAAAGCATTTGATGTGAGCTCATATATAAAAAGACTATAAAATAATAAACTGGTGTAGTTAATTCCTTTTTTTACTTTAAGAATGCGTTGATATTCAGCTTCACCCGTTCATTAGCAAAATATGCAACGTGCTGATTTGATAGTTCTCATTTTACTGTTTTAAAGGACAAGATGTTTAAGCAGTTTATACAGATTAAAAATTCAAGTCTGCCTTCCTGCCTTTTTTGAATACAAAAAAAGTGCTTCAGCTGTTGCTGAAAAAAAGATGTGCTGGAAGAAATGCTGGAGAGCAAGAAGTGTATGTGCTCTGCAGTAGGAGTGAGCAGTGCTGCTCGTGGGCACAGTCTGGCGCTCTGCAGTTTGTGCACTTGCACACACGAAGTGTTAGGGTCACATCTCTGCCCTCAAAACTTCTGATAAATGATAAAAAACATGAATATTTGCTCATTGTTTTCATAATTTCCTGATAAAATTAGGTACACAGGTGAACATTTTGATGTGTAATCAGAACCCATCACATCCTAATGCGGAATGCAAAGGTTTTCCCTATATTCACAAGGTGAAACAAATAGCAAAAATTGTTACATGCACATGTAGCAGTTTTTAGCTGTGGGTACCTGTGGTCTCTTTCCAAGAACAGCACCAGTTGATGGTCTCAGCATTTTCATGCTCCTTATTTTTGACACCTTCCTTATGCTGGTGCAAGAATATGCTTGGCAGCTGATCCAGCTGAGACGTTGCTCAGCAATAAATATAACAGTGTGTGCTGACGTGAGAGGGGATTATGTGGTGCCAAGAAGGAGTAACTGAGGACAGGGGAAGGTGAGGACTGCAGGACTTGGTGAAGCAGCAGTTCTGGCTTGTGCTGGCTTACTGAGAGCTTTGGGAAACTTGGAAAGCCAAGTGAGACAAATTAATTCATGGTTTCAAACAGAATCAGAAATTCTCCAGAGGGTGGATTGGAACCATTGATTTTCCTGCCTGTGTTGTGTTCACTGAGCTATACTTCTGGGAAATTATACAAACAGCAGTAATATTCCATCAGTAGGTGGACTTATTAATTTGATTTTCCTTTGATCATAGATCTATCTTTCTCATATTTAAGTAGTGATCTGGCATTTGGCCTTTCTGGATTAGTTTTGTTCTTGTGTGCAGATGTTCAATTTTTCTTGTTTTAAATAAAACAGAAGTTTTTTTGTTTGCAGATATGAAGTGGTGTTTACACTGATGTAGCCTGTCTCTTACCTAATGACGCGTGTTTGTGTGAATGTATATGCACGTAATCTGGTGTAGGAGATGTAGAGAAAATAGTTTTAAGAACTGCAGTGATGTTAGTTTCTCAGTCTAGGTTTTGTGTTTTCTTTATTGGAGGAAGAGGACATCCTATCTCTGGAATGAAGGCATGGTAGATTTAGAACCCAGCATCAGTGAAAAGCAAAGCCATCTTGCAGCTAAACAAAACCCTTTATCTACGGTGTTTTTTTAAACCTTATTTCAAGTTTGTTTTAACATAGTTAATTTCTTTTTATCAGTTCAACCTTAAATCATAGTATACTGACTGATTGGAAGAAGTCTTAAAATTTTGATGCCAAATTCCCTAAAACTTTGCAAAAGTTGCTCCTGAACTTTAAAAAACGTAAAATTAAAATTGAAGTACATACTGCCTTAAATGTATTAAGCTGTACATGAACTGACAGTCCTAGAGAAATTTTATCTTCATGCAGACTGACAAATGAGTTATTTCTGCCTGCCCTTTCCTTCCTCTTTGGAGGCAATAATGGAAGGATATCCAAGTAATCTAACCACATGAACAAGCATTTGCAGCATGGCTAATGCAAAGGGAGCTATTGCTTATGTAAACTAAAAGTCAGTTCCAAAATTCTGCTAGTACAATTGCTGGCAGGGTTTGGATTAAACAGGGTCACATACCTACACTTAGAGAAGGCAGGAAGAAGTAAAACATGCAAAATATGATACTGGCTGTTAAAAACTAATGGCTCTAGTGCTGGTTCCTGCAACAGGATGGTTCAGGACGTGGAAGTGAGGTGGCAAACACTATGGAGTTTGTGGCAGGTCTGCCAGCTTTACAAACTCTTCAAGCCTGCAGAGGGGGGAAAAGTGGAATCTGTGAGCTGTAGCAGCAGATACAAGGTAGTCACAAGGTCTTCTTGCTGTGCTGCCAAATAACGTGTGTGTAATCGTACACCATTGTATTAGGTTCCTGTGTAAAGCTGTTTTCCTTGAGTTAGCCGAGTGCAGTTCCATGATTTATGTAAGATGATCCAGGACAGTGCTGCTGTGAAAAAAAAAGCTGGTCCTGCTTGGTGCTTTAATCAAGTTTTGCAACACCCCCTGCCCCCAGCTCTCCTCTTTGGTTTGTACTGATCCTTTTTCACTTGTCTATGTATGTATTTATGGGCCAGTTTTACCTGGATCAGAGGTGTGACTGCTAGTGCACCTTCATGGCTCTTTATACCTTGTCTCAGGTTAGCATTAGGGTAGCTTAATCCAGTGGTAAAACTGCTTCCTTGGATATGGATTTCGTAGAAATACTTGCACGCACTGACTGAAAATAGAGACTGGGTTAAAATAGGCACTCTGTACTCTAGAAAATTTTGAGGTGGGTTTTTTTGGAACTTGTTCTTTTGAGGTTTAAAATTTTCCTCCAAACTTTCTTTCCTTTTTTTTTTTTTTTTTTTTTAACTCCCTGGTAGTCGTTTGCCTTCTATTGTTGGAATGAATGGAAAAATCCTTGAGCCTCTAAACAATGGACCAAAGCATCCCTTCTGGGAAACTGAATTTTTTTTATATGTATAAAAACTAAACAAAAAAAAAAAGTGGAACTTTGAATCTGTATAGCATGTGCATTCCTCATACAGTATTTAAGATTCTGTCTGGTTTTATGCTAAGAAAATTTTGAATGAAGTTTTATTCTAGCAAATCAGTCCTAGGCACGTGAGGTCTGTGCTGGTTGTTGCTGCTGTTCCCCTCGATTGCTTTGAGCTGCAGGAAGGGGTGAGAGGGGGAAGCATGTGTTTGGTTTTGTAATAGCATTTAGGTTGCCAGTTTTTACCACTCATAGCTGTGTTTATCAAATCCTGATGTTGAATGACATCTGCTGTGGCAGTAGTGTGCCATAGTGCACATCTGGCCTTTGGTCTCTGATTTAGGAACGGACAGTATTCCCAACAACCAGTTATATCTGTTGTAAAATGAGGTAGAATCAAGCAATATCTGCACTCCCTAATATAAACTGAGTTCTTAAGCTTTCAACAGTTACTGAAAGATTTGATTATCGACTGTGCAGCCTAATATACATATTTGTGAGTGTACAGAAATCACAAGGACGGTATTTCATGCAGCTGAAGATTCAGTAACCAATGCCTTGGCCTGCTTCAGAGGATTACTGCTCTAGAAAAGCAGTGATTTAAAAAAAAAAAAAAAAGAAGCTACCAAGCTGGGCTCATTACCCTGGATTTAAATGTACATTACAATTGTTATAAGTCACAGGGGGAGGGATCTTTCATTTTGTTCTTGATTACTTAGTCCATAGTAGCTCATGCATGTAAGAAGTGGTGGAGCACAAATAAAGATGCATAAAAGGAGTTAAGCAGCTTTAATGACAACAAATGACCACCTCCTGTTTTCAGGTGCTTTTAAGAGGTTTAAATGAGATACTTGTTCAATAATCCTATTGAGACACAGTGAGGCTTTTGAAATACTTTCTATAGTGTTGAAAAGTCCTGAAACTCTGTGGTATATAGCAACTTGAAGAAAAACATACTAAAAACTGACTTTGTCACATCCTTTTTCTGTGTTATTTTAAATTTTCTTAATATCAAATATATATATATGAGCCTAAGTGATAATTGGATGATCATATAACGTATTTTTAAAATAAATATTTAAATTTTAGCTTATCAATACATTTCTTTTTTTTTCCCTTCTAGTTCCTTCGAATATGTGCCGATCTTTTCCGCCTGGTCCCTTTCTTGGTTTTTCTTGTTGTCCCATTTATGGAATTTTTGCTTCCAGTAGCTCTTAAGTTGTTCCCTAATATGCTACCCTCTACGTTTGAGACAAAGTCTAAAAAGGTAAGCAGGTCTGAATTTATAATCCAGTAAAATTTTGAAAAAATTAGAAATCTTCTTGGTAAAGAAATTAGAAAAAGTCTAAAAAGTAGGTTTGTTTTTTTTTTCAGTGTTAGGGTAACGCTTTTTATCTTCCTTATCTTGTGTTGAAGATCTTGCTGTTTAACGTATAATAATGAACCAGAGCCATCCTGGTTTACCTGTTTATATGTGCAGGTGCTGAGCTATCAGGGCTCTAAGCCTCTTGTGTCTTTTCTGCTATCCCCATCTCCGTTTTCAATTCAGAAATGAAAGCTCTGAGGCTTAATTTTCCTGACTTGTATTAAAATAGACATTGTAACATTTGTAGTCTTTATTCTTCATACGAGGTTTTTCATATGTATACTTAATATTTAAAACAGCTTCTTACCCATTTTTTGTTTAGAGTTTATTTCTTTTAGTTAAGTTTTGTCAGAATTAGAAATCCCACCAAAAAGCCCCACAAATTCTCACTTTCAGAGTACAAAAAGCTTCCATGAGGTTTGTACATTGGGAGTTCCCAGTCAGTCACAGATATAATCAATCATGATTGTGTATTTGGATCTAAGTAACCACTCATGTCTAATTCTGTGATAAATTCTCTTTGGATGAGAGGTAGTGTAGGATTTCTGTGCTGGATACAAGGGTTGGGAACTACCCAAACCAGGGTTTTTTTCAATCTTTTTGTTGCTAATTTAGAGAATGCATGTTAGTTTTAGCAGGTGAGGCATTGCATCTCATGCCTCATGGAGCTTGGAACCTATTTTTCAGAGTAATTTGGAGATATTTGCTAAGAGTGAATGCCCTCTTGGGATGTATGTGTTACAGCAGAAGTTCAGAAGTACTTCACATGACTTATCTGAGGCCAGAAGAAGTGATATTTTGTGCACATGTTTCTGGAAGGAACTTTTAAAACCAAATATTTTCTTAACAGGAGGAAAGGTTGAAGAAAGAATTGAGAGTAAAGCTTGAATTGGCTAAATTCCTTCAAGACACCATTGAGGAGATGGCATTAAAAAATAAAGCAGCCAAGGGAAATGTGGCAAAAGATTTTTCAACGTTCTTTCAAAAGGTAAAAAAATTTAAAAATGTGTTTAGTCTTGCTACAGAAAAATGGCTTGGTGTTGTATTTGGTCTATGGTAATCGTCAGATACCTTTATCCTGTTGGACTTGAAGAAGCAGGATGTAGAAGTTTTTTTATGATAAATTTCTTTTTTGTAAGTAATACTTCAGTGTGATAAAGTTTTACTGTTCTTTGGTGTTCTAGCTGGTGCTTTTACTCTCTTGTTCTAGAAGCAGTGTATTTCTGCTCATTTGCTTCTTGTTCTCTTATTTTGTTAACAAGTTAATTCTAACATGAAACATTGTGTGCTCAGTGGTTATTTGTGTAGTTTTTGACCTTTTTTAAGCCTGGGTAAGAAAACTGGGAGAAGGGAGTTCTTTCCCAATTAACTAATTAAAACTTCGTGGGGGAAGACAGTAAAATTTTTTTGGTCAGATCTAATTCTGCTTGTAGAAACAGTTTTTAAATGCACGGTTGCCATGCTGCTGAAATCCTTTTGGTCACTGACTATAACGTTGTACAGTCTGGGGTTTAGCTGTAATGTGGTTGCTGTGTTTGGTGCAAAATTTTTCTGTTCACAATCAGTTGCTGACAGAGAGACTGAGTGTCAGACGTCTGCCTCCTGTATTGATGGCCTTTAGGTTTGACAGTGGTTCCTTTCACCAAACTGTAGGTAAGGGTAGAAAATTCCCTGGAGATAAAAATACCTTCTTAAATCTTCTCAGGATAGGATTTATCTCAGTCCACTCACACTTTTAATTTCTCTTAATTGTGGGGCTGTTGAATAAGAGATGGAGCCAACAACATCACTGGTGCCTTGTTGAAAGTAAGGCTGTGGTCCCCTCCTTTGGGCAGTGCATGTATTTGCACAGAAAAAGGCACATAAGCCTGGGGATTTCAGACCTGAACTTTACAAGTCCTGTCAGCTTAAGATTGTCCTGCTTGTCAGAGGTAGGAATGAAGTTCTGAAGTGTGGGGTAATGAGATGATGTTGATAGTGCCACGTGGGTTACCGCACATCATCGCAGTGGCAGATTTTGCCAGTCAGCAGCTGCTTGCAAAGTCCATGTACTTTGAAGCTTCTATGCAATTACCTGTTTCTGTTATTTTTAATCTGCAGAACATTGTAAGTCATTAGTTATAGCAGTCAGTGGCTGAAGCACTGGCCCTGCAGACCCTGGGAACGTGCCACTGCCGTGCTTCATGTTTGGAAAATTTTGTTTTCTTCTGAAAGAACTGCTACTGAGAATTTGTGTTTGGCCGTTAATTTCTGTGGAAATAAATGATGTTTCACTCCACGTTTGCTGGAGGAAGTCCCAAGTTCCTCTGATGACTAAAAAAGAAGTTTCAAGCCCTGCATTTCTTGTGTGTGGGTGTGCTTTTTACAGCATTATATTTCTCATTTGTGCTGTGGAGACAAAATTCATTGATCTCATTTCATTGTACCACATAATAAATGTCAGAGCAAGATGAAGCTTAAATGTTTCCCACCTTTTTGCTGTTCTTTTACAGCTTCTTCTGTGTTGAAGTATTTGATACTGCAAGAACCATTGAATATAGGCTTGCTGCAGAATTCCAGAATTTCCCCATGTTGCTTTCTAGCTAGTGATGTACTAGAAAGCTTCAGTTTGTACTCTTAAGAAACACATGGTTGGCTCTTCATCTTTAAACAAGGAAGAAAATACTTCCTATATTTTTTAAGTGCCATTTTTGGCTCCCATAGTGAAGACACCGGTGAAGTGGAACAAGGCCTTTGACCTTCCTTTCTCTGAGTTGGTTTCTCTGCTACACAAGTATCCTGGAGGTTAATGGACTCAAGGCTATCTTGTCTTCCAAATTTTTACCTTTTCCTGTGCTCTCGGTAGCCGTTTACTAAAATATTTCAGTTTGCTTGTAAAAAAGTTAGGCATGATACATCAGTCTGTGTAGGTAATGTTAGGTTTTCAGACTGTAGATTTTTGATGCCATGATGTCACTAATGAGCTTTCAATGGTATCCTTTAAATAGAAAAATCAACACCTATACAGGTGATAATGCTTTACTATGACCTGATAAGATTAGGGAATGATTTTTCTCCTACTTCTTTGAACTGTTATTTCTGCTTCCTGTAATTGGATTTAATGACTGTGAAGTGCCCTTTGGCCAGACATCACTGAAAAGCTTAACTTTGCATTTGTGCAAGTAGTTACATGGAACCTTCCAGTATGAAGGATGCAGAGCCCTGTTCCAAATAGTGGTTTATACTTTGGAATAACTTCAAGTACAAGAACATTTGCACTGGGGTGTTGCAGAACAGCTAGGAACTGAAAGCCAAACAATATTGTAACAAATGTGCTTGTGGAGAGAAGTAGGTAGGTAAGTGTCCTAATCCATGTTTCATAGGGACAGCGGTGTTGCAAAGTTTTTGCCATTGGATGTACTTCTCACTATATCTTCACAGGGTGATGCTTTTAATGTGCTTCTGTGTTTAGTAAGTGTGATACCAGAAAGAATACTTGTCAGGGTGACTTCTCTAGCAACTTTGTATTCACTCAGATGTATATATACATGGATTTTGAGGTATTATGCAGCATTGTTGGAAACTGTGACACTTATCAATTCTTTTGCCTTTTGTAGTATATAAGTTGTTTTTTAAAAATTTGTGTCATTACTTCTTTGTGTGCTATTTCCTATCCCAAAATGGATGCAAGGTGTTTGACAAATGAGGAGAATGTTTTATTCAAAATAATGCCCAACCTTAACACCTGCTTTGAAAAGCTTTGCGTGCGTTTGTTTTCTTTCCTACAGATCAGGGAAACTGGTGAAAGACCCAGTAATGAGGAGATCTTAAGGTTCTCTAAACTGTTTGAAGATGAGTTGACACTGGACAATCTGACCAGGCCACAGCTGGTGGCACTTTGTAAATTGTTGGAACTTCAGTCAATTGGGACAAATAACTTTCTCCGCTTCCAGCTGACTATGAGGTTGAGAAGCATAAAAGCAGATGACAAGGTGAGTCATTCTGAATAGGCACTGGATGATAATTTTGGCACATAAGAGTAGTGACTGTGTGGAAATAGATATGTTTGTTTTCCTAGGTATTTGTCTTTTTTGTTGTAATTGTCTTATTTTTTGAGCTAACTTAAAACGAAAAGGCTTGAAGAGCTTAAAATCGAGTGCCCTTATTTGTAACGAAAAAACTGACATTTTTTTTAATCTACCATTAATTGCAATGACAGTAATTCTATTACAAAGAAAAACGTTTCTATGAAAGTGTAATTTGTAAGGGAGCTGATAGAAATACTGGCTTGGAGATTGACATGGCCATTATGGAGGTGTTTGAACACTGGAGGCTGTTTTGTGTTACCGCAGCAGCCTCTAGTGGCCATTGTAACACACGAACTGTGCAGTGATGGTGGTGCCTGTGTTCTGAGCTCTTATGTACTGAAGTTGACTTTATCCATTGTGCAGATGATTGCTGAAGAAGGAGTTGATACCCTGACTGTTAAAGAGCTGCAGGCAGCTTGTCGTGCCCGAGGGATGAGAGCTCTTGGTGTGACAGAGCAGCGTCTCAAGGAGCAGCTTAAGCAGGTATAGTTTTGCAAGACTGAATACACAGGCCTAGTTGCAGTTGCTAGCTCTGATTTTTTTCTTCTGATTCTGAGAAGTCATTTTAATTTTGTTCTCATTACAGGCTTGGTTAAAAGAGTCTTTCTTCTTAACAGGCTTTTATCATGCATAAATTGTAAGAATGTAGTAGCTGTGGGTTTCTTCCTTTTGACTGGGCCATGACATTTTGACTATGCAAATGGATACTTAAACATAACCAGTATATGTTTTCAGTTTTGGAAGTTTGTCTTGTTAATTGTTTGTATCGCTCTGTAAAGAAATTTTTGCTAAGTAAATCAGTTCTTTTTCTTTTGCTGTTGCCTGGTTTAGAGGAAGATGTGTTGGAATAGGTCCAGAGGAGAGCCACTAAGTTATCACAGGGCTGGAGCACCTCTGCTATGAAGACAAGCTAAGAGAGTTGGGGTTGTTTAGCCTGGAGAAGAGGAAGCTCTGGGCACACCTTATAGCACTTTTCAGAACCTAAAAAGGGCTTACAGGGAAGCTGGAGATGGGACTTTTCACAAGGCCATGCAGTAACAGGACAAGAAGGAATCGCCTTAAGCTGAAGGAGGGCAGGTTTAGATTAGGTATTAGAAAGAAATTCTTTTCTGTGAGAGTGGTGAGGCACTGGAACAAGTTACTCAGAGATGTTGTGGACTCCCCAACCCTGGAGGTGTTACAAAGCCAGGTTGGATGGGGCTTTGAGTAACAGTTTAATGGAAGGTGCCTCTGCCCATGGCAAAGGGGTTGGAACTAGATGGATGATCTTTAAGGTTCCTTCCAACCCAAAACATTCTGTAATTCTCATATGTATATGAAACAAGCCACTTTTTCAAACACTCATTGAATATTACTTGTTCAAACAAAATACTTCTTCCCATATTTCAGTGCAATTGCTGTAATTCTGGTTATAGGCTGTAGTTCCTGTTGTAGGATATTGACTGATAAGTAGTGGTTAAAAAATTTCATATACTTTTTTTGTGTGTGCTTGACTTCGTCTGTAAAAAAGAAAAAATCCCAAAGTTGAAGATTTGTTTTCTGTTTTGCATTTATAGTGGTTAGATCTGCACTTGAACCAGGAAATCCCTACTTCGTTGCTTATTTTATCCAGAGCCATGTATCTTCCAGATACCCTTTCTCCAGCTGATCAGCTCAAAACAACACTTCAGACACTACCAGATAGTGTTGTAAGTATTGATGTGCACAGTATGTGCACCAGCTTTCAGTGTCATCACTGAAAATCCATTCAGAGAAGTAGATGTTCTTCTTGGTTCCTTTCTTTTCCATGAAAAACTAAACCATGGATAGGTTTGAGTGACCTTCAAATGCAGAAGAAATTGTGTTATGTGTGGAGGGGTATAAGAATAAAGCAAATACAAGGCAATAGTAGATTGCATGACAGCAGACAGTAATAACATAAAAAGGTTTGGAATACACATTTTATTTACATAAATACCATGAATGCTCTGGGCCAGATAAAGACATTAATCTATGAAAATATATGATTTCGTTATGCAGAGAGAGAAATTATCAAATTATTGGTAGTCTTGAGAGAAATAGAATGAAGAACATGTATGATTTCAGGGTGAAAAGTTCATGATTCCACCAGAAACAGAAACTTTGTTCAGAAAACTTTCTTAAGAAAGAGAGTCATCTTTTCCTGAGAAATGCAAAAATTGGGTAACATTTGGGGATTTCAACCTGATTCATTAGCATACCTGTACTACCTACCTCAGTAAGAATATCTAAACTTCTTAAATCATGCAGACATATATATATATATATGCATATATACATATATACACACACACACACACACATGTATATACACACACACACTTTTATTAGACTTATGTTATTTTTAGGCCAAAGAGGCCCAAGTGAAAGTGGCAGAAGTTGAAGGTGAAAAAATAGATAACAAAGTCCGTCTGGAAGCAACGCTTCAGGAAGAGGAAGCCATCAGAAAAGAAAATGAAGAAAAAGAGATGGAAAGATTGTCTGAAGCTGCAGAGAAAGCCAAAGAAACGCTTGAAGTTGCAGCTGTGGTAAGTTCTGCTCACAACTATTGAAAAGTAAATGTCAGTAATGTAAAAACTAACATGTTATGAGTTATTGCCTCTGCTCTGGGTGTTCCCTGCAAGAAACTGGACTTTAAATCCACATAGGGAAGATGTGGGAGAACATTAAAAGTGACTGCAACACAGAAGGGTTTACTGTGAAATGTTGGCTTCGTCTTACATGTCTTTGATTTCTCTTTCTTCTTAATTAGAGTAGCAAAGAAGACTTCTTTTTCTCTAGCAGAGGTTGTGTTTTGTTTGGTTTTTGTTTTATTTTCTGCATCCTATACTTTAAATGTTCTTATCTTTGGCTCAGTGTGTCATTAATCCCATAATGTTATTGTATAATGTATGACTATGAAAGCTGCTGGCCTCCTTTACTGGTGAATTAAGCCTCGAGCTCACAGAATGTAGTTCACTGGGTGCAAGCAGGTATGTTAATGTGAAACCCACTCACTATGTTGCAGTTTTTTAACATCTCATAAAAATGTGTGTGTCTACTTTGGCAACAGTTTCTATTTTGAGAAGTCATTCTTTACTGATGCTAATACAGAGAATGGTTTGGGTTTTTTTTTTAATTGAAACTTAATGACTGTTTCAAATTTAGAAAGAGGTGGAACCAGCAGTAGATCTTGAAGCTCTGCAAGCTAAAAAAGTCCAGGTGGCTGTGGATACTGAAAAAGAACTGGCAAGGGCGGATGTGGCAGTGCACTCGGAGACACTGATAGATACAGCACCCGTGTTGGAAGGCATCAAGGTAATCTGGATAACTATGTGATTTCTCACTTTTGAATGTAAAGGTTCAAAGCATCCACCTAAGAACCATAATAAGTTGCTTGTCTGTCCTTCACTTTTAACCCTCTCACCGCATTCTGTCAGTTGAAAACAACTATTTATTAGATTGAAAATTCTTAAGCCACCAGTGCAGAAACTGAAGTCAGCATAAAACATCTCTGAGTATCTCCTTCATCTGTTTGCATTGTTGAAATTAATATACCTATTTTGTGGGGCATTTGCACTGGCTGTAGGTGTAATTGGTCTGTGCATGTTTAAGCTGTGTATAGTTAACACATGAGGAGTGAGAGGGCAAGAGTAGGTCAAGATGATTCTTCCCTTCTTTTGAAGGGTGTAGCTAAGATCAGAGCATTAAGTAAGGAGTTCGGTTTGGACTAGACTGTACTAGATTTCTATTGACTTCCACTTCTAAACTGCTAATGGGCAATGTATGTGTGCTAAAAACATTTCAGTGTACTCTTTCTCTGTTTCTTCAGTATAACGTGGAACATGATTTACCACCATTAAAGTAATAGGTTAATTTCTAGACTTAGCATGCTTTGTTGTGATCAGAGCATGCTTTGCTACAGACAGCGAGTGCTCTTTTTCATTTGCTACCTGCCTGGTGTCCTTCTTTCCCTTACTGAAGATAGGAGTGACATCTGCTTTCTTCCAGTCCTCAGGAGTCTTCCCTGATGACCATGTCCTTTCAAAGATGATGGACAGTGGCCTCTCAGTAACATCTAACAGCTCTCTCAGCACTTGTGTTTGTATCCCATTAAGTCACATGGACTTGCATGTGTTCTGTTTGTTTAAACGTTCTCTAACCAGATCCTCCTCCGTTGATGGTAGGTCTTCCTTTCTCCAGACATTGATATCCAAGACCTGGCATTCCTGGAGGCCCTTACGAATGAGGAAGGCATTGACAACCTGTATTGGGTTTGCATGGCCAGATTTTGGTAGCAAGGGAGGGGGGCTTTAAGAGTGGCTTCTCTGAGAAGCTGCAAGAAGCTTCC
Source organism: Lepidothrix coronata (assembly GCF_001604755.1). Classification (NCBI taxonomy): domain Eukaryota; kingdom Metazoa; phylum Chordata; class Aves; order Passeriformes; family Pipridae; genus Lepidothrix; species Lepidothrix coronata. The sequence goes on along the minus strand of NW_016690265.1, from coordinate 2,238,527 downwards.
CCCATGTCAGACAGAGCCAATGCCAGCTGGCTCCAAGATGGACCTGCTGCTGGCCAAGGCCAAGCCAACCAGAGATGTGGTAACACCTCTGTAATAACATATTTAAGAAGGAAAAAAGTTACTGCACAGATATAATTGCGGCTAGAGAAGAGAGGAGTGAGAATATGTGAGATAAACATTTTCTCTTGACTTCCTTTTGCTGCTGGTATACTTGTAGAAGCCCTTCTTGTTGCCTTTCACATCCTTCACCAAATTTAACTCCATTAGGCTTTGGCTTTCCTGAACGCATCCATGCATGGTGGGACAGTGTCTCTGCATTCCTCCTGGGTCACCTGTATCTGCTTCCAACTCTTGTAGACTTCCTTTTCATATTCCAGTTGCACCTTGTGTTTTATTTGTAGCTTGTTTTTGTCCATGGGGTTTGACGTCAGGATTTTTCTCAGTCCCGATGTTACTTTGCAGAATAACAACATTACGTTAAAATGGATGTTTTAAGTAGAAAAATATTTTCGATTTTTCTCGACAGCATCATTATCTACCTGCTGTTACCATAACATTGTTTCCTTCAGAATGCTGCCAAGGAGGTTTCAATGGTAATAACCAAATGGAACTAATGTGCATGGAAATGGGTGTTGTTGAGTGGTGAGTTGGCTGCCTCACTGACTGCATAGCTGGGTGCATGAAGTGCAGCCATGAGGAATGCTGTGGGAGGGAGGCAAGCAAGGCTGGGATGATCTCATTTGGAAAGAGCAAGGATATTTGTTGCCACATCTGTCATAGCGTTTGTATCACTGCCTGTTGCAGCACCAAAGCCCTGAGAATGTGTTGGCACCAGGCCATGAGTAGGACTTCCTCAACAACCCAAACTGATACGAGAAAACAAAAAGTAGACATGACAGTTCTTAGCTGAGGTTGCAGTGTGGCCCGTCCCCTAAAGATGCTTTCAAAGATTTTAAGCACAGTGGAATTCCTACCTCTGAGAAGGGAAATGCAAGACTGCTGGCTTCTTGAAGATGACTAATTTTGAGGCAGAGGAATTTGTTTTCAAATTGAGTTGCTTCTTATTTTTTTTTTAAACCTTTTTTGCTAATGCGAACTATAGATATTGTATTAAAATCAGAAGTGAGGTTGGTGCCCAGATATCAGCATTACACTGAAACTCCTTCTGAGTTGATGAAGGGACTGGATGCCTGTTCCACAGGTGGTTCTTGGAAGCACATCATTCTTCTGCTCTGTGTTCCACACGTCCTTGTTTGCACATGTCTTTCTGTACTGTACTTATGTGTCTGGGTAAGATTAATACACTAACTATAGGTAGTATTATGGGATTTTAGCATTTGTAATTAATCATCTCGAAGTCTTGCTTTTCCAGTTTGAAGGTTAGTTTTTTATTCTCAGCTTTTCAAGAGACAGGTATACTTCACAAACTATGGATGTTCATCCTCATTCTCACAAAACTTGTTGAAGATAACTTTTCTACAGCTCAACTTCCCAAACTTTACAATTTTTTTTGATGTAATTTATCTTTCCTATACATAGTGAATTGTTTCTCAGTTGTTTAAATTGCTTAACCCAGCAAAGAATGAAGTAAAACATTCTTAAATGAGGTGATTAGCTACAGAATTTCTAATAGCCAAAATGCACATAATCAGTCACATTAGCTGAACTTACTAATGTTGCACTTCAAAAAAATATGAACCATAGCAAACTAATTGCCTTACTGTTTAAAATCTTTGCATTAGCCTCAAAATGGTTATGATAGTATTGACTTCAAACATGGGAAAAGAATCTTGAATCTCTCTTTTCTGGTAAAAGACCCAAAATCTTTGAGGAAAATCACGAATGTGCCTTTCACTAATTTGTGTATGTTTTCTGTTACAGGGTGAGGAAATCACTAAGGAGGAGATTGACTTGCTGAGTGATGCTTGCACCAAGCTGCAGGAACAGAAAAAATCACTAACTAAGGAGAAGGAGGAGCTTGAGGAATTGAAGGGTGATATCCAGGAGTACAGTGAGGTGAAGAATGGGGCATGGAAGTTCTTTTTTTGTGCATATTTAGTTTTAGCAGAAATGACCCACAAATTCAGATTAACTTGGTTGGTTGTCTGTTAGCCTGAAGTTGGTAGCTTTGTGAATGAACTTTGTATGGGACAATGCAGAGCCTCATTTGTATAACATGTTCAAAGCCTAGTTGTCACTGGAGTAGTTCCCAGCAGATGAGAATCCTGTTCCTGCTCTTATTCCCAGGGTGACTAGGCTAACATGAGCTGACTGACTGCTGCATGCTGCAGTTCTTTCTTATCAAGGGTAGATGTCAGTATGACAGAAACTTCAAGTCAAGTAAAATTAATCTTATCCAGTCTTATGAAAGATGTGGAAAATAACATTTAAGTGGTGCATGAAATAGGCAGCAGTGTTAGAATTTATTGTTTCAATTCCAGTCTGGCTCAATTTATCTCTTCATTTGCATTTCATTTACAAATGGCTCCTGTCTTGAAATGCTAGTTGAAATCTGTTGTTGTGAATTCACACCAGCAAAAGCTTTTCTCTCTCTCTTGACTATTTCTTTTAGGATTTGCAAGAGATAAAAGAGCTCTCTAAAACTGGCCAGGAAGAGGCAGTGGAAGAGTCAAAGGCAAGCAAGAGGTTGACAAAGAAAGTGAACCGAATGATTGGTCAGATAGACAAAATTATTGTTGAATTAGAGACAAGTCAAGAGACAGTGGATGCAAAGGTGACTGCTGGTGATGTTCCTGCTGGGTAAGTGACTTGGAAGCACTGGATATGTCTCTGGCTGTTCATCTTCACTCTTGCTTTTGTCTGATGTGTGGTTAGAAAAGAATTGGTAAACAGCTTGCTGTTTAGAATGTTGAGGTAATTAATTTTAAAAACAAAATTAACAAAATTGTGCTGTAGATTTTCTCTCTTATAAGGTTAAATATGGTTGAAATGAGGAAGGAAAAAATGTCTTCTAATTCCCTAGATGCTAGTCCTGAGGGTGTTCTGAAAGTCAAAGCTTATCTTAACCATCTTGTTCACGTCTCTGGCACTAGTGGTGATACAGATGAAATCATGCCTTTAGTCAAGCTCCTCACGCAGTAGGTTTGCCCTGTGTCACTGACTGAAAAGATGCACAGTGGTGTGGTGAGCGTGTTCACGTTTGTTGTTTGTTACTAGCAAAGATGTTAATGAGGAAAAAGATTTCAAGGAACTCTGTGGTGTCTCTAGAGAGAAGTGGGGGAACGGGTCTGGTGGAAGCGAGGAGATCATTTTACACAGTCCCTTTCAAAGACAATTTACTTCATCTCAATTTTTTGTGACACTTCAGTTTTTCAAAGGAAGGTCTTTCCTGGTAGTTTCATTACAAAATTCATTTAGCAACACTTATCCAAGTCTTAATATTATTGGAGAGTCTTTCAGGCCATCCTGTGTCAAACAGTCATATGCTGCATATTAAAGACACTGAAACACCTGGAAACTGTGACTCAAATTCTCATGGTTTGTGATCATGAATGCTGTATTAATCTAGTTTATGCTTGCACCATTTTGTGTGATTCATTGAGAGAAGATTCCAGCTCCCAAAGAGCATAACTGAACAGAAACAAGGATTCTGCTTTTGTTGCTTCTGAACTTTGTTTTTTCCAGTCCCCAGGGCAAACGGTCATTTGTTTCAGATTTTGTGTAGTAGCATTGAGGCAACCATGTGAGTGGTGCTGCAGAGAAGTTGTTGATCAAAACCATCTGAATTTGTAAATTAACAATACAATGCAGAATCTGCTTGTACTGAATGTAATTATACTTTGTAATGGATGGTTTTCTGGATAATTTTGTAGGTGATTGTGGATGATTGAAAATTATTGGTTTGAGTATTGCTTAGTTGTCAAAGGCTTGTCTTTCAACCCTCAAGTTGGTGCAGTCATTATGAAGCCATCGAGAGTCATAGAAATGACACCAGTCCAGGATATTTGGTGGCAGGTGGAAAAATGCTTCTTGAATAAAAGTCAGTCTGTGCCCAGAGGAGCTGAGACTACACTGATAAAAAGCTCTTCTGTTTAGTATTTATTGGGTTCACTGTCTCCTAAATTTCAGCTGGATCTGTACTGGAAGATGGTTCTTCAAACTAGCAAATTGTATAGGCAAGCAGAGGCTTTAGGTAGCACAGACAACTTCATAAGATCAGTGAGCAGACAGTGCAAACATCTGAAACCTGTTAGTCCTTTCTTCTGCCAAGTCCTTGATATGAGAAATTGCTCAAGTGATTATTTCTCAGCTTTTGTTTTCCTGTGCCTTTCTGTAGGCCAACCTCTAAATCTAAAAGGATGACAAATGCATGGCACTGCATCTTTGGTAAATGGGGGTGGGGGTCCAAAGGGCAATAGATACACAGTCTGGGAAGCACAGGAACTGGGCTAAACTTTTTTTTTCAAATGCTGCTGGATATTGTATTTGTGAAATAAAATGTGGAAACTAGAAGCACGAAATTCAATGGTAAGATAAAAATCTGCTTGTTGATCAGTAACTAATTTTTGCTTTTTGCATTCTTTCAGGATTATAAGTAGTTACATAATGAATGTCTGCAGTGTAGTGACTTTCAGTACTGTCTTTTGTCAACTTTACTCCTTTGGAGTACCTGCTTGCCATATACAGTTTGTGCTTTCTCTTCAGGGGGAATCTCATCAGTATTGCTGAACTAATCAATGCAATGAAACAAATTCAGAAGATTCCAGAGGAGAAGCTAACTAGGATTGCAGAGGCACTAGATGAAAACAAGGATGGAAAAATTGATATAGATAATGTTGTTAAGGTAAGTCTGTGGACTGTTTAAAGAAAATAAGGCTAACTATCCTTCAAACATTGGATCTGTTTTGACTTAAATTGGTAGTGCTGTCTTTTGAAGAGTCTTTATACCACTGAGGTTTTTGGTAATGTATTGTAAATAGATCTTGCAATACATGCTAGCATCTTGAGAATCTATATGGCTGTTTTTGGGGGGGAAAAGAAGGATCTTTATCCTGTGTCTGTTATCCGCATTACCTTCAAAGCTGTAGATTTTTCTGTACATCTATGTCAAGTTTGATAAAATATGGTCATTTTTTTGCTACTTAAAAATGGGAGGGAGTAGAAGAACTACTTCAGGAACACCATTGTTGGCAAATGTCTTGACAAAATGCCCACAGATATATTTGATGTCAACACAAGATAGTAGCTGCTCTTGCCTACTTGTGTACCTTGGCTGTCACTGAGACCTGTATTTCCTATGCTTGCAGGGCAACAGACCATCAGTTGTCCATTAAGTCCACTGTAAACGACCTGTATTTGTTGCCTGTTTGTCCTGTTTTCTGATTTTGCGGAACATTCTCAGATTTTCTCTGCGTTTCACCTGCATTTTCTTGTTTCTTTTTTACTTGGTAAATTCAGATATGTCCTGAAACTCATCTTCTTGCAAGTCATTATCCTACTCAATACAGAAATAGCACGTAGAGTAAGGCCAGCTAGAAAATCCAGTAACAGCCTTTTGAAACACATTTTCCCTCTCTACTGAAGTTGTCCCAGTGGTGATTATCTTCCCTGTTGCTCTAAACAGCCGTCGTACATTTAGCAACACAGATAAACTGTACTTCTGAATTCTGCATGTATTGCAGAATAATTAATTCTAGGAAATTGAGGAGTTATGCCAAGAATACATTCATATAAAAGGCTATATAAAGGAATTTGGAATCATCCACCAGATTATTTTTTTCACTTCCTTCCTGAAAAGCCCACCCCCTCTACTCTAAATTTGTGCCTATTAATACAGTAGAACTTTTTTGATAAAAGTAGGCTGATAAATTACTGTCGTAAATACTGTTTCAGCAGGTACTGAATCTGGGCTTTCCATTGGAATAAATAAAATAAATGGATATGTTTTCTAATGTGAATCTTTATATGCTGCACACACAAAAGCTCAAAAGTTCTAAATAATTTGTTTTACATTTTAGCTTTTTTTTAGTACTCTGGATATGTTTGAGGTACTGGTTGTGATTTGAATTTGTCTTTCTTGTAAGAAAAAAAATCCTGTTTTTCTTGAACATGAGAACTGAACACTTTTGTTGTCTTAACAGATTATTATAGGAAAATTCCTCAATCATGTAAAAACTAAACGCTCTCTCAATTTCATTTTATGTTCATCTAGGTAGTAGAATTGATTGACAAAGAAGATATTGATATTGGCACTAGTCAGGTTGCTGAGATTATGTCACTGCTTCAAAAAGAAGAAAAACTGGAAGAAAAAGAGAAAGCAAAGGAGAAACATGATAAAGAAGCTGCAGAAGCAAAGAATTAAGCTTCAGAATCTGAAGCTAATGCACTTGTAACCAAAATCTTGTATATCTTTGTGTCTAATGGCTACATATTACTTGAGCTTTGTGATTATGGGAAGTGTTTTGAGCTGATTCTGGTAATAAATCGTAGATGCGTTTTCTGACATATGGAATGAAATTTCCGTTCATCAGAGAAGTGATTTACTGTCATTCCATACTGATGAAAACAAAATATGCTTTTTTAGCAGTGCTCCTGCCCACAGAAACATGTATTTGCACTCATTGTTGTGGTACAGTGATCCATTAAACTTGGAAATTTGCTGTATAAATTAAGTGTATCTATCATGGAAAAATGTTTCCCATTTATTTTCTTTCATTGTTACTTGGGGCCCAACCTTGCTCTGCTTCTACCTTTTAGCTTTTTCAGAATTTAATACAAGCTTTCTGTTCTGTCACAATATTACATATTTCGTAACCTGTTAGTGAAGATTCTGTGGCTTCAGTAGTAACTCTGTAGTTTGTGGCTTTTTTAAGCTAAATATCACTAAGCTGTTGCCTCACTGACAGAGAATGTGGCATTCTGATCACTTCTACGAATTCATGGTTGTTTTTTTTTTTCTGTTGAAGGGAAAAATCAGATTTTTCCTTAGAATGGAAACATGGCATGAAGTTTGCTACTTATGGGTGCCTTAAATTTCTTAAGACTAGGGAGTAGAGTGTGCTGCCTCTACTCAAAACTCCATGAATTGTTAAAGCATTGGAATCACAGGAGCCTTTAAAATAGTTTCAGAACACAATTCTGTCACATGGTAAAGTGAGTTAAAGTGTTTGTCTAAATAGCAAAGTGAAAATAATCATAAGGGGGAAATGTCAGTTGTGATCTTGCATATATTTTTTTTAAAATGCAGATATTTCTGCATGCTTGTTTTTCATCTGAGAATTATTTGCATCATAACTGGTTCTCTTACCTCTCAATTTTCGTCTCAGGTATAAAGTCATTAACCAGCTATAGTCAAGAGTACATAAATATGTTCATCTCATGGCTTTGCTTACTGTGCAGTCAACAAGTCGTGTCTGGTATTGCCAGTGCTTTAATTACATCATTGGTTTTCCAATTAATTGCTTATAGTCACTGTCTAACTGTATGACTGAATACTGGCAGTAGGTCAAGTTTTGCTCATTAATGTTCCTTCTTAGTAGTAAATTTTAAAGTTTTAAAACTAAAATACTAACTCTGGGATGTTCCATAACTTCTGGTAGCCTAAATTTTCCACTTTTCTTAAAATCTGCTATAAAATACACATTGCGTGGCTTGAACCAGCAGGGTTGTGGTTTGGCTTTTTTATTCTATTCTTGTTTTGCACCCAGTCTTTTAAAATGTATGAACAGTCTTGATTTTGTGTACACTATAGAGAGCACATCTTACAATGGCGCTGTACACGGTGATAGTGAGGTGGGCAGTTAGTACTTAATGCTTTTAGTCGTAGTTGTATATTTTCATAGAAAATGTTGACCCCCAAGCGTATTTCAGCATAATTCCATGTGCAGTATTTATGCAGATTGGCTAAATTATTTGTATAAACTTATTTGAAGTTAGTGGAACAAGAGAAGTTTTGACAGTCTCATGGCTTGCATGATGGACCATTGTATTTAGTTGTTTCCAAAGCAATATGTACAGTGAGATGTACAGTTCTAGAAAAAGAGTCAGTGTCTAGTTCAGCTATTGAGTTCATGTTCTGTACAGTTTGCAAAGAAAGCTGCTCACAGCACGATCCTCCTGAGAATTACTGTAACTGTATCTGAAGTGTGAAATTGCTGTGACAAAGCTGAAATTTCACATCAGTACAATCTTTGTGGTTCCTGTGTCCCTAAACAAGGGGGCTGTTCTCTTCCTCATAAATCGAGGTTGACTTGGAGATTTCAGCATGGAATTCACTTTGTAGATTTTTGAAGATCAGACTTCACTAGGTGCTTTTTTTTTAGGCCAACACTTAGATGAAATTGAAAGAGTGAAACTTTTCACAAAAATACAGTCTTGAAACTATTTTAACGTATAATTTAGTTAGAATGAATGGGCTTTGAAGTATGCTAAATTTTGCTGTTGCATACTTTCATTTTAAAAACAATGTATGATGATATTACTTGACATTCCTGAAACACGGCAAAGATACTTTAAAATCGCCTGCTACCTTTCATGGAATATAAAAACCTAAGAATTGTATGCATTTGAATGCATGCAGATATAAAACAGGGATGTAGCAGAAAAAGCTGTTTTCAAAGATTTATTGGTTAGAGTTTTACAGAGCTTTAACTGTCCTTACAGTAAATTAGCAGATTGTAGTATTTGGGAGTTTAGGACAGATGCCATTCTGTGTTTACTGTTCACTTAAATTTTCTGTGGATTAAATAAGAAGGGAGTCAAAAATAGTTGATTTTTTTTTTTTTAATGCAGAACATCCTGATTAAAATAATTGTCATACATTTATTGAACATTTTTAGCTTTTGGACTTGTTTGAAATTTGGAGTATTGTGAAATCTCCACAGGTTACATAAAATCCACTTAAATGTCAAATCACAAATGCCAGTTTTCCGCTGTTATCAAAAGCGTTTAATGGATGCATCGACCACAGCAAAGGATTTCCGCGGGGTATGTCTTCCTTACGTTGTTGAAAGTAGGCAAACCCATGACAGCTGGACTTGAACAGCACATTTTCTGAAAGCTTTACAGGATTAGGAAGCCCTCGGTGATCCACTTTTACCCAGTTGTGAACCTTCCCAAGCAGCTCTGTCCCGGCAAAACAGACAACTCCAGCAGATCAGTGGCTTGAGGACTAGCTTTGGATAACAAGCTTGGTTGTCTTTTGTGTTGACCAAAAAACCAGGAGCTGCAGTACTTCCAGAGAAAGGATGACTTGCGAGTGTACAGTAACTGGTCAGAACTTATTCCTGAAGGAATATTTAATCAGGAGATGTAAATATTTCTTAATTAAAGGATGTGTGAAATTTTGATGACCATGACTTACACAGGCAAAGCCTCTGAGCTCAGAGTTACCTAATTGGTAAGACCATTGTTGGGATTCTTACAGATTCAAATAAGACAGATTTTTGACTATAAACTATTCAGGGGGAAAATGTAAAACACACAAAAAAAGCTTTTTTAAAAATCCATTTAGCAACAGGGAAGAGAAGCAGAGTAGGGTGCAATTTCTTTTTTCCCCTTCAAAACAAGTGGGTTATAGGACCTATTTTATTGAAAAACTTGTTTCCATTTCATCATAACTCAAAAGATGGTTTTTACAGAGATTTTCATCACTGACTGCATGCTGTGAGAGTAAATCTGCCTGCATGTTAAGTACCAGAAAGCTGGTTCAGTAGGAGGTTTTCAGCAGGACTGCATGCAGGCAGGGAATAGTCTCTTGCCAGGATAGTACCTTACACTTACATAGGCTTTGTCTGAGGGGAAAAGTTACATTTTTTATACAACTCCAAAATACTTCTTGTAACTTTATATCTGCATACCGTGCAAATCATATAAACTTTAGCTACTTCAGCATCTATTTAAATACTTTTAAATTGTTAATATAAAAAAATTGGGTATATTTAATTAAAAGAATAATCCCATATTCTGTCCGTTGTATGTATTCTGAGTTTTGCTTTTCAGTTGATGAATTTCAGCCCGTTTTACAAATTTAAGTTGAAAATCATTTGTCTGTGCTTTGAGCATACTGGTCCTGTGTTTGCCATAACGCAGTATAAAATTTTTATGTTAATTGGAGCTTGTGTCCTTTGTTTAGTTATAATAAAAGTATCATTTTGAAACCTAATCTCTCCATTATTTTTCTGTTGCTTTAGATTATTTAGTGCTAATTTATTGCTGTTCAGATGAGATGCCAGGCATGGAGCTGGATGCCGATGAGCTGAGTGTTACAACTGAAATGTTTGGGGTAGAAGAGGGAAAGTGAAGGACAGATCTTTTAACGGGGGGGCTGGTGGGTTATATGGGGTTTGGTGGAGTGGTAGTTCTTGCAGAAATTCTCTTGACTAATGTGGGGCCGCTTGCCTGCTGTAGTGAATTGTGATAAACCATTCTTTCAGTCTATTGTATTTTAGGTGGGGAAGGTGGGGAGCAGCTTACTCTTTACAGAACTAATGGAAAGATTAAGATCTATTCCAAACAGAAATAGCCTTAGGAAAGATCCTTGTTCGGTCTTTGTCCAAGTTAGGGGAAAAACATACCTGAAGTGGTTCCAGAGTTTACTTTATGCCAGGCTGTGCCCCTTGCTCCTGATTTTGGAAAATTACATGTATTCCTCTGTAATCAATATTATTCACAAAGTATTCAGCAGACTTTTAAGTCACAGAATCAAGGAATATGCTGAGTTGGAAGTGACCCGCAAGGATCATCAAGTCCAGCTCCTGGACCTGCACAGAACCACCCCCAAGAGTCACACCATGTACCTGAGAGTAGCATCTAAACAATTCCTGAACTGTCAGGCTTGGTGCTGTGACCACTGCCCTGGGGAGCCTGTTCCAGTGCCCAACCCTCCTCTGGGTGAAGAACTTTTTCTAATACCCAACCTAAAGCTCTCCTGACACAGCTTCAGGCCAAGTCTTGAGCATTTCCAACAATATGCTTTAAAAAAGCTGTTAATGCTTAACTCACCACCTGATGCCTCGGCAGCCTGGGTGGGAAGGCAGAGAGCCCCTGAACCAAAAAGATGTCCTGTGCATGTCTGGTCCCTTGGAAATGACTGAGCTATCTCAAACAACAGGCATTGCTGCTGTTTTGGAAGCTTCAGCACTCGCCTTGGCCCAGCTGTGGTTGGCACTTAGAGAAATGTGTAGCAGAGAAGATCCTGACCCAAAAGGTGGGAAGGTCCTGGTTCGTGGAGCTGCATTGATAAAAGTAGTCTCCTGGCTGCTTTCAAACAGGATTTGGGAACATGGAAATGTGGAGTCTGCTTTCTAGTGTCTAGGTGTTTCAGCAGGTGGTTGAAAACAACCTCCTGCCTTGACATGTTTTTAAAATAACAATAAATAAGCTAGGTAGGGTTGCAGATTTTTCCTTCTTTTGCTTAAAACCAAGTATCAAATAAAAAGCTTGAGAAATGGCTTTTGCTTTGAGAATTTCCTTTAATGACAGACTTATTTAGGATGAAGAGGAGTGTTGTGCAAGTGTGGTCAAACAGTAGCAGAGAAACCGGAGCTTGAGTTTGTGAATTAGATGTGGACATTGTCAAGTGCCCTTGATCATAATTACCACTGTCCTGAATTCTCAAGAGAGACTGACTGCTGGATCCAATGTTATCTTTCCTGAGATATATCGGTTATATCAGAGAAATTACACTCTTTTTATGAATCCTTATTACACATTTATGACAATTATGTCTAATTATTGTTATAGTCTAAAGGAAAAATTGGTGGTTTTTTGGACTCTCTTTCCTTGATGTAGGAGGGAATCAAAACAGTGGTACCTGTGGCCACACAGGGTGCCTGGCCAGTCTGGTTGGTGTGTAGGCACAAGCCAAATTTGAATCCTGGAGAAGGTAAGGCTGGAAGGGACCTCCAGAGGTCATGCAGTCCAGCTGCCTGTTCAGAGCTGGTTTCCAAGGGCCATGTCCCATCAGGTTTTGAGTATCTCTAAGGATGGAGACTCCATCACCTCTCTGCAACCTCTCTGGGTGGATCTCTGCACCACCTATGCCAGTGTTTGATCAGTCTCAGGAATAAAGGAGGTTTTTTCTTATGCTTCCCTTGTGACAGATGGGGATAATCTTTTTTACAGATGTGAATTTATGCATTGTCTGCAAATATACACAGAGGGAATGGCAACTGCCTGCACTAACAGTAAATAATGGAGATACTGCTGTGACTTCACTGGGTGGAATCTTCTCTTACGTGAGGCTGGGCAGAAAGCTGGTTAGGAAAATGTCTGACCATGAAATCATGGTCTGAAAAGGATTAATATAGAAGTTTTATTGCCAACTCTTTTGGTGAAATGTCATTTAAAGGGTGAACACATCTGCGTAGTGGTGTGGAGAGATGAATAGTCTTGCGGTTGTTTCATTGACCTGAGGCTTGAGAAATCTGTGTTCAGTTAATGCCTAGTCTATCAATAATACATCACTTGGCTCTTGTGCCACTGTAACATAAAACCTCCTTGATAGTGACTGGGCAGACAACAAGTTCTCCAGAGCAGAGTCTCCTTGTGCAAGGACCTGATACAGTGTTTTGTAGCAATAAGGCTTTTAAATACTGAATGCAGACAATGACAGACCATACCACGCAGTTTCTCAGGCTAAGGATTCTTAATTTCTCGCTGCTTATATATTGAAAAGTGTTTCTGGTATTTTCTTGAATTATTTCTCAGTGCAGACTGATGTGATCAGGAGGATGTTTGTAATGTGTTTCTAATTCCCCGTACTCTGTGCTCACTTCTATTTTTGTGTATTATTGGATATAGATCTTTCTCAGTAGTTAAATATCCTTCACAGGTAAAAATTCTTTGGGGGCTCATTAGCATGTACAATTTTTCCCTTGCCAAACCTTCTGTGGTTTGCAAACATCATTTTCTCTCATCTAACTGGCGTAAAGGATTTCTGCTGTGCTAGAGGTGGATCTAATGCAGATTTGCCTCTTTCCGTCTAGTATTTCTCTCTATGTATATTGGCAGAGCAGCCCCTTCATGAATGGCCTGATTTATGTCTCAGGGAATGCTGCAGCCAGCACTTAGAGATGTCAGGTCTCTCGTGTGTGCTGGGAGTGACTGCGAATTCTCCCTCCCCCTCCTTTTGTCTTAGCTCCAGCCCAAGTTCCTTTCTAGTGTTTTCTAACTGCATTTTCAGGTCCTAGATTAAGCAAGATTTTCAGACTCTGTCCTAAGGAGAGCTTCTGCAAGGAGCTGAAGGGCAACTGGGAGATGAGCAACAACAACAAAAAAATAATTAAAAAAAAAAAAGTCTTAAGAATCTTACTAAATTAGGATCAGAATTAACAACATGTTATGCAGAAAACCTGAGGATCTCTGCAGCCTATTCTAGACTTGTAAATATAACAGGGCTTTTTTCCACAAATCTAATCCCACAGTGGTGAGAAAACCAGCAGGTTTTTCTTCTCCATCCTTCCCGTCTCCCAGCCTTTGCCTTTTCTCTCTCCCTTACTTAATATGCAGGACCAAGTAGGAAGGATTTATGGAGTTCCTCTTGCACTTCAATTTCTCAGAACCTTGCTTTGCACTGGTGGAAGTGGAGTTGAAATATGGAGACTGTCTTTCCAATGAGCATCTCCTCACTGGATGGTTTTCAGTGCTTGGTTTATGTAAACTCCAGTCACTATCAGCCTTCATCAAGCTACACCCTCATCTTCCTCTGTCACAACTACACCAGCTCCATTGTATACTCTGTTCAGTCTCTCCTCCTAAGAACAGGATGTTTTTTCTTTCCCTTTGAATTCTGTGTGCTCTTATCACAGGAAACTGTGTATGCTCTTCTATAAGCCACAACATTCCAGTGGAAAATATGTTCTTAGGATGAGTCTTCAAAATCAAGAGTGACATTGAGAGGAAGGCATGCACATCCCTATTTTTAGACTAACCTTCTGTAACCAGTTACCCATCAAATTCTGTGATTAAACTAAAGCTGTGGTCCCTTAGTGACTCAGTATGATTTAATTTGAGGTTTACCCAAACCACTCAGGATCTCTTTCCACAGAAAATCCTTTGTACTCTGAAAATGACAACCTTTTGGGTATCTAGGTTTTGGACTTGCAAATTCAAGAATTGCCCGATGTCTACCCAAAAGACCTCTTCAGATAAATGACAGGGGAGGAAGCATTAACAGAAAAACCTTATTTGTACCTCTTTTGTACCTTAATGCTCAAGAGAAATCTGACATGGATCACCTAGCCAGGCTCATGGAGCATCTGTAGCAGTGAATGCAAATAGATGGGGAGAGCCGGTGGTAGCATTTTGGTTGTGCATTCCTTCCTGTAATTTGCCCCTGAGTAAATGGGAGACTATAATATCTATTTGTTTTAATTTTATGAAGATAAAATTACCCTCAGTCAAGATAAATATACTAGAAATATAGAAATCTAGATGTTGTAATATAGGTACCACCGGGCCTGATACTCTTCCTGAAGCTGGAACTTGGGCGCTTGAGAAAGCGGGGAAAGGCTTCCAAACTTCTCGACTTTTAACTAAGCGATGCCACGGCGGCCGATGAAGCGGATACGCCCCTTGCGTTTTGCAGAAGAGCAGGCGGAGAACAATTTGCTCTGTCAGAGCACTAGGGCCAGCGTCCCGCCGGGCTTCCCACCCCAGGAACGACCCTCGCGCTGCACCGCAGGCAATTCCCAAGCCCCGCCCGGCGGGCAATTCCCAGTGTTCCCGCTGGATGGCGCCCGCCCCCCGCCGGGAGCGGCCCGGGACGGGCTCCAAGCGCGTCGCTGCTCGGGTCCCATCCTATTCCCGATTCCCTCGCCCTGTCTTTGTGTCCGGGTTCTTGTCCTGCACTCACGGGCTCTGTTGCATAGAATCATAGAATGGTTTGGGTTGGAAGGGATCTTTAAAGATCATCCTGTTCCAACCCCCCCCCGCCATGGGCAGGGGCACTTTCCACCAAACCAGGTTGCTCAGAGCCACATCCAACCTGGCCTTGAACACTTCCAGGGACAGGGCACCAACAGCTTCTCTGGTACAGGGCAGCCTGTTCCATTGCCTCATCACCCTCCTGGTATCACAGAATCATTTATATTGGAAAAGACCTCCAAGATCATCAAGTCCAACCTTTGACTGGTCACCCCCTTGTCAACCAGACCATAGCACTAAGTGCTAATAAACTTCTTCCTTATGTCTAATCTAAATCTAGTCAATTTTAGTTTAAAACCATTAGCTCTTCTCCTGTTGCTACAGGCCCTGCTGAAAAGTCTGTCCCCATGTTTCTTACAAGCTCCCTTAAGTTGCTAGAAGTGCTGCTGTCAGGACTCCCCAGAGCCTTCTCTTTTCCAGGCTGAACCACCCCAGCTCTCTCAGCTTGTCTCCATAGCAGAGGTGTTGCAGCCCTCTGAGTATCTTTATGTCCCCCTCTGGACCCACTCCAACATGTCTGTATCTTTTCTGTGCTGGGAACCCCAGAGCTGGATACACTACTCCAGGTGGGGTCTCATGAGATCAGAGTAGAAGGGCAGAACCATCTCTCTTGCTCTGCTGGCCCCGCTGCTTTTGATGCAGCCCAGGATATGTTTGGCTTTCTGGGCTGCAAATGCACATTGCTGGGTCATGTCCAGCTTTTTGTCCACCATTTCCCAGCTTCTTGTTTCTAAAATCTTTGATTCCTCCCACTGAGGATGCTGTTTACTCAAGGGGATGTGTGGCTGTTTCAGTGCCCCATTCTCCCTCTTCCCATGTTTCATCTCTCTGTCTGTCAGCAAGATAACTCTTTCACATGAACCAGAACAAATCTTTGTTGTCTGGTCAAATTACTTGGTATAATCAGACGCTGGACTTCCCAAAATGAATCCCTCTTTCAAACACAGCATCATTTCTAAGAAGTTCTCCAATCTAGGTTTAAAATTTGACAGTGAAATAGAATCCACCACAAACTTTGGGTGAGCTCTTGTACTCATGTATTGCTATTGCTATCACTCTGTGGTTTGTGGAGGTTTTCTTGTGGAGGAAGGGAGAGGGGGAAAAGTCTTTAAAAATAGAAAAAATAAATTAACTCCCCACCCTTGGAAAATCAAATAACAAAAAGCCAAAGTGTCTCTAATAAATTTATCTAATGCCAGCTTCTGTTCATTTGGCTTCAGTTGGCTCAGTGGAAAAGCCCCTAACAATGTTTTCTTTGTGGGGCTGCTATGGGCTGCATTACCGTGGGTGACTCCAGAGCTGCTCAGCTCTTCTGAAAGTTTCCTGACTCTCTCATCAGTGACCTGTGTCCTGCTCTCCCCAGAGCCCTTCCCTCTGTGCAGGTGGTGCATAAGATTTGCTTATTAACTCTTCAGTATTGACGCTGTGAGCAAGGTGTTCAGCCGTGCCTGGTGAGGTTTTGTCTGCTTTGATTGCAGGGCATTCCGTGTGACTCCACATCTAGAGGTGACATCCAAACCCCCCTCCTTCTGTAATGGATTAAAGTACTAATCTGGGTTTGTATCTCCCCACAGAGCCCAGCACTTTCCCATTGCTGTAAAAGCAGAGGTTCCAGTGCACTCTCCTCTGCAAAGGTAGATTCAGCTCTTGTCTCGGGGGCTTAGCAAGTGTGTTACTCAGTGCTATAAACACTCAGTGAACAAAAACTGAAAGTCCACTCTCATTTCTTTGCGATGAGGCATTTTGAGGATCAAATGCTAAAGTCAGTTTAAAATAGGTTACACAGATGTGATTCAGTGGTTTGGATGTGATACTTCAAATTACTCATGTCTGTTATAAAAAAATGTAGCTTGGTGAAAAGGTATGAATTAGAGAATTAGAATAATTCAGGCTGCATGGGACCCCTGGGGTCACCTGACCTGCTTAGAGCAGGGCCAAATTTAGATCAGGTTTCTCCTGGCCTTGTCCAGTCATGCTTGTCTCTAGGGATGGTGATTACACAAATTCCTGAGCCCTGGGTCTGACCACCTCCAGGGTGATAACTTTTTCCTAAAATCTGATGGGTGTGTCCTATGTCACAGCTAGTGTTTACTGCCTCTTGTCCTATTGCTGTGCGACCCCAAGAAGAGTTTGGCTCCATCTTCTCCACACCTTCTCAGTAGGTAGTGGCAGATTGCAATAAGGTCCCCCCGAAGCCTTCCCCTCTCCAGGCCAGCAGGCACAGCTGGCTCAGCCTCTCTTCATAGGCTTTGTGGTCCAGCCCCTGGCCATCCTGGTTGCCTCTGCTGGACCCCCCACAGTGGACAGTTCACATCTGTCTCGTGCTGAGGAGCCCAGAACTGGTTCCAGCACTCAAGGTGTGTCTCACCAGTGCTGAGCAGGGGGAAAGGATCAGTTCCCTTGGCTTGCAGGGAACGTCCTTCCTAATGCAGCTGTTGGCCTTCCTTGCTGCAAGGGCTCATTGCTAGATCATGGTCAACTTCTCCACCAGGACCTTTTCTGCAAAGATGCTGTCCAACTTCTCGAAGACCATCATGTACTGGTGCATGGGGTTATTCCTCCCAGGTGAAGAGCTCTGCATCTGCCTTTGTAGCACTTCATGGTGTTCCCATTAGCTGGTTTCTCCCCTGCGCTCAGCTCTCACTCCCCTCCCACACAAGGGCTGCTATGATCACTGAGCTGAACACTCCACTGAACAAGAAGGGTTGAAAGGAAACAAGGAGGTCACACAGTTAATGCACAGTATGGGATAGCTGAGTCTCACTCGCCAAATCCAAGGGGTTATTCAGGGTAAAACCAATTTAATGACAGGCATGACAATTTACAAAATTATTATTAAGTGGACAAACTACCATGTGGTGTTGCAGAAGGTCTGAAGAAAATATTAATAAACAGTTAGTTCAAACGTGAAAGTGCTAAACTCATTGACTATGATGTGCTCTAAAAATAGAGACTTGAGCCTCTGCATCAAAAAAATAATGCTTCCCTTAGGAAGACTTAACCAGGTCCAAACAGAAAGCTTTCTGGATGAAGTCCAACAACTATTTCTTCAAAAATCCTGTAACTAACTTTCATTTCATTACTTTCTGGGGGGAAGTTTGTTTTCCCCTCCCCCCACCCTATTTCTGCTTAGCAGTGATGTGTGTTCAGAAATGTTATAAGTTGAAAAGTTCATGTGATTTTTGTACATACTGATCCCACAAGATAAAAATGACCTGTTCATTATTTACGCTACACGGAGTAAAACTTTAAACAAAGAGTTGTTCTTCAATTCACCTTCCAATTGTGTGTTTTCTGTCCTACATGTTTTCTAGATGTGAACTATAGCAATGTGGGTTTTTCAGTTAATTCAACAGAGCTGATAACTGCAGTTTAGAAGCTGCTATGCAGAAGAGCTGGAACTTGCCAGACCTTTGTCCAAAGTCAGTGGGTTAGGGGTTTTTTTTTCAAGCTATAAATATCTACACTGTTTGCCCCAGGTCTCCCTGCCCTACAACAGAGATTTAAATACTGCCTTTATAGTTCAGAGCTGCAGTTTGTCAAAAAGGTCTCCACAGCCACAGGAACTGTTGGGTTGTTTATTTCCCAGCAGTTGCTAAAGGTTAAAAAAAAATTATTAAACCCCGGAACTGTCTAAATCCAAGCAGAGCCTGAATCCAGGTGAGGATTCCTTTGGGATAAGCATCACCAAGGCAATCAGGTGACTGCAGATCACAGTGAAAGCAGTGGATTAAAAAGTATTTTCAGACTGTAACGAAACAGAATATAAAATATAATGATATCAACACAATAGACAGTGTGATATCTTCCATATTGAGTTCCACACTCGCTGGCTCCCAGCCCCGGAAGATTCGGTTTACGCAATGACTTCGCCTATAGTTGCTGTCAAGCTACCAAGTCTTTACATCATGCTGTAACCTCCTGAGTATCTACTGTGAGCTGAAAAGTGGTTAGCTGGAAATTAACTATTGAAGAAAACCCCCAGGCAGTGGTAGAGTCTCTCTGCCTCGCTGTCTTCCACCTCAGGTCTAGTTGTCGTTCCTTGTGTAGGATGCACAGCTCCCTGGAGAGGAAATATCACTTTTCAGGGGTTAACCACAAACCTGCCAGCAGCAAGACAGATTTTAGTGAAGACGTGAGCAAGAAGGTGTGATCCAGTGAACAAATTCCTAAAGAGGAGGCAGCAGCTGGTGCGGCTGCAGCGCGATGGAGAAACATCTGGAAGCTATGGGAGACTCTAATCCAAGTGGGACAGCATGACGCCGTTTGTCTGCCTCCTAAGAGCTCTCTGGGCCAGCTTCCTAGGAAGGCTGTATGTGAGATAAGGGAGGTGGCCACACTGGGTGTCGATGAGGTCTGAAGTGCAGTGCGTTGAAGCCAGGTTTGGGCACTGCACTCCTCCCCTCATACCAATGAGCTGGAGCAGGTCCAGATTAATGAGAACCATGAGAGGCCGTTTGCTGTGAGGAATAGTTTATGGCATTGCATGGCTTTAATCCAGAAAATACGGGGCTGAAGGCAAGGGAACACCCAAGTTTGGAAGCATTTGCTGCACGGGCTCCATTCTCCTCAACAGCTGCTGCGACGAGACAGGAGCAACTGAATTTTCAGTGAAAGTACCAGAACAGTGGGGTTTCCGCAAACTCTCACTGGTGCAACTTGAGGCATTGCATTTCTGGTGTTGGCTGGAGGTTGCTAGGCCTGCAGCTAACAGCTGTGACAGCTGCTGCAGCTCAGCAGTTGATGTGTTAATTTAAACCAACGCCACTCGTGCTCTAAGTTATTGTGCCAGACGACATCATAGAAAAATTTGGGACGAGACCACGGGACCTCTCTCTTCTGATGCCCTGCACAAAGCAGGTCCCAGCAAGACCAGGTCGCTCAGGGCTTCATCCAGCTGAATTCAAGGACATAGTCTCCGGATGGAGACTCCACTACCCCTCTGGACAACCTATTTGTGACATATAACCACCTTTATATTCAGTTATAATTTCCCATGTTGCAACTTTTGTTCGTTGGCTCTCTGATATCATGGGGCAGTCAACACTGTTAATTCCTACTTAATACACCCCTCAACTAATAACTTGTTTCTTCATAACCACCTACTGGACTCTGATTTGGTTATGTTGCAGAAGTGGAGGACATGCACCACTCCTGCTTTGGCCGGGTTTGACGTTGTAACAGGACCCCTGCGCCGGCTGAGCTGCAGAGAAGCTGCTCTTCCTTCACATTGAAACCTCCCTCGCACAGCCCTGCTCGGCAGCCCTGGGGGCAGCTGCCTTTTAGCAGGGCAATGGGCTCATCCCTGTCCGTAGCTGGTTTGGAGTGGCTGAAAGCA
Organism: Lepidothrix coronata; assembly: GCF_001604755.1. Classification (NCBI taxonomy): domain Eukaryota; kingdom Metazoa; phylum Chordata; class Aves; order Passeriformes; family Pipridae; genus Lepidothrix; species Lepidothrix coronata. The sequence goes on along the minus strand of NW_016690265.1, from coordinate 2,218,303 downwards.
CTTATTGATCCTTGGGGATGAAAAGCTCTGTAAAGACTGGAGTTGTTTATTATGATGATTACCGAAATAAAACTTTAAAATACCTTAATGTAAGGAGTTCATTGGAAGTTTTACAATTTGGGGTGTTTTATGAGGGGAGAAGCCATTTCCAAGAACCACATTAGAGTAAATCCCCCTCAGGACGGTGCAAAAGGAGTGTTACAGTGTATTACAAAATTTGCATGGCTATAGCCTTCTAAGCTTTTAAGATCCCCTGGTATCAGGGGGAAAGGGGAAAGGAGAGTCAGGCAGCCAGAAGAGGAATCTGTTTCTATTGGGAAACCATTAGAAAGATGCAATGTGATGGCTGGGACCCAGACAGAATTTAAATCTCATCCCTTTTCTATAAATAATGCATAAGCATCATTGTATTTTTTTAAGGCAAGGCCAGAGGAAAATAATTTCTCTTGATTGAACTGGGATGTAACATTTTGGACTGGAATTCAGAGGTACCACGTTCAGGGGTCCTGGGCAGTGTGTCCCAGCTTCTGGGTGCTCTCCACTCCCATTTGAATATCTTGGGAACAAAGGCATGAGAATCCTGCACCAAAAACAGATCAGAGGCTGCAGCCTGTTGCTTTGAGGGTTGTTCCATATGTCCTACAATACCCACCATGAAAATGGGATGCTTACTGTGAATAATTTTTCATTTCTGGACCCTGAGTGGAGTATTTGCCACCTAGATCCAGAGTCACAGGGTTGCCCTGTGCACTGTCCCATAGGTGATAGGACAATGGAGTACAGCATCCATGGGCTTTGTTTTTGAAGTTTTGTGAACCTGGCTCCAAGGAGGTATGAAATTCTGGATTTAGTGATAAAATCATGCTAACAGAAGTCCTTGTGCTTTATGCCACATCAGCTTAACCCACATATCCTTGTGGCTCAGAGCACAAGGTCTGGCTTTGCCCTTGTTCCCTTTCAAAGTCCATTCAGATTGTCTTTGTATGAGTTTGTGCCAGGCATAGGAATTTGCCTTTGGCTTGACAATGCTCAGCTCTGCACCGCTGCAAACAAGGAGAAACTGCTGTGAAGTTTTGTCCTGTTACAGTCTCCCAGGAGATAGAAAATATCACAGCCCATTTCTGCTAAACACTGAAATCAGAGACGTGTTCCTTGTTCAGTGTTTATGATGTGAACAGACAAGGTATGAGCAAGGATTTGAGTCCAAAATACGGAGGGTAAAGAAACTTGGCAAGTCAAAAGACATGCAAAGGGGCAAATGACGTGTCCCACGCCCCTGTCAAGTGTCCCATCTCATCAGAGGCACTTCCCTGCTCATCTCCTACCTCACTGCTTCTGAATTGTTCTATGTGCAGTACATTTCTATGGGAACCAATTTATTTACACAACCTGACCTCCCTGAGTCTGAACTAGAGAAGAACACTGATGGAAGAGAAATGAAGTGGTTACTAATTAGCAAATAGTTCATTAATAGAAGACATCTGCTTCATATTAGTCAGGAAGAGATTAAGAAGGCTGAATCTCATGTCCCCAGTGATTGGCTGGTTATGGAGTCTGCATTAAACTGAAAGTCAGGCTCTTTTTAAGGTTGCTTTTTTCCACCCCGGAGATGTCCTTGTGTTGAGGGGTTAGTGTTGTGAATACCAGTGATGAGACAGGGCATCGTGCAGCACAGGGAACTCTGCTGTGAAGGATCCCCATTCTGCTGTGTGAGGGGTGATCCACCCTGCCCTGCATGCCAGCTCTGTCTCATCCAAATTTCCAAGCTTGACATGGGCAGAAATGGATAGGAGTCTTCTGGATTTGAAAGGAGGAACTAGAATCACTCCTGTAGTGAATTCCATCAGGCTCAAGGCCGGTCTTTGAAGTGGCCATGGGAGCAGTCCCCTGTACCAGCTATCCAAAACCGCTCCCAGGACGTGCAGCTCACTCCAGGGAGGTGAAGGAGCTGAGACTTTATTTGTTTTTGTGAGCTTTGGATGCAAAATCCAAATTAGTGGAAGAACACCAACAGCTGAATGACCAAACAATTTTTAAAGCCTTTTGAACAACTGACTTCCTCAGCCACCTGGGTGCTTTGGGAAATGCTCATCACTGCAATGGGTGAATATCTGTGAAGTTCCTGTAGTTTTATTTTCTGCTGGAGAATTTGGAAACTCTGTGTGTGAAGAAGCAGGGATGTCAAACAAAGCAATTATCAACAGTGCTTGGGAAAATGCGAGCTAACTTCCCCTGTCCATAATTCTTTAAAAATGTCCCCTTACCCTAGATTTTCCCAAGCTCTTCTCAATTTTCTGTCCAGATTTCTTGCCCTTCCAAAGTTAAAACACTTTCAATATATTGAGATTCAGTGGTAAAAGAATTACCCAACTAAACCTTGAAGCAATTAAAAACTTTTAATATAGAAAGCCTTTTTTCCTTGAAAACATGCAACTGGCCATAATCAAATCCTCTCATATCAATGCAGCAAAATTGCCCCAGATTTCAAGAGCAGTGGGATGGGTTAGTAGATTTTGGCATTGACAAGGGCAGCAGTCTCCTGACTGCTTCAGCTGCACAACTCCTTCCTGCTGTCACCACATAGATTTCTGGCTATGGATCAAGAGTTTGAATTTTGGGGCTTGTTTACCAGGCAGAATTGTCCAGAATGTTCTATTTTGCAAGAGCTGCTCTGGACCTGCTGCTCCTCTGAACTCTACTAAGGCAGTGTACTCCAGTGCAATTATTTCCCTCTGGAAGAGAGTAGTAATTATTCCACCCTAAAATGACTGTTACTACAGAAGACAGTCTGAGCAGGGAGCTGTTCCAGAATGGTGACTGTGGAATGGGTTATTCTGCAATAGCTTTTCTGGTCAAGTTTCTCATGTCATCAAGGTGTGAATCTGTGCTGAAACACGGATGTGTGAATCTGTGAAGCAGCCTCTGGCTCTGCTGACAGCTGTGTGGCTGCAAGGATATTAACACCTCTGCCTCCTGGATTTTTCCCCTCTGTTACATGTGTGCTCTTCTATCCCTGCACAGGTACACGACCCTTTTCCCCCTTCCTTCCCATGGAAAATTTGACTTGTTTTATCAATGTTTCTTAACTCCCTTGAACTTTGCCCAGTTGGATGCAACCCCCTTTTATTTTAACTGCATCTGGAAGTTTTTGTCAGTGCTTCTTAGATTCCCCTTCTCTTTTCCCCGGATGGCCGATGAGGTTGAGCTGCAGCAGGAGCTCTCAGCCCCACTGTGGTGCAGTCAGTCAGTACCCCGTGTTTGCAGTCATCTCAGTCAGCTTTCAGTCGGCATGACAGTGTTTTCCTGCCCGAGCCAACCTGAGTTAATACGGAGCATAAGATTTCAGGAGACAGCATAGAGTCCTTCAGTGAAACCCAAATAGATTGCAGCTGCTCTGCACTCTATTAACCCTATCATTTTGCAGTTCTGTCCAAAAGAACCGGGGGGAAGGACATAGAAAGCTGGACACTGGCAGGATTTCGATTCCACAAAATCAAATGCAAGCTGGAGGGAGTGTAAGAAATATTTTGCTGGAGCAGGGCAGCAGGTTGGTAAGGCAGGTTTCTTCACCTCTGCATGCCCCTTTATCATAATTAGTGGTTGGTATTTTCTCCACAGTGCATGTATAGATGTCCCCCCAGAGGTAGTTTTCTGAAGCACCTTGAGATTTTGGCTCTAAAGTTTTTAGCTGATATCAGCTTCCAGGAGGACTTCTGTTCCTCAGGGATAGGTTCTTCAAAGTAGTTGCATGGAAAAGTAATAATAATTAAAAATACCCTCTCCTCCCATTCCACATTAACAAAATCTTCCCAAGACCTAATACTGATAAAACCACTTGATGCCCTTTGGCACTTTGCAAGCTGTTGGCCTCATAAGTGCTGTGGAACACAAACTGAAGTAAGAATCTTGCTCAAAATACCCTATGTTCTTTTTTTATTATTATTATTTTATGTTATTTTGGCTCCCTGTTGGTCTGTTGGTCCTGTTTTCCTCCAGGTGTTTAGCGGTTTCTCTTCACTCAGTCGTTGCCTTGTTTCTTCTTCCCCCATTTTACATGGCTTCTATGCTTGTAATGATCATTGGTATTTGCTGTTCACCACATGTAAGCGTGTCCTGGTCTTCGAGTTCACGACAAGAAACCAAACCAGAAAGGAACATCTTGATGGTATAAAACCCAGCTAGTTAATTGCCTCAGTGGGATAGCAGAGGAGCTGAGCAAGCTAATTTGTGTATGTTCACTTTTTCCACCAAAGAAGAGATTTCTCTTCCCTAACTACCGAGCTGCCTGGCAGTGGCCCTTTCCTGCTAAAACATCCCAGCTTTGTGCCTGTGTCCTCCCTGCTGGAGAAACCCACAGCCCAACGTGGGTATTTCCATGCACTGTCTGTGGCTTGGCGGCAGTGAGGACACGACTAAAGCTGGAGCCTGCTCAAGATCCTGTAGGAAATGAGACACTTGCAATTGCTTCTGGAGAGGGGCTGGGACGTGGTTACACATTTTGGCATCAGCACGGGCTGCTGTGCTGACCTCAGGATTCTTTCAATGTAGTTCATATCAGAGCATGGAGGGAAAGAGACTAAAGATAAAACCTCGGGAGATTATTTCTGGGAAGCAGCTACATTCATTTTGCTTTCCTTCCAACCACATCATCTCACCAAAATGTCACATGGGAGCATTGGGGCATCTTTGGCACCTACTGCCAAGAGATACCCTCAACAGCCAAATCCCTCCTGCTGCTCATTCTCTCTTTTTAAAACAAAACAACCAAAAGACCCCAAATCAAACCAACAAATCAACGACAAAAAACCCCCAAACAAACCGAAAAACCAAAAAAACACAACAAAACCCAACCCCCTCAAAAAGCAGATTTCCTCTTTATTTTTCCACCTTCAATGTATAGTTTAAAGATGAAAGGCTCCTTCTCTGTGTTGCTTTCCAAGTTTCTGTTAGGATATTTCCTTATTAATACCTGTAATGCATCTTAACACAGATTTCTTTTTTCTCTTCAGAAAGAACAGCAGAAGCTCAAAAATAATTTTTTCCTGTAGAAGTGCTTCTGATATACTTGAATAGCGAAGGATGAAATAAATTCCCCATGCCAATGTGAGAAGAGGAAGATCTGGGATGCCTTTAAGCTGTCTCTAGCTCTGGTACTAACACCCTGTGGAAACTTGTTTAGATGAGACCCTGTACCAGAACAGGGTGTCTTGCTTCCCTGAAGCTCTTGGAAAACTCAAACTTAACTTCTCTGCCTCTCATTTTTCCTGTCCTCGAGGTACAGGTTGTACCACAAACCCAACTCAACTGCAGATGTTCAACTGATGCCAACCAAAACAGCTCCTGCACAGCTGGCCTTGGCCACATGCTCATCTGTGCTTGCATTGCTTATAGGTCTTACCCTTCCTCACATCATCTCTCTCCTGGTGATTTATTTGTTCCTTCATGCTGTCACATCTTGATTTATGCCATTGCTGCTGATGGCAGGGCCTTGCCTCACTGCTGTGCTCCTGGCATGCTCTACTCTGCAGCAAAGGTAATTACCAGTAGCAGAGAGCAAGAGGTTAATTCCAGGCTCTTTTCCTCTGCCTGGACCAGGCATAAATTCTCAGTAGAATCAGCTGTGCAAGCAGCTGTCACTCGGTACAGAAATTAACAATTCCATTTTTAAGAAAGCAAAATTTTTATGCAGTGCATAACTGGAGAGGTAATATTTAAGGACATTTTTGTGTGTTTGGAATAAATCCTTCTATGTAGAAGTTTAAATACTGATTATCTCAGTCCATTTTCATTCAAAACCCAGCATGGCACGAAGGGAGCAAATATTTCTGAAAGCATCTAGGACAATAAGTCTGATTTTCAGACTGATGGAAAAACATTAAATATATGTTTTTCTCTTTCATTACCATATTGTGTTTCTAGTAAGGGCAGTGAATAATTTCCCAATTTGGCACTCTGTTTCATTAAGCAAATTGTTATTAAATCAAACTTAGTTGGCTCCTTCTCTGATTTAGAAGTTTTACCCACAGCCCATGAACCAGGCTGATGGCAATACCATCAGAAGGGGACAAAATTTATGCCATGAAGAGAAGTTTCTCCTTCTACCCTTGATAGTTTTACTGCATCAGCAGGATGCTGTGCACACAGCCTCAGGTTAGTTTGTGCCCAGGTATAAAATGCATGGAGAATCTTGCACAGGGTGTGAGAACTGCTTCTCTATTCTGCTGACTCAAAAGTCAGAAGTCAAAGAGGACCAACACTAACTCCCTGTAATTCTACCACTCCCTGGACAGCCTCTTCCAGTGCTTGACAACCCTTTCAGTGAAGAAATCTTTCCTAATATCTTATCTAAACCTCCCCTGGCACAACTTGAGGGCATTTCCTCTCATCCTGTCACTCATTACCTGGGGGAGGAGACCAACCCCCCTCTCTCCACAACCTCCTTTCAGATGGTCTGTCGTATCTGGCAGTCACCAATTGCAGTAGCTCATCAATTAGTGAGATTTTTATATAATTTGGTGCAGCTGGTTATTTTGGAGACATCATGAGGGCAAACAGAACATGGGCTGCATAGCCCATGGCTTATATCTGATGGTCCAAAGCCAAAGTCAGGGTGCAAGTCATCATCATCATCATCATCATCCTGGCTAGGCTTTGCGAATGAGGATTTGGGAAGGGCTCTACCCACGTTTGTTGCAAGCGCGTTGCAGGGTGCAAGCACAACCCCAATGATCTGATTCCTGCTGTGAAGCTGGAGAAAAGCCCAGAGCAATAGCCACAGGTCTCAGGAATTGTTCATCAGAGCTGCAGCTCTCAGCAGCAGAGAGGGTGTGGGACTACTCAGCTGAAATGTCTTATTCATCCAGTAATTGCAACTGGGTTCACCTGGAGAAAGCTCATCTCCAAACCCCTGAGCCCTGAGGGGTGTAGTCAGGACACTTTGCTTCTGCAGAACAGCCCTTAATGGGAAAGGCTCTGAAGCAGCTGCAAATGTGGATCAAAAGCATGTGGGAGGTTGCACCAGCACCGGGCACCGGGCCAGGCACAGCGTGGGCTGGCACTGCCAGATTCTTGTAAATACACGAGTTGTGACAGTGATGTGGGAAATTTAATGTGAAAGCTGGGCTTGGTGGCAGAGTTTGGGTCAGGAGTGGCTGCTGGGGATGCAGTGGGAAACAAGGGACAGTGACTGGCTGAAGAGGTTCTGCAAAAGGACCTAATTCAAGGAACACATCTTTATGAGTTGTTTCTTTAATGGTCTTGGCATGAAGAGCTGCAGTTTGCTGGTGGGAATTCCCTGCTGCAATGACTGCCTGTTGTTCGGGCTGTGCCTTGCAGTCAGCAGTGAGCTGCCTCAAGTTGGGATTTCATCTGACCTGCAGAGGAACTGGACATGGCTGAGCAAAGTGGGGGAGATGCATGCCCTCAGGAGAGGACAAGGAGCTGTTTCTTTAGCCACATGAACCAGACAGGTCGTCTTGGAGACAACATGAAGATCCTCACTTCCCAATTTTTGGGTTGACATGGGGGTTCAGTTGAAAAACATACCATTAATAAAATATTAATTGCATATTTATGCTTCTTTGTCTTTTGGGCTGCAAGGAAAAAACAATGAGATGTTCAGGTGAAAGTTTTAGTGTGTTTGGTTGAAATTTCAGGTTCAGGACTAATGCAGGTGTCAGGAGGGGCTCAGGTCAGGAGAGTAACAGTATAAAGTCTGGTGGAGGAAAGTCACTTCTTCAGAAAGGTTTTGGGGTCTGAGGAGGGACTAGGTAAAGGATCAACAGGAGAATCTGTAAAAAATGATTTTTCTAAACAGTTTTATTCTGTGCATGTCTGCCCAGGAAGCTCATATTGACTTGATCCTGAACAATTTTTCTGATTTTAAAAACTGCAACAAATCACAAGGAATTGCACGTGTGCTTCCCTTGAAACACTCATGTAGCTGCATGTCTGATTATAATTACACTCCTGTGAAAATTTTTGGTGGACCCAAGGACTTAATCCCACAAGCCTCACTGATCACATCACTGTACGTGAGAATTTATGCTTGTGGGATTAAACCCTGCCTTCAGCAACGAAGCAATTAATTGTTATAAGCAGAAAACATGCAGGAGTGGGGGAAGAAGGGACAGGCTACAACACACTGCAAGTGAAAGAAGATCTTTTGCTGCTGTGGGTATATATCTGTCACTGAGGCTGGCCCAGGCTCTGGGCTTACCAGGCAAATGATGATTTTTTACTCCACTTGACCCAGAGAGGGAAATAAAACCTGATTTTAATTCCAGCTGCATAAGCATGTGTGTGCCAGACGTGCTTTCCCAGAAGAGTCCCTACAGTTCATCACTCTGGTTTGCAAATTCCCTGGTAGCCAGAGAGCTGCTAGGGCTGTGCATGGCCACAGGCATGGGAGCAAACTGCAGCCACAGCAGGGGAGTGACCACCCACCTGAGATTGCCATGGGCCAAACCAGGTAGACACGTTGTGTGGATTAGTGAGGAGAAAGCACAGGAAGGGAGGTTTGACTCTGAGTTGAAGGCTGAACAAAAAAAGGATGACTTGGTTCAAACACTCAGCTCTCAGTACTGCTCCACGGGAGGTGTTTCTACTTAGGCTGGATTGGAAGGCCATGGTGGCGTGTCAGTGCTTGGGAAAGGGATTGCACAGCCCAAAGAAGTTGTCCAGTTTCCTCATATGACCTTCACCAGCTGATCTGCAGACTTTAACACTCCTTCCACGTGCTTGGGGCTGTGATCAGAGCCTTGCTCCTGTAGAAAGTATTTTTCTTCTTATGGAAAGGATCTTTCCTCAGTTCTTTTCCTGAAAATCTTCAGGATGCTTCACCCAATACCCCAGCACACAACCATGTAAAGATGAAGTTTTGCAGAGGAGCACACCTTCACCTGTTACTCTGGAGCAAACATGAGGTTCAGAATTAAACCACACTGAAGTCACCTGGTTATTGAGGAGGTCTCGTCTACACAAAGCTGGTTCACCTGCTGATAGTGAATCGCATCCCTGGCGTAAATCAGGAAAGACATGAGTTCACCTGTTGGTGGCTTTACCACCTCCTGTAAATTATCACTGTCCTACTGAAATTAACTGAAGATCCAGAGTGAACTGGTTATGTATTTCCTCCTCAACAGTGAGGGGGTAAATTAAGATTTCCAATAGGCAAGAAAAGCAGTTTGGAGCTGGTCCTTAGCCCTTTCTTCTGAGCAGAAGGCGACCTTTTGCCTTCAGTAAGTTTTAGAGTAGTGGAAAGGTTTGATATTGGCATTGTAAATGTATGGAGCAGCATTAAGTTGCTGTAGCCATGATGGTCTAAAGTTACCAACCAAGTAAAGTTGGATTTTTCCTTAGTCATTTAATTTGAATATTTGGGATAGGGGGAAAAAAGAAACACTAACACACCCGGGCGTTTCTTTCCATCTGTATGTTGCTTGAGTCTTCAGAAATGGTCTGTAGCCCTTCTAGAGGTGGAGGAATGGAGCTGGAGCAACCCCAGTTCCTGGGACGTGAAGATGGGCATCTCTGATACCTTTTGCTTCAGAGCTATTTGCTACCGAATTTGTCTTATCTGTTTCCAGTTTCTCTGTCATTGTCTCCTTGGAGCTGAAGTGGGAAGCTCACCTGTAAGGGCATCAGGAGGCAACTGCTGTCCAGTGGTTGTGTGACCACTGACCTGCATGGGGTGCCTCTGCTGAGAACTCTGGTGCCCATATTTGAATAAGTAGATCACAGACATTCAGGATGTTCTGCCAGGAGCCCCAGTGGTTTGGCAGATTTTCCGAAGCTCATGCCCCTTCTTGCTTTCATTGATGTCCGTCTTAATTATTTTATATATACACCATTCCTTGCTGCATGAAAGAGTGTTCTGAGCGTGTGAGAAGGATGCTTTGTTGTCTTTTATTACTCATGTAATTAGGCAGTACTGGTAACTTTATGTAAAGGAATATGAAAATAATTAGGTTGCTTTCGGCCAAACTCCTTGCAAACTTTAGAAGTCCCTGAATTTAGATGAATTTTATGTTTTTCTAGAGTTGTTGTAGCCTCTAAATGAGTTTAACTAGTCAGGTTGATGGTTCAGCTTGTCTTTTTAGGGCTTTCTGTCCCTTTGTTGTTATATGTCAACCTCTTAAATCATGAATTAAGCCACTGCCATTAATAGTGGCTGGGAAACATCCTCATAGTTAAAACTAGACCAGCCCACACGCTTTAACAGTCTGCAGTGAAAATGCTTGTCACCAGCTCTGCGAACAGTGGAGTGTGCAAGTCTTAAACAGCAATGGCTCTATAGGACTAAGGAAACAAATGGAAGGCTTGCTGTTTTATTAGTTCAACAAACTACATTTCACTCCTGTCTCTATTTCCCTTTCTGCGTAGCAATATATGCCCAGTTCCCAAAACGCTCCTGTAAACAATAGGGAGGAAAGCCTTTTGTGTGGCTTTTGCTAAGATTGCAAGTTGTGTGGGCAATGCAAGTCAACAGAATTTCAATGAGATTTGCAAACCTGTGTGCTTATGCAAAGGGAAGTATTTCATAATGCCTGTTCTCTCTTGACTTATTTTTTTGCACACCGTAATTTATATGAAGGCAAAAAGGGAAAGTGCTTTGACAAAACAGTCAAGGCTGTCTTTGAAGAAGCCAAGGAATTTTTGTCTGGGTAGATTTATTAATTCTGTAATTAAAACACTTTGATGCAAACATGACATACTACAGAATTTGTAAACTGCTGCTCTGCTTAGTGCTCCTAAGTCTCTTCACTTTACTCAGTGTTCTGCTCTAAATGGTACATTATATATTGTTCTGTGGACTACTTGAATTATTTTTAGTTGGTTTTTTTTGCCTTTTTTTTTTTTTAAATTTTGATGTTAAGTCAAGTCTTTACCATTTGGCTCCAGATGTTACTGAAGAAGTTCAAGGTCCTTTTGTCTGTCTTGTGTCCTCATTCATTCTTGACGTCTCCACAGCCATCACTCTATTATGAGAGTGAAGAGGGATTTAGGTAACTCTAGCAGAGTCCAGATTGATGTTCATAATGAGCAATACAAACCTCTACCTACTATACATTATACAAAGAATATGCTGGACAGAGTGTGTGTGTGTGTGTGTGTGTGTGTGTGTGAAATGGTCTGAACTTAAAGTAGTGGGGTTACACTAAGTTTATGCTGGGTGCTCCAGCAGACTGTGAGTGTGGCTTCCCATCCCACTGCTTGCAGACAGTTCTTTGCAGGACTGAACACTTCCACATTTTCATTTGGGCTGCATTTTTGCTCATCTCCCACAGCAGTGCCGTGTCTGGTTTTTGTGTACTGGTGGCAGCTTAAGAAAAATGCAGATCCTGCCATGGTTGATAAAATCACTCACTGCATAGATGGCAAGGCTGAGAAAACCCCAAAACCCCACCAAAAAAACCTCCAAACAAACAATAAACAAACACTAAAAAAACCCAAACCAAAACAAAAGCACTTTGGATGCCTCCTACGATGTGACCTTACTGCTTTTACATTTGGAAGTTTCAACGCCATATGAGGTTGTGATGGAGGCTGGTAAAATGCTTCTCTCCCAACCTTTTGCATCTCCGGAGTTTTGAAGGACTTGGTGGACTTTAAGAATGTTGTCTTGCCTTTTCTCTGCCTTTACCTACAGAGGCAATGACATGAAGATATGCTCTTCATCTTGACTCCAAGACCACGGAAGCAAAGTTGAAGACAGAGGCCCATGTGGGTCACAGCTGACACGTGAGGGTCAGACAGGCAGACATGGGAAAGGGGAAGCAAAACCATCTCAGCTACAAGCTATTGGTAGCAGCAGAACCTAGTCAGGGAAACCTCTCTGGAAGACCTATGTGGTTGGGCTGGACAAACCTGGTCCTTGGCAGTCCTGGATTTAGATATGTTGGAGTAGGTGGTCGTGGTCAGAGTAAGAAGGGGGCTGAGAGCTAACTGAGATTCCTGGCATGGTGGTGGTGATTCCTGGAAAATCCTTTGGGAAGGGTAACTAGTCTGTTGATACTAAAATAGCCATTCTGGATCTTGAAGGGCTTTGCTCTAACTTCATCTGCATGTACTTACCTGATGTGCTGGCAGTGGAGGGATGACTTCATGGGACCTTTTCTGTGAGAGAGAGCCATGTTTATTGACATCCCTTTGAAAGAGGCAACAAGCATGATTAGCATTTCTAGTTCAATAGTGAAGAGGGCCATGGAGCTTGGATGTGGGACCTTTAAAGAGTTTCCTTCAGAGGAACCCAGACACCAAGCCTGGTGTGGGAACTCCTTTTTCTTGGAAAGACACTTAGAAGGGATGGGAAAATGGGCCCTGAGAATCTGGACATCGAGACTGCTCTCTCTTCCCTGCCCTGTTGCAGAACAGCTCACAGTGCTTCATCCTCTCTCTGAAATCCCAGGTATGAATTCTCTCAAAGCCCATTAGCCAAAATGTTTGTGGCATAAAACGGGTGTGAGAGTGTGAAGGGGAGCTCTGTAAAGTGGGATGTGGGGCTGGGGTCCCCTGATCCCGGTGCAATTCCTGTGGGAGAGAGCCTCTGTGCCCTTGTTCCCATCCACACTACTACAGTCACTGCTCTGTAGCACTGGGCAAAAATACCCACTTCCAGTCTTGTAATATGCTGCCCAAGCAAATGTAAAATATTTAATCTGGCATTGCCAAAGGGGTGCTTTATGATTTATGCCAAATTACATTATATAAACATAATTAAAGGGTTAGCTTTGTTTGAATCTGTCATTCTAAGCAATAAAGATGTCAGATAATTTATTGTTGCATTTTGATACCGTATGAAGCTAATAACTGTTTTTCTGTGTGCATGTATGTATGTGTGAGCAGTGTACATGGAGTTTGTCTTTTTCAAAGGTGACCAAGTCTGAAGATGTTGCTGATAGAATCCAGGAACACTGTCTGCTACAAAACTGGCTTCTGGAGTTTGCTTTCAAGCCTGGATGCCTGCAGTTCCCAAAACTGCTTGAGAAGGCTGAGAGGGAGTCCCTCCCTGTGCACAAGTGGCAGCAAGGATCTGGGAATAGGAGCAAGGAGGTGCTGGCACCACTGCTGGGGCAGAGCTGGGCTTGTTCTGGATGCATTAAAGGTGGGACATGACCCCTGCAAACCAACAATTGTCAAGCTGTGATGGGCAAGGATTTAACAAAATGAAACATTAAAAACACATGATACCTCTCATGAAAAAAAGGATTTTTAATGAGTTGTTTCTCCTGCACTGTAAACCCTTCATGCTTGCCAGGTTTTGTTTTGCCTAGTAGCAGGTGCTTCACCAAAGATCCAGCACCTTATCTGAGTCTTGTCCTTGTTTTAAGGGTGGAGGAACAGAGGTGTGACTAACTGGCTTATTGAAGATGGGGGAGGATTCAGCTGGGCACCTGCTTGTGCTGTGGACACCGAATGGGAGCAATTCTTGTGCAGTACAGGATGGAGCAGAGCAATGGCCAAAGCCCAGGACATGTCCATCCTTATCTGGCAGGGAGCTGGAGTGGTTTCAGCTCGTGATGGTAGGTGCTTCCTACACCAGGGCTGGCACAGGCTGACATGCTGGGTATACCCTCAGCTTCTGGAGCAACAGAACACTCTCCCTCTCTCTCTATTTTGAGACCTGTGTTACAACCACTAAGTTGATGGAAAAACAAACGCAAATCCTGTCAAGTACTAGGACAAATATTTTTAAGGCTATTTCAGGGTTTATAAAAAATATTAAACTAGAAAGTAAAATACACTTTATTAAACTGTCTTAATTTATAGTCAAATATATGGACTCTCTGCTGGGGTACAAAAAGTAAAGATGCCTCTGAGTCTAAGACTTGGGTTATCAGTGTCTGAGAGTATTTAAGAACTCGTAGGTGCAATTATAGTCTTGAAATCTTCTGTTAAGATAGTCTTTCCTTAAAGTCAGCTTTCCTTATGGCTGCTGAGTGCACGTATGGAGCTGTAACATGCTGTTTGTTCACCTTTCCAGAACACCAGGTTCACACAGAGCTGAGTTTGTCAGTCATTCATCATTCCTACAGCATAAAGTATCCTATTTAACACTGAGACATTGCTGTTGGATGCCTGAAGAGCCCAGGCATACTAGAAGATTAAAAACAAAAGTTCAATTAAAGACCAAGGGCAAAAATAGTTTCATGGGTTTTCTGTTTCAAATTAGACTCTTAAAAGCCTCTTTCCCAAATTTCTTCTGTCTGAGTTTTGGATCCAGTCTTAAATGCTGGGTCTGAAACCCCAAATTACACCACAGTTTGTGCCCACATCAGTGATGGGATGGATCCAAATAGCAGATATAACCACACCGAAACCCAGGGAAGTTTTGGGTCCACTGCCCAGGTTCAGCACAGCCTCTTTGCCTTGTGGATCCTCTCTGCCATGCTGGACCCCCATCTGCCCCTCCACAGCCTGCCCACCCCATATCTAATCCACCCAGGGCCAGTTTGGGTAAACATAATCTATGATATAAATATAATAGGATCTGAGTCAGCTTTGAGGACTGGTAGGGGTTAAATCTTTTATAAGTTCAATTAAGAAATTAAACTTGGTGGGAGACCTGCAGTGCTTCCCAGTTGTTCTCCAAGTATCACAACAAACCTCCTCATGTTAGGCCTGGTATCTAAGGGGGTATCTGGCTTTGTAATCTGGGGTTTGGGCTCATCTCTACCCAAAATATTATTTTAACCACTCTTTGTATTTAATTTCCATACTTTTCCTTCGGTATGCTTTGAGAAAAGATTCTGCCAAAGACAGAAATGCTTTGAGCCTGAAAAACATTTTTTTACCGTGTATATGGAAGGCAGTGTTTTGCTTGGCTTAGCTTAAGAAATACATGGCACAACCTGCATGAAATATTTGAGGCTGTGAGGAGACATGAGTGATTCTTAAAGAAAAAAAAAAAGAAGAAAAAAGTTAGTTTTCATTCAATGGTCTCATTTGCTTATAGCCACACCTAGACAGGAGATGTGGGGCAGAGCAAGGAAGAAGAGTTTATCTATGAACTTGTAAAATTAAAGTTGTTATAAAGTTAAAAAGAAACAAAACAACCCCCCCAGAAAGCTCAGTCTCATGGCAAGGTTTCTACATATGTGAGCAGGAGTTAAACCATTAGTGTTTGATAAAAATTCATGAGGTTTTCAAAGTACCAGGGGTTGAGATGAAAGCTCTGCCTTATGTACCCAGGCTGTGGGGAAAAGGGCTGCCAAGTGCCCTTGTCCTCACCTGGGTGGGTTTTTTCTGTGAAGGGTCACAGTATGGGGAGGAAGGCTCATGAGGAGCCTATAGGGTCAGTTAATGGTTCAGCAGACCTGCTGACAGGGCCCTCTGGAATTTTTCAGTCTGACTTCCATCTCCAAGCAGGGTCAACAGCAAGTCTCTATCTCCATAAGCTCCTCTCTGCTCTGTGCCTCTATGTGTCTCCCAGCAAAGGTGTGGAGAGGAGACAGCAGAAGCAACTGAATCTAGCTTGACCTGCTCTTTAGCACTGAGCCCAAACTAGAACAGCTCCTGAGTTGCCCCATTTCAGGCTGGTGCTCCTTGGAGGTCCCAGGGGAAAAAGATCTTGGTGGTAAAGCAGATTTGTGGCCACTCAGCCTGTCCCCATGCCTGTTTCCCTGCAGAGTGGTGCACACAGGCTGTTTGACCCTGTGTCTGAAACATGTGACTTTGATTTCCATCCACTGCCTCTGCCTGTGCTGAGATTTTGGCTACAAGAAGAGGCTGTGATAGTGAGCACTGGTTCAGGCAGTGTGTTGTCACACTGCCTGCCAGCCACACATTGGGTCAAGGCAAGGGGAACTGACCACTGTTTGTACCCTAATGCTCCCAAAGCCCTTTGATACCACACCAGAGCAAACCAAGATGATAATCCTACCTCTCAGATTTCCAAAACCAAGCCAGAGCCCCGTGGAGGGGTAAGATGTGGCAGAGGAAGACAGAGGAGGAGTTAGTGTTTCTGCAAGACGCAGCAGACATAGGATATTAGGTGGCTCCTTGACACTGCTCCTGCTGCAGCTGGTGAGCACTTTGTGCTCTAGTTTGCTTCTAGTTCATTGCTTAATGCCTTGCCTGGCAGTTTTCCTGACGTGCCTCACCTGCAAGTGAACAGCTTCTCCTGCAGACCCCAGCAGAGCAGACCATGCCCCAGTTGGGAAAGTTTCTCAGCGAGATGCTGGAGAGCCTGGAAAAGAGAATGAGGACTTGCAGGGGCCAACTGGCCTCTGGTCCAACCCTCTTCCTCCATCCAGGCACCTTTCCACTTGTCAGGGGAGCTTTTATTTGTCCAGAGTAAACAAAATTATTAGGAAAGCAATAAAATAGTAAGGCTGAGGCTCTGTGGGCACCTTGTAGGATGCTGCTTGCTTGCTTCTGAAAAGCACTGTTTTGTTTTTTTTCTTAAATTGCAAAGTGTCCTTTAAAGGTGGCCTGGGATGCTGCCCAGGGCAGTTTCTTCAGCACAGGGGAAAGTGTGTGGATCTGGTAGCTGGAGATGGATGGGATCAGCAGCCTGATAAGCTAATGGTTTTTAGAAGTTTGAAAAGTCAGTGGTGGCATGGGCCACCCTCTTCCAGTGGCCTCTGTGACCACAGCACAGCATGGGCTCCACACCAGCAGCTGTCATGTCCTGTGTCTCTTCAGTGCCTCTTCATTTTGCTAATTGCTTGGAAGGGTTTGATAAGCAAAACTGGTGTTTTGGAGGGGAAAGAGAAGATTCATAGACTTTTAAATTAAAATGGTCAAAATGACACTGGTCAAAATTTTTTGAAGCCACCACTCCTACCAGTAGACCACACTGTGGCTGGAGCAACAGCTTGTCCTTTGTAGCATGCTGGTGTGTTTTCCTTAGCATTTCCATGCTAAGAAGCTTCTGAAGATTTCCAAAACGTAATTTTCCTCTGTCAGTCTCCCCAGCCCCAGGGCAAATCTAGCCAATAAACCAAAAAGAGGTTAGAAACTGCACTTCTAACAGGGAGTGTTGGAGTCCAGATGATGTTCACAGTTGTTCCTACGGCTTCTCTCCTCAAACCCATCTTTTCCTGCTGCTGGAGAGAATCTTGGTAGAGACACATATATGGCACTGGGACAAATGAGAGAAAAGCCATCAAGAAGAGTTTGCAGGACAGATGGTTCCTCCCAAGTTCTCCCCAGCTATAGCAACTTCTCTAATCTCACTGTCAGCCCTTGAACTATTCAGCCCGTTCTCTGTAAATCATCTCCAGTTTGAGCTTTTATCATAATGGACAGGAAAAAAATTCCTTTTGAGCAGAAGAAACTTTCTCTTCCTCAGACTCCAGGAGCAGATCTCATGCATGTGGACCTGGAGCTTTTGCTGCAAGAGCCATTAAATCCGTTTAATTTGGCTGCATTGGTGTGCCTGGTGCCTGACGGTTGGGCACCCTCCTGCAGGAAGATCTGGGCTTTGGGAAGGGTCAGAAGAAAAATAGGAAATGGAAAACCACTCTCAGGGAGTGATGGTTTGCCACTGCTTGATTAGGAGGATTTAAATAACCCATTAGGGAGCAGCCAGGAGCATTATCCTCTGCACTCTCCAGCAGGAGCAATTTGTTGCTGTTATGAAGTGAGCAGCCACTCTTTTTAGAGCCATGCACAGGAGCTTCGTGGCCCACTGGATGATGGGCTTAGGGGCTGGAAAATGATGTTTTTGCTTAGGAGAAAGCATTGAGCAGGTGGTCTCAATGAGCAGAGCTGTGAGGGAAGGGTACTACCATGGCAGTACAGTGATCACACATCCCTGAGGATGTGCCTGGTTAACAGTGTTTCCATCTGGGGTTTGAGGGAGAGGAGAAAGCCCCCTGCCCTGAGCACTGGGACAGTGGGATGTGGCTGTCAGGATGTGGCACTGAAATACCCACCCAAGACAGCAGAGGTCACAGGGCACGGGGGCCCAAATTTTAGCAGAGGAAGAATGAGAGGAAATGAGAGAAAGGGAATGAAAAAATTCTTGGTTCTGGACAGAGTGGTCAGTCCCCCTAATTCCAAGCAAACACTCCATTGCCAAGCAACCATTCAGTTGCCAGGGGCTGTTATGGTCGTTGGAGTAGCCACAGGGACTGTTACGGTGGTTGGAGTAGCCATAGAGCCGGTCTGCAGGGCTTGAGTAGCCACAGGGCCTGGCACAGGGGTTGGAGTAGCCACAGGACCAAAGAGCTTCAAAGGCCACAGGTCAAGGAAGGTCCCAGGAAAGCAGAGGGGCTCATCCCCTGCCTGGTGCTTCCCACACACCTCTGGGCCCTCAGGCTTGCAGGGCAGCTCCTGGGCTGACCTGGAAAAGGGACATTGCCAGCAGGGCCTGGGATCTCTGTTTCCTGCTGGTGGCTGCAATCATGGATATCTGGAGCCATGGGAAGATGTCAGGCTATTTCCTCAACCTCTACAGGGTGGAACTCCCACACTTGTTCAGGTGAGGGACCTCTTCCACCATCCTCCATTCTCTTCTCCTGTCTTCTCCATCCCTCTTTCCCCTGCCATGGCAAACTCCCATCCCTTATCTCCATCATTTCTATCTGCTCTTGTACCTGCCTTCCCCAGCCCTGTTCCTCCCTGTAACACCCCCGTGATCTGCCAGGGGGATCCCCACTGGGGAGGGGTGGGGATGCCATGCTGCCAGGTGGGGTCAGAGATTGTGTTGGGTTGCTCTGCCCAATTGCCCCACCTGGGGCACCGTCCAACACCCAGAACAATCCAACATCCTGCCAAGGAACTGGACCCAGCATGTAACCTTGAGGAAAACTTCTGTGGCAGGGAACTCGGAGTGAGAGAGGAGGAATCCCCATCTTCATTTATGCACCTTCTGAAGACTAAGATGGAAGTCCGACTGATGGAAAAGACTCTGGCAGAGAAAGATGAGGTGAGAAAGATGGGAGGGTGTTGTGGCATGGTTGGGAGGGCTTGTGGTTTTTTGGAGTGGGGCATCAGCAGGCAGGTGACTGGTTCTGGGTGAGGGCAGCCATGCCACCCTCACTCTGGTGCTTCAGGCCTTCAGGGAGAGGATGAAAGTCATCGTCGAGCGGTGGAGGGCCCTGCACGCCAAGAGGGCTCAGCTGAAGGACCACGTGCAGAAGTCTGGGAAAATTATAAAGGTATGCCAGATGACATGACCTTGAGCCACACCACCCACTTCTCCCCGCCCTTGGGGAAGAGAGTCTTGGGCCAGTACTCCTGTTCAAGTCTCCCTTGAACCTGGAGGTGTAAGGAAGAGGAACTGCATGGCACGAGGTTTTGTACCACATACACAGAAAAGTCTTACTAGAGCTTGAGTGAGAGAGAGCTTGTCCTGTACTAGTGGGATCTACTGAGGGCACCAAATGTCCCCTAGGAAGGGTCTCAGCCTTGCCACTACTGTTAGCATCCAACTGTCTTCCAGGGACAGAAACAAGTAGGTCTGAAAATCAGAATGTCATCCCAGCCACCTGTCTCCAAGACCAAAGGGTCAATGCAAGAGGGATCGCCCCGTGAAATGGGGAGGGAAAATATTCCTGGGGTGCTTCAGTACTAGACTCTACTCTCTGAAAGTATGCCCTTCGAGTGCTGTTAAGTGATCCAGCCCCATCTTTCCTTGCCTTCCTTTCCCTCTCTGTTTATGTGCATGCATGTGTGTTGGTGGGGGAAACCACCAGGAAAATGAACAGGTACGAATCCTGGCTCTGAAGATAGACAGCAAAGAGAGAGAGGAGAATATGCAAAAGGAGAGTGAGCTTTTGAAAGCTAAGATGAAATTGGAAGCCCTCAGAAAAGAGCACCTGAAACTCTGCAAAAAAGTACAGAAGTACTCTGTCTTCAAGAAATACCTGGAAGACGTGGTAAAGATCTCACAGGTGAGTTTGGATGTGAGAGAGAGAGATCGTGGTCTTGGGAAGGGCCTTACGTAGGTGTTGAAACTAAAAGAGACAAGGCAAACCCACTGGATGCTTGAGACCTCAGATGGAATGGGAAGAGGTTCCCTGCAACCAAGGTGAGCCGCAGGGAGGAGAGTTAGGGTAGGAGAACCGGAGCAGGAAAGGAAGTCTCGTTGAGAATCACAGGATCACAGAATAGTTAGAGTTGGGGAAGAAGGGAAGATCTTTCATCTGGGGGAGGTATTGGCCCTGGTAAGGGCAGGGTGCCAAATGAAACAAGACCTGCAGCTCGTGAGGGGAGGGCATGAGGTTACTAACACCAGGAATCCTGTGCTGTAGTTTGAGGACATCCTGGAAGTCGCTTCACGGTACGCGTTGCTGGTGAGGACACACAAGGACCTTCTGCAGTCACAGCAGGGGCACAAGGAACTGACTGAGCAAGACAAGGTGCTCCTGGAACAGTACAGGGCAGAGAAGGAAGCTGAGATGCTTCAGTACAAAAGCAAGCTGGCACAGCTCAAACTACGTTTTGACCAGGCTCAGACCGACATCCGCCTCTGGGTAAGGAATTGTGGGGCAGGCAGGGGACGATCTCCAAGGCCTGTCTCTTTCAAGATCAGCTGATGGCTCATCCTTCAGCCATGGGGTCATGGCAGGGCCCAGTAGCAGTCTTTGTGATGGGAGGAGGTTCACCATTTCATCCCTCCATGGGGTTGCAGAGGGAAGAACGACGGACCAGGTCTGGAGCCAGTTTGCCATCAGGCAAAGCTGGAAAGCACCTGGTCTAGGAGGGTGGCAGTGGCATGTGTTGCTGCCAGGGTATCAGCAACCCTGCTGAGGGTAGCACGAATAGGGCCTACGGGGAGCCAGAGTGAGGACTGCAGGAGTGGAAAAGAGATGGGGAGGTTCCAGGAGCAAGGAGCAGCTGTGGTGGTTCCTGGATTTGCTGAACCACTTCCAGCACAGCCTGGCAAGGACAGGTTTTTCCTAGCCAGGCAGATGAGTGTGGAAGTTAGGGTCTCCAAGCCAGGTGTTCAGTGCTGAAGAAGCATCTTTGCTGGGGCACATCCCCATGCTGCATATCTCCTCTCCTTCTAGGAGACTTGCTGGACTGACATCCAGAATAGGACTTCCAAGAAAACCAAGAAGCTTTGGACCATCAAGCTGGCCATCCATGACCTTTTCCAGTCCACCAACATGCGGCTGAATGCGGAGTGTAAAGTGTCGGTGGATGACAGCCTCAAACAGCTGGACATGGTAAAGCCAAGCCAGAGCCCTATTCCCTGCCCAGAAAGAGGAGCAGTAGTGTTTCTCAGCTGCCCAAAGGAGGGGAGAGCCCACAGGCCCAACAGACACGTTCCTTTCTCTCTCGGGCATGGGGAATGGGCAGGGGATACCAGGCAAACCTGTCTCTTCTGAGGAGGCAGAGCAAGGTGTGGGTCCTTGCCTGGCAAAAGGAGTGGGAGCCAGGCAGGCTGGGGCAGGAGATGCAGGACATGCAGATCAAGCCACAGCCAAGGCTGGGTTTCATTCACCCATACTCTGAACTCAGACTTGCCTACAAAACTCCATTCTGGTGGTGCAGATCCAGCAAGGCAAATGCTTATCCCCCTGTTCAGTTTGATCGGTGACATTTGGGGCCAACGAATCTCTCTCTGCTTCCTATTCCCATTCCTGTGCTGAGCTCTGCCATCTCTCTTTCCCACTCTAGATAAAGCAGTTTATCCAGTACCTCAAAGACATCCATCTTTGTGGGGGACAAGAAGAAGCACCAGTGAGCAGCTACGCTGATGAAGCCAAAGGGGACATGACCTGCCCTGACAACAAAGTTTCAGTAGGTTGGGAAGGGAAAGAGGAGAACCCTACAGATATTGTAGACTAAAATAAACAAACAAACAAACAAACAAACTGTTTTAAGGTGTCTCTTCATTTCCTGGGAGGATTTGACATGTCAGAGCAACTCCATCCCACAGCTTCACCCCAGAGACCATTGGAGTGCCTCCTCTGGCAGATGGGCTTCTGGTTGCAGGAGATAGTGTTCCTGCAAAGCATGCAAGATCATGAGAGCAGGCTGGGACAATAATATAGTTTCCAACAGGGATCAGTACAAGTGTTCACATTTGGATGTCCCACTCAGCCTAAGTTCTTATATATTCAAGAGAGATGTCACAACAGGGTGGGGAGACTGTGCTTCAGGAGAGCTTCAGAGAGTTTCCACCACACCCAGCACATCAGTGGATATGGATTTCTCTGCACAGCCACGTGTTACAGACTAAAGCTCACCTTCCCCCTCAAGCTGTTAGGGGGAACGGACATAGGTTCTCCACACAGGTGGAGAAGGGACATAGGTGATGGATGAACCAGCCAAAGCTACCTCACCAAGCATTTAGCTGTTCATCACATGTGCTGTCATGAGGAATAAAAAACAAGAGGACTAACAGTGTCTCCAGGGACATACTGTGGAGTTCAGGTCAGGCTCCACGGTCTTTTGGGGAGGACCTTTTATTGGACCAAGGATCCAATGACGTAAGCTTACAGATTTTGAGGCAAGAGACCATTGATCAGACACTCTCGCTCCCTGCTCTCCAGTGGTTATTCCTGTTCTTAGACAAAGGACTTCTTGGGGGAAGAAGAGCTTCCAGGAGGAAATAAAACTCTCTGAGACCGGTGAAATGTTGCACAGTGCAATGCAGAAATGATGCTCAACACTTCCCAGGCTTTGGGTGGGATTTGGAAGAAGCAGGGCTGGAAATGGAGCATCTGGAGATGAGCGATGGAGCTTTGGGGACATACCCCCAAACACTAATTCAGAAGGGTTTTTCCATCTTCCTTATCCTCACCATGACACAGTGTCCTTGCAATTTCTGATTTTTTAGGGCATGGGCTAGGCTAAATTTGGAAGAATTAAAACTTGGGGGGAAAAAAGCAATTCAAATGCTTCAGCGTAGTGAGCATGAGTCCCAAACTGGTGCTCTTTTTAGCTAGACAGGTTCTGCCATCTACGCTTGGTTTGATCTTCCAAAATAACAGGGTGTGAACTTTGATATTTCCATGTTGTATGGCAAGAAATAACATGCCTGTAACAGTTTTAATCCTGGGTATTACCTCTCCTCCAAACTTCAGAGATATACTGATATACACACCCTGCCTTCCCGCATGCGGGCGGGTAGTTAGGAAGAAAAAAAATCCTCTTTGTGTGTTGGTACACGTCCTTCTAAGCAATCCCAATTTCCATAGGGATCACATGTGGCTGAAATGCAGCTGTTGTTGGTATCCTGTGTGCTTTGCAGTGCATTGTGCTCATAAATAAAAAGTGAGACAAATTTCAGTACCTAATATTTTACACAAGAGAACTAGATGAGGGTTTCAGAGCCCTGTGCCAACACAGGAATGAATGTCTGACTTCTCTTACAGGAAATTTTAGGATGGTATCAATTTAATATATTGGATTGAATGGTCATGTGAATTGTTACCCTTGGGGTTTTTTTAAATATCTTTTCATGATAAAGGTAAAATCAACAAATTAAATCCTTTAATTAAAATCCTCTTGGCTGAGGATATGAATATTATGGAAATTATTTCCATTTGCTAGATATGTTTTTGAAATGAGGATACAGAAATGCAGAATTTACACCTCCAAAAGATGGTATTTCTTCCACTATCTTGACATCAGCCTGATCCAGTTGTCTGCACCTCCCCATGTCACACTGCCATGAGTCAGGAAATAAAGTTTAAATCTAAGGTAGTTATAGAAAATCTTGTTTCTTGTTGGATTTTTTTTTTGTTTGGTTTGGGGTTTTTTAATGAATTCAGAAATGCCTCTTTTTAAATTAAAAAAAAAGAAAGAAAGAAAAACCATACACCTTCTTCCAGGTGAATACCGACTACTGACTGAGACAAGACAGTGCAATGCCTCTGTTTCTGCTTTAAGTTCTAATATAACTGAGTTTTTGTGACATTAATTGGGTTACTAAGAGTGCTGGACACAGGCTGAAATCTGAGTGCATAACAGGAATCCATACAGTGGTTAAGGAAATCGGAGAAAAGTTATACTTGGAGTTATAAGGAAATAATTCCAAAGTATCTTTACTGAAACTAATGAGTTTATTTTGGATTCCTTCACTTGTAAGTAGGAGGTTGGCAATAGCAGGGATAAGAAAGAAGCTTTCTCTGAAATAGGAGAGAGAAAGAAAAGAATGCAATCTAGGAAATTGCGCAGCATTGGTCTCCTAAGAAAAGCCTTCTTTTTCTATAAATGTTTGCATTATTGGACATTTTAGGGAAGAAACAACTGTAAAAATTAAATGGAGTGGTAGAGAGCTGTGTGTGAGGGAGACAGGGCTGCTTTGATTAAACTTTGAGATTATTCATGTGATCTTCTCTGGTGACATCAAATCTAAAAAAATGGAAAAAAACCCAAAAAAGATGAGGGAGAGTACCCCAATCCTGTCTTCACCAGTCCTCAGATCTTTCTTCAACGCAGATCTTTCTTGTGGGTTCAGGCAACCACTTGGATCCACTCCCCTTCCTCGTGCCACTTGGATGGGTTGTGTACAGATTTAAGATCAACAGTGCTGAGCTCAGTTTGGCCTTGGGCTCACTCTTCCATTAGGAAGCTCAAATCCCTGGGTGTGCAGCAAATCCTTCACTGTTACGGGGAATTGCAGCAAGCGCAAGGGCAGCCCAGTCACTTCACGTGAGTAAATTGGGATAAATTCCCAAGGTTACTTCAATTACATGATGTTTGTCTCATGTTACATCCTGGGCTGCAGGGTGGGGTGGTCCCAGTGCCCCACTAGACATGCAGCTGTGCCCTTCTGGAGCCCCAGAGGTATTTGGGGTGAACCACTGCCTTTTGTGCCCCCCAACACCTGGAGCCATTGGACTAAATGTGGAACACTCTGACTGGGTTTATCCTCTGCCAGGCTCACACCTTCCACAGTTCCTATAAAGTGCTGTTTGCCAGCCCACGAATACAACAAAGAGTCCAGTTTGATTCTGCCTCTCTATTCTGCTCTGGTGAGATCCCACCTGGAGTACTGTGTCCAGCTCTGGGGTCCCTCAACATAGGAAGGACATGGAGCTCTTGGAACGAGTCCAGAGGAGGCCATGAAGGTGCTCCGAGGGCTGGAGCACCTCTGCTACGGAGACAAAGAGAGCTGGGATTGTTAAGCCTGCAGAAGGGAAGGTTCTGGGGAGATTTTACAGCAGCTTCCAGTTCCAAAGTGTGGCTATAAGAGGGCTGGATAGAGACTTTTGACAAAGGCCTACAGTAATAGGACAAGGGGAAATGGCTTTAAACTGAAAGAGAGTAGGTTCAGTGATGAGATAGAGTTAAATCCTAATAAGTATAAAATTCTGAACAGGAAAGGATAATCTTTCAAAGCAGCTGCTCACACTTGTTCACTAACCCTTCCAAAATGTGCCCTGTGATATTCCCACACAGCATCAATGAATCACTGATTCAGGAGGAAACCGTGCTGCTGAATGACAGATGTTCAAGTCACCACTCATCCTCTGCCCCCTTGGATGGTGAGGCTACTGGGGTCTTGCTCCACATTTGCCCTTCTCTCCCAGTCCCCTCTCTCATTCCTTGCTTGATACAGACACTTTCATTAATTTTTCAATAAATACAACTGTGTGTACATTAAAGTGCATGGTGAGGAAAGAGGGAGATCAGAAACACCTAGTGAGTGTTTCTGGGGTAGAAATTCCTTCAAGAAGGTGAACTTGGAGCATTTTTTGCCTCTACCTTACACCAGTTGATGGGTGGAGGGCTAAGAGTGGGTCTGGGAGCTGTGCATGGTTGGAACACCCTCCACCTGGAGCAAATTATCTTCATCTCAGAGGTGTAAAGTGCTCCTGCTAGTACCAGTGAAGCAAAATGGTGAGTGGGACAGGAGCACTCTGGGCACATGCTCACCTGAGATAGAGGCAAGGAAAGAGTTGCCCAGCAGACGTGCATGGGAAAAGTCCCTCAGGGAAGGGTGATATGGATAAGCCAGTAGGGTTGTGATTGATAAACCAGGGTTTGCTTTTCTCCATGAACATGGCGCCTTGGGTAGATTTAGTCTGCTCCCTTTTCCCTTCATTGCAATTTTTGTCACAAGACTGAGCTATTAAAATGTTAATACAAAATATACAGTTGATCCGTAACATGATGTGTGCTTCTGACTGGTGCAGTTTTCCTCTCTGTATGCAGCTCCTCATAGAATGCTTGGTGTCCCTACACATTTATTCAAAGCTCAAGAATTCAGGAAAAGACAACTTTCATGTAAGGTCAGTCTGATTGCTCTTGCTCTTCTGAAACACAGTACAGAAAGAGTTGAAGACACAGGGTTGCAAAATTGAAAAAAAATTCACAGTATCACTTTTGCATAATATCTTAATATGAGGGATCACAGGAACCTCTTGTTCTGGGGAAAGACTGATAAGAGACTAGAGTTTAGCATTCTACTAGGCCTAAGGGAATAGTAGCTGTAAATTAGCATAACAAAGTGGCATTCTAATGTAGTTTAGGTTAGCAATTTGATACAATTTTCAGCTTTTGGGATGAAATCTTCTGGGCTGGTTTTCCAGCTGGGAAAAAAAGCACACAAATGTGTGTAAACTTAGGACAAATATTACTGAATAATCTCTGCATCTAAGGAAAGATAGGAAACTTTTCTCTCATTATTACTTCTTATAATTCCTTCAGTGAATGTTGATAGAGCAGACACAGATGGTTTTACACACTGAAATGTGGGCTGGGAATTGTCCTTGCAAAGTAATGTCTATTTATTACATGAGAATCAGACTCACAGAATAATTAGGGTTGAAAAAGACCTCTAAAATCATTGAGTCCAACTGTTAACCTAACACTGAAAGGTCCAGCACTAAACCATGTCCCTAAGTATAACATCTACATGTTTTTTAAATATTTCCAGGGATAGTGATTCCACCAGTTCCCTGGGCACCCTATTCCAAAGCTTGACCACCCTTTCAGCGAAGAAATTTTTCCTAATATTCAATCTAAACCTTCCCTGGAGCACCTGGAGGCTGTTTCCTCTTGTCCTATCATTTTTTAAGAGTGCCATAAGTCTTTTACAATGTTTTAAGTTTGTGGTGCAGTACAGTTACTGTCAGAGAGCTGAGCTAGAAATGACTTCTGGAGCACAGCTCTTTACATAAAGGCATCTGCAAAAAGCTCCTGTACAGAGCAAAAGTGCTTAAAAACTTGGTTTGTGCTGAGCCTGTGAAGGCTTCAGCCAAGGAAGGCTTGGTGGTGATGCCTAATGAAAAAGCATAGTAATGTTGTTGCTACAAATCTCTTGGAAACATCTGAGGTGGAGGGAAGAGGCTCTTTGGAGGAAGTGAAAAGCTGAGCCTGCATTCCTGACACACTATATAGGGTGAGTAGCTCGGAGCTGTGACAATATCCACGTGTGAGCCTCTGCACGGGACACCTTCCACATCTGCAAGATAAAGAGGAGCATTATCTCATCTCCCAGAACAGCCCAGTGGGGGTCATTCTCTGCTGCATGAGGGAACCCATGTGAGGGGTGGTCCTTGCAATAGCAGGGCCAAACACACTTGATTTCATACCACCTATTGCTGTCCTTTTTGGTCTCATGATTTTTTGAAGGTTTTCATTTATTTATTTTTTTTTAAGCTCTGCAAAGCTTATAAGTTTCATCAGACAAAAGACAAAACTCCGGTTTCAGAATTGCTTCAATTGCTCAGGATTTTTCATTCCTATTATTAATATTACAAAGACTAATCCCAGGAAATTCTCACCCCATTTCCTTGTGCCTCTGCTCCTGCTTTGGATGCAGAGAGGAGCTGCTGGTCTGTGGTGCCCCAGAGAGGTCTGGCAGCCCTGTGGCACTGGTAATGCTCATTTTTGTCAGGGCAAAAGTTTGCTTTATAATTACCAGCAACATGTCAGCAAGGAAGAAGAGACATGGAACTAAACTTGATCACTGGGGTTGGAGGTGACCCTTAAAGGTCCCTTTCAACCCAAACTATTTCTGTGAGCTATTCTGTGGTTGGTGAATTTGATTCACATGGTGCAAAGAGTTGTATAATAGACACTGGAATCCCACTATGTGTCTGTCCAGGTTACAGATTCACTGACATGTATCTGGAGAGCTGGCTGGAGAGGTGCAGGGTAGGAATACTGATAAAGCCTCCAGTTCTCATATATTGTAGTTAAAAACCCTTTTGCTGGTAAAAGTGCTCACCAAAAGCCCTGTACAGTGTGTATACAGGCCATGCACACAGCATGGCTCATGTGAGAGGTTTTCCTCCGTGGTCCAGAGCTTTCTCAGTGTGCAGAGTGTAGCACGTTTCTATCTGAATCTCAAATAAAATAAAATAAAATTAAATAAAATTAAATTAAAAAAAAAATCAAACCCCAAAAGCTCCATATCCTGGAAGTTGGAGATATCACCAGGCAGCTGCTAAGTGTCCTTCAGCTGTACTGCAGTGTTGCACAGAGCTGCAACCTGGACGAGGACACGCTGCTGGTGTCTGTCCATGCAAAGAAACATAAAAATTATTTGAATAACTGAATAATTCAGTGAGATTTTCAAAGTGCTCATAACCCCAGCATCAGAGGCTTTTGTAGGGATGCTCCTGGAGCATCCCTGTTGGCTGGACTCTGCAGCAACCCCTCACACATCAGCTATGCATGATGGAAACCCTCATTCAGCACCCACAGCCAAGGCTTGCCAGTAACGACCTACTCATTTTGCATTTTATTTTAAGTAAAGAATTTTTATAAAAAGCATTTGTGTGAGTTAATCTCCCATTTGACTGCCTGGGGACCCATGTCCCCATCCCAACCAAGCATTAGAGTGTACCTCTGCTTGCCTGTGCCCCTGTGTGCAGCAGAACTGGCATTAACTCATCTCCTGCACTGAGGCTCAGTGAGGCACTGAGGTGTGTGTGTGCGCATTAATATAAAGATAATGTCATTATTCTGCTATCATACAGCACATTTATGTCTGCACCAGGTATATTTTCCAACATATCATATCCAGTCAGAATTAATTTAATGAGTTTATTGCACTCTTAGGGCCATAGTTTTAAACTATGATGCTCAAATGGCAATGGTAAAAACAGTGAAAGAAGTTTTGAAAATCAGTCCCCTATTGCTTATACTGCATTTATATAGAGACCTCGACATTTGAGCCCGTGGAATTTTCCAGCGATACATAAAATTAGACCTTTGTATTTGTTTTTATTTGCTATCTGCCATTCATTTTGTTTGCCTTGGTTAAGTTTCCAGTTTTCCTTTTACACAGACACTGCATGCTGGTTCAACATATTTGGTGGGAACATTCTTGCTGGTGCCTGGTTTGTAGAAAGATGCCTTGCTAAGCAGGACCTGCTTGGATCCCAGACTGTAAATAGCTGCCTTCACTTGGGATGTATTTTCCCTCTTGAAATCAGGTCCACTAGCAAATATCACAGCCTAATATCACATCAGATAGAGCCAGGGTAATAGCCTGACTGCTCTGTTTAATGGCTAAAAACACAGGTCTGTAAACTGTATTCTTTCTTCTGCGAGTGACAGTTTCATGCATTTCAACACATCATGTGGGCACCTCCCTGTGCCCACTGGAGCAACTGTGATTTGTGTCTCCATGCTGACACGTACCTCATTTAGTTCAGCCTTGTGAATCTTAAAATCCTCAAACAACTCAAAAAGCTGCTTCAGCACAGATCATGCTCCTACATGGCTGTTTTGATCTTCACAGCTTCTTTTGCTGTTGCTGAAGGTACTTTTTTCATAAGCACAAACTTTTTATCAGCTGAAAATTTTTGCTGTTTGGTCAAGAAATGGATTCTTAACCCCCACTGTAATATATTAGCAAAGCTACTGACACTGCAGGTGCAACCCTGCTTCTGGGCTTAGAAGCTCTGTTGGCAGAAGGAAATGGGCTTTGAGGAATAAAATGCTTGCTTTGGTTCTAATTGTCTCATGTTCAAAGCCCAGAACTACTGCAGGAGTTTGTTTGAATGATCTTTATAGATTAGATAAAGCTGATCTTGGTTCCAATTCATATCTACCCTGTGGTGAGTAGATATCAAGGATATTCCCAAGTGCTTGCACAATCCAGTGACTTTCCATTTAACTTGAGAATGTTTTTTTGGCTTGTGATGTGCTCAGAAGCTTCTCTCATTTCTATGCTGAACATTAATATTTATGCAGTTTAAGGTTTTATACAGATTGTGTCATCCATTCCTAAAAATAACACATAAAGCTAATGTGTCATTTTGGAAGGTTACAGATATCCTAATACTTTAGAGGATGTGAACTGTTTTCATGAAGAGTTAAAAGCAGAAAGGCATTTTCCCCATTAAGGCAAGCAACCCTCTGCTCAAGGCAAATTCATGGGGACAGGAGGATTTGTCCCTCCAAACCAGCCCTGGAGATGTCATGATGAGCTGCAATTTCATTCGTAGAGGAGGTCAAATGAGCAAGTAATCCTCTTCTCTACTTCAGCGAGTGTCCAGTTCAGAGCAGCTGGGTTGTGCAGGGCAGTAGGAGTCTTGCCTGGGTTGGACACAGCACCCACTCCCAGCTGTGGGATCAATGCTTTCTGCAGAATTAATAGACTGGCAGACTTTGGGGAGGGAGCAGGCACCATCTGTAGGAATGGGTTCCTGGCAGTGCTAACAGGTCTGTACCCAGCCCTCAGAGTGCCATGGAAGATTTGCTGTTCACAGTCGAGCTGCCTTTCCCTTGCCAGCCATGGAAGTTATTTGGAGTGAAAAAAATATCTGTAAGCAAGAATGGAAGGGAGGGGATGTGGTCAACTGATGGAGAGATGCAAGTTGTCATGGTAAAAGGCATCACAAGTAACCCTCTTGCAGGCAGCAGTACTGAGAAGTGGCTGACATGAATACTGCCAAGGGATCTGTGTTTGAAAGTCCCAGATTCCAAGCTCTGCTTTGGCCACTCACCCCAACTGGCACCTTGTGCCTGCAACCTGGGCACGGCATGGAGACATGGGAACAGCAGAAGGGGATCAGGTGCTTTTCTGCTGGGCTTTTTGCAGTTGTTTGTAGAAGGATGGTGACCTTGTCAAGACAAGGGAGTGACTGTCACATCCATGTGGTAACAGTCTATTCTTGTGCAGCATAAAGCAGTTTTTAGTATTTGCTTAATGTTAGGGTACTGACCTTACAAACCTTAAACCTGTATTGAACCTGCTGAAGGGACAGAGGAGTGATGGTTATATGGCTTCAATCCTTAGGCTTTCAATCACATGTTTAGTAGGAGATGTCCATACAATATAACGAATCTGGAGTCGTGAGATTTGTCCAGCACAAACCACTAGGTCTGTGGAAGAGAGAAACACCTGGGGCATCTCTCCATGTGTTGGTCTTTCAAGCCACTGAAACAAAATTGATTGTCCAAAAAGATTCTGGATAGCTGGAAGTTCCCAGGGGAGCTGAGAGTGAGATGCCAACAGCAGTGAGGGTGTGTTGGTCCCTCAGCATGACACCCTAGGAGAAGCAAAGTGCAGTCCAAACTGCACTGCACTATAAAAAGACCATAAAGATGTTTAGGGAATGAATGAACCAGTCATTCAGGCCTCCATACCTGTAAAGGGGTGAAACAACTATTGAAAAAGTGACTAAAGCCACAGGAATGAAAAAGCTGAATATGATGACATGAGAAGGTCTGGTTAGTGCAGGTCATGAAAAGTGTTTTCAATGACTGCTTTAACCAGGAAAGGGTTGTAGGCGATGAAAAGCTTTGCTCTGTGTGTTTCATCAGTTGGAAAAACAAATAGAGGTGAGGGAAAGGAATGAGGTGGAGACTAAAGAGGGAGAATATTGTATTACGAGTAGGATGAGTGGCATGGCCTCATATAGCCCAGAGCCTGGCGTGCTGGCCTCAGAGAGGGGGCTGAGGGGAACTACCCTGGTAGGAAGATGAAGAAAAGAACATCATGATCATGGAAGAACTTTTGGGTTTACTTTTAGTGCAGGCAAAGAGAAGCAAGGAAAAGGAAATAGTGAGTAATTCAAACCCAACAGGAAGGTAGATGCTTTCTTGCAGCATGAACCTGCTGGGTCACAAACACATATCCCCGCCTCTCAGCCTGGCCCAGCAAGTGTGGGATAAAGCAAATCAGGAGCTGTACTGAGCACACTTTGTTTGCTCGTATTTTGTACTCATTAATCTGCTCATTCATTCATGATATGCCTTAAGGTGTTGCTAGAGTTAAATCCTGAAAAGGGTACACAACAGACCCAGCATGCAGGGCCCTTCCTCGAAGGGCTGTGCAGCAAGAAAGCCCCAGGGAACGCTGAGAGGAATGCAGCAATCAGAGCATAACTCATTCTGTTAGTAATTTTTTTGCCTCTATCTCATGGAGAGTTTATTTTGGCAACTGTGGAGCATGAAAAACCCTCAAGTGTTCCAGTTTTGAGTATTGCATATCTTTCCTGATCTGGAGAGAACTGCCTGGATGGGATAGGACAGGGTTATTCGCCATGGGCGGAGTCCATAGATGGAAGGACAAGACATTCCTGACACAAGCAGGGAAAATCTTTCTAGCTTGACAGCAGGCAGAAAATTGCAGACAGGTATTTGCTAGTGGAACTAATCCTGGTAGAAGATTTGGGTAGATCTTGACAGTGAATGTGGAGCTATATTCAGTTCCAGAAGGGATGGAGTTGTTTCTACAGTGAAATAACTTACGTGTGTCAGAGAAATTGCTGTAAGATCCTTTAGGAGACAAGGCTCAGATGTGGTTTCCTGAGAGGCAGCGAGGAAAGGCAATTGTGGGTTGGGTGATAAATGACAACAAATATCTACTCACCTACCTATGAGGTGGGAAGCTGGTACAGCTCCCACCATATTTAGGTGCTCACAGGGGACAAACAACAAACTCAAAGAGAAATGAGACACCAAAATAATCCTCCTCTTTATTGATGTGCAAAGAATGAGCTTCTTGCAAAGGTCTTTTGAAGAACCAATACAAACTAACAGTTCTAGCACGTTGCTACAAAAGCTTGTGGGAGTGCTCTGGAGAGAGCATTATCTGCTTTTCTCTTTTCATGTCCCTTTATGTGGGAAAGGAGTTGAGAGGGTGTCGATATCAGCCCCCCTTGCTTGGGCCACAGTAGCACAGATGATGTAGCAGGAAGCATCCAACAGCCCAGTGCATTTGTGTCCCTTGAGCAGGCAGGGCAGGCCAGAACATCCTTTGGGTCAGGGACCAAATGATGAGCAAATCCCAGATTGTTTCTTCACCTGGATATGCAGCTCCACAGAGCAGCTACATGACCTGCATGTCTGCAAACGTGTGTGCTCCTGCTCTACAACAGCAGATTAACTTACATTTTCTAGTCATCTAAGTGGCAGGTTCTATTGAGGTCCTTGAGACTGATTAACCTCAACAGAGGAATAAAAGGTGGGAGGTTGAAAAGCACACTGTGGCCAATCTGCTTGTGCTGTGAGTGGTTGCATGCTGGAATCTTTGCTCCCCAAAGTTTGTCTTGAACCTGATCATGAGATGGGGTCTGTGCAATTAAGGTGAGTAGTGAGCTTGAGGTTGTGTGGTCTTCAGCCTGGGCTGGGTACTCAGCTGAAACACAGGTGTAGGACCTGACTGAAGGTACAGTGAAGCTAATGAAAATACAGATTCCACTGGTACTTAGTGTCCCCAGAAAAGACCTGTGGGGTTGGTCCTCAGAGGAGAAGTCGGTTTAAGCGTCTCCTCATTCACCTTGCATCAAACTCCACCATTCTGTGTCCAAGGCCAGAAGCTGAAATTCATCAAACCCACTAGATATCCCGCTACAGTTAGAGGCATTACTTTGCCTTAAGCTTTAGTCAGTGTGGAGAGCAGTTCCCATGGTCATCTTATTGCTTCAACTGTCTCAAGTTCTCCTGCCCACTTTGTCCCACAGCCCTTCAAACCCTCAGTCTTGTAAGGCACATCATCTAAAAACAAGGAATCAATAATCTCTGCAGGCGAACTCCTTTCAGCCAAACTTGAATAACTGTTTAGTTACAGTCCTCTCCTATGACTGGGGTATTTTCTTCTACATCTGGTCAGAAAATTTGTCCCCTTAGAAGAGATTTTGGCTGAGCTCTCAAGTAATTTTAATTCTCACGAATGTAGAATAAACTTTTGTTTTGGCAGCTGCAGTGTCCAGCCTTGTTAATTTACTTCTTGTGAGCTCTGAAAAGCTTGGATTAAGCTCCAGTAAGTGGTGACCATAGCAAACATGAGAGAAGAACATGTCTCTTGTTTTTATTTTCCTTGTCTCTCTGAGCCTGGGGGCTGCATCAGGGTTTGGTGCTGTAGAAACATCTGCCCCCACACAGATGTTCAAGCCATTAACCTTTCCTACTTCTTGTCCATGGAGTATCTAAGGATGGATGGAGATCTCCTATAGGGTCAGACCTACCTGCATTTCAGTTGTTCTGGTTTCTTACTGATTTTGGAGGGTCACAGTAGGCTGAAGAGTACAGGCACACAACAGAGGAATAGGCTACAAGAGGAATATAAAACACAAGAGTTTTGGTGGGCTTGTTCTGTTATCGTTCAATGAAACATCTGTTTCTTTTCAACAGTAGTGACTGGCTGGATGTTGCTTTGATCCTTTACTGCAATTCCTATTTGTGTTATTGTAAGGGCTAATGGTGAATGCTGATTTCTCTCCTGATCGCTGTCCAAGTTGTTGCTCTCTGGCCCCGACACCAGCAGCAAAATATTCCAGTGTGACTGGCAAATCTACCAGATCTGCACCACTCACAGAGCGGCTCTGAGAGCTGCTGTCCCCTGGGAATGCCCATGTGCTTGAATTTATGGGGCTGCCTCGAATAAAGGCCTGAGAATGCTGCTGTTGAGAAGAAAGTTGTAGTGATACAAGATGTGTTTTGTGGTCCTATTTTTTTTCCAACAGGACAAATCCTGCAAGCCTCTCCTTATAATGTCTCTCCCCAGTGACTGTGTTATTTTGTCAGGAACTTTCATTTTGCCTTTTCTTGGCAATATTATCATGATACCTAAGTCATGAGCAAACACTTTGGTTGAGAGTCACAAGGAGCACTGGCATTACTCCAGCACTGGACAACAAATGGTTAATTATGCTTAGTTAGCTTGTATGTTTTGTATCAGAATAGCATGTTGACTGCCAAATAACTTATACTCCACAGACTAATACAACTGCACACAAAAGCTATAAGAATGCCTCTGATAAGCTTTATCTTGGTCAATGTTTATGCAAAGAAAGCCACTACAAATGAATTATTGCAAATTTCCTCCTTCCCTGAGTAAATTACTGAATTCATTGTAAATTAAGTCCCTGTGATTTTAAATGATTTGTGTTCCAGTGAAAAGGTTTTTCCTCTGTACACTTTTTTTGTATTTCCTAGGATTCCTTTCCAGTGACTGGACTCACTCTGAACAAGTTTGTGGCCTGTGATGAAAACTGATCATAGTAAATACTGAGATGGTTTCAACTGTATTTCTATGTGTGTGTTTATCCTGAACTTGGCTGAACATTAATACAGATGAAATGGGGATGGTTTGTTTTCCTGTGACTGCCTCCATTCCATGGATGCTTCCATGTCTCGTAGATTTAACTCTGGTGGAGTATTTATTGAAGTAAGAACTGATGAATGTGCTATTTTTAGAAGAATTTGCCAAAGTAATAGATCATTGCTTACACCCACGTATGAAATAAAACCTGTGCTGTAAATAGCACCTGTGATTATCAGAAACAAAAACATATTACAAATTTAATTAATTTGTTGCTGTTTAATGCTGTTATAATAATATATGTTTCTATTCTTGATTTTTGTTGATTATTGTGAACACCGCAATAATTTGGCATTACACAGTACGGGGAAACAGTAAAACGGAAACCTGTGCCATTTCTAAAACCTGTCATGAAAATACTTCCAGTCAGTAGTGGGTGGCCAAATAAAAAGATATTTAGTAAACTTGAAAACAGGCATATAAGGGCATGCCTGCATGCATGGATGCAAACAGATGTGAACTCCTCTCTCACTCTCCAAGCCAACTGGGCACAAGCCAGCTTCATCGAGAAGCCATGAAACCACGTTCATGTAGTGCTGGGCTTAAATATTCCACCCTGCCTGTTTTAGCTCCCCTCAAGTAGCCAGATAGCTCATGTGCACACAGTGTGATGCTGAAGCCAGCTCGAGTCAAGCTGGCTTGAAAGGCAGACAGAGGAGATCATGTGTGTCTGCACCCATCTGTGTAGACATGCCCTAAGCCAGGCTGGGTGAAATTTGGAACCTTAATTAAAAACTAAGCTAATTAGTTCAATAGGCCAAAATTTTTTCTGCTGTTGGCATGGATTTGTATTGGACAAGAAGAATGTTTTTCCACTTCCCAAGCAGACAAAATATTGGAGCTTCTATCTTTGAAGTTGGAGATGACAAAACTGACTTAGATTATTTCTGTTTGAAAATGTGTTTTCTTTGTGTTTTCATCTCAGGTTGGGTGCTCATGTGGTTCCCATCCCCACAGTGCCTGGACACCTTTTGTGCTTTGATGTACAACTCTAACAACCCCTGTGAGAAGGGAACATGCTGCTTTTCCCATTGGGTAGATGGGGAACAGAGTCCCAGAGACAAAAAAGGTGATTTTCCAAGGCTACATTCTGCCTCATGCAGTGGCATCCTGGACCAGCTCCACCAAGGAGTCATGAAGTGTCTCCAGACTTCTTTAGACCTTCTCTTTGGGTCTTTTTCCTACAGCAAGTGTGGTGCCTTTGCTTTTCTAAACTGTGTCTAACAAGTCACACACTGACCTGGCAGCATGGGCAGGTCCCACTGTTCTGTGGCCACCAGTAGACATGAGTGGCCAAAATGTGGTCTTGTGCCCTGGCCTATGACCATCCACACAGTGTCAGTGTTAGCAAATGCCCTGGCATGGATTTGGTCTGCATAAACTCACACTCTCCAAGATGGTGCCTTGGCACCATCTGGGGAACACATGAGCTGTTCCCAGAACTCATCCTCTTGGGATGAGGAGAACATTCACTCAGCCAGCTTCTCCTCTGTGCCTAGGTTGGGGGAACTGCCCCTTGCCCTGTTTTATTTGGACCTTTAGGCATCATATCACTTAATTTGCAAAATGCCCCCATGGACTTCCTAGGGAAACGAGGACGTTGCTTGACCTCACGCTTGGGTGGGACAGGATGTGGGGAGGAACACCACATGGTGGGAAAACATGGGAATTGCAAGCCCCTTTAGGGCTGATCGACTTTGTACTGATGACCTACAAGCAGCAAAATAGGCTGAATTAGTGCAGTGAAGTATTAATTAAGAGGAGAATGACATAATGTTACAAAAACATTTCTGTGCTGTTTTTCTACCACTGCTGTCAGGGAAGCCAAACTATCAAGCCACGCATCCTAAACAGGATCATGCCTTTATTCAAGTAAAACCTTTTGACTGGCACATCTTTTGTGGCAGTACACAGTGAGAAGAGCTGGGATGGGATGTGGAATATCAGGGACTCAGACATTTGAGGACCATGCAGTTGGCAAACAGGGCATGGGCATTCATCTCATCTCAGGCAGCACGGACGGGTCTCCAGTGCTTTGCAGGTGCAGAGGGGAGGCGTGTTTTTAGGGCACTTCTTAATTCCCAAGGTAGGCAGATGTTCTTTGAAGCAGCTGAGGTTTCTGGGCTGTTCTCATGGCTCCTCCACTTGCCTAAGGACAGGGAATGGGGCTGGGCTTCAGACGATGAGTTGAATCCTGCCCTCTTTGAAGTCACTGGCAGAAATTCCCAGTACCAGCTATGAGGTCTGTGTGTCTCAAGGGGTTACAGTAAGGCAAAGTGCCTTGTCTCTGGCTGGTCAGTGTAACTGGAGAGCTTGGGACTGCTTGGTCTCAGGGGACACCAAGGGGCACACAAGCTATGTCGGTCAGGCTGAGGTGCAGCAAGCTTCGTGGACCCATGCCCAGAGGACTCATTAAAGCACCCTATTAGCATTTATTACAACTCATCCCTATTTCCTTCTCCCTTGAGAGCCCATACTTTACTGCTGTGACCAGTCCTGAGTCCCAGGGTGTATGGAAACTGTTTAAAGGGCTTCAGGCAGGGTTTTCTGAAAATCAGAAAAATAAAATATCTCATAGAAACAGAGCCAATTGGATCTGGAAGCCATGAAAGAGAGAGAAATGACATTATCAGCCTCTTGGCATGGGGATGTCTGCATGTGTGTTTGCTTGGCTGTGCTTCTGATAGATGCCTTTAGCTTCTTCAAATGGTGCCTGGCACAGCTGGAGTGGTGAGATGCAACAGTCAGAGAAACTCATGTGAGTGGTGGGGGGTTGACCTTGATTTTTTGGATAGGTAAAGTGGCCCTGCAGCCTCCACCTGCTTCTGTAAGCTTGTCCTGTGCTTCAGCTTGCATGGCCTGGCATAAAGCTGTGTATAGGTGGCAATAGACACTTAACAGTGGGCTACAGCCCTGCCAGAGATGGGCATCAGAGCTCTGGATACATTGCACTGGCCCAAATGTGTGAAAACGGTTGTAAAAATTCACTTTACTGTGTAGTCACTGGTGACACCAATCAAGCACTCCAGATGTTGAGCTGGTCCCCTGGCTGTCCCCATGCCCTTGAATACAAAGGACACCAACAAGGTCCAGAATCGGATGCTACTCAAGTTTGCCTTCATTTTCCAGGGCTGCCCTGGATCCCTGCTGCCCAGTATTTGCTCCAGCAGCAGCTATGTGCAAGTGCTGCTCCCAAGGAGCTTCATCAGCTGGATGGATGGACTCTGCTGGTTTGAAAGGCAACACCGTGGCTCCACGGTGTATCCAATTCTTTATAGTTTGTTCCCCATTATGCAAAATTTCAGGCATATGTCTGATGCTGTCTTTCATTTAGGCCCATACAGTAGATGTTTGCTGGACTGCAAAATCTGTGAGACTGCACAGTGAGTACTTTGCCCTCTGCCTGTATGACTGCTGTTAGTGTTCCTCTCTGTAGTCTATTCCTCCCCCTGCCAAGACAGATTTGCTGCTATCAAAGGCCTGCAGCTGACATATTTCTAATCATCCCTTCATTGCAGTCTGTCTTCTGTAAACAATTAGGGAACCCTCTTTGGGATTTGGAGTCATTGTGCTAACTTCCTAACTATTTAGCTTTTTTGGCTCTTTTATTGCTTGGCAGGAAAGATTTAGTGGCCAGGAGACATTAATACACTTGCTATCCAAGTTCCTGGGATTTGGTTAATCACTCCAGCTGAAACCTGTTGACACTGGATGATTTCTGGGATTTTACTGTGTCTCTGTAGTACATTTAAACAAAGGAGCAATAAATGAGCCTGGTGGCAGGCATATTTCTGTGATGGAAATTGCTTTCCCCTTTGGGACAGGATCCAAAGACCACTGAAATGAGCAAGATGCTTTCCGGGAACTCGGTAGGTGTTTGCTCTGGTTGCTGATGGAAGGTATCAGGAGAACTGTCAGTCACTTATGGTTGAGACTCCTTTGCTGTCACTGCACCCTTGGTTGTATGATGATCTTGGGCATGAGCTGTTGGTGAAAAGCCTGAGTTACTGAACCTGGATCTCTTGGGGGTGTAGAGATACTGGGTCAATGTGAGCTGTAGTCAGTAACTTTGCTTAAGAGGAACCTCAGTATTTTTGTCATTGTTCTAGACTAATTTGTACAAAGCAAAACTATTTTTATTGTTATTTTTCCTCCCAGTGCGACTGTGTGAACTTGCACAAAACCAGAGCACAGCATTAGCCAGGTTTGCTGCATAAGATTACTCAAGGAATCTCCAAATCACATTTGGTTGATCTCAGGTACATCCACCATAACAAACTGACTCAGACTAGCCTGTTTTGACTGTGCACATTAGCTTTCTCCTTTTATCTCCTTGGGCTGTGCCATCATTGTATCTACATGCTGAAAGCTTTCTTTGTTAAACTGGTGAAAACTAGTTACTCAACAGACTTGGAAAGGTCCTGATGTCCTGTCCTGGCAGGATTCCACTCCCAGCTAGTCCAGGGCACCATCTTCTGAACTCTGAGGAAAAGGGATTCCTTCCACCATTTTTAAGGCACTTCAGTGTTAGCATTACATAATTCATGCATGCTCAAGCTGTGTTAGCATTGCTCTTTTTCTTGATTACTCCATATTAAAGTGCTGTGTCAGCATATTAGCTTGTTTTCTTTCCCATCAGCTTCCAAGAGCTTGGCTCAGTCCTTTACATATGTTAGTGCTCTCATCTGGCCACAGTTGCAGGTCACAGCGTGAATAATCTTTATGCACTGAAACTGAGCATCCACACAGTGCAACAAACATTGTACAAGATGGTATTAATGAATGTCGCAAGGGGAAAGGCTGAGGAAACACTGAGGTTTAGAGTCCGGGTTTCCCACTTCCAACCCAAGCCATTTGATGATTCTGTGATTCATCCCACTTTGTTTCAGCACCAGAGAATGTTCCTTGCCTTAGTATTCTGCTGGCTGGGGATCCCTCTTCCTTCAGTGAGAAGAGACAGACCCCTCTGGAGGGAAATTTGCATTTTCAGTGGTTGTATTTGCCTTCTGGAGAAGTTCATATCTGACCAATGACCACAGCAGAAGTTTAATGGGACCTTTATCACCCTCACCACCTCAGCGAAGTGTCTACCACTGCCTTTGGAAGTTACTTCTGTGTGGACTAGAGATCTCTGTTATGACTGGAGGCCCAAAGCTTGGTCTGATGTGCAAGAAGAGTTAATCATTTCTGCCTCTTGAAGAGCTGGAGAAAGCGTAATGCTGTGCATTCCCCACTCCTCCCCATGCCCAGGCCAATAATTAAAGTATTCACCTGGGATATGGGAGACTCTCATGAGTGATTTTCCTCTGCTTGATAGGACTTGAACTTGCTTTTCTCAAAGAAATGTCCAAACGCAGCTCTCAAAGCCTCTCCCAGGATCTGAAACTTTTAAAGATGTTCCCATTTGTATAAAATAATTAAATTGCCAGTGGAGCAGTCCAGGTCTCCCCCCTCCCCAGCTGAAAGCCCTAATAACAGGGTGTAGTGGTTCAGGAAACCTGCCCACACAATCTGTGGCTTTTGTTTGAAGGTCTGAGATCTCAAAGCCTGCCTGCGTCAAGAAACCCTCTCTGGCAGAGTTGCCAACCTGCGCCAGGGTCTGTCCCTCAAACAGCAGGGTCTGTTTAGGAGGAGGTGGTCCTCCCTTCAAACACGAGCATCGTGGACAGCAGGTTATGGCCTGTAGAGGAGTACTGTATTCAGGGAAGTCACCTTGCCTGTGGGAACTCCATGGAGTTTTCCGTAGTGGATGGCATCCTTTTCAAGGGAAAGCTTAAAAAAAAGGGGCTGGTGTGGAAGGCAGGCTTTTCCCCACCTCAGATTCAGAAGAAACTGCCTGGTTCAGCGGTCTCATGAGGACAAAAGGATCCCACCAGGAGGATGAAGTTTGTGTGTTCCATTTCAGTTTTGATTTTCAAGCTTGCACTCAGTGAGGCCACGAGTTTTCCAGAGCCTCTATGCCATAGGTTTGCTCCTGAGGACAGCTCAGTGGGCCCTGAAGACTTAAGCACATTCTGTAGCAAATATAATATTTCACTCAAAATGATGTTTTCCTATTAGCAGTGATATAAATAAACAGTAAAAAATTTTTGTGTAGTCAGTAGAAGCACTGTATTTCATCAGCATTTGAACAGGG
Organism: Lepidothrix coronata; assembly: GCF_001604755.1. Lineage (NCBI taxonomy): Eukaryota > Metazoa > Chordata > Aves > Passeriformes > Pipridae > Lepidothrix > Lepidothrix coronata. Next base: position 2,176,745 of record NW_016690265.1, on the reverse strand, counting down.
ATTCATTAATGTTCTAGTTATATGTTAACACGTTCTCCTAAGCATTAAAAAAATCCATTCGCTTTGCAATAAAATATTTTATTTTCTGGTTGGGGGTTTCTATTTTAAACATACACATTGTGTGTGAGTTTATATATTTTTTATATATATATATATATGTATATGTATGTACATAAAATATGGGGGTGTGTGTGTATTTTATATAATATAGGCCTGTGTGTGTCTATATTGTATTTGGCTTGTATCCACTCTGGCCTGACTGCCCTGATCTTAGAAACTAAACAGCTGCAGGCTTGGCTGGTGCTGGGATGGGGGACCACCTGGGAACCTGGGTGCTGCGGGGACTGGCCAAGGAGTCGTGGTTAAACACGTGGTGAATTTTAGACCGCAAAAATTGCATGAGTGGAAAGACTTCGTTTGGCACCATTTTTGCTGTTGAGCTGATGGATGGGAGATTAAAAAAAATAAAATATAAATATTAAAAAAAAAAATAAAAAATCCCTCCTCCTCACGGCTGGGTGTGGTGCCTTAGATGTCTGAACAGCAGAGCCTCCCTACCCTCCGGAGCTTGCACTCCGAGGCCTTGAACCTGAAAAAATAAAAACAAATATGCTTAATAGTTTGCATGTAAGAACTTGCATAACTGTTTGCAGGTCTGAGGCCCAGGGGAGGGCTCGTTGTAGGGAGCTGGAGCAACACTGGCCCTGGGCATCTGGGGAGGCTTCAGTTTGTTGTGGGCTGGCCCTGTGTTTTTCTTTTCTGGCTTGAGCGTGGTGAAGATGCCACCAGTGTTGGCACAGGGGAGGAAAGACAAGTCCTTGGAGCTCCTTCTTTTAAGGACTGAAGCTGTTTTTACTTTTTTATATTTATGTGCACATATGAATGTTTCTAAAGAGCAGCATGTGCATGTTTCCTGCCAACTCCTGCCCCTTTGCAGGCATCAGGGTAGGAGCACAGAGAAGGGGTGAGAGCATCAGCCCAGGAGGTTCAGCAGAAGTTTGAGGGAAGAGCTTTGCTTTGGTTTATATCACTCCTGGAACCCCTTTTTCATTCCCTACAGATAGGAGTGTGCCTTCACTCAAAGGAACTGGGGAACAGCCTGTGAAGATACTTGCCCTTACCAGTCTCTGGGATACTGCACGTCATCTTGTCACCTCTGGGGTCACTGGGGTGTGTTCTTGGGGATGCTTTCTGGAGCTGGGATGCATCTGCTGTGTCTTGGTGAAACCTTTCGCACAACCTGCTGCCAATGGTGTGACAAGGATGATTTCATACTATATAGCTCACAACTAGTTATTTATAACTATATACATAGCAGGGGCTGGCCCCGGTGCTGTGTCTGGCGGGTTTCACCCCCAGTGCATTGCCTACAAAGGCCCCCGGACAAAAGCAGAGATATGAATAAGGGCCAAGGATCATTACCTTGGGCAACAAAAGCTGTCCCGCAGAACAAAAATAGCACAGAAAGAGCCCACAAAAGGCAGAAAATCCTTCCTTCCTGCCAGCTCCTCTCCGGGCCTTGCCTCCAGCGCAGGGGAGTGCACGGGCAGGCGATACCCTCGGCTGAGGAGCTCCAACAAAGAGCGCATCAGCACAGCCCCGGCCCCGGGCTACCTTCGCAGCCCCGCCGTGCCCTCCCCTGAATGCCGCCCCATTGTGCGGGGACACAATGGCGGAGAACCCCACGGTGACACTGAATGAGTTACAATGCCAACATCTGTGAGACAGTTTCTTTGCCGGGTGATGGAGAAGAGGCAATAAATTCCTGATAGGCTGACTCGGGAGAGCAGTCACCCATGGCAGGGCCGGGGCACGCAGGGATGGAGCCGCCTATTTAACGCTGCCGCATGTGTCCCCAGCTCCCTGCCCGCGCCTGGAAACGGGGGGTCAAATGCTGCAGCCCCCCTCTGACAAGGCGCTGGCGAAAGTCAACAGAGAATTAGGGACACGCAGCAGCCACCGAGCCATTTAACTCATCTTCTTCTTGCCGTCTGTTCTTTGTTCAGCTTAATGTGAATTGACCCAGCGATTGTTGGACTGTCTAATTCTTCAAGCCGGAGCCTAAATGCCTGGTTTTGGTTTCTTGTGGGGTTTTTTTGTCTTTTTACTTTAATGAAATGACTTTCTCCAGCTGCCTCGTCGCCTCTAAAGGAGTGAAGCAGCCTGCAGGGGTGATAGGAAGTACTGACAGTTTGAAGTTTGAGGAATGTGGAATGGAATAAAATTGAATGCAACTTATGTCTGGCAGTAAAGTGCAGATATTTGAGCTCCCCTCTACTTCTTCACTTGGATATGGAGCAACAGGGAACGGATATTTTCTGTTTAAAGAACAGCTACACGTGACCTTATTTCTCCTTTTAATACAACTTTGCTCTCTATCTAATGCAGGCTGTGTGGTATCACACAGTGACTTCTGCAGCAGGGCCATCCCACCTGGCTGAGATACAGCAGCTCTTTAATAAGAATGTAGAATTTCAACTTTGGGCTGAGATTGTATATTCTTTTCCTGCCAAATGTCCATTTATTCGTTATCAAAGATGAGTTGCCTACTAAAAATAAGCCCTGGCATTTACATTTACCAGTTTACTGAGGATCTTGTAAAGAATATAGAAGTTGATTAACAATCCTGTCACTGATTAGTTATCAGACTTTTAAGAGGCCATGCATATACACACAGCAGCACTATCCCATGTAACATTCTTTCTGCTGCATTATACATCATCCTCTTGGGACTGCTCCCCATCCAACTTGGGAAGCATTACAACTTTCAGCTCTTGTTTTGTGCAAAAACCAACCTCCCTTTTAATGGTTGAACCTGTATAAACTTGTGGGTAAGTTAAAACAAGTTTCCCTTCTGAATTGGAACGTCAGTATTTAGCGATGTGCAAAATTGTTTTTGGCAAAGTTCCTCTCCAGTCAACACTCTATCTCAAGTTAATTATTATAATTTGACCTAAAACTGTTACATGTTCTGGAAACCCTCTGAGATTGAAGGGAAATCCTTTGAGTTCTTAATCCCTTTGCGTGCCATCTAAAATCAACTAAAAGCTGATGCATTGATCTGTCTTTTGATCTTTTCTCTCTGAGACTATAATAAAACTGCTGATCCATGATACCCTCAATTTGTCAGCAAAAACACTGCATATTTATTTATTTGTTGTTATATGGATCTTTCATTCAACTTGGTCTCCCTATACTTCTTATCTCCCAGTAAAGATGCAAAAGGAATTGCAGAGAATCCAAAAATAAACATCACTTCTAAAAAGTCATTCATTAATGGAGTTATAGCCAGTAGAATCAGAAGGGCCCATTAGATCATCCAGGCTCATCCCCCCTAAAATACAAGGGTCACAGAACTTCGCCCATTTACTTTTGTATTAAGCTCAGTACTTTGTGTTTCACTGAGTTGTATCTTTCAGAGAAGTATGCAATCTTAATGCTAACATGGTAAGAGAGAGATAATCCCCCTGGGTAAAAGGCTGAGCATGAAAAGAAAGTAGAGATGAAAAAAAATATAACCCCTCTATTCCCTTCTATTAGTATGAGATTTTATCTAACATGTATTTTGTCTTCTTTCATCCAGTGTCCATAAAATCTTCTGAAATGTGACTTCTTTAATTTTCTTTGACAAATTACTCCATTATTAAAGGAACTCTGGAAACAGCAACTGGTATTCAGACTAAATGAGTTATATTTCATCCATTTACCTTAAAATGGCAGTATCTGTTGCTATTGCTCTCATTTTATTGCATAAGTGCTTATATTTGCTGGTCAGGAATAGTGGTCCCCTGCACTGTAGCGGAATTACGGGATGGTGGTGCCCCACAGGAGTTGCAGTCTCTCCCTACAACAAAGGAAAAAAATGATCTTTGCTTTAAACAGCTCATGCTGTATTATTTTTCTTATTCAACCCTGTAAGTTTCCTTTGCCTTGTCAGCAACTAGATCCTCAATCTACCTGCTTTGGCTCCACCGTGTAGACACTGGAGAGGACCAAGCCACACAAGGCCTGGAGCATCTGAAGGGCTTTTTCAGTTTTACCCCAGGAGGTACAGCTTGGCCAGTTGTGCCCTCTGAGGCTCATCCTGCACACGTAGCTATGTGTGATAACAGGGTTTGCCCCTTCCTCTGTCCCGAAATGGTAGATGAGCTGCTTTGCCTTGACACATGGACACAGAGACAACACACTGGCTTTGTCTTGCCTCCTTCACACATTTAAGTCTGTCCCTATGTGGCTCAGAAGAACTGCTCGTCTCAGGAGAAGAAGTTCTTGTTATCTGCTTGAGTCACTGGACTTTTGGAGGATCAGTGTGACCTCCTGGGTGTAATTGGTGTTTGGCCTGACTTACTCTCCTACCATGGACCTACTGTGCATCGTGGTGTGAAGCTCACTCTTTGTACGGTGCATTTAGGCAAAAAACTGCTTGGAAACAGGGGCTGTCTTCTTCTGGGAATATAATCAATGTATTTCAGGCTGCCTGGACACTCTGAACTAAGGAAGGAGATCAGAGTGTCTCATCATTCTTTGTAGGGAGGTGGTGCAAATCTTCTGCCATCATGAATGTATTGATGGGTTGGTGTTCATGCTCAGGCTCAGATATTCCTCCGGTAGGGCCTTGCATGTTGGCCTGGATCCATATCTGAGCTTGCACTGCCACTTTATTTCATTTGGGCTCAGTTTGATGGCATGCTTAGATTCTGCTAAAACAAACTGCTGAAAACTTTTCCGATGTGGAGAGAAAGCAATTTTGGCCTAAGGGTAACCATGGGCTTTTTTTTCCTCTTCTTCATAGGGTCAGTAATGGTCTATCCAGAGCTGTCAGGGATCCCATTGCCAGCTGTGGGCTGTGGGCAGAGGAAAGCCAGCATGCCCAGCTCTGCTGGTCCCCATGGCCACCTTGCCCTGCCTCTGCAATGGCACTGCTGTCATTGCACAGTTGTTCAAGTAGGCCTTCCATAATGCCAGGAAGAAGGGTTTTCTTTGGAACTGGTTTCATTTGCCTCTGAAAAATACCTTTTGCTCCTAAAAGACTTCAGAACTGCTGGAAAGTGTTGAGCCCCCAGTATACTCATTACCTGCTCTCTGAAAACTGCTCCATGCATCCCCTTTACAAAATATGTCAGAGGATTTGGTGTCTGAGGCACCTGAGGTGTCTGAGTTCCATTAAAAACACTGCAGTAAAGAACTGATGCTGTCTTGTAGTTTCCAAAGGGCTGATTTTTAAATTATTTTTATTTCCCTTTTCTTCAGGAGACTACAGGCAGCTCTTCCTTTCCTGCTCTCATTTGTGATGGTCACTTAGGGCTTGTTGGCTCCAAAGAGGTCCTGACTCCTGTGCTGGAGGTTGCTCCCTTAGGCTTTTCCAAAGGATGGTCGTCAAGGCAGTCTCATCAGAGCAACGTCTGAGTTCACTCACCCTGAGGACAGAGCTGAATCCCAATTTGCTCTTTCTTGGCCCAGTGCCATGGCTGTCGTGGTGTTGAGAGTTTCCACCTCCCCCTTGGGATGTGTTTTTGGTGAAGGTGCCAGTGGCTGCTGTGCATCATATTAGTACACCGTGTTCAATTGGCCCTGATGTTACATGCTGGTAGAATTCCCTGTTCAGGGAACTTGTATATCTCAAGTGGATTTGAGCAGGAAATTATTTTTTCCTGTTTTATCCAAGGGGGAGGTAGCTCTGGTCATGCACAGTAACAGAACTTTGATCACCCGCTTAAATATGATGAAAACGTAATTGATTTCAGCAACTATTTTTTCATCAAATAGGAAATTAAAAACAAGATGTACCTTCAGAGTCACCCTGTTGTTAATCCAATATTGTGGCAACACAATTACAGATGACCCAGTGCGGGGTCGGCACAGCAGGATCCGGATACCCGTGGCTAGAGAGCGGAGAGGAGGGTTAGGAGACCTGGCAGTGCTGTGCAGCAAGGCAGGGAAGGCTGCAATGCCTGCAACTCAGGAAACTATGAGCTAATGTACAGACCTGTAAGAGCAGGCTGGAGTGAAAACTGCGGTGACAGTAATTAGTGTTGATGCTAATAATCAGAGGGCCATCAGAACTAATATTCCTATAGTTCTGCTTGCTCTGTACATGGGTTAAATATTTCTTTCTGCAACCTGTGATTGGAATATAGCTCTAGAAATTTGTCCTAGATACTGGGGCCATTTATTACTTGTAACTCCATTTAGACCTCAAGAATGTGTTTAATAATCTTCTGCTTGATGTGTCACACTGGATTTGTTGTGATGGGAGTGGAACCATGGGAAATAGAACAGAAATCAGAGCATCCCAATTCACAGTGTCTTTGCTGCTGTTAGATGTCTCTGTGGCTTGGGTTTATACCCACCTTTTTGTGCCAAAGAGAGAGAGAGCTCGCAATATACAAAATCTGGTTGCAAGCAGCAGGTTGGGAGCTGGCTTGGGTATTTGGGCATGTTTTCCCAGAGGGAGTGTGGATCCAAGGTATGAGAGCTGTTGTGTTGGAACACTGTCATGAAAATAAATCTCTTTGAGTTCCTCAGGGATCAGATTAACTGGTCCCTCGTTTCACATCAAATTGAATTTGTATATTTCCCCTGCCTTTTTATTGTGTCTCTTCAGGGCTGTATCAGCAGCTGCTTGGGTAAGTGCCAAGTGAATGGGACTGTGCACAGAGAAAAAACAAGCTGAGCAAACCCCGCACTTGAAGTTCTGCCATGGATATTGATGGAGGGACATGGGGATGCCTAGGCTGGGTTTTGCTCTGAGTGTGCACGATCCAAAAGGCCAGCTCAGATGCCAAAGCAGCTATTGCAGCAGGGACTAGCACAAGAAAAGCCTGAGCTCTTGGCAGGTGACCCCTTCCTCTCTGGCTCTGACCATCTGGGTCTGGCTCCTGTAGGGGTCCCACTGCTGAATCCAGTTTAGCTCCTACAATAGCATCAGCCTCAGGAATCTTAATGCAAAAAGACTCCATGAGGTCTGTCTCAAACAGGATCCTCGGACTTTGCTTGGAGCAGGTTTAAAAATGTTGGCAATTGAGAACTCTTTTCCTAAACCCCTTGGTTTTAAAAATATTCCCATTAAAGGACAGTTGTTTTGTCTCCCCTATCCAAAGTACTGCAGCACTGGGCTGCCTCCAAAGCATGTTCCACCTCCCTCTCCTTGCTAGTTCATCCATTCTTCTCCTCCAGGGCTTGTCCAGACTTGGCACAAAGGTGCTAACACACTTGTACTGACACATTTCCAAATGAAAGATGACATATTTTCAACTGAGCAGCTTTATCTTTTCCTCCTAACACCTGCTAAAAAGCAGCTCCTTCTGTCCACATTGGGATTTGAAAACCTGCTTGTTCAAATATTTTAGCTGACACATTTCAGAAATGCTCTTTTTGCTGCCATCAGCGTAGGCAGTACACAGTGGGCTGTGTTCCCTCCCCACCTGGGAACGTGGGGCCAAGAACAAAGCCTGGCTGACTTGAATAGCGCAGGATCAGGTTCAAAATGACTGAAAAGTCTTGTCTGCTTTCATTCAGCATCCGGTTTGGGGTGGGAGAGAAAAGCTTCACAAGCCAGGCTGTTAAGCTGCAAACACAAGCCTGCTGCAATTTTAACATTTCAGCTGAGCTTCCAAATGAGAACAATTTGTCCTGACATCTATCTTCCTCTTCTACTCTTTTCTGATGGTGTCTTCAGCTTTGACTCGTTTCTCCTTGCCCATCTAAGAGTATCTAAACTTAATCAGAAAGATGATTATTTCTTTATTTTCAAAGGAACTGGCATCAGGTATCTCTGGCAAAGTGAACCACCTCCCAAGCCAATTGGATTGAGCTCCTTCCTCCTGCTTCGTGAGTCAGGTTAGGTCAGGACTACCTGAGGTCTCATCCCAAAAATCTTCCAACATCATACACATGTGGAACTGCTTGTGTAAGTAAAGGAAGAGCTGTGGGAGTCATGACTGCAGGGCTGGGCTCACGAGTTTCAGGCCTTTTGGGTAAGGAATTGACGTTCACTATTTTCTTCACTAGTCATAGGAGTGAACCAGCAGAACGGCTCTGCTAATGAAAGGGGCAAGTTAAGGCTCAGTAATTATGTCCTGTCTGGGCTGAATCCTGACTGAAGTGAGCTCACTGACGGCACCTCAGTCCTTGGGTGATCAGGTTGAAAGTACTAGGTCTCCTCTTGGGAATAAGAAACAGCCCAATGTGAAGGAGATTGGTAGAGTCCTGCCATTAGTTAGGGAATGATTAACAAGATCCTCCACTGCTCTTCATGATGCATAACGAATCTAAGATATAAAGCTGGATACTGGATCCAAAAATTTATGCAGGGCTATGACAAGATTTATTTCTGGGTGAAATCTGGTAGAACCTTGTGCACTTTTCGAGATTGAGCAACACTGCTCCCTGTCCATGCCATGCCCCAATCCACATCTGCCCAGGCCTTGCTTTGCCAGCCTGGAGCTGCAGTGCACCTTGTTTTGGTGGGAGCTCTGCTGAAGATGGAAGGCTGGGCTGGGAGGGGAACCCAGTCAGTGGGAAGTCACAGAATCACAGAATCTTAGAATGGCTTGGGTTGGAAGGGACCTTAAAGTTCACCTAGTTTCAAGTCCCCTGCTACAGGCAGGAACACCTTCCACACCAGATGAGGTTGCTCAGAGTCCTATCCAACCTGACCTTGAACACTTCCAAGGATGAGGGTTTTCACAGCTCTCAGGGTAGGTGATGAATAGATACTTTGGATGGTGGGGCCAGGTGGGGTTATATGTCACTTGTCATTGCAAAAAGACAGGAAACCTGGTGAACACACCTTCCTTTAAGCCACTCCTTGTATCCATGTGTTCAGTAGTGGCAAATCCCCCTTCATTGTGTATAATCTACAAAGAGAACTTTACTTCCCAATGTATTTTCTTAAAGGCACTAGAGTTCAATAATATTAATAGGGAGAGGAGTGAGGGAAAAAAAATCCCCTCTAATTACAACTGCAGTAAGAGCTGACTGGTATTAGCTGGGTTTGTTGGTCTAGGATGAATTTTCTAACGTTGTCTCCTACAGCTATTGATGTCAACAGATAATTCTGTTTGTCATAGCTTGCATAGATAGTTCAAAGATAGTTTCATCTAGTTCATAGAAAGCTTCAAAGATAGTTTTTATTTTTCATAGAAACAGGATAGAAGTGTTTTAGAGTGGTGTCCTAAAATGGAATTTTTCACATTACTGTGTTTGGGTCAAAAAGTTCATTAAAACCCCCCCTTAACCATACCATTGCATTCCTCTCAGATAGAGATTCCTCAATCTTCCAGAAAATTTTCTTCCCCAAATACATTGTCAAACCTGAATGTCTTCACAGTATGCCTGTGCTTTAATGTGGTGATACATTTTGAGAAAATGGAGATTTTCATAGAATCATAGAAACATAGAATATGCTGAATTGGAAAGGACCCATTAGGATCATCAAGTCCAACACAGGACACCCTGAGAGTCACACCATGTGCCTGAGAGCATTGTCCAAATGATTCTTGAACTCAGACAGGCTTGGTGCTGTGACCACTTCTCCAGGAAGCCTATTACAGTGCTCAAGTGTTTTCCTTGCTGCCTTGAAGTCCTTCTGCACAACATTTGAAATCTCACCTCACAAAGGTCTATTTCTAACAAACTTACCCATGGCTCAGCAATTCCAGTACACATCCTTGGGTACATCCCCTCATTGGTTTCACTAATCCCTCCCTGAGAAACTGAACCTCTTCTCCTAAACATATCTTAAGGCTGTAAGTCCAGTTTAGTCATTAAAAGCAGATCTACTCACAGAGTATATGCATTTTCCAAGCAGATTAATCTTAGTGGGATGATTGTGCTCTAGTTAATGGAGCTAAGCCAGTTTGTCCCAGTTGGCCCCTGTTTTAAAATGAAGTGATGAAAATGGGTGACACAAATGGTAATTGCCTGTTGATTTTCATTGCCCTGAGCTCACTGCTTGTTCTGTGTGTTCTGTGATCAAAGTGAGGCACGGATGGGAAAGGTCAGCTGTTAGTCAGGTACATTCCTCTCCCAGTTCTCATGTTTGGTTGGCTTGTTGCAGATGCCTCTTTGACTATTCACACCTCATTTCAGATCTGGACGCAACTAGAAGTTTTTATTTGATGTGAAAGAGAGCAGCAATACGGTGCTTGGAAGCAAAAGGTGCTGTTTGTTTTCTGATGCACACAGGGATTCCTGTTTCGCAGCTATGATGTGCATATTTCATAGTGTTGCAGACAGCTTCTCTCAATTAACATGAATTATGTCTCCAGAAGCATTCCTTTACTATAAACCTGCAGTACATTAACTCCTGAGTTTCAGTCCCTGCCAGTGGCAATTCATTGCAATGCAGATAAAAATCATTTTGAAACTTATGACTGGAAAGAGTTTTCTCTTATGGGAGTGCTTTTTCTGATGCTGGGAGGGGGAGCTGTCTGGGTATAGCTCATGACTCTTTTGGGGACACTTTGCATATTAGATTCAGGCTGCAAGGTCCTCCTGAAGCGTCTGGCTTCTTGCCTTCCATTCTGTTCCCATCTAGAGAGGGAAAATCCCTGCCCTTGGCATGACAGTAGTGGCACAGGATGGTAAACCTGGCCTATCCATTTGAATGGAAAACAAATGAAGGGTGAGGAGAGTCCCTCCCAGCACAACCCCTCATAGAAGAACCCAAGAGCCCACCCAAAGACAACACAAAAGCCCATCCAAGGAGAGCCCGAGAGCTTACTTAGGACAACTTCATAGCTCACTGCCCTCCTCCCTTCCACCTCTGCCCCAGGCTATGTGGTCTCACAGTCCCTTCTGAGCTCTGGGGCTTGCCAGTCCTTTCTTTGAGCTGTTCACTCCTAGCCTAGTAGGCTGTTTAAGAGGTAGATTACGCTTCTGCTGGTCAAGTGCATTGAACAGGCTCATGGAATAGTCTGTGTGTGGCTAGGAGATGGGAGATGAGGTGAGGGGTTGTGTGATGCCCCAGGGTTTCAAAGATCATGAGTTAAATTGGCTTTATCTTCTGGCATTGCAACCTGGGAACTCCAGTCTCTTGGGAACTCTGTAAGCCTCTTGGTAACGTTTGATAACTGTCAGGGGGGAAAAGACTTACAGGTGCAAACAAGAGTTAATCTTAGAGAGCAAAGGGAGATGAATGCCTGCAGGGACTGCATCCATGCAGATAACTAACCTTCTCTTGTCTTTTAATAGCAAGGAATGCAAGGTTTGCTTACTTTTACAGGCAGAAAGTTTATAAAGTTTCTTTCCTCTTGGGTCTGCAGGTGGGATGCTGGTCTGTTAGCAGCACATCCTGTGTGTAGGTATTTAGGCAGTGTGCTCAGGTACTCCACTATGGAGGGCAGATGGATTTCAGATGAGTGTTCTGAAATAGTGCTCAGTTGAGCTCCCATCTCCACTCTGTTGCAGGCCCTTTATAGCCTTTGGTCCTTTAACCAGTCTAGCCTGTGTTTTGATTAGCCATCTTTGAAACAAAGGCCAAAGAAAGCACTGATCCAGGTTTATCTTTGCAGGGCACAGTTCTTCTGCTTGGAGGGAATCCATAAAAGCACCTAGGCTGGGAAATAAAGCAAAGGTTGAAATGCTGGTTAGAAATTTCTTCTCACTGTGAGGGGAAGGTAGCTTCTGCTGCATGGGCTTTTCAGGCCCAGGCTCCTTGCGACACCATCTGTCTGGCTTTTCTGAAGCCAGGGTAAATCTTTCTGAACCATTGACTTCCATGTCTGCTCTCAATGTAGAGCTTTCCTAGGCAGCTTTCCTAGGAGTCAGTCAGTCAGAGTAGCCATACCAGCTGCTCTGTTGCACTATGGCAATGCAAAGCAAACCAGAAAAACTGGCTAAGCTGCTGTTTCTGTGGACCGGGGAATCCTTTGGCAGGACAGAGCCAGTGCAGGACGATTCCCTCTGCCAGCACGTGGACTGGATTACAGTTGGGTAAAGTGCCAGTAGTGACAGTGAGCTTATATAGGTGTGGATCAGATGATGACAGGAACCTTCAGAGGCCTTTGATCCACTGACTGAGTTGACCTTCCCAAAGCCTGTTGCTCATCAAGTGAAGCCCAACTGGATGTGATGCTCACCAGTTGGTTCTCCAGCACTGCTCTAATGGTGCTGTGCTGGCTGACCTGTGCTGACCTCTGCCATGGCTGAAGAATAGTTTCTTTGCTGGAATAAAGCACTGCTGTAGCTTTTACATCTCCCAAATGGATCACAGAGTGGGTGTGTGTATTTTGGACCTAGCGGGCACTTTTCAGTGTGCGTGTGTGTACGGCCTAAGGAGCAGCTTGAGGAAACACCTTACAGGCCCAGCAAGGTTTGTTAGCTCCTTCTGACCAAGAAACTATTCCTGAGTATGTAGTATATTCAACTGGAGCACTTGCACCTCATCTACTACCTGATTGCACAAGCCTGTAACCACGGGAGATGGGAGCTTGTGCTTTTCAAGTGAATAATATGAGACAGCATTTGCAACTGAAACCTTAGCACGAGCTTTGAGAAAGCATGACCACAGTGTAAGGAGCACAGTTTGATGGAGATGGGGTGCAGAGAGTTGCCCCCAGGTCTGGGGAAGTGCACAGAGAGGAGAGCTGTGCTTGTGAGCATGGCTACAGCACATGCACAGGCTGGTCTGGTGTCCAATAAACCTTTTGTAGGGAATGTGCATTGCTAATTCAGCTTGAAACCACCCTCCAGAAGTTCCCAAGACAATCTCATTGCTCCCAGCAATGCCCTGTTCTGTGGAATTTTGTTGGGAGTGTGCAGAGCTCCTGTTGATGCCAGTGGCACGGTGCTATAGGGCTTGTTCTGTAAGCTGCCATTGTGTAAAACTACCCCTGCTGTGAGAAGCTGCTGCCGGGGTGGGTGTTGACCCAGCCCACACATATATAACCTCAGAAAGATTTTCACTTATTCAGTGACCACCAAGACTGGTTCCATTGCTATGGCTTGTCTGTTGTGGAGACTGCCTTGTGTTGGAAAGGATATTATCTGACATGCCTTAACTAGCACCATATTAAATGCTGCTTTGCCCAGCTGTCCTTGTTGCTGCCAAAGGCAAAGTAATATTGAATATTGTGGTGGTGTTGATCTAATCATGCTAACGAATATATTTTCTAAGGCGAACTTTTCCAAGATGAACTTTTCCACTGTAGACATAATCTGTAGTTCCAGACAAGTTAAAAAGTACATAACTGATTCATCTCTAGTTGGTGTCTGAGCTCATTATGGTTGTAACTACTAGCTGCTTTTACAGAGATTTTTTGTTAGAGAGGAGAGCATTCGCCCATTTGTCTCAACAGCACTGGTCAAGAGGAACAGTGGGGGAACTTAGAGAAAAACTTGCTTCTCCCTCAATTTCTCTTCCAACATCAGGGCAGGTAGGATGCAGGCATCAAGAAGGTTGTGAAAGCCATTGTGAGCATAGAGTAAGGAGCTGAGAAGTGTGTTCTTGGCCCCTTGTTGCTTGTTTTTGCTGGCCTGGCCTAGTGCAGTGCATAAACTTCTAAGGAACTTGGTAAATCTTCTAGCTTTAGTCAGGAAAGTAGGTTTTGAAAATTGTTCCACAAAACTCTAACCAAGGCCAGCACGTGCGTAGGGGTCCCTATGTGCCTCTGCAGTATGAGTTGGTCAACCCAGTTCATGGCTGAAATTTCAGCATTTCCCATGATGGAGATGTCCCATCCCTGGAAGTGTTCAAAGTCAGGTTGGATGGGGCCCTGGGCAACCTGACTTAATGAGTGGCATTCCTGTCAATGGCAGAGGGATTGGAACTACATGATCTTTAAGGTCCCTTCCAACCCAAACCACTCTAGGATTCTATGATTACTACTCTGGTACCAGAGAAGCCAGAGAGTTCCATGTGTAACTACTCATTTAATCTTACAGAAAAATCAGGGGTTTTATGGAGGTTATTAAACATGATAGAGATGGAGCTTGAACTGGATTCAGACAAACTCAGTAACAGTTCACTCTTAACTTTCTCCTGCAAGCCAAAATCAGCACGTCACTTCCTATGGGAACCACTTCTGAGAGTCACAGAGGAAAACTGTGGCTGATAAGGCTCATGACTGAGGGTGATTGCCTTGTTCCAGGGCAGTCCCTGTGATCACAAAAGGCTTTTCATGAGGTCTGGAATTTGAGGAAGAAATACCCTCACTCAGCTTCTGTCAGTGACCCAGAGCATTTTAGGAGCTGAAGGTGATGGAACAGTGAGTGAGGCAGTCTGGCGAGATCTGAGGTACCAACATCATTGTGCCTGAATGTACTAACTGGTAGAAGACTGGAGGCAAATTTAAATAAAAACACACTGCACAATTATGAGAGATTAGATCAAGTTGGATTAATTGAAGCTGCATGAGCAAAGGGAAGAAATGCACTGCTGCAGTTTGAACAGGTTTTACAGTTTTGTCCAGCAAACATCCCTGACACTAAACATCCCAAGAGAGGCAACTCTTGGGTTGCCCTGAAGGTGGCTCAACAAATGACCCCGTTAGCTTAACACTTGGACCAGTTGGGTAACTCTGCAGAGGACTAAGTAAAAGGGTTTGTAGAGATGTAACTCTGAAGAGGGGTCTGAAAGTCAGAGCTGGGTTCTTTGGATCCTGGTTTGCTTATCTTCACTGCCTGATTTTCTTTGGTGCTGTCTACAGACTGATTGCTCACCTCAGCTTGTGCCACAACAGCCATTTAGAGGGCTGGAATTGAGTGTCATGCATTTGTACACTGCACAATGCTATGCGTTTTCAGTCTTGTGATATTTGAATAAAATAGTGAGACTAAAACCAAGAAGGTTTTCTGCCCATGTCTGCTCACAGAGAGGCTGTTGTTTGCATCCTGGTGAGAGGAACATACAGAAACTGCAATCTCAAGATGAGTCTCCAAAGAAGAATCATCAAATCATAGGATTAGTTAGGTTGGCAAAGACTTTCAAGGACATCAAGTCCAACCATTAACCTGGTAGTGCCAAGGCCACCACTAAACCATGTCCCTAAGGGTCATATCTGCACATCTTTTAAATACCTCCAGGGCTGGTGACTCCACCACTTCACTGAGCAGCCTGTTTCCATGCAAGAGCACTGGGTCATCCAAGAGAAGAGGTTTTAGCAATAAATCCAGCACAACTAGACATAAAGTATTACTCACTTGTTTTCATATGGCTGAAGATAAAGCATGAAGCACAGGCATGATTGAAATAGCACCTCTCAGAAAGGTTTTAGTGGCCAGTCACCACCACACATCTAATAGGCTGTTCTACTCCAAGCAATGTTATCATCAGAGAGAAGGAAAGAGGGGTAAGTGCATTCAGAACTGAACCATCAGCTAGTTTTGCAAAACTTTTAAATATTTTCATGTCTGAAATTGTCTTTAAAAAGAATTAATTTAACACTATCTTAAATGTGAGTTAAGAGCAGAGTCGGTAACTGTTATCTTTGCTTCCTTTCTTTGAAACCTTAGGTCCTGGGGTTGTGATACTAAATAATGTTTAGATGTTGTGAAGAAAAGCTGTAAATGGCCCTTGGAAAGCACCTTCCAAATTAAACAATGAGAAGCCAAATAAAAAGTTCTCCAACTGGTGACTTAGACTGAAAATAATCAGAATTAAAAGTCCTGCTTCTTTGGGCTGGAATTGTGAATGTGTGGGTCTATTAGTATAGAAACCTGCTATTAACCCCATACCCTGCATTTGTCTGGCACAGTGTATTCTGCCATGCCTACGGAAGCAGGACTCTTCCTCTTCCACAGAAATTCAGTCTTGGTGTCAGAGATGGATCTCCACCAGAGAGCTAAGGAGAGTTTGTGAAGAAAGCCCACTTCACAAAAGCCAAGGTGGAAGTCCAGATAGAAATCCGTTCTCCAGGCTCTCACTGAGCATGGATTCACATCTGGGGGGAGTGCAGTTCCCTGGGTGCTCTACAGCCACCTGGTCACTCAGTCCAGTATTGACCTGGGTTAATTACCATAAATGCTCTTTGAAGCATATTATGGAGAGGGAATGGCAGATATTTCACCTGAACTGACTCGGTTTAGCTTCTTTCCTTTAGCAAACTGTTTCCCAAAGTACAGGAGTGTTAGTTTGCTCCTCTTCATCCTGCAGTGAGAATAATTTATGAGGAACGCATTTTTCCTCCTGTTAAATACTTTTTCTTAGCATGTCAAGTGTGTACATTGCTGCTGGCAAAAAGCAACCAGACTTGTAGAAAGAAAAATTTCTGAAGAATGTGTGGGGTGTTTGGGTGGAGCACAAACGAGCAGATGTTCCCACAGAACAACAGGGTTTTATGGTGAATGAGCAGAGGTAAAGCCCTGGCTCCAGGGCAGCTGGATGCGTTAGGTGTACTCCAGTGTAAGAGTCACAGAGGCAGCAGGACTGCAGGAAAAATAACTGCTGGGATGTGACTGAACCCTTGAAATGCTGCGTCTGGGTGTTTCCCCCTGAAGGAGCTCATTGGGATGGTTGTATATGGGATTACTGGGATAATCTGTGTCCAGTTTACAGCCTTGTCAATAGACAGTGTTTGCCTTTCTGAAGCAAACACTGACTAATGTGAGGTTTAATGTCAGGGAGAAAAATGTCTGTAAAAAGTTTCAAACCTGAGCAGTTGAAAATGAGCCAGCTAAATCCACATGTTATTTGGAAGTAGTAAAATGCCAATTTTTTTTTTGCTTGTAATTATTTTATTTTTGTAAGTGAGTGGTTGAAAATATGAAATATCTCTTTCACCTCACCCAGGCAAGACTGAGGAACCCAGAAGCTAATCCTCTGCTGCGTGCCAGTGTGGTCCCCGTGCACCAGTTTCTAGGGCTACTGCTGCAACGCTTTACATGTACAATCAGATAGTTAATGAAGCTATTAATTTGCACCATATTGGAGCTCTCTGCGCTTCTGAAAATAAAGTGTCTTAGCTTCAGCATCTGTAAACTGTGGTAATTAGCTGTAGAAACTCATCTTTCAAGTTTGACAGCTTTAGCACCAACCTAAAAGGTTATGCAGAGAGCTGAAAAGCCTCCCCTGGTGCCCCCACTTGTCACTGGACCCCGCCTACCTCTGTGTACCTGGGAGATGTGTTGCCAACTCACCCTGTTCCTTGAGCTTGCATTATTGTTTTTCTACTAAATTTGCGGAGGTCTTTCTTCTTCAGCACCTATAAGATGTGAAAATAGAGAGAGTAATGATTAACCTGAACGGCTCTATGATTCTAATAATTTATTTTGCTACTGAAATTCCCACTCTCTGCACATTCCCACACAAAATTTGCTTCATCGGTGCCTGAACTTCAAGGTACTTAAGATGAACGGCTTCAGTTATGCTTCTTGAGTGTTACTGAGAGCTTGGTGATATCTGATTTCCTCTGTCTTGTTTGTATCTTGCTCATGCGTGCATTCTGCACAGAAATCTGACAAATGTATAGCCGAACTAAATTGAAATGTTTCGCCTCATCTAATATTTAATGTGAACCATTGGCTCCTTTGAGGCTGGAATGAAGTATTAGGTTTCAGTCACTGTAATTAGCAGTTGTTTGAAATGATAGTTAAATCCATTTTCTGAGCCAAATGTATCACTCGGACACTGAGGAAAGAAAAATAAACACAGGTCAGATCAGCATAATATTTGATCATTTGGAATTATATGCAAAATAAGCTGGAAACTTTGAAAGGCACAGGGATGTGGAAGATCTATCCCTTTGTAGCCACAGATTCTCATTTCTCAAAGGGAGAAGAAAGGTCTCACTATAAGCCACAGGTCTCTGCTTGCTATATCTGTCTTTCACAGCTGAATCCTGAGAGATGATGTGGACTTTGTAAAGGAGTATCTGCAGGACCATTTTCAGGTGCTCCTGTGCTTGCAGGAAGGGGCAGTTGCTGTGATATGTATCAGCTGTGAGGAGCATCCTAGATCAAGAACCACAAACCAGCAAATTACTGGGTGAATAATAACACAGCTTTCCTAGGAGATGCTGAGGAGGAAAGGCTGGTCTGGTGATGTTTGTGGGTCTGCACAGGCAGTGAGGGACACTCACCTCCCTGGTGCCCTTCTGCAGAGTAGGCAGGAGCTAAAGTCAGTGGTGACACATTTAGACTCTTATTTGGATGCTGACATCCAGAGTGAAACACACTGTGGTCAACTAAGTGACAGTCTTATTTTAGGCATAATTCTCTCCTGGTGAGAGTGCGAAGTGGCCCCCTGAAACAAGGCACGCAGACCTGGAAATCAAGGACAAAGCATGGGGCTGTGAGGATGGTGAGGTCTGAAAGTGTTGCTTTTTTTTTTTCTCCCTTTGCAGGATAATCACAGGTTGATTTGTCACTGAACGACCCCACCTACAGCATGTTTCACAGATCTTGGTTATTGCATGGAGTCATAGTGATGTGCAAAACCACACTAGAAGTATTTAAAAGGCACGTGGACGAGGCACTTGGGAACATGGAGGAACTCGATGATCTTAGAGGTCTTTTCCATCCTCAGTGATTCTGTGACTGTGATCACCGACACCTAAATATTGGGAGGCAACATTACACCTGAGCGCTCACCCCTAACGCTGCATTGCTTGACTGCTTCATTTCTCAACTTTAATGTTGCATAAACAGCTGTTTTTCTGCCCTATCCTACATGCTCACACACGCACAGAGGCCTTGCTTCTCCAGTCCCTCCCACACAGGCAAACCTCTCTTGGCTTTGCTGGAGATTTTGCCTAACAACTGAAGTGATGGCCTTTTACATGGCTCCTTAAGGTTGACCATAACAGTGAGGATGAGTGTTTCCCTTTTGGAGCTGCCCGCTCTCCTTGGGCTCATAGGGCTCTTATGTTCTTCTCTGTTCACAAAATCCATGTGACACACTGATCTGGGCAAGGCAAGTGTGAGTACCACTGACAGGAGGATTGTGGTGCATTCAGAAAAAATTAACTAGCTGTTGATCAGCCAACCAAAACCATTTTGGATTCTGCAACCTCAGAGCCACCCCTTTTGCCAATAATTTCTTGCCTTTTCTTTACCTTGTAAAAATTTCTTAAATTCTGTATTTAAGTACAAGGCTGATGGAAAAGTCATGACCATTTCTGTGCCAACATAGCGTTGTAATGTTGTAATGAATAGAGCACTTACTTTTCTGTTTTCTGAATATCCAGTAACAGCCTTGCTTTTGCAAACTCAGTTCCTGAAAATGTCATTAAAATCATTCTCCAAGAGTGAAAGCTGATAGTGCGGTTTTATATGAAATGGACTTGGTATCTAAAGGCTCTCACTGGCTCAAGTTTCTTAACTTCTGTTTATTTTTTTAAAAAGAGAAAAAAAATGTGATCACCACAAATAAATAATAATTAGTAATAAAAATAGAATGTGTATGTATGTCCTATGCTCTGAGACCTTCTCAGTGAAAAATCTCATCACAAGTAATTAACAATGAGGGGGCACAGGTGAAAGTGGAAGAAAGTGCATCCAAAATGTTTCAGCCCATCTGAGACTTCCTTCAGTTCAAGGTAGAATTACAATCTTAGTGGTAAATACCAATAAAACTGGTAAGCAATACTAAAAGAACTCATTTTCCCAGAACTTTTACCTAACAGCAGAACTCTTGCTATGCTGAAATTCTAAGTAGCAAGCATGTAGATATAACTATATATTTGTTAACTAGCAGAAAAAAACACTGTTGCAGAGAAAAGGGGAGTGATGCCCACCTGGCACAGCTCCAGGTACATTCTCCTGCCCTCTCCACAGATATTGATCTCAGAAGAAACACCAATTTTTTGCTATTGTGAGGCTGGAGGAGGTCCAGCGCTTGGTCAGCTCCACTCATCCACTGTAAACATCTTTGCTCAGCCTGGGCAAGGAGACTTGGGAGTTCCTTTGCCTTCCTCCCTTGCAGTTTGGACCCAGCACCCCTATCTGGATCGTGGTGTTTGTTCAGCATCAGCCTCACAACGTGTGTTGTATTTATCTGCCTTTTTTTTTTTTAATTGTATAGTCCCTGTGCTGCCCTGAAGCCAAGTATGATTGTTCCAGACCTTGGTGGTTGCCTTGCCAGTTGAAAGTTCCTGGTCATCAGGGTTCTATTGCACAGTTTCCCAGCTCTCTTGAGCTACTTGGAAGATGATAAAACTTGCAAAGGCATTATCTACTTTTCAAGTGTTTTTGTCATTCCTCCTGTTGGGATATGAATATTTCCTTGGGTAGTTTGTGAAGGGCTTCTTGGCAGACAGTTTTATTATTTGGGTGTTTATACACCCCAGGCTGAGGTGATGAGGGTTGTTCTGAGTGGAATGGCTTTTTTGAAGAGGAAGAGTCTGCAGGGTCTCATCAAGATGGTACAATTCTGGATTTTCCTGGTATTCTCCAAGAGTTTGGCCATAAATGTCTTTGGGAGGTATTTACAAAAGTTTTGCATGTGTAAGCCATAAACCTCCAACAGAAGCATTTGGTAGGAATGTATATGCTGATGAGGGTGTTCCCACAAATGCATTTTACTATGCCAGATCAAACAGGCCTAAAATTTACCTCCTGTAGGTTAGAGTTGGCTGCATGGTTTCTGTCCAAGAAAGAATATCACCGGAAATCTGAATTACTTGTATAACAAGCCCTGAGATGACATTCAGACTACCATGACGTTGAAATTCTCACATGTAGGCTGTAAATGAGTGGCCCTTTATGACAGCAGCACATTCCCAGTGTGTGGACTCATAAGTCCCTGGAAAATCATTCCACCTTTCTTAGTAAACCACCTGGCAGCTTGGTCCTTTCCCTCCTTTTTATGAAGATGACTCAGTTTTCACCATCCCCGTGCCTGTCTCTGCTCTTCTTCTTTGGTTTCCTCACCAGCTGAACATCTCAGTGCCATTATGCTGATGTATTCAGCAGTTTCCTAAGGACCCAAGGTCCGTGGTCCTGTAGTTAGCATCCCGCTGTGGTTCCCTTGGCTGGAGCAGGTGGTTTGTGGTGGAGGCCAGACTGCTAAGACTGTCTGCTGAGACAAGACACTGACATCAAATGGGAGAAGACATTACTAGAAGACCATATTAGTCAAAAATATAAGACTGGCACTACATGTCCTCTGAAGCCACTGTGCAAACTGAATCAATTAGGCACATTCAAGAGCTGATCCTCTCCCGCTGCTCAGCCCTCATAAAGGTGCACAACGAAAATGTGGTGGGCTCAGTGTAACGTCAGCATTTAAGTGCATGTTCTTCCCCTGTGGAAGATGTGTATGTGTCATTCCAGGACAGGAAGATGATTGTTTTGGAACCCTGTAATGTGCAATGAAAAACTGTCAGTGCTCTTTGAGTTTGTTCCTCCAGAGTGGCCTCAGGCACCGTCACCTCTGAGCCTGCCATCAGCTGGGGGACAGACATGACTGGGGGAGTTAAACGCTGCAGGGGGGCACAAGAGGGTGAAAACAGATCTCCATCCCCTGCCATATGAAGAGATTACAGGTCAGCTCTACTAAAGAAGGTTTAATACCAGGGTCTGCTTGAAAACATCCACAAAGTCAAGCTAATTTGTTGTTCGGGAGAAAATGGTCTCTGTCTGCCTTTTCTGTATTTCTGGTCTGAAAGTGGAAAAATCGACTGAAACCAATAAATGTGTTTTCTGCCTTGCTGAGCAGACTAGACAAGTGTCTGATGGAAGGTCAGCAGAAAGAATAATTTCTTGACCAAGTTATTGCCTATATTGGGAAAAAGATAATTGTGATACTCAGGAAAGACAAGGACTGATTCCTCTTGTGTTGTGTTCAGGCTTTTTTGGTAGGACCAGAGCCATCACATAGAGCAACATGCTGGCTCCTGAGAAAAATGGCAAACTGCTGGCTGGATCCTGGTTGTTCAGGCAGCTGTTTGGGCTGTGTAGGAACCTGTCAGGAGTGCATAACAGCACTTCTCCACAGGGCTTCGTGCTGTGTCTGTGCAGTCTGTGCATTTATTCTCCAAAGCAGAGAGTTCCTTGAGGCAGCTTCAGTGAAGGCTTGTAAGAATTCATTTGGGTTTTTCCCCAGTTCTACCAGTCTGGCAGAGCCTTTAGGGGATGAGTTATATTTTATATTGCTTTTCTCAGCCTTGATTTTCTGCTGGCTATTGAACTTCAGGTTCTGCTCCTCTCCTCTCAAGAGGTCTTGTTGGTATGAACTAAAAGTTTCAACATTCCTGCTTGCAACCTGCTCTTCAATACAGTCTGTAACATCTGGGAAGCCTCTAATTACACTTACATCCACATGTATGGCCTTTGGCTCAGGGGGTACCGAGCCCAGACACAGTGCCTACCTGAGACATAAGGCACCCACCTTTGATGTGAGGCAGTGGTGCCACCTTCACCCCATCTGAGCCTCGAGAACGTGCAGAGGGGGGCAAGGCAGCCTCAGAGGTGAGTGTGCATGGCATTTAGCTAAATGCCATTAGCAAGGGCTAGACAGGGTGTGTTATCACTGGAGAGGCTGTGTGTTGATTATCCATGGTGTTGTCTTGTTCTGCCCAGCGCTGGTTTTAGTTTGTGCTGACCTATTTTCCGGCCAAATGTGCAGTGAGTGCACCCCAGTGTCATGGAGGTGAGGAGGTACTTGATGCTCTCCTGGTGCCAAATTTCCCCTTGCTTTCACTGCTCAAGTTTGGTGCCCAATGCCTATTTCAATGTAGCATTTGGTTGGAAGATGCACTTGGCTCTGTCCCTTTTTTCTGCTCTCCTGTCCCAGCTGGGGTCCTTCCTCCTTGATGGAAAAGACACTTTTACCTGCACTGGAGCAAGCCATGGTTGGTGGGTGATGAATGCAGACTTTGGTCTTCAGCAAAATTGTTCATAGGCCAATCCCACTTGCACATTTGGTAAGACCTTTCTTCTGCTTGCATGCTTTACCATCCCCTACCACACCTGTCCCCCTCCACTGCCCCCAGAAAAACCAAACAAAACAGGTCTGTGACAGGTAAAATGGTTACAGCTCGTCTTTGGTGGGCACCAGCAGGAGAGCTGGTCACACAGTGGTGTGTGTGGGCACAAATGTCCCCACAGAGCTCAAAGCTGGCTGTATCACTGGGCACAACAACACTGATTTCTTTCCTGGGTTTAGATAATAATCTTGTTGGGGCAGGGCACAACACTTTTTCCGCTTGACATGTTGCTGACACCTAAGAAGCTGTTTGTGAAAAACTGCATGATGGTGATGAAACAGACAAACTAAATCAGAGCTAACACAGAAAGGGGAGGGAAAAGAGGGTAAAAGAGTGACAAATTCTTTCCCCTGTCTTTTGGTGAGCCCATGGTCCTGGGCCACAAAACCCTAGAAACCACTTAGCTCCTGGCTTCTCCTCTGGCTGTTCCCTCATGCCCTCCCATTTAGTAGCTCCGCTGTGTTGAGCAGAGCCATCATTCGCCTTTTACATTCCTTTTTCATGTCAGCACAACCCATGCCTCCATATTCTCTTTTCTGCGGGTTATATAACTCCTGGGAGGGATGAACTTGCTCAGAGGAGTCCACCAGCAGGAGACACCTCCGAGAGTTTGAAATGGCACCAGGAAACTTTGCTGTTTTGGTTTTAGTTGCCATCTCCTACTGACACCTGCAGGGCTTCAGACTTTTCTTCCTTTTGCCAAATCCTCCCTGTCTCACCATGGAGCCATGACCAATGGAAATAAATCACAATTTTAGGAATTTATTTGAATGTTGCTATGAAACAGGTCACAGCAGCCAGTGAGAGGCCCTATTTATGTAGTCACCCGCAGAGGAAAGAAGACATTTGTTCTGCTTTGAAAAATAACTCTTTCATGTGGAAAGGGCATAGGGTTTGGGTGGAAGGCTGCAGCCAACAAAGGGGAGATGAGCTGCAGTGGGATGTTCTCTCAGGGACACAGCCCAACTGAGCAACTTCGCAAATGTTCCTTGAGATTGTTTTGCGCGTTACTTGATGTGCATCACACGCTGAAGCCAAATATTCATCCTGGACTAAGAATTGGATGCATTGTAGGGCAATTAAAGTAAAATATTACCCCCTCCTCCCTAGGCCACAAGCAAACACTGCTGCGGGTGAAGGCCAGCAGAGGAAGAATGACATCATGAAACCCCAGAGGGAAAGCAAATACCATGGCAGCACCACACGTGGGTCAGTGCTGCACTGGGACAGAGACTTTCCTCTTTGCGACTTTGACTCTGTGCTATCTGTGTGCTAAGAGGACTTTTTTTGGGACAGCTATAAAGCACAGGTATACTACACACCACAGCTCACTGGCGAACAATCTGCTCTGCTTCTGCTTTTCAAGTCCTGGGGGTTGCAAACGGTTACATGACATCCTCACCACCCTGCCACGAGGAAGCAATTTCCACGTGAGCCAGCAAAAAGCCATTTAGCTGCACTCTGACTTGACTGCAGCCCTGGATGATCAGGGCTTGTCCCCTGGCCCACGCTCCTCCTGCTGGGGCAGGACTCAGGGCTGGCCACCAAAGCATGTCCCTAAAGCATGGAAACAACTGGTGTCAGGTAGCAAGACTCGTCCCACAATGCAGTGGATCTTAGTAGTGCTAAAAGAATGTGTTTTTCTCTGGCAATGGCAGGGAAATGACCTAAATCCCATGTAATTTTTTTATTTTTTAAATTCTATTAGGATGTAACAGTGGTGGTGCCAGTCCCAGTGCCACAGATGTAATTTCCTTGGATGCATGCCATTCCATGCCCAGCTACTTAAACACAAGTGCTTGTTCCTGTAGGCAGGCTATACAAAGGTAGACAAACTTGCATGCAAAAATCAAGATGTATGGGATGCAGTACAACAGGATCACTTGTAGAAATCCATTAATATTATATGAAAGGGCTGGTAGGATTGGCCCAATCTTTCCCAAACTGCAGTATCCCCCTGCATTGTCTGCTACTACCTGAACCAGGATTTCCTGAGCCTGAATCCAAAGCCGAACTTGGTCACCTTTTGCTCCTTGGGATCCAGGCAGGATTAGGTCCCTTGTGCCTGTCCCACTGGGCTGGGAGAAGTCTCCCACTGGGAGCTTTAATGAGCAATTCCTGCCCTTTTGCTACTGCTATGTGCTTAATTCTGTATGAGAGCAGGGGTTAACAACTCTGTGCATACAGTGGCTTCTGTGGCTATAAATGTACTCACTAACAAATACAGAATATGGTCCTTCAACCAAAATTGCTATAAACTTATTATGAATTCAAAACCTGTGCTGGCCAGGACTTGCAAAGCAGCACTATAAAAATTAAACCCTCCTGGAACTACAAATCCCAGTGCCTGGAAGACCTGGTTTTGCAAAGGACCCTCACAACTGGATGTAAATCCCAAAATTTAACATCTTGTTTATTTATTAAATTTTTTTTTTGGTAGAAGTAAGTTTCCCATGTTAACAAAAGCAGAATAGTTTTATTTAGTGTTCATCTCACACCTTTGACAGCTACAGCTGTCAGGCACAGAAATACAGTATTAAAATAAACTGAACAGAGTTGCTCATTGCAAAAATCACGCTATGCAAACCTGTGGATTGTAACATCAACAGTATAAAATGTAACAAAATTGGAATTTTTAATTTTTTTTTAAGCTTTTAAAGATAATAGTCCAGGCTATAAAACTATATAAGCATTGAATAAGAAATGTTAAAGTCAAAAAGTCTACAACAGATACATCTTGTAAAAACTCAATAAATTATATATATATTTATAATATCTAGTAACATTTAAAATCATGCACAGTTTTGTACATTTTCTTTTTTTCAGTACAGGAAAACTCGATGCTTCGAGTACTTGGAATGTACACAATTAGCAGACATTTGTAAGAAAATACCAAAAAATTCTTTTCTTTTTATTCCAACAAAACAAAAATCTATAGAAATCTACCTTCTCAAACTTCCACTGAAGTAACCTCAAACTATAAATTATTTATTTTAGGGTAAGGATTTTGTGGCTCTAAGAAGAAAAAAAAAAATCTTAAAATGAGATGTTGTCATCCTGTTATTCCGCAACATTGATATGTAATACGCACCAGAGAAAAATGGAAAGAAAGAATTCAGGATGCAATTTGCCTTGCCTCTTTGTGGTAGTACATGAAGTCTCCTGGACAAAAAAAACCACCCCACCCACAAAAAATCCTCAGCCCAAACCTCCCCCATTGTCAGCCTGATCTGTGCTAACATTCCTTATTTCAGTCCTGTGCTTTTAAACAGCTATCTGGCATTGAGGAACAAAACAGCACAGCATTTTAAACACCAAATATCAGGCGTCACTGGTATTTTCCAACGTGTTAGATGCAAAAGAAATAGGCAGCCGTAGCAGCTCTCCTGCAAACAGTGTCACTATTTTGCTCACATGGCATTTCTGAAACCCAAAATACAACAGTACTGGCAAAAGGAAAAAAAAAAACCCTACCCCACATCATCCAAAGTCAACATTTCGCTTTGCTGCACACTTGTTATTAAATCGACCACAAAGAATACCTTCATTTGAAAATAGAAAAATAAACACCCACACCCCCTTAATGCACAGTGGTTAAACTGATGGAAGAATTCTTGGCCTTGTTTTTCTGAAATATGTAAAAATCATCTCTCTGTTGCTATTTGTTTGGTTTTAACCACTGGTGATGTATTGAAAAATAAACTTACCTTTGCTCACTGCAATCCAGGATAAACTAATATTTTTTTTAATGAATACATATATATATTTATAACATTAAATGTAATTTGTTAAAGGACTGTACATCTATACATTCTTTCAATATTTCCCATAAACACAAAGGAAAAACTTGATTAATATATTTTTTCTCCACTTTTAATAAGTTAAAAAAACACCCTTAAGCTCGGTGAAATTTAAAGTTTACAGTAATGCTATGCTATTTAAACCAATGAACAGATATGTTAATATCTATAAATAACTTTACAAATATACACGTTAAGGTACAATTTTTAAAACAAAACTGTGAAGATATAAAACAATCAAAAACATCTTTTCTTTTGCCCAGATCAGTATATCCTAGATTGCAATGCTCGTATTTTGAGACTCTCTCTCTCAGTACTGCTTTATGTTGCATTAGTATTATACATTCTTTTTTTTTAATATATTTATTTATATATATACATGATATATTTATAGATATATACACAGATTCTCTGGAATAAACCTTTTTGATATAAGTTAAAGGCTCTTGCCTACAGGTACCCGTAACTTCTTTCTCCGAGTCACTGCACGTAGATGGAGCCAAACCGCTGGCATCGAGGGGTGAGTGGAGGAGCTGCTCCCCCCACTCACCCTTGGCAAGCAAAAACAGGCAAACACCAAAAGCGAGATTTATTTTTTTCCCCCCAAAAAATGGCTGTTCTCAGAGGCCAGGATGTGACCTGAGATGCTGTGTGGGCACCCAGGAGCCAGGTCTCAGGGCACCCCGCCGCTCTCAGATTGGTGGTGCTCTCTTCCCCAGGGACCCCACAGGGTCTCTGCCCATCCCTGAGGTCTGCTCCTGCCTTGGCACGGCCCCATCGCTCCCAGCCCAGTGCAAGGGCCAAAGCGCTGACACTTCAGGTGACTTGACCGTCTCTTTTTGTTATTTTTATTTTCATTTCTCCGTGACAATTTGTGTTTTACTTAATTTTGTTTTTTTTCTTCTTCTTCTTCTTCCAAAAAGGATTCCTTCTATGTAGCTGGGTAGCACGATCATGAAGCTATAAAAACGACGACAACAAAAATATAGATATTTTTATAAATATATGAATCCCTGCAGGCAACGTGGCTTTTCAGCTCCACCAAAAAGGTTCATGTACAGATTGCATAAGCCAAGAATTTCCACATTCTTTACACCTTTTTGTGTGTGTGTGTTTTTTGTTTGTTTTCTTTTTTTTTTTTTAAAGGAAGATTTCTTTTTTTCTCTTCTTCTTATTGCAGGCACAGAACGGTTACTCTGGCACTCGAAACGCAAGCGCGGAGGCTGGGAGGTCAGCACCCCCCAGGTTCAACATTCTGCGTAGTAAAGATAAAAACCCCCAAAAAAAATGAAAAGTAAATAACAAGAACAAAAAAAAAATCATCTACGATAGATCATCTTGGCAAGAGATTAGTTCCTTCAGGCCAAACAGTGCTTCTTGACTTTTCATACAGCAATAGGGAGAAAAAAAAAATTTTTAAAAAAAAATTATAAAAAAAGTTAATCTTTTTTTTCTTTTTTTTTTTTTTTTTTTTACCCTGAACAGCTCGTCAACAACACAAATCTCCGGGCACCATCACGCAGTTCCACTGGAAGATCCTTCACTACGGTTTCACCCTCGGCGGCGCCCCACACTCGCACCTCTGTGGGCACTCTGTCCGCCTGCCCATCCGTCCATCCGTCTGCGCCGGGGGTCCTCACGTCCGGATGACACCGTTGCAGGGGGGATGCTTGGGCAGGCAGGGCTCGTCGGGCAGCAGGTCATGTGCAAAGACCGAGTCATCCCCTGAGGAGCAGGTGCTGTGGGTGTCCTGCCCAGCCGGTGAGTACTGCTCGAAGGGCACCGAGAGGTCCAGGTACTCCTGCCAGGGTGACAGACCCATCAGTGGGTGCCCCCCGCCGGGGACTGAGTGACCCCTTCCCGCACCCGCCCCACCACACTCACATCGGTGGACGTCACGGTGAGGACTCTGTCCAGGTCTTCCACCAGCTGCTTGAAGGTGGGTCGCTGCGACGGGACGGCGTGCCAGCACTCCCGCATGATCATGTACCTGCATGAGAGGGGAGAGGGGACAGTCACCTTGGTGGGGCTATGCAGCACCCACCGCCTGCCCACCCACCCTAAAATTGCCTGAGAGAACAGCTACGGCCAACGCAACCCCAATCATGGTGGCCTCGGCGCGTGGCCGGCTGGGGGGAAGAGGAGGGCTTTGTGGAGCCGTGACCCTCATCACCGATCATCTCATGCATGACTGTGCTCTCCAAGCAGGAGGAGGACCTGTCCTGAAGGTGACATACCAGAGCTACACCCCCAACCAGCACCTGCCAAACGAGGTCAGGCGCCGTACGCTGCTCAGTAGTCATGGGCTGAGCCAAAATGAGTTGGGATGGGTAAGTCCACCTGGAGATGGCTGCAAAATTTTGCAGTGGGGATGCACCAACAGCTCAAACTACAGCTCAAACAGCCTAGGACACTATTTGGCCATAGAGGGAAGGGTCAGCAGTGCAAGAAGGTCAGCCCACACCACACACTCACAAATCATGGGTGCAGTTCGCAGGTTTGTCCATCCGATGGCCTTCCTTCAAGAGCTTGAAGAGTTCCTCAACAGGAATTCCCGGGTATGGAGACCCTCCTAAAGTGAAGATCTCCCATAGTAGCACTCCAAAGGACCAGCTGGAAACCAAAGAAAGATCTTTAAAATTCAATGAGTTTTTTTTTCCAAGCATCCCCCCATATCCCTTTCCCCCTGGCTTGGCTTTATTTCTGTGCAGCCATGCATAGCTAACAAAGTCATCAATAGCATGACTAATTGCCTAGGCCATTTTTACTAGTTACTTGGAGATCTCTGCTGATCCAACTCAATAGCAAAGAAATCCCAGGCACCAAGTCTGAAATTGAAATGAGCATTTAATCAGATAGGTGACAGCCCATCTATCACCCCCAGCTCTTTGTTAGGTCTTCCACCAGCTCCACTGAATGGAACAAATCAAATTATTCATGCACGGCTTCACTGAATTGCAGGCTTGGAACCACAGGCCACTAATTGTGCAAGCTGATACCAAAACTTGCTTGTTACAACACTCATTTCACTGGCCAAGCTGGGAGAAAAATACCCCAACAAAAATCAGCGGAGCACTAATGTTACACACTCCAGTCCTGCAGCTGTGCTCTGGTTAAAAGTCCTCTTTTTCAAAAATATCTTTTGCCTTCTTCATTTTCTTTTTAAAAACAGGGATTATCTGTCTCTGTTTCGCTTTCATGCGCACTCGCTCTCCCGTTCTCTAGCTTTGATTTATCTGTCATGCCTTCTGCAGCATTACCTAAGCATGGAAACTATGATTTAAGATCAATAAAAGCCAAAGTATGGGAAAACTACAGAAATAGAATAAGATTCGTTTGTGCAACTGCAAGCAGTGAGCTTTGGGGAGCAGGCAGGCTGACTGTAAAAACGCCATTATTGACCAAATATTGCAATAAAAATTCCAGTGTGCATGTGGAGCTGCTTCAGCCCTTGCAAAATTCAGATGTGATACCGACCTACATGTAAGGCAGGCTCTGCTGTTTGCTTACTGTGCAGAGGCACTGAAAAACTAGATAGGATTAGGAAAAATAAAGGAAATAAAGGCGGCAAAATTAATCTGGGGATATATTTGCTGAATACTCTCTGATCAATTCTAACAGCAGACAGAGTATTTCAAGCTCATTCCACATACTTGACTGAAGCGTTAACTCTCTGGGGCAAAGCGTGGAGGATGCCGAGGGTGATTTTTTTTTTCACGGAGATATTTTTTTTTAGCACAATATTTTACAACTGCCAGATGAATCACCTCATCCATAAGCTGGACAAGAAATGCCTGCCTGCTTTCCAATAATTTTTCAGCAGCTCACTAGAGATCCTCAGATGAAAGCAACCAGATAACGGCAAAACAAAACCACGTGTGCGAAGATGCAGCTTGGAACTGATTCCTACATTTTTGCATCCTCAGGCGCCCCAGGTCATGCTTAGCAGTATGTTTGTCTGTAAGATACTATAGGTGTTGATTTTCCTGTCATTTTATTTTTTTTTTTTAAGTGTAGGTTTGCTTACACATCGCTCTGGTGAGTATAGACCCGGTCAAACAAGGCTTCTGGAGCCATCCATTTCACAGGCAGCCGACCCTGTAATTAGGAAGACAATGGGAACATCCCATCAGCATATTTCCCCAGCCACAACGGCACCATCTGAATCTTCTTTTCTAATCCAGTTTGAAACATTTTCATTAACAACCACATCTGCCTTCCCGGTCACTGGGCAAAGCAGCAGTGGCCACATATAAACAGATTAGAGCATTTGATCCCTGGATCTTCGCTGACAATCTTTGCAGTAAATGCTCTCTGTCAAGGACTGTATTTCACTGCCAAGGCAGGTTTAACGTATCAGTGCATCCAAATCTTTGCATGGGAACAGCATCCACTACTCATAGATGAACAGCATGGGACAACACTTTCTGTCTCTTTGGTTGGAAGAAACAGTTGATTGCAAGTCCAAACCCAGCTTAGGCTCAACTTGAAGGGAACTCCTAAAGAGTGAAGGCAAGGGCCAGATCCTCTAAGAAACAAATCCTGATCCTGCTGGAGGCTAAGAGAAGAGGTCTGATCCCATCCTACATCAGGGTCATAAACACAGGCTGAGAAATATGAAATGAGAAAGACTAGATTAATTATAATTCTCTGGGGCTTTGCTTGGCCCCTGGAGGGAGTCAGAAAGAACTGTTTCATGTTTAAGCCATAATTTGGCTATGGGGAAACTTTGTCCTCTTCTGACCTACTGTCTCACTGAGGGAGACAACTAGAGATGGAATACACAAATGGGATTATGCTTTCAGCTGTCCAACACAGGTCAAACAGGGAAAATCCATCTATCTGATCTATGACTAAAATTCCCAAGAATTGTTATTAATTTATGATTAAGAAATCCTGGCAATTAAGAAAGATTTCTGATATACTATTGGAGGGGATAAGTATGGGCATAGTGGGCTTCAAAGGACTGCCTGGACCATCTTCTCACTCTTGGTAGGGGAGTCAAGGAACTTGGGATGTAAAAAAGAGAGAAATGCACGAAAACCAGGTAGCTCCAGGTATACAAGTAATGTTCCTCTGTCAAGGGCTCTAGTGAGACAGAAGTTGGCCCCTTGGGACCTTAAGGAACAGTACTGGAGCAGACTTGAGAAGGCTTCATTCCCCTATGGGAGAAACTTCTGTTTCTCTTAGTCTAAAGTTTCCTGGCTAGAGCTGAGACCTCTCAACCCGCTGCTGGCAGGAGCAGGATCTGTCAGGAAGAAAACAGATGGTGTATAGACTCCTTGGACCAGTCTACCTACAGTCCCTCCCTAGGTGAGGTCCCCATCAGATTTCTTCCTCCTAAGCCCCTCTAGAAAGAGAGATGTGGGACAAGGGCCACTTGCTGCAGGAACGACCGAGTTCCCTGTCAGAAGGAGAACTGCGTGTGCTCGACAGCGCTGTACTTACATTGGTGGTTTTCTTGTAATAGTCAATGTTGTGAACGTCTCTAGCGAGGCCAAAATCAGCTATTTTCATCACATTATCTTCGGTGACTAACACGTTCCTGGCTGCCAAGTCGCGATGAATGCACTGTGGAAGGTGAGCAAGTCAATAAATAAGGGCTCGTTAGCTGCTCGCGCCTGGAACCAGCAGCACCGTGTGGTTTATGAGCTGCCGTTTCATTGACTCCCGAGCTCATAAAGCTGTGGGCACTGCTTAACTCCTGGCTTTCTGTGTCACCGCCCCATCATGCATGCTCAGTGGGAACCACCTCTTAGCAACACCTAATCAGCAGCCCCAGCGCTGACACAGCCATGCACGTGCCTTTTCTCTCCAAAGGGGATGCACAGATGAGAAAGCCAACTCTCCCCTTCTGTGGGAACTTACTGGGACGTGAAGCTAGGAGGAGGAGTGCAGGCTGATGTTTGAGGGGGAAAAAAATCCTTGCATTCAGATATCCCCAATACATCCAAAATACATCGAATCATAGAATGGTTTGGGTTGGAAGGGACTTTTAAAACTCACCTAGTCCAATCCCCAACATCATAGTTGTCAGCTGACAAAGAAGTTAAATCAGCCAGCACTGTGCAGAAAGGGTTTAAAGCCACCATGAGCCACCCACCGTGAACTGCAGGCAGAGGACAAACACATCTGACATCTGAAACTGAACTTGCTCTTGCTACAATGCTCCCTTGCCCACAGAAAGGCCATGCTGGCTGGGGCACAGCTTGGTGAACCAAAGCCTGATTCTCCACTTGCTGATGTCAGGGTAAATCAGGAGTAATCCCAGGGCATGATGTAAGCAAACGCAGCAGCTGGCTCAACACCAGCAAAGTGCTCCCCTGGGAGCATCCTGGGCACTGCCATGCATCGAGCCAAATCCACTGCCGGCTCTGCTCCCACTGAGCCTACACGTGCTCATGACAGCTGCAAACACATGAGCTACACTCAGGATCTCAGCTTCTCTGTGAGTGCTCTGCATCTTTAGCGATCTCAGAAAGGAGATGAGGGGAACAGGGCTGCACTCAGCTTCTCACTGCTGTCCAACCTAACATCTCCTGCAGTGGAAGTGCACAATTCGGCGTGACGCTCACCCTGACCACTGCTGCCTGAGCCTCAGAACTGCACAGCTCAGTTACCTCTACCAGTGGTAGAGGTTGAACTGGTGAGGAAAGGCACCAAGGTCTGGGTTGCTTGTGTTTTGTAGGCATTTTGGGGGTGTTAAAGGTCCTGCAGGTGACAGCAAGGGCTGCACAGCTGCATGGTTCATGAATGAAGCCAGCATACAGGGATTTCTGCATATGGGTGAAGCCTGCAGCAAAAACCCCAAGACACTTCATAGGGAAAAGCCTCCAGCAAAAACCCCAAGACACTTCATAGGGAAAAGTCTGGCCTGTAAAGGGAGAAGCCTGCAGTGCTTTGCCTGAGGTTGTTCCACACACATAGCATGGCCTGCCTTTGAATACGTGGCTTTGATGGAAGCTTCTACCAAACGATGTTTCTCAACTCACTTTCTGAGATGCCAAGTACTCCATGCCCCGTGCCACCTGGTAGGCGCAGGAAACCAGGTCCTTAAATGTCAGCTGCTCCTCGGGCAGCTTGCAGGTGTCGAAGGAATAGTCCATGCCAGGTGGGCGACGTGCCCTGAGGTATTCCCGCAAGTTCCCCTTTGATGCATATTCCACCAACACATAGAGTGGTCCTGCAAAGAAGGGCACATCAGTGTCCAGCAGAGGAAGAGCTGACCACCAAAATCTCATCTGGGGTATTTTGGACAGCCAGTGAGTAATTACACAGAGGGACAGCCAAACCTGAGCCTCCCACGACCCTGTGAGCACTGGGTTGCTCTGCTACGTACCATCCTGTGTGCAGGCACCAAGGAGGTTAATAATGTTTTTGTGCTTTCCAATCATTTTCATCATTTCCATCTCAGAGACCAGGTCGGAAAGGTCCTTGTCTGTGGCGTCATCTGGAGAGGAAAGCAAAAAAAATGTCATGAAAAAAATAAGTGTTTAGGGAAGTAGTTACTACTTACAGTAGTTACAACTGCTGTGTAGCCCTGTGGGGCTTTGGTGTGGAAACAATATCAAAATATGGCTGTATTTGGTTTTGTTCTACTTCGGGAAGAAGAATCAAAATAAAACCAAAATCTACTACCATTAGAACAAAAAAAGATAAAAGAACAAATAAGTGGAGATAAATGTTTGTACGGAAGTCAATAATGCCTTTCATCTTCTGTTTCTTCCTGGCAAGTATTACAGAAAAAAAGTCAGGTTTTGGTACCTGGTACCTGCTTTTCTGATAGTTTCCCTCCCTCAGCTCCACGGGCAAAGAGTAAATGATGGTGGAAGGTAAGAGCTGGGAGAGTGGCTACATGAAGGATTGTATTTTTTGTATAGAAAACTGCAATTTTTCTACGGAAGTAGAAAAACCTTTCTGCAAAAGCAGAAAAATGGGGGAAAACCTTCCCAAAAGAATGCTTTGATTTGGAAAGATGTAAATGTTCCTACTTCCAAACCCCGCTTCAGAATGGACTGAAGAAAATGTAAATTAAACAAATCCTTTTCTGATAAGAAACATTACTTTTTTTACATGTCACCCCATGTAACCTCAAGCCCAGGCTGCTCACTGCTCACTGTTGGAGCCCCTGCTCTACTTGCTCCAGCAAGTTTGAGATTGAGTTTTTTCCATGAAGTTCCTCAAGAAGGGGTTTGTCAACCGAATTTCTGCAAACCCCATCTGAGCTTGCTGCATAAGCTTTTGGTAGAACAGGCAGCGCTGGTTATGGGAGGAGCAAGGAGTGGGCTGATTTGTGGAGCTGGCTAGAAGTGAAGGGGGTTCCCCTTCTTCTCAGGCATGCTATTGCCCCTTGGCAGAGAACTGGTTTAATTCCCAGTCCCTCTTCCTGATGGGATTTGCACTTTTACCTGCTCTCCAAGGACAGCCCTCACCCCCAGGCTATATGGGTGAAGGGGAAGAAAGGTAGTTCTTGCTTTCTTCTACAGTATCTGTTTGTATAAAAGACTTAAAAGAGAGGCACACAGAGGAAATCCCAGCACAATATGCTGTTCTGCCTTCTATGGACTCCCCATACCTTTTAACATCTTGACAGCAACCGTGACGGCCTTGTTGGGCTTGTCCTTATCAATCCCAATTGCTTCTGCCATCACCACTTGGCCAAAACACCCCTCACCAAGAGGCTTCCCCAAGGTCAGGCTGCAGGGAGGAACAAACAGGCATGTTATGGGGGTACTGGTGTGGCTACACCACCAGCAGGCACAGAGACTCCGACCCATGGGTTTGACTGACCGAGAACGTGTCAATTCCCACTTGGGATCTGGAGGCAGTTCCAGCTCGGAAACGTTGGCCAGCATTGGCCCATCGCTGGAGGAGAGACGCGTGATCCGGACCAGGGGCGTGTTGGAATTCATGGAAGAGTTGGACTCCAGCGACACCTGCTTGGGTAGAGCAAATGAAGTGTTATTGCCAACTGTATTCCCAGGGCAGGCAGTGCCTGAGATGGAACACTGAGGAGGTTTGAGCTCTCTTTGCCCATGGACACACATTTCTGGAAATTTCTAATCAGGAAATGCCCCCACCCTTGCAGAAATGCACTCATTTAGGCACCTGTGGTCAGGTTTTTAGCTTGTGGAAAGAAGGGACAGATCAGCCAGTGCCCTCCAGCAGCAATCCATTCAGTTGCTCCGTGTGCATCGCTGCAGCACATACAGGCTATGGAGTGACCTCTCTCATTCTGGCACTGTAAACAGCCACCATGAGCTTGCAGCCAAAGCTTGAAATCTGTATCCTTCACTATGGGGTTTCACGTGGTGTCTTTTGCTCCTGCCCCTCTGCAATTCCTCTAACTGCACAGAGGACCCTCTGCCACCTCCATGAGAACTGCTCTGGGTTCACCAGTGACCTCTGTGAAAGCAGGAAGGAGCGCAATTAGACGTGCTCCTTCTCCTCAAATCCCTGCTCCATCAGGGAGCCTGGACTGAATTGTTCCTCTGCCAGATGTGCTTCTGTGGCACCCACAGCTGCACTGCCAGCCCCTCCCGGACAAGGGCAGCAGCAATGCCACTGCTTGGGGGCTGCTCATGAACCAGAGTCAGCAGCCACCTGCCACTGCTCCACTGGCACAGGAATTAATAAAAGGGGGTTACACTTCTAGGCTGCAGCCAACTTATGCACCTCTTGGGCAATGTTTTTCTGGTGGAGCTTCTCACCTAGAGAGAAAATGTCATAGAGGAGGAAGAAAAAAAAAAAAAAAGAGGGATACCATAGGGGGGAATAGGAATCTTGTATCTACTTTCTGTTACCTGTCTCTTGAGTGGAAATTTGGAGACTTTCTGTACAGTGGGGGTGTTCATGGCCTTTTTGTTTGGCATTTTCATCCTCCAGACAATCACCAAGACCAGCACCAGGAGAAGGAAAGAAAAGCCAGTGCCATAACTGAGAATGCCAGTGTACACTGAGCCTGAATCATCCATTTCCATGAGCTCCTCGGCTGCAGGGTGACAAGAGATGGCAGTCAGGACAGGGCAGGCAGCTGCCCACAGGCAACCACACACATGCAGCACAAAGAATTTGGGGAGGACTTGCTCAGCTACGCCAATTTGCTGAGTGACTTCAGTGAGGGGATTCTCCCAGGCCAGTGGTTTTCTGCCTGCGGCTGTAGCTAAAACATTAGTTCAGTTTGCCTCTTTGGGGTAATTTTACTGCCCTTTGATGCAACCTTTGGTTTTTAAAAGTATTCAGCCCACAGACTGAAAATCACTGCTCTAGGCTGAAGGCATCTTCACACATCTGTGCTGTCCCTCTGACCCAGATCTTGCTTTCTCCACACATCCACACCATGTAGCTAGATGCCTTGGATGTGCAGAAGCTGTAGGACTGGGGTTTGCTTCACTTTACTCATTCAGATTCTCTATCAAAGATTTCCACTGGACCAGTGCCTGCTCTGAGGGACCAAGGGGCTCAAGGAGCACCCAGCAATAAGGCATCACACAGGGAAAAAGCCTCAGAACAATTTGCTTAATTATTCTGAATTATTATGAAAACAGTTTTGCTGTGTAGAGGCTGGAAGGTCTGGTTCAGAGAGGTGCGTGAGCCAGGACGATGATGGCATGAGCCCATCAGCAGTGGCTACTTGCTAGCAAGACTTTATTTAGAGACCAGCAAAGCTCAGCTGTGTTTTCTCTTGTTCCTTTCAGGACAGGCATGTAGACCAGAGAAAGGGGCCATGGTAGGACTGGTTTTCTGTCCCACAAAGGCATGCTGGCATCAGAGGAACAGTCAGCAGTGGGAAACTTTATAATGAAGTCATGCCGGCGTGGGTAGCTCACTGATGGATCGTGTCCACCACTGAGCAGCCCCTTCGGCAAGCAGCAGGAGCCTTTCCCTGGCAGCAGCAGGCTCCATGTCAGGTCATGGATGGTTGTGTCCAGGGGGACATGGGGAAGGGGCTGTCAGTGACAGTGGGGGCTGTACCAGCCTGTGTGCCAGCTGTGGAGGGCCTGATCCTGCCAAACAGCCATCCCTTCCTGTGAGAAAGGGGTACCAGATCTCCTGGGACCAGGCACTACGGTTGGTGCCACAGCTCTGCTGCCTTGGCTCACACTGTCTCGTTCTCTGCTCCACATCCCTCCTCCCATAGCGTGGATGGGGGTTTACAAGTTGAGGTTCCCCAGACAGGCTGTATCCTGCACCCCCTCTGTGGAGGCCTGCTGCTGCACAGACAGCTGTCCTTCGCTGTGTCTGACTTCAAAATAAAGTTCTGCTTCAGGTTTTTTGGTGGGTTTTCTCCTGCTTATTCTTTGATAAAGTAAGAGGTGTAAATTCATACATTGTAAAAACAGAGCATCAGTCGGTTGAGACAATATTGTGAGATTCTCAAAATAACAGAAACATTAGTCTTCTAACGAAAGGAAATGATTTCTCATCCAGTGCATGTCAGAAGCAGAAACAGGATCAGATCAGCTATTATAGAGCTGGCAAATAAACAGGAAAGATCAGCAGATCCCACCAGTTGCAGGGTCGGGCATGGAGGAGACCTTCTTAAGCCCCAGTAAAAGCGATTACATCCAAATCATCCGCACAGATAAAGTCAAGATTAGAAATGCCAAAGTTTCCAGTTCCTAAACACATCATGAGATGGATGTGTTGTGAGATGGACCCAAATGTGGTCTATGACTGGATGAGTCAGAGTGGGCTGTCCAGGATTTTGCATGCCTTTTCAGTAAAGGTCTACTGAACATACTCCAGGTCTGTTTCTGCACTCTGTGCAAGGCACAGCATATATGAGATTCAATATGAATATTGCTAGTGCTTCTCTGGACCATGCTCAAGCCTGCCCTGTAGCTGGAGGCAGATTCTGCAGGTGAAGGGGCAGCACAGCCTCATTCCCCCTTTTGGAGAGCAGATCCCTCTGTTGCATATTCTGTGCTGGCTTCATTGTCAATAAGAGCTTTGCACATGAAAGGACCACAAAATCGAGGTCACTCTGGCCTCAGGTTTCAAGCCCACTGCAGCTTTCATCGATCCCAGCTGGAGCAGGCAGCATGCAATGCCCCTGGGAGCCAGGACTCCTGTGCTCTGTCTGCAGATGACTCTCCTTGACCTTCTGTTTGAGATCACTATCTTGGCCTGCTCATCCGTGAAGTGGAAATAATGCTACAGGCAGGGAATGGTGTACTCACACCAGACACTTATGCATCTAATTTTAGGTTAAGATATGAGGTCAGACAGAAAGGATCCTTCATAAGATGATCCTCAATCCATGTCCAATTTAGGTGCCCTGGATCATCTCATGGGGAGGCTTCCTTCTCTCACTGGCAGTGTAAGAAGACAAAGCTCCTTATTTTGGCACCTAACAGTCTCCTAATAAAGAGGCTGTGAACATCTCCCTGCTATCTAGATAAAAAGGAAAAACCCAAAACCCGTGCATTTTATTTATTTTATTTTATTTAGTATATTAATTACTATTTAATTTATTATAATATTTTATTTACTGCCATTATTTAAAATTTTAGATGCAGTGCAAAAAGAGTCAGCTGCGAGTATGCAACAGGGGTCTGCAGAAAATCCCTCCCTGGAAAACACCCCTCTTCCAAGCAAGAGGCGGTCTGCGGGAACTTGGCATTTCTAAAGCAAAACATCAAGGCGTCCTGGAGAGGGAAGGAGAAGCCAGCACAGAAGGAAATACCTGGTAGCACCGTCAGCCAAGCAGAGTGATGTGAGAACCCAATAGAATTCCCTGCGAGACAAGTATATTCCCCAGCATCCTCAAAAGTAACATTTCGCAAGTACAGAATCTCTAGCTCCTTATCCGTTGTGTTAACACCTGCCGTCTACAGGGAAAAAAAACACACACATATAGAAAGAGGGAAAACAGAGAATAAGCCACATTCCCAGCAAGTGTGAGGACACCACAGGCAAATTTTAAAAGCAGATTAAGGTGGTTCTTTTTTTTTATTTTTTTTTTCCAATGGCCCATCTTCCACATTTATTTATTCATTCCCCTCTGCAACCTGTAGTCAAAAACAAACAAAAAA
Organism: Lepidothrix coronata; assembly: GCF_001604755.1. Lineage (NCBI taxonomy): Eukaryota > Metazoa > Chordata > Aves > Passeriformes > Pipridae > Lepidothrix > Lepidothrix coronata. The sequence continues at coordinate 2,137,040 of NW_016690265.1, read as the reverse complement.
AAAAGTTCCCTTCACCAGGTTCTTACTCTGTCCCACTAAAGAAGCATGCAAGCAAAAGCATCCAAATGAAAAATTGCCCCCACAATATGACTGACTTTGGGTTAGTAGGATGAGTACAGGGGTGGGGAAAGAAAGGAGGAAAGGAGAGAGAGGAAAGACAGTAAGAAAGGATAAAGGAGGGGAGATGTAGTGGGGAAAGATTCAAGTGCTGATCAGAGGAATATACAAACATTTTGGTTCATGAGTTCATTAAAAAATACAGAATTTTATAATTTTTTATCATTTCTTCAGTGGGCATCTCAGATCCATATGTTGATTACACAGCCCTCAATACTGCAGTATAACTCCTGTTAAGAACTTTCCTGCAGTAGCACTGAACAACACAGCAGCCAAACCCTCCAGGCTGGAGTCAAAACCCAGAGCCCAGGAGACTGCTGTTGTTCTTTAGTTAACATGTTTGCTTGCATGAGCCAATGTTGATATTTATTTCTCCATTACTTCTCCAAGGGACAGAACCGATTATATCAGTTTTATGGGTGAAAAACTTGAAACAGCTTGGTTTTTCAGAGCTTTGAACGTCAGAGGTCATTAACATGCAATTCTGTTATCAGCACTCAATTGTAAGGAAGGGAAAGGAATTGAAGTATGAAGAGTTGATAGCAAAATTTGACAGTCATTTTATTGTGGGAATTTTTCCATGGCAATCGCTGTATAGGCGTTACATTCTTGTAAAAAAAAAATTAGCAAGGAAATAAGATAAAGCCATTCAGCGTCAGTTGACAGGGTATAATACAAAATGAATAGTAATTTTAATCACTAGATTCTTAAAAATGTTATAGCTCATTCTTGCAGTTGCCAGGCCCTTGGGACAGAGTCTATGGTTTACCTGGTTTTGGTTTGCGAATGTGGAGCCAAAATGGCTTTTCGGCTATGCCTACGAAATTGTTGGCTCTACACAGATATTCTCCTTCATCTTGTTCTGTCACATTGAACAGATTTAGGTTAGCATCGGCTTCAGCGCTTTTACTGATCCAAGACTGCAGGAATAGACAGAAACCTGAACTTCAGTAAACCAAACAATACCTCCTTCGCACCTACATCAGATAGGATTGACTGTGCACAGCAGGTTTCTTTTCAGCTGTGGCAACATCCCCAGCTCACCCTGTGGCGAGACACCTAACCCAGGACCTAAATGATGAAGAGAAGTTGCATTTGGCCCCCAAAACACGTGCAGGTGAACTCCCTTCCCTTCGCACATGCGATTTCTCTTCTAAAACAGACCAGTTTCCCCCTTCTCCATCTCCTCGGTTTCTTAATAACTCTTCAGACAGGAGCACCAGAGAAAGGGTTTAAGCAGAGATTTGTGTTTGCAACTCAGCCCAGCAAATACTGTTTCAATTATCAGATTCCAAAATAGAATTTGGAAACAAAATATAAGCAGTGGCGGTCTGAAACTTGCTGCTGACTTTGCCTTTCAGAAATTAGCTGTAATTTTTTCCACTGCTTATAGGAGCCTCTTCTTTACTAAATAAAGTGGTGCATATAAATCAAACGAAGTTCAGACTCTTAAGCAAGGGGTTTATTTATCTTCTTCCATGCTGCCACAACAGCACATCAGTTTTTTCCCTAAACACTAAACAGTTGTTTTTATTTTGGCTGAAAATGCACAACTGTTTTAAGTGGCCTCAGAAGAAGCTTCAGTTCTGGAAATGAAAATAAAACAATTCTCTTCTCAGTTTTGGTCTTATGCTCTCCAGCCCAGTCTTGATGCCTCCTATTTCAAGGCCTGATCCTGCCAATATGACTTGCAGCCCAATAAAATCATCAGAGCAGCCAGCTCTGATAGGTTATTAACTGAACCCAGAGGAGGCACCAGGAGAGCCCCAGTGTCCATGTTTGATGACAAACACCACTGGTTTTGACCTGATCTCATCTCTAAGGCTTACGTGCTGGCAAGTTTGTCTCCTGACTAGTGGGGAAACGTGCCTGCCTGCTGTTGCTGCCTTGTTTATAATTAAACTGGGCATGTTTCAATGCAGAACGTACAATTTAGCCTTTGACAAAGCTTGGGCACAGTGTTGCCAGCACCTCCTGTAACTGGAATGCATTTAGTGCTCTTCTGCAAAGAAAAAGGGTTTTTCTTTGATCATGAATTAGCCCAGGCTTTCAGGAACTGATGCAGGTGATGGCTTGGTTTTGTCAAGCTGTTTAAAAAATGGGTTGAAAGTACAGCATTCAACTTATCCATCTGGACTGGTGTGGGGTTTTACCCCCCCCTTTAGATGGGGGTGGGGGGAAATTTCATGTGCTAGGCACCACTCTGACCCCCTCATGTGATGGAGACTGGGATATTCCCCATACATAAACTGCCCCATAGCAGCTCCTACACTCCACAAAATCTCCTAAAGGCAGAAGTGAAGGGCAGGCTGATAAAAAATTCCTTATCTCCCTGCAGGCAGCACAGCATGGGGCAGGAGAGAGCCCCAAGATGACAGTGAGATCATTTTATCAGATATTTATTTATAAAAAACAAGCACACATACATTTAAAAAAAAAAAAAAATCCCTGCAAAGCTGGGCCTGACACAACTCTGTGGAGGCCCAGTGCTGGCACACAAAAGATGCATCCCAAAATGGAAATGCTCCGTGCCCCAGTGCTGATGCCGGCATTAATACAATTCAAAGCATTCCTGATTAACCAGAAGTAGTAAATAGACGTGTGCTGGTCCTATTCAGCAAAAAACATAAAACCAAACAAAACTTGTGCTTTCAAACGCCTGCCTGTGCTCCCCTTCGAGGAATGCGGAGCCTTTGCCGTTCACAGAAGAGAAGGTATTTGGCAATTCTAATTACCTACCCACCCCGGTGCCGCTCCAACTTAATTTTAAAACACTATTTATACGGACTATTTATATGTTCTTTGCCACAGCAAAATGGGAGCTTGTGCTTGTGACACAAGGCACTGTTCGCAGCGGCTCTGCAAACTTCCAAAAGGTAGCACTTTTTATCCCACGGGGAGACCACACACAGAGCTCGGAGACTATACGAGATGGCATGTGACACAACCAGCTATTCAGAGCTTGGTACTGGGCTGCGAAACCAGGGGGAAATTCAAATATGCATAATTCAAACACATTTGGAGAGATGGCGAGAAATAAAAAGTTTTATCAACTTGTGAGAAGCACATGTTGCCAGTCCTGAAGAACTGTCTCCAACCATTTCTTCCAACCAATCTGTTATTTCAATCTGTGTAATTATTTCCAGGGTCTCTGGCTTTTATTATCATGTATCTGGCTGAGTTACAGTTTTGTAGATACTGTCTGACAAACACTAAGTGTTTGTTTTTTTCTTAAACTTCATACAAAGAGAAGAAGGGTGTGTGCAGCAGGATGAGCATGGGGAATGTCCACACACAGGACAACCTCAGCTTGAAACTGCAGAGATAAAATCTGCTTTCAACATGAACTGCAGAGTCAGAAAAACTCCATTTTGCCCTATATTTTTTAATAAACACCAACACATGATGTCCTTAATTATTTAAAAAGAAAACGGATTTTTGAGGTCCAATGTCTTTTCAACTCTCTATTCCCTACTTCTTATATTTATATTGGTTGAGGAGAACCAGACCCTCTGGCTTTGTTCTAGCTGTAATCTGCAAGTTCCCTTTCAAGAAAGCATTTTAGCAAAGTAAAGTCTTACTATGTGAGTTTTTATCCATTTAAAAAAAAAAAGTTTTCCTGAGCACGGATATAGCAACGTTCACAAATGTTAGTGGGTGGAACAAGACTATCTTGGCTCTCAGGTGCTGGTTGTTCAGCATTATTTAGTATGTGCATGTTGCAGTACGTTTATTTGGAAAAGGAAGAATGTGTTTTAGTTGGGAGCCTTTTATTTTAACAAGCCCTGAAAATACCTCTATTGAAGCTGTAAAAAAAGGTTATTTTTACAATTTTAGGTCAAGTGCAATCTGACAGCTCCTTTATTATGCTGCATTTCTCACAATTACCTCAGCTCTTTCAACTACTTTGCTTATCTCTGCCACTACAGTAGTAGTGTTATCTCTGGCAAACAGAAGAGTTTGGAACATCGATTTTAGGACATTTTTGCTGTATTCCCTCCAAAATGCAGTGTTCCACAGCGCAGACTTACAGAAGGACTGCCCTGAGGGCGAGAAGAAGGAGCATGTACCAACCTTCAGCACTGTGACATATGGGGTCCCATCGGGTCCATACTTGCTGCCATTGACTTCCACGTGTTTCAGCCACTGGATATGAGGCTGGGCATCACTGTAGACCTTGCAGTGAAACTCCACATTGCTCCCTACCACCACGGTCTGGTTGGCAGGGAGCCCTGCTTGCAGGATGGGTCGGTGGGGTGACCTTTCTGAAAAACAGAAAAGAGAAGAAATCCTTTTACTTGTCCTTCTTCCAGCCAGTATTCTCCTCTGAAACCTCTCTCTGCTGGCTTTTCAGCAGAAAGGGTGCAAAAAAGTTTTGTCCCCCGCAGGTGTCCTGACCACCGCCCTACCCAGTGCTTCTCAAGCCAAACAGAGAAGAACCACCAGGGAACAGAAGAGGCACTTCAGCCCTGCCATTCCTTTTCTGGCCCCTCTGTAGACTGGCTAAGTAATTTACTTAGGATCACAGTTCTGATCCTGAATTATTGGCCAAAAAGAAGTTTGTTGTTGCTTTTAGAAGACACGTGATCCAGCACCTTGGGAAAGAAACTAAGCTCCTGCTTCTCATACCCTATCATGAAGCTATTCAACACCACCACCACAGATCAGCTGTAGAGAGAAAACAGGGAAATCTCACCTAATACATCAAGCTGGTACGTGTGCCTAATGCTTCCATATTTGTTCTCCACAACACAGGTGTAATTCCCTCGATCTGACGGCACAACACTCTCCATCACCAGGCTCCACTGCTGGTGTCGCAACTAGAAGAAAACAAACGATCAAGTTCGTGGTCAAGCACCCTCATCATCAGACCATTCAAACCAGTGAACAATCAGTGGGCTTCTACATACTTGGCCAGCATGAAGTAGGCCTGAACATCACAAGGACCCATTACAAGGGTCATTAAAGTCTGAGAAAAGGCATTAAGACCAATGCAAAAATGATGCAACAGAAGGTAACACACTGAGATTTCAATGGGGACTTCTACATGCTTCCACAATAACCACAATAATGAAACCAGTAGACAGCTGAACATGGCATCTCTCATTAGAATAACGACTTCAGAACGCATTCAGGTAAGATAACTCCAATCTGCTGGTCTCCTCTGCCACTCTGGTCCAGAGGCTCTGTCAGCTCAAAACTTTGTACTCTCAGTGTAGACCTTTACCAACTGCTGTAGACCTTTACCAACTGCTACATATAATCCATAAGAAGACTATAAACAATAAAATCATACTTCTCACCCCATCTATAATATATTTTAAAATGTGTGTGTTATAGAGGCAACAGGTCACTGCATCTGTTTGAACAGAAATGGATGTCTATAACCGAGTCAGTCCCCTAAATTCCCTATAAGAAACAGGAAAAAACATGTCCAGCCTCAAGTCTGGTCCCTAGGATGCTTGGTCAGCCCTTCTATTTTGGCACAGAGTTCTATACTAGCTGGTTTTCTGGATGTGGCTCATGTTAAGAAGGGTTGTTAAGTAGCAGAAGGGAAAGCACAACCCATGTCTCCACCTTGACCTGCTGCCCTGTGATCTCAGCTAGAATGTTTGTCTCTAATGACTATAAAGGAAATAATGGATACGGAAAGCAAATCTTGAATTAATACAGAAAGCAACCAACAGTAACAAAGATGACTTCAGGGGGCACAGTGTATGAAAGCTCTCCAAATCTCTGGATATTAATTTGATGCCTTCTGCCGCCCAAAGCAGAACATTTAACTTTATTAAATGTTTTGAAGGTGACCCCAAGGACACAGAAGCAGGAGATTACAATAGCACTGTGCTATAGTATGTCAAGGGCTGATGGAAAAAACAAGGGTGTAATTGCTCCTGGAGGTTTCTTGCTGCAGCAGGTGAACTCAAATATGAAGTCATTTAACCTCTTGTGCTACACATAAATTGCATCCACATGCTTCCCTTTAAAGGGCCAAGTTGCAATCAAAGCCAGAATTCTGCAAAGAGAAGGTTTAAAATCATAGGACTAGACAGCTTAGTTGCAAGATGCGCAAGCAAAAGTCATTTTAACAAAGCTCTGTAGATCTCTGCATCCCTGAAAACAGCACTGCTGAGCACCCCACTTTTCAGAGACCACTGAATACAGCATTTCCTTTCATTTCAGGCTATGTGTAACAGGAGGCTGGGGCTAAACAGTCTGTACACACATCTCAGCTGTGGCAGATCTCTGTTCAGGTCTGACTGCACCTCTGCCCACCCAGGACAGCACAAATGGAAGAGCTCAGCGCAGAACCAACATTACACCTTTTGTAGAGCAACATCCCATTTGCTGCATCTCTGTAACTGTGTGGCAATTACAGGGTAAGAGAAGCTCTGATAACAGAGAGCCTGGACCCCAAGTTCACAGCTGAACATACCAGACTGTCTCGGAAGTTTCAATGCAAATTTGTGGCTGCAGTGGCTCATTTCCATACTGGCTTGTCTCATAGTTGTGTCTAAAGGCCTCTTTTAATCCACTTTTCAGCATTGCAAAGTGTTTGCATGTTGAACCCCTAGGAGCTACTTCAAGGAAATGGGGCTCCAGACAAATGGATGACTCCCTAGTCAGACCTGTATTATAAAATCAGGTCCAAATTAGGTGTTTTACTAAGGGTGCACTTATATGACACTTTCAAAGAACTTTCTCAGGTTTGTGATGGGGACTTTGGACTCTGAACACAGAGGAGAATCTGGGGGCACAGACTCATGGGGCAGAACTTGTTTGGAAACCCTTCGAGAAGCAACAAATTTGGTTTTTTAAGGTTGAGACTGACGGATTTAAAGGATAATATAATAGGATGTTCCCAAGTTAGAATAGTCACTGCACTCGAAAGAATACTAGAAACATGAAGTGACTTAGTGTAGGCATTAATCAAGAGGGTGAGATACTGGAAATCCCTCTGGTTTATTTGGTGTTGTCATTCTTGGCTCCTTGTGAAACAAACATTTACAGACACACTTGGAACCTTGTGTTTGCCAGACTGGTATGCAAGTTAGTGCAATGGTCTGGGGAAGGGATAATCCTCCATCTCCCCTCCCCCTCAATCTTCCCTTCTAGGGTCATTTAACACACACAGGCTTATGATATTAGAGATTCCAACAAGGATTTAACCATTAATGCTCTTTGGGAAATTTCATATGATAAGTCATATGAATTTCTTTTCTTTACCAGTTAAGGATGAACTGTAACAAAACTAAGTTAGCCTGCCCTTCATGTTTTCAACACTCACCCTTCTCTCTTGCAGGCTTTACACCCAGCAGTCACATGGGGTCTAAATGCCATGTGCAAGCATCAGATGTGGAAGAGTGGTCAGCTTTCATTTGCTGACAACAGACTTCTCACAATCAACATTTAAACTCTTCCACGCACTGAAAACAAATGAGAACATTCCCAGCTCAGGGATTTCTGGGTTAAGACCAGACCTCGAGATGAAGTAAGCCAACCAAACTCTGCCAGATCTGGATCTTGCCCATTCTTTTCAAGCTGCCTAATCCTGTTATGAAGTTAAGTTGTAACAGGGAATTTAAATCTTAAATACATGAGATACTGAGCAGGTTTTCAATCTCCTTTTCTGGTTCAAATCTCAGCTGATACCTATCAGTATATTTATACTGGATGAGATTTATACTAGACTACTTACATCTAACTGCGGCCCATGAGCAAAAGCAAGCAAATAAAGGAAGGAAAATTACAGAGAGAGAGAGATGTCTTTATATCAAGAATGGGACAAAGAACTACACCTAGACAGATAGAGAGCTTAAACCAATCTTCCTGTAATTGGCCTGACATTGCCTTCAAAAGCTCTTTTAAGCATTGGCTTGTTGCTGGAAGGTGTCCCTAGAGACACAAAGTACAGCGATGCCAAAGACTCACTACCATGTTGCAGAGGATTAAACGTGTCAATTTAAACTCAAAGATAGATTAAAACTCCTGGAAAGTGGGTAGGGGAATTGCTTTCAGCTTTAGATTTTATTCTGCAAGCATAATTTAGTGCAGCTGATGTCACATAGTTTAGTGAAAAGCCGTTGGAGTGGCGCACGCAAGCCTGAAAACACTTCATGATGATCCTTACAGCCTGCAATTAGTAAAAGATGCTTGTGCTTTGTGAATGTCATCTGCCGAAAAGCAGTTTACCCACAGGAGCAGACTCCCCACTTCTTTTTCCTCCATAACTTTTCAGAAGATCCAAACCTGAGCATGCTCTCAGCCTCATCCCGGTTGGAGTAGGGACAGGACTGAGGAGGGAGCTTCAAAGCCTTCGCTGAAGCAATCACAAAAGGCTCTTTCAGGAACAGGTCTGAGCTAACAGGAAAGAAACAGCCCAGAACTGTGGGGAGGGAGGGCTTTTTTGAATCCTTCTCTGGTTTCTGGAGCACGGCACGCTTTGCATGCCTGGTGCCCCTTCAAAACACTACGGATGTGGCAGGCATCAGCACATAGCTATTCCAAGTACTGATGAAAGTACTTTCCTACAAGTCACCTTCTCTCCTGAGCAGCAGCCCAGGGATATGTCAGGGCTGGCACAGTGCAGACAAAAATTGTTGCTTAGGAGTCCTCCTGCTATGGTGATTTTGTTATAATCAGCTGCTGCCATTTTTGTTCTCCCCAAATAAGACAAAAAAAGAGTAAAAGAGTCTTACTGTCACCTTAAGTAATAACAACAACAACAAAATCAGAGAAAAGCTGATTTTCCTTTTAAAATCCTGCCATAATTCATCATATACAGTAGCACAGAAACTTATGGCTAATTAAATAGTTCGACTGCATTAAGGTTTAGTGTCCCTGAGCTCCATCTATAAACATAAGCCAGAGCATTTTCCAGAACACCTCATGGTAGAAAGGCAGGAGGGAGCAGCCAAGGAGCAGATGCTATTACTCTGGCTACAAGGGAATCCAACTCTTGACCAAGGGTCAGTGATTTATACCACAAAAATGTTAATGACTACCAGCATGAGTGTCCAGCTCTTTGGTGAGGTCCTTCCTATACCTTCAAAGGATACTGAATAGGTTTTCCTTGAAAGCTGGGAGTAGCTACAGCTTGGTCTAACACATCTCAATGCACTGGGCTGATCTCCAGAAATTAGGACAGAAGTTTCTGCTCTTGCATTTTTATCATTGTTCACAATGCAACCATATACCCAGCCCCATTTCTACCTACTCCCTGAATGACCACTATAGACAAACTGAGAAGGAATTAGCCTTCAATCCCAAAGGACAGCAGTCCTTTTTAAAACTCTGGTGTCAAGCAATTCCTAAGGGTACAGGAACCACCCTTGTTTCTACACAGTCAGGACAGCGCTCTTACACCCACCAACGTTAATCGCTGTGAAATACAATTTTATAGTTGGTAGAAAACTACTAACGAAAACTGAGATCCAAACCAAGTCCTTACCTTAATGCCCCCAATCCTATGCTCCCCTTTGAACTCTTTGCCGTTTTTCAGCCAGTAGATGGAAGGAGTTGGGTTTCCACCCGCTGGGCATCGGAAGCGAACGGTGTTGGCGGCGGGAACTGCCAGCAGCTTCTTCTCCATCTTATCTGGCCGGGTCCAGAAGGGGACACCTTAGAAAGGAAAAACCAAGTTGTACAGGCCCCTTTCTGCCACAGAGGATATCAGCTGGTGAGCAGATGCATTTGAGGAGGATTTGGCATGTGCGGAGTGACAGTTAAATTGCTACCTGCTGCAGTCAAGATAAATGACACAGAAATGCTTTCCAGCTAAATGACTCTCATAGACATAGACAGGGTGTTTGCATTTTGGCTTTGTGATGAAAGGTTCATGACCAGGTTCTTGTCTTGGTAATGCCAGTATAAATCTAAAGTGGCTGCTTTTAAATCAACAAGTAGAGTTATCCCAGATCAGGATGAGAACCTGGCTTCAGCATGTGAAAAGATACAGACAATAGTAGCCAAGAAGCATAAACAGCAGAAAGATGTTAGAACTGTAAAAGAATGCTGATGGGCCAGCAAGGGAGCAGAGAAAAAGTGTGAGCTGAGTGCACTGGAAAATGTTCCTCCTCAGTGAGTACAAACATAGTGTAGCCTCCTTAAGGGAAGGAAAGAAAAAAACGCGTCAGCGCCAAACTGGTTTATCATGTTTATGTTCTGTAAGTACGAGTGATTTTAGTTTTAAAGATTCATGTTACCTTTGAACAGGGATAAGTTTTAAAACACCAGTGTTAGCATGAGATACTTTTTATAATCTGCCTCAAGTACAGCTACGTTCCTTGGCTGTGTTACAAACATTACATATTAACTCCAAATTAAGGCAGCAGCAGCAGCAAACTCATTATACTTAGAAGAAAGAAAAAGTTTTTTAAAAAAGCCTCCTGAGCTTTCATTTCTGCTAAAGGAAACACTGCAGAGCTGTACATGCTGTGTTTCTCCTGCCATGCTGGGGCCACATCTAGCCCCCCAGATCTGTGCTCCATGCTGAGGCCAAAGGGAGATGGGGGCAATGTGTTTGGCAGTGGGGGGGCAGTGTTTGGGCTATAAAGGAGGCAAAAAGGAGGCCAAGGAGGGTAAATGGCATCTCCTCCAGATGTGCAGGAAGTGCTCAGACATGGAGTACCCAAAACCACCAGTTGCAGAGACTTGTGTGCTTCTGGCCAAGACAAACTGAAGGTGCTAGCCCTTCAAGAATTGTCTTGGAGAACACAATGGCTGCCAAGGCTGTTGGGAAAGCATCACTGCTGGTCTCTCCTGCAGCAGTGATGATGCTCAGGATCATCACCATCCAGCAACATAGCCCCATCTCAGCGCTACTCTGAAGCCTCTGTAATCCCCTTCCCCTTAATGACAACTGTGTACAAAGTTGTACCTCTTGCTGAATGCCTTTGAGATGCACAGGAGCTCCCTCCTTTCTCCAGCACTCCCCAGGTGCACTTAGCCCTAGTGCATTTGGCTCCATGACACACATTTTGTTGCAATTCCAGGTAAGTCAGTGATGACCCCCATCTTGGTTTAAGTCCCCAGTGCCCCCCACACAGGCTCCCTGCTGCATTCCAGCTCCAGGGATATTGCAGGCAAGGTCATAAAGCTCAGCCAGGGCAATCCGTGCACCCACCTATTTTTAGCACCTACTAACATTCTCCTCGTGGTCCTCTGTCCTTGCAAAGCCCACCTGACCATGATGATCTGGATGTCAGGAGCTACATCCAGAAGGTCCTCCATTTGCTAGAGACATTGCTCTCATGGTTTATCTGCTTTCACACCTCTGCAACTGGATGTAGGTACCTCAGTAACGCTGTCCCAGGGAGGGAAATCCAGTACTGAGGGTTTGCATCTGCCCTCAGCCTCCCTTGCACAATGCTCTGTGATGCCTATCAGAGTCGGCCCCATGTATCAGAGGGATCTGTGCTCACCCATCCCGCGTACGCGCCTCATTTTTTAAACAACGAAACTGCTTAAGGGCCCTTTTCTTGCCAGGATGGCACCGGATACGGCAGGGGAACGGCTGGCACAAGCAGCAACAAAAGGAGGAATCCCCGCAATTCCCATGCTCCTGCAAAATCCCAGCTAAAAATTTCGCTCTGAACACATGACACATCCAGGGGAGGCCTCAAATACTACGTGAAAATGTGGGCCAAACTGGGACATCAGGTAGACATCTACCATTCCAAATGGCAGAACTGAACAAAAATGGGGAATATCCTCAAAAAAATGTTAGAAGAGTGTGTGCAATCCCTGAAGAAAAAGCAGGTCTTGATGGTAAAATGCTTTTGCTATCAGATGAACTGGAAAGGGCAGAAACCAAGCAAAGGCTGGGCAAAACCACAGGCAGCAGCAGGGGAGTAAATGTGGAGGAGGACACTTGGGGTGGTGTTGTGAAGGCTGAAGAGGAGGGAGCTCCAAAAACCACGCTGGGAGACGTCTGGTCTCTGGTTTCTGAAGCATGGGCTGTTTTCTGTCCGACCGCTTCCTTTTGGAGATGCACCCCGACTTCCTGGGGACTTCACAGGGCTACAGGGGAGAGTTATGGGAAAAGCCAGGCACAGATGGAAAAGACCCCCTTTGCTGCCACTAAGGAGGGCAGACAAATAACCTGCTGTTTGTTGTCCGATTAACATATCTGCCTACAATAAATTCCATTTTACGGTGCCCGTGACACTCACTGGGCACTGGGGTGTAACTGGATCGCATGGTCACCCTGCCAGGACCAGGGGCCTGCTTGTGCTGTGCTTTTTGGGATCCTTACCCTTTCCACACCAGCTGTGTGTGCTGCAGGGTGATGTTTTACCCCATTTTCTCACTCAAAAGATGAGTTTGAATCCCACAGGAGACCCATCAACTCACTGGCTGCAAATGCTGTCACTGAAGCCAAGGGAGATTTTGCTATCAGACATCAGAGACAAGCAAGAAGGAGCCCAGGAAAGTTTCCAGCTGGGGATATTCTCCATATGGAGCAAAGGCAGGATTCGCTCCTGCCTCCTGCAATTAGACACAGCTTCTTCCCTGAGTGCTTTCCCTTCGTTTGGGTGCTCTTCTGTGAGATTCAGGGCTTGCCAGGGCTGGGCACCCCTGGATTAATGTGCCAAGACTCAAACAGGGCACCGCTCTCCAGTCAAACTGGAACTGGAAGAAAGCGTCTACACATTGAAAACAGTGCCTTTGTTCTCACTTGCCGGAGCAGTGAACAAAACATCACTGCTTTTGGTTTGCTCTGCCCCCTGAGTCCTTTCATTACCACTTTTTAAGGGGCTGAAAATGTTGCTAACTCTTCTTTTCAAGCAAAGCTTGCAAAGCTCCAGAGACTTTTGGGAGCAGGAAAGGAGGAAGGATGAAAGACAGGAAAAATTTCTAGACCGGCTCTCTCTAAATTAATTACCGGCAATGGTTTTTGCATGTGCAGGTGTGGAAAAAAAAAAAAAGGGACCCACAAACATTATCACAGGCCCTTTCCCATCATCAAACACTAAGCCTGATGGTCCATTTTGTTCGTCAAAGACACTGGCCACCCATCCAACTGGAATGACCAATTAAAAAAAACTGAGAGCGATACTTGGAATAATTAATACAACCGAGCGCTCATTTAGCAATTAGGAGCTGCCACCAAATTCTGTGGCAGACAGAATCAACCCTAATTGTGTAATTTCCCCAGCTGACGCCTCCTAGGACACAGCCAGATTTAATTGGAGATTATAGGGGCTCTTTGAAGGTGCTGGTTCTGCGCAGTGGGGGCTCCAAACAAACAGATACAGAGGGGTAGGGAGCACTGGGGCAGAAGTGCAGCGTGTGAAAAGGGAGTTTTGTTTTTGTTTCAGGGCCAGGAAAAACAGCTGTAGAGAACAGAGGTATTGGAAAGCCTCTTTTTGCAAAGGCGGATCATGGTTTGTGACAAGGTTGCAACAAACAGGCTGATGATTTGAAGGCGCTGAAGTTCCTCCTTATACTTTTCTGCTGCTCGTCCCTAAGGGGTGCCCTGTTTCTGTACTGCCCTTCAGAGAGGAAGCCTGAAGGACGGTGAGCAGAGCAGGCCACTCCATGTGGAGGGCCTGTCTCCATGCTCTCCAAGACTTTTTGAACCAAATATTAACTTCTTTTAGGACAAATTTCCTCTCATCCTCTTGCTTTAGTATTTCCAGCTCATCAAAACCCTAAAACTAGTAAGACTGGCTTCAAACTCATGACGCTATGGGAACCAGCTTTCCAAGCTCTCCATTATCTCGAGGATAAGAAACTCTCTCGAGTAACACAATTAAGACAGAAAAGTAACTTATCATCACAAGGGGCAGGACACAATCATTTCATTCAGTGATGTACTGTATGGCAACATCCAATGAGCCAGTCCTGGATGAATTAACTACCCCTAAATATGAAACACTATCAGTTATGTTGACTAGATGATCTTTAAGGTCTCTTCCAACCCTGACCATCCTATGTTTCTATGGTATTTTTCTTTTGCATGAAAGTGTGTTTGTTGCCCTTCCTCCTCTAACTACTGACCGGCTATGTCTGATGGCCATGCAGGGGCTCATACGCCCCATTAGTAGGGCACATTTTGCCACAGGAGATGGAGGACCCAGGCCTTTGGGCTCTCCAGAGGACATGGCACTGGCTACATTGTGTCTGCCTGCCTGGGATGGTCCTGCAGCCCCTATTCCTGGCGGGATGACCCAACAGTGGTGGTACCAGGGTTAACAGCATGGTTCCCCAGATTCAAGAGATCTGCGAAGGTCAGATGGAGGATCTGATCTCAAAGAAAGCAACATAAAGCACATCCACGTCACAAAATGCCATGAGGTTTCACCACACAGACACGTTAAGCTAACCAATCATTTTTAAAGCAGAAGAGAATCCCACTTTTTACAATGAGACCCTTCAGGAAAGCCAGCCATCAGGTCAAAAAAAAGAGACAGCCCGAAGCCAAGAAGACCCAGAAAACAGGCTATAAATACATGCGGAGAAACGTGTGTTTTCCTTTTCAGTGAAGAAAAACGTCTTTCTGTACCATAAACCAGCTGATGTTTTGTGATACCTGTTGCTAAGAGATCGAGTTCTCTACAAACCACATAAAAAAAATGTACTGAACGATTAGTTGTGCTCATCAGAAGCTGCTCTGCAGCAGGAACAAATCCTGACCAAACCAAACCTTCCCTCTGCCTGTACCATGTTTCAGCAGGCACCAGGAGCCCTGAGCAGCTCTGCAAAGGTGCTTGTCACCTCCCAGGGTCCAGTCCTTAATTAGAAGCTATCAGAAAACCACTAACTGCTGCTGATGGGTCTCCTGGCACTGTAACTTACCATTACTGCCCACATACTGTATGACAGCGCTATGAACTTATTACGTTTGAAAGAGTCCTGCATGTCCAACACTATGGGCAGGAGAGATTTTCCAGTCCTGTTGAACTTCTGCCAGTGTACATAGCTGATTAGGAGTTCAAATACAAGACATTTATTTATTAAAAACACATACACCCAGGCAGCTCACTTTGCAGAAATATAAAGAGCAGAATAAAATGCAACGCTAATGCCTCTGAAGCATGTAATGATCCTGATTAATGCTATTGCACTTAAAGAAACCAGCACTAGGATTGAAAGAGATTCAGAGTAAAAGCACCGAGAGGTTCTGTCCTGGGACTCCCTTCCCCACATGAGAAAAAAGAAAAAGCCAGTAAATCCAAAGGGGTTGCTCTCACTTATGGCATCTTGGCATTCCAGCCAAGATGCTGGTAAGGACCAGAATCGGAACAGTTAAAAGTAAAGCAGTCCAAGGTTTGAAATGGTACAAAACTCGTGTAATGTCAGTGTAGTAAAAAAAAAAAAAATATAGTAAATGGGTTTGTCTGGATTTGCATGCAAGAAGGATTTATAACCACTCATCAATTCAGATTTGCAGCGTTGAGTCTTCAAAATACACAACTGCTGCTGTAGGATTCCACAGCAGCTATACCACTCTGGCAGCTATTTCTAAATTTTTAGATAAACATCATCATGGTACCACCCTAAGGTCACTGACTTCAACACAAAGAATGAGCTGCTGTCCAACCACATGAACATCCAGATGAGCTGCACCGCTTGGGAGCCACATCCCCTTGAAAGAAAAGGCCTCTGTACCCCAGAAAAACAAATTACCTGTATCTTCTGACTCATCGTCGTCATCTTCATCATCACCCGATGAAGGAGAATCTGGGAGAACACAGAAAAAGAAGTGAAGCAGAAAGAGGATGGTATGTGGGGACATCATGCTGGATGAGGCTGTTGGTGTCATGGTGGGTTCCAGCAAGGGAGGACAATCAACTGATGGGTCACCCTTCCCTGCAGCTCCACCAGCCTATCCCTCTGATGCTGCTGGGCCAGGGACAACTAGCCAGGAGCTTTCTGAACTAGGAGAGAGGTGTCATGAGTTTGCCAGTGCTCTGCAACCAGAAACTGGGGTCCCATGCCAAATACTTCTTCCTGTGTGAAATGCTCTTCTCCTAATAAATACAAAAGATATTCCAAAATGGAAAGTTTCTTTTCGCAGAACAATCTGTCTGAGTGCTTTTTCTTTCCCCCTCTAGCATTCACTCTGAAGACTTTTTATTTGAGCCATGTCTCAGAGCTACAGGTCAGCATTTCTAATTCACTTTCCCTGCATTTTTCTTTTAACTCAATATACCCCTGCCATGTCTCCTTTCATTAACTCCTTGTTCAACCACTGAGACCAAAGCTTTTGAACTTCTCCATTGACATTTTGATGGCTACTCTGTGAACCAGCTCCCTTGGGTTGTATTCCTCCCACAGAGGTACCTTGAGGCTGTAACTGAATACAGGTTAACAGGTGGGAATTTTCCATCTGTATCTTTCCAAAACATCCTGAACTATTTCTTTTAATGTGGTCTAATATCTCACCTTCTCCAAGCTGTCCACAGTAAAGTTTCAGTCCCTCTTCCCTTCACCAAATGACTACTGTAAATGTAAATCCCATTATCAAATAGCAGCTTAGTGTTTGATTTAGTCTACACTATTTAGTACAGTTCAGTACTGTACTCAGTCTTGAAGATTTAACATCACTGACTTTATATAATCTCCAGGAATTTCTCTTTTAAATAAAGGCAAAATGCTATCAACCCAGCAGCCTTTATATTCCGAGACAGTGGCAAAAGAACTTGGCCTTAAACACTAGAAAACAGGAAACTTTCTGAGTGTTCAACATGTGTCCAGAAATGCAAAGCAGTACTTTAGATCAAGCCAGGCAGAACATCCTTTATTTTGAGATGCACTTGAGTTTTCTGCTGTTCTCCAACCTGCTCGGTGGAGGTGAAAATGCAAAGGCAAAAAAAAAAAGGGGGGGGAGGTGAGGGAAGAGAAGGGGAAAAAAGAAGGAAAGGCAACAACAAATACTTTTTCTCTGCAGAATCTGGAAGGACCTTTCAGACCTATATTCACCATCCATAGAATCAAGTAACACAGGAGCCATCTCCCTGCCTTAGACTGCAGGGGCGCATTGTGCTTTCCACCTTCTCTTTGGCAGAGTCTCAAAGACGACTTCAAGCACGTATCTTAACTGCAAATCCACAGTTGAGGTCCTGCTGGCAGCAGAACTAGGGAAATGCCATGGGGCTTGCTGAAAGTGAAGTGGATGTTTAGGTGTTTCGGCTGATCCAGCAGGTTTACTCAAGTCCTGGCGAAGGCAGACACTGAGCCAAATCCCCACCAGCATTGACAGAGAAACCAGCACGCTCTCAGCTCTGCACTCTCAGATTTGGTTACCCATATATTAACATGTGATTAAAGTTCACTTCTGCTTTCCAATGAATGCATCAGGACCAGGGAGTAGAAGCAATTTTTAAACTAACTCAAAAACATTTTCGCAAGGTTGAGAGAAGTCTTTGCCCTTGCTTGTGTTTAAGATAAGAGGTGCAGCTCAAATTTTAAGACCAAATATCCCATGTTCATAGCTACTGTCCTATTCAGGTTACTGTAACATCACCTTTTTCAAAAGGTGACTAAAAATTACAAACTGTTTATGATTTACTTAAATAGCAATCTTTTGCAGAAATTGTCAAGTATTGGCATCAGCAAGAACTGCTAGATTATATTCTCAAAAAGGCCTTAATTATGAATGGAAAGGGGTTTAATTTGTTTAGTCACCTGTTTTGTAATGTTTAGCCTTGGGTATTTTGAAAGCTCTGTTGGTTGGTACCAGCCTGCAGTCCGTGCTCATCACAGGGATGCTGCTTGGTCACTAAATCCAAAGGCTGTTCTGTGCATGAAATGGTTGCAGAAATGGAGCTTCTGCCAACGGGGCTGGAGATCAGTTTGGGCATGCAGCCTCTACTTGTGATCCTCTCCAAGTGCTCAGGTTTTAAGGGGACAGTACGTTTACTTTTGTAAACTAGCAAAACACTCAAGCCCTTGTCTGTCAAGAGAGGCATTTTAAAGAGACCAGAAAATTTAAAGAGATTAATCAACCTGGTTCTCAGCCCTGAAATGCCAGCTCCAGCATCTCCTTGCTCTGCTTCCAGCATCAAGCATCTCACTGTGCACAATGCAGAACAGTCAATTTGTTGCAGACTCAGATCTCATGGCTCTGTGTTGAAAATCCTCGTATGCCCCTGGAATCTGGAAGCATCTCTGAAAATGGAACTTACGTGTAGACTGGCTATTCCAAACTCACCTAACCTAGTTTCACTCACTTAAGAAAACAGATTAGAGCAATTCCAGTTTGTTAGTACAGATTTAAACCACTTTAACATAGAGAACAACTCCAGCCCCAAACATCAGGTATCCACATAAACACCTGACCAGACACCTAAGCTAATTGCCAGCGTTACCTTTAAGAATTGGGAACACAAACCACTGATCTCCGATAACAATCTCAACTCTGCAGTGCCACGCTGAGCAATCAATACTAATTATGAAGAAATATCTGAGCATACGGGAGGCGCCACTATTGCCACAGAAAGCAGGGCTTCAAAGTTTAAAACGAGTGCTGCTGACAGCTAAAACAGAGACTCCCACATTACCAGCACTTTGGTGGTAATGACAGTGGGCTAATAGAATCAAAGACTCATAATGCTGTCAGAAAGCAGGTTCAGGTTACTCTCTAGTTCTTAAGCTGTTATTAGCTATTATTAGCGAAGAGGAAAAATACAGGGGCTTAAACTTTTTAAAAGCAGAGGATTATCAGTCCTTCCACTATTAAAAACAATTTCTCACTTTACGAACTTTTGGGGCTGGCAGCTGTTTCATTTGAGTGTGTAACCAGCTGCCCTCTCTTGCCTCCCTGCTGCCCCTTGAACTCAAAAGCATTTTAATGTCACTTAGAAAAAAACAGAGAGAGCAACATTTCTAACAACCTGCAGTTCCTTGGATAGTTGCAATAATCGTACCTAGTTAAAGAAAGCTTTTCAAGGGCCAAATACTTCTTTAACCATTTAATTGATATGACCTTGAAGCATTCACAGCAATCTCCAGTAACATTCAATGAAAAGCAGATGTTGGTAAAGGCCTGCTGAAACAAGCTTTTATTCTCACGATGGTTTGATTCACTTACACAAAATCCTATTGCTGGCACGAGAAAGCTCTTTATGGAGTGGATGCGATTCACAATCACAAACATCTCTGTGTTTGGTTTTCAGACAGAGACCATTACCTTCTGAGGGAACTCAACTTCTGGAGGAAAGACCTACTATTCAAGGATGCTTGAAAAAGCTCCAGCAGCACAAGGGCATAGGAAAGTTTTCAAAACCTTAGATTCACAAGGGACTAATTCTTCCAAAAACTCAGGGTTTTAATCTGTGTCATCAGAAGGTTTTTCCATATGCTCGCAGATGCAGAGTATGCAGATGGTGAGTATCCATCTACCAATGCATCAGCCTGAAATCATGGAGATGACCTTAGCTATCTGGAAACAACAGATTTTTCTGGCACTCTCTGTTTAGTGATGCAAACTTGGGCAGCTTGTAGCTGTTTTGCCCTATTGTCCTGATGACAAAAAATGTGGCCAAGCAAATGTGCTTTGCTAACACAGCACTTGTTTGCAATATATGAATCCCAACAAGTAACTTTGATGAAGCACTTCTTTGAGGTACACACAGTTTACAGATAAGCTACTTCTGAAACAACTAGCAACTTGTGATAACAGAGATGGAGGGCAGAATTTTATCAGCTACAACAGAGAAACAGTTTTCAGGAACTCTGAGTTTTTACATATAATTCTGCCACTGATTTGTTACATAAACTGGAAAATGTCATTTAACCTCCCTGAGCCACAGTTCATTCACTCACAAAAGACTTCAAAGGCATATCGTTGGGGCACATTGCATCTATTTGAGTGTTAGGGGGGATTTGGGGTTTAATCTGACTAGCCCTGTTTCTAAGTCTCTCTCAGTATTAACATCAAGCTTTAACATTTGGTATGGACACACAAGCATTCTTCAATTGGTTTGTTTTGTCAGTCTAATCACTGTCAGGAGTTACCAGAGAGGTAGAGACCTACAGACAAACGCCACAAATCACCATCTGTGCTGAACACGTGAAAGGGCAAAAATAAAATAAATAAATGAATAAAAATTTTAAAAATCACTGAGACAGCTGTATTTCTGCACATACCTGTAACTCTGACTGTAAAGTTTCCCAGGACTTCGTTGGAATGCCTTGGCTTGCAACTGTACAGCCCTGAGTCATCATATGACACATTGATTATCTTCAACAGTTTTTGTCCAATATGAGTTCTGTTGGTAGGTGAAATCCCAATACCATCTTTAAACCAGAAAACAGACACAGAAGAGCCTTGGGTGTTACAGGAAAGTTCAATGGTATCTCCATTTCCAAACACCAACTCTTCCAGAAAGGCGGTCTCGCTCCTCAAGTATTCTGCAAAGGGAGAAAGAAATGGAAATGAATAAATAAAAGCAAGTACAAAGAGACAGAAAAAGCATTTTAAAAGCAAACATATCTTATATTTGCCCTACTGATGCTTCCACGGGCCCAGACCTTCTCCTTGCCAAAGGTAAGCCTTGCCTGCCCCGGGCAGGTAGCAATGTCAAAGTGGCAACTGTGACACTACAGTCAGGTCTCTGCCTGATCTACAAGGATAGATTTGCCCCTGTAGTGACCAAAACATGGGCACCCCACCAGGTGCATCACAACAAACAGCACAGACCTCTGCACAGGGGTCACCACAACACGCAGTGCTGCGAGGAGGGGTGTGATGTGGCAGAAATAAGTGTGTGCTGACAAGTTCATCGTTCACTCTCTGGATCTCCATTTGTTTCTTCACGTGAATCCATCCACAAA
Organism: Lepidothrix coronata; assembly: GCF_001604755.1. Classification (NCBI taxonomy): domain Eukaryota; kingdom Metazoa; phylum Chordata; class Aves; order Passeriformes; family Pipridae; genus Lepidothrix; species Lepidothrix coronata. Next base: position 2,116,139 of record NW_016690265.1, on the reverse strand, counting down.
CCCTACGAGACCCAGCAAGGACACAACACAAGGAACAGGACTGGGGACAAACCAAATTTCTCAGCTGACGCTGGGTGACCCAAAGGCAACGTCTGTGGGTTGAAGAAAACATGTAGAAGGCTGGACAGAAGATGCAGGCCGGAATAGGTAAAATAAATGAAACCAGCACTAGCTCCCTGTTAAAGTAACTCTGTGCAACAAAGAAGTGCAGAGCCAAAGACATATTCATAGGTTATAACTCTGCTGTGAAATCAATGCAATTACAGCAGCTATGAATACCTGAGGATGTATTATTGGCTTCAAGCTGCTCTTTTGCCTTGAAGTGAAAGAGTTGGAGCAGGCTATAAGAAAAAAATGTATTGCTTTTCTTGTCATGCACGGTTTTGTTCTTGTGTAAATGTAAAGATTAAAAATATAAAAATGTTTCAGTCAATAGCCTTGCAGGGTAGAAATAAGGAATTCTGGGAGCCTGAAAATGTGGTATTTCATGGGAGGTACCGTCTCGCAGGAGGCAAAGCCCACACTCGTTGGGGTTACAAAGAACCTTTCCTCTGATACCTCGGCAGCAATTCCAACTCAAATATTTCAGGGTTTGGCCAGAATTTTGAGGTATTCATACAGTCAAAGGTTTGGAGTGTTGGTTTGGGGTTTTTTTCCTTTTAATACAATATTTTCCCTGAAAGCATATGCTTTTAGTAAATCAAAAAAGAAAACTCAGCTTCATCCAGCATCTCCTTCCTATCAGACCAGCACTCATTGGAACATTGAGTGTTCACCCATGGTCTCTTCCCAACTTGGCTATATCCTTGGGGAAAATATGGTTGAAAAATATTCTGGCTTAACTGTTCAAGTTTTTTTCTTCCTTCCTCTAGACTATACAGATTTTTTCACTGTTACCAATTTTGGCTTCAAATTAAAAAGCCCTGTGTAGAGCCTTACACTTGCAGGACTGGGTACTGATCTAACTTTGTTGACTCTGATGGAACCTCTTGCTACTTTAATCTACTAGAAAACAAGCCCCACACAGCTGCACAATCCCTCTACACTTAACACACAGTTTTACCAAAGATGTTTGCCAAATGATCAAGACTTGTATATTTTGGCTTTTGTATTATAAACCTACCGAACAGGAACAAGCCCAGACTAAGCACAAGCCAAACTGTACTCCTTAGCCATTTAAAAGCAAATAACTCTAGCAACAAACTATTTTTATAAAATGTATATAGAGAATGCTGAAGTTAAGAGGAAGGTCACTTTAGACTCAGCAGAGGAACTGGGTTCTCAAGCTTCTTCTGCGGAATGAAGCATCATCTCTTGTTTCTGACAAGTTTATTTTGGCATTTCTACCCTCAAATCATCTCAGTTAGTGTCCAGCAGATATTGTCATGCACAGTTTGGTTCTTGTGACTTTATTCCTACTGACCAGAAATAATATCTGGGAATATGTAGTGGTGAATTAAAAGGAGAATGGTCTTAATCTCACTTCTCTAAACTGTCTTTCAAATTTCAGTTTATGTGTCTATACCTTAAAAAGTAAACAGGACCTAAATTGGAGACCTCCACAAAGTATTTAAATGTGCACTCAAGTGCTTAAAAGCACTTTGCCCAACTGTGACCTTGAAGAACAAAATGTTACTGTCATTCCTTATATAGCTTTCAAATAAGAGATAAATCCAAAAGGGCAGACAGTCTCATTTCCATGCTGAAAACAGCTGGAGTTTAGAGCAGGGAATCAGAGCTCACATCTCTCACAGGGTGCCTGAGACCAGCACCTCCTTCCTGCCTTCCAGCTGGCAAGTGCCTCATGTTTCCAACACCTTTACAGCAAGAGACACCAAGACATGAAGGAGCCATGAAGTTGCCCCCTCTGAAGCCAAGTATCCAACCACAAGGAATTGGGAGGGGACACAGCCAGGAGAGCTGGCCCCAATTGACCCAAGGGATATTCCAGACCATATGATGTCATAAGGCTTAGCAATAAAACTAGGTAATGGGGGTGGAAGGGTATAAATTACCAGGGAGTTAACTCATGTAGGGGTTACAGGAGCCCACTCTGCCACTTGCCAGCAGAGCAGGGATTAACATGTTTGCAGCTTTAACGGGTTCTTTGAGAGAAGGTGGCAGTCTGGGTTGTGGGCTTCCAAGATATGACTAAAATTTGACCATTTATTCATTTAGTCAAGGCAGTAATGAGTTGAGAATCACCAAGAAACACACCTGATGGAGATCAGCTTTTGCAGCAGCATCACTGCTGCCAGTAGCAAACACACTACAGAAAAAGAGGCGATTTTTAAGCTGTTCAGAAGAGCAAAAAGGCAGGAACCAGCCAGGAAACACCTTCCACAATGAGGAGCAGTTGGCCCAGCAATGCTAAAATGTTTTTGTATGTATTCACTTATAAGGATAAGATACTTCATCTCTGTAGCTGCTTGGCTCATCCCAGCGATAATTCACTTTCTGTGTGGTTCGCAGCTCCAAGTGCTTAAGTGTGTCAGTATTTCCATCAGCTGTCTGCTCCTCTTAGACATCAATACTTGTTTCTGGCTGAGCCTGGAAACGTTTTATTTTTGTTTTAACGCATGCAGCTCTCAAGTTATTTATTTTTCAGGCACGAAAAGACGAGGATGTGGAGGGTGGTGGGCTATTATTGGGTTGCTTATGGCCCCAAAAAACTCCAAGCCAACCTAGGGCCTGGCTGGTGCCCTCCTCAGTGTCAGGGACTGTTTCCAGGTGCTGCTGCAGTACTGCTGCTGGGGACTGCTCCCGGGCAGCAAAGGCCCACAGTGCCTGTGGGAAGGGTGAGTGTGGTGAGGGGTCCAATGTCACCTCACAGGGTGCTGGGTCCTGGCTGCAGGACATTCCATCCATTTTTTTCCCGTCACCTTTTTTTTTTTCCCCCCCGCAACAGCTTCCTGCAATCCTGCTTTTCAAAACACCAAAGTGTTCAGGAGCCTCCCAAGGAACTGCTCTGGTGGGGTGCATGCATCCCCCCATCATCATCCTTTTCCTTCATCCTGCAGCAGTGGAACATTCACCACACAACTAAAATCCCACTGGAACTCCCCTCCACTGTGGGCTTGAGGCACATGACTTTCAGTACCACCAGTAAGAGATTCCTCACACTACCCTGAACCCTGGCAATCCCCGAGAGGCTTTTCAGGATTGCTTCACAGCCCAGTGCTGGAATGGACTAAGGCTCATTTCTAAGCGGATCATATTTTTCCCTTTTCAAGCTGGACAAGCTGTATTTGGCATGTTAACAAGCAGAGAGACAGCAGTGCTCCACGCATTTCTCTCTTCAGGTTAATTTGAAAACGTTTCTTGTTCTATGTATTTTATTGCACCAAATCCACCGTGACAGGATACATTATAGGATCACAGAGCAACAGCCATGCCAGAGCATTCTCCTGTTGAGCTTGTTACCCTGTTCCCAGGGGGATCATGGGAATTCAGCCACTGAGCTGGTGAATAATTGCTGGAGGGGTACGGAAATCTCCAGCATCAGTGGGATGAACACGGTCATGATGGCAAAGAACATGTAGACTATCTCCAGGTTCAGACCAGCACCGTGTCCTACATATTTAGCCCTGGTTTATTCTACATAAGTGTCCTACCTGTGTTAACTGAGGCCCACAGAATTATTCACCCAGTGAATAATATTCAAGTGCTTTTTTCACAATACCTGTGTGTCTGTTCCTGGGATGGAGCTGCTTCCCCACCTCACCTCGGGACTTCTGCATTGGGAAGAGCAAACTCCAGAAGGGAAATAAAACACCTTTCTTGCCAAACATTGTTCATTTAGTACCAGTTTAAATTTAAAAAGCAGCCAGGAAGGGCGACAAGTGGTCCCAGTGCCACCTCCCCACAAGAACCGTGCCATGAGCGGGAAACTGTGCCACAACGCCATTCCCTCTGTCTCCCCAGAGAGGCAGAAGAGCCCCGGGGGGGGAATATTAAAAACCACCAAACCAGCCCCAGGCCCTGCACCACTGCAGCCCCTGGGAGAGGTGGGCATGATAAGATCGTGGGATCACCTGTTTACCCAAGAACCTGCCTTCTCAGGGCAGATAAGATCGAGGGAGCGGCCTCGAAGACAAGAGAGCTCACCTGAAGTCGCTGCATACCCTCACTGCACTACAGGGAGCTGACAGGGTACTTTTTATATATGTACTTTTGGCAGCATTTTATGCAAGGTACAGCTTCCCCTCCTTCCTGCAACAACCGTGATGGTGCCAGTGGTGGAGCATCCCTGCCTGGCTATGGCTCTGCCATCCCAAAGGGCACCTCACAGAAAAATATAATATATAAAACACATACATAATACTATATATGTCGTGTATATTATATGTTTTAAATTATATTTTGTATATAAAATTGTAAGTATTTTATAAAATACACATCCTGTCTTCTCTCTTCCCCCCCTTTTCTCCCCTTCTGAGGTGAAGACCCCTCTCACAGCAGACTTCCCAGTGTCAGGCTGCAGCTGTTCTGGGAAGAAGGGCTCTGGAAATCACAGCAGCACAGGATGCTTTGCTGAAGCAGTATCATCTCCCAAAATGGTGTTCTGCTGGGTTATCTCCCCTGCTCAGTGGGGTTCACACCCAGAAATAAAATATTGCAAAAATAAAACATCTGGCTGTATCTGTAAAAGCCTAAACTGACAGAAAAATGTGTCTTTAGGAAATCATATCTGAAAAAGGGTTTGCCTCCATTATTTCACAGAACCATAGAACCACGGAATGATTTGGGTTGGAAGGGACCTCTAAAGATCATCCAGTTCCAACCCTCCTGTTATGGGCAGGGACACCTTCCACCAGACCAAGTCACTCAAAGGTGCCATTTTATCTCTCACCTATTGCACGTAATTGCTTAGAGGGAGGCAGTTCTCCTAAAAGAGCTTATAACAGCTTTCCTAATAATAACAATGCAAAGTAGACTGTCTATACTGTATTACCTCTGCAGTGGCCTATGCAGTTGTTACAGGACAGCATTTCTTCCACAGATATTAACAAGTGTGCTGCTCTGTATTACAACCCTGTGGGGGTTTTCTTAAATCTGTTTTAGGAGAAAAGCAAACCTTTTTCCTAGAGAATTAGCAGAACAATAACCAGGTTTAGTTCTGTCATATGCAGCTTTCTTTATAAACAAGAGATTATGGAAAGGAATAAAAAAAAAATCTCTAGTGTTTAGCTTGGCTATCCCCGACAGAGACTTTGGAAGAGCTTCCAGAATGGAAAAAGCAGATGTTGCAAATCTGCCTTATCTACAGAGCAACTGTTGACTCTGTTGTGCAAATCCTAATTTACATCTGCATGAAAGGTTTCAGAGATTAAATGGCATTCAAGGAGGAATATTAGCTTTTCTCTCTCCCTCCAGCCCTTCTTTGAATGGATTTACTACTGGCAATTAGCTTTCTGTTCCATCGGCCAAGTAGAAAACAGGATTCATCAGGACTCTACAGTATCCTCCTTTTAATGGACTGTTTTCTCAGATCACCCAATTCAGATGCTGAGAGTTAGAAGAAATAAATCGTCACAAAGCTAAAACAGTTACAAAAACACTTTGGCCAGAGGGATTTCTCTCTGACACTTAGAAAGTCCTGAGCAGGACAAAAAAACCCGCCAGAGAACAAATCAAAGAGGACTCCTGGCTACACCTAAAAAAACAAGAATGTAAACCCTCTCAAGAGGCAAAAAACTTTGGTTGCTGCTGAGAGCCCAGCGATGGTCCCAAGGACAGCCTTCAGCTGGGGCTTTGCTGCCTTAAAGGAACAGACAGTGACGGGGAATTTTCCTTAAAATCTGGCCAGACTGTACACTCACTTTCCTTGGTTCCCAACTCAAAACATAAAACAGGGAAGCAACCACCACTCATTCGTATCTAGCTAGCTCAGAGTTCTGCACATAATTTTTTTAACAGAAACAAAAGAACTGACATGAAATGTCCTCCACTTCATCAGTGGTCCTTAAAGACAGGGAGCAGCAGACAGCAGGTAGCATGGGGATGCTGAGGTCCCCAGGCTATGAGAGCTCCTGCTCAGGGATGCCCATTGCATGCCCTGCTCTCCCAGGTGCCGAAGTCTTTGTGCTTTCCTCAAGGAGGGCAGCAATGAGCTGTGTCAGTTCTCAGCAGCCCACGCTCATGGTGGGGATGACATCAGTCCCAGCCTGGCACAGGTGAGCACATCCTTGCAGCTATTTGCCTGCATGTCACACAGCCCACCTCACCCAACCACGGTGGCCAAACTTGGTCAACCCAGACCGCTCCCTGCTCAAGGCAGAGTGACGGGACACCCGCTGGGGCTGATCCTTGGTGGAGCACAAGAGACTGTGTTGTCATCCTTTTGGTGTCTTCCTTTTGTTGCTTCTGAAGAACGGTGGCCAACTTGGCCTCAGCTTTTGCACAGCACAGCAGGGGCATCCCGGCTTGATGTTGACAGACAGATCCCACCACAAAACGGCTGATGTTTTACATTCCTGCACCACATGCCTGAGGAAGTCCAAAAAAACCTCAGCTTTGCAGCAAGAAAGCAACTACCACAAGCCCTTTCAAAGCCAGTGGTGGCAGCTGTGGAAACTGAGGCACAGAATGAGGTTTCCCAGCATCCCAACGGACTGGGCAAAGCTTGTCCCCAGACTCCATCAGAGCAGAACTTGGTCTTGCTAAACTGTGGAGGCCCTGAGATCTTCAGCATTAGTGCACCACACCATCCCTCCTGCTTCACTGGACCAGGTTACCTTGAGGGTTTTTGTAGGTGAAGTGCACCAAGCACTTAGCAAAGTTTGCAACAAGTATGGCAGCTTACAAAAATGAGTGCTCAACAAAGTATAAGGAAAGGAAAGCCACTTTATCTTTGAAAATACTTTTAAACCTTCTTGTAAGTACTTAAAAGAATAAGCACACTTTGCTGAATAATTCTTTTGTTTTTCCTGGGATCTTCCTCTACTGTCTCATTTGCTTCCTAAAAATCCTTAAAAAATTAATTATTGGAGTTTTGACCTCCAGAGTGGGCTTTCAGCTATTTAGTGAATTCTATCAAACCTTCACCACCTCTTAAGTGCTCTTGTAGATGAATTTTTAAGCAATACATAAGTTCACCAGGCCCAGAAGTTTAGGTTTACCTCAGAGTAACTTTTTAAGGGATGCAAATGCTTTACAATTCTCAGGCTAGCTTTGCCCTGGCAGATACTTGTGATGCTTCTCTGGTACTTGTGATGCTTTTCTGAAGTGGGCTTTAGGATCACATGGCACCAGAAAAAATTTGCCATAAAGCCCCAACCTTTCCCCTTCGGTTCACAGCTATGCAGCTCCCAAATCCCAGGTCCTCTGCATTTCCCTTGCACTTTTAATGTGCACTCCTCTAATCTTCATTTAATGCAGGCAGCTGGCTGCAAATACCCCCAAACAATGACTTTAATCCTAAGTATCCTGAAGCCCCCCCCCTCCTTGCTTCCCGCACCAAAACCGAAGAAAAAAAATAAAAAGAACAGCCTCAAGACAGCAAGATGGAGAAATCCAAGCTATCCAGTGGGCCAAAGGAGCAGAAAGACACAATGAGCTAAATTTTGCCTGGTTTGCTAATTAAAAACGGAAGCTACCCCACTCCGGAGCCAAGGCGGGGAGGTGGGGGGAGTTTTCACGCTATTCAAAAAATCGCCTTCCAACTGGGACCATATTCACTCCACATTAATTGTCATTCCAACTACGAGTGTCCTAGTTTCAAAATGAAAACTACTCTCCAGTGTAGCTAGTGAAAACCAACACCAGTTTCGAAGCATTAAACAAAATTTATTGATTGCATTTTCCCACCCACTAAAACTTTAATAAGCATTAAACCTCAAACTCCTGGCCCCGTTTCCTCCCTCTACCCTCTCTCTCCATAAAAAGGGTCAGGCTCCCCTATATGGAGATTAGGACTTAATGTTTGGTATTTGTTTATGAGCCTATCAATTGCCTTTATTTCAGGGGGAGGGGGGTTTAGGGTTAGGGTTGGGGGGGGAGCACATTTAAAAAAAAACCCACCTCCTCTTGTACATGGATTAAGAGAGGGCAAAGGTTTAGGGTAGTTTGGGTGTTTTTCTTCCCAACTGATTGTGGAGTTTAGATATATGATAGATCATGTTCATGTGAATGAAAATAAGTAAATATTCCCCTTTTTGCAAGTTTCCCATGAGTTACATAAAATGCTATTTTTCAAAGATCCCCATTTCTCAGTAAAAAGATGCAGAACTTTCAAGTCTTCTCTGCTGGCTGTTTTCAGCTGTGTAAAAGGGAAAAATAATAATAATTTGGGGGCCACTCAGTCTGCATACTTAGTAAAAGAAAATAAAGGTCAAACATTTGAAATGCAAAGGTCGATGATTAAGGCCAGAAATCCATATCTAGGCATCAAAATGAATAGCCAGATTATGAGAGTGCTTAAGCAATTTAAATGCAGAGCCTGACCTGGCTCAGCATCTTTTAAAACCAAGCTTGTTATTTCAGAGTCTCAAGCGAGATTTAGGTGCCAGGTACCCAAGCTGGAGAAATTTTAACAGTAATCTCCTTTCGGGAAGTCTGATCCACTTTAATCTGAAGTTTTGAATGACAAACAATTTTGTTACTTATAAAATACATCCAACTAGAGCTGCAACACTTTGTCCTTGTGCTAAACTCAAGTCTTATCTTTCAGCATTATTAGAAAGAGTCGAGAGAGATGGCAAAAAAAAAGTAATTTAAAAAATTCTTTTATTTCTCCTCTTTAAAGAAGGCTGCTAAAGGGATTAGACAGCTTTGAGTTCACTGCTCTGTTAAATCAACCTTACAATATTTTTTCAGCTTGTTTGACTTGCTGTTTGTGTATACATTTGTGTTTTCACCTTTCTGCATTCAAATCCCACCCTTAGCGTTTGTTCTGCGCTTCTCACAGGAAACTTAGTCAGTTCTTTATTTGTATTAAGTCTACAGAGTTATAGAAAACAGACTTGGAAAACAATCCCTAAATTAGCAGGACTTACCGGCTTCCATGCATACGCGCATACACACAGAGCATCGCATACCATCCAACCCGAATGCAGAGCTTTATCATTTCCAGCAGCAACAGAAGGGCATCAGGTTCACCAGAACGGACCTTTTAATGGTCTCCTGCAACCATATCTATTACACCAGGGTTTGGACTCCACATTACAAATTAAGAGAGAGTTCAAGGAAGTCATGCGTGTCTCAGTTCCCACTGCCTTCAAGCAGTTTTAATGCCCCCGAATAATCATCTTCTACAAACTGCACTAGGCTAGGATCCAGTAATGCCAGAAGCAGGTTAGACATCTCTATGCAAAGGTATTTCAATGCTGCTGTAAGGAAATGCAGACCCTCAGCAGTGGGCCATTTCCAGCATCCTGCAAAAAGACAAGGCTGGCCCTACCTGCATGAACCAGAGACGTTCCACAGGCACTTTGGGATACTTCCCCCATCCTCCAAAGTTTGATTTTCCCAGCTTTTCCCTTCCTTTCCCCACCAGAAACATTTCTAAAATCTCCTTCGCTCCATGAATCTAAGTGTCCAGGTGAGTTGTGACAGAAAGGATGGCCGCTGCAGCAGGCAAGCCAAGAGAGGAAGTAAACAGCGTCTTCTCTCTGGCAAATGGAAAATACAGATTATAGAAACTGAGCACAGCAGCCACCAAAGGACTGGATTTGTCTTAAAGGTGGGAACCAAAGCTAAGCTCCTGCCATGCTCCCTTGGGTGGGATGAACCACTAGTGAAGACAAAGTTGGATAGCCTCCCTTGATATATAACCCATAAATTGAGCAAGAGCTGCCCACAGTATTCTGGCCCCTCCACTCCCTTTCCAAGGGTGGGTGGCTAATTCAGGGTCATCTCTTCCTCCTGCCTGCCCTGAGACACCACATGTTGCTCCTCCAACTGCTCCTTCTCATCCCTAAAACAGCCAGGCTCAAGCACTGGGTGAAGTTATTCCTGCAAAGACTGTGTTGCTTGTCTGTGTTTTATTTGCTATGCGCTGGGAGGAGGGGGCAGAGGGGGAAAAAACCTCTACTTCAAACATTTACATGTATTTTGAAAGCCACCTGATGAGGTTTCAGGGCCTTTTTTTGCCAGAACTAACACATTCCACCCACAAGATGACCTTGTCCAGAGCATTCTGATAGTTCCTTACAGGCAGGATTTGCACTGCGAGGGGTCACCAGATCCAGAGTCAGGTGGGCAGGGCAGTCCAGTTTCTCAGGCAGTGACCCACTACTGAGAATGGTGGATACAAACGTGCCCCTTTTTGCCCCTGCACTGAGGGAGACAGGGCAAAGGAGAACCCCTGCTGTTCCCCTCTGCCACCTCTGTGCTTCCCATCCATTCACAAAGACTTCCACGATGGAGAAACCCACTGCGTTCTCAAATCCCAAGATGCCAGCATGCCTACACGTAAAAATGAGGCAGAAATCTCATTCCTTCGCTGAAAAATTCACAAGCTGAAGGCCCAGTACATCTCAATAACACTTTCCAGGCATTATTTTCCTTTTTAAATGGGCAGATCACAGAGCATTTCTGTGGTAGGAGGCTTCATGTTTGTATTTCCTTTGCCTCCTAGTTCAAATAATGGCAATACTAATTGAACCACTGAGCAAAAGAAAATTGAGTGTGACGCTTTAGTCAATACTCTGAGGGTTCCCATTTGCTCCTGCAGCTCTCTGCTCTATCTGGAACAAGGGCAAGAGATGGTGCCGCTGCCAAGATGCCCCAACTCTGATACCCAAATCTGAAATAAAGTATCTGTAACACATTGTCTACTCTGCATGTACTTAAAACTCCATAGTATTTACAGTATTTTTACTGTATCCCAGCTAAGGCAGCTGGGGATGCAGAAGGGTGGTTTTACCCAGTATCTTCAAGGCTAATGCCACAACCCCAAGTAGCCACTTACACCCTTCTTCCCAAGCTGAGGGAACCAGGAGCCCGGAAAACCTGAAATGTATTTTTTATGCTTAATTACAGATTTCAAGTGCGTGACACAGGGCCCTCGCTCATTATGTTTTGACACTGATGGCTTTGGGCTGAGATGGAACAAATGCTTTGCGCTCACTCATCACTCACTACATCCACCAGCATGGTGAATGTAACTCAAAAGAAGGTGGATGATGGATTTGTAGCAACTTTGGGCAGGGATGCAGAGAGGACACCATCTGCTGCTTCTTACTTGTTTTGCCCCCCCCCTTCCTTTCTGTAATTAATCAATTCACAAATCAGGAGACAGAGTCTTCTTGCTGTCTCCTCTTGCAATCACCCCTGCGAGGCAAAGGCTAAGGACACGGCAGGGTGGCTGCAAGGTCTAAGTGCTGCCTGTGGAGCACGGAGCAGCATTCCGGCCGGTCAGTGGGAGCACCGGGTTCCCAGTCCTGTGGCTCGTCCCACTCAGGGGCCTCTCAGGGCCCAACCCACCACATACTGGAAGAAAGAGGCTTTCTGAATTTTCTTGGGGAAAAAAAAAAAATAATGCTTTCACAGAAAGCTGTGAAATCATGCATAACACACCGGCTGTAAAAAGTTAAAGCATTTCTAATTTTTTTTCCCCCCAACTGCATTCAGCTCATCTCTCAGACAGTAAATACTAGAGGTTGGAACTAGGTGATCTTTAAGGTCCCTTCCAGCCCAAACCATGATTCTATGGTTCTAATTTATGTACCTCCATTTACCAGACCCCCTCACTTCTGCATGAATCCCCAGCTTATTAACATAACTATTTAAACTGGACATGTTTTCTTAAACATTCTTCTTTCATAAACTGCCAAGTGACAGTTGTTTACTGTCAACAAGCCTGGGTACTCCAAGACAGGGAGAATAATGTCCTTTCAAAAGGCAGACATATCGGCTACCAAAGGAAGATTAAAATCTGGTGTTTTTCTTTTCTCCCTCCTCAAAAATGCTTTATTTCCGTACAGATACTCATGATACAGATCAGGAGAGATGGTACTATGCCTAATTCCAATCATTCTTTTAATTAAAGACAGGCTCATGGAGGATTTATCTTCACTTGCACATGCTAGTTGTCAGGGCACACTCAGAACTCCCTAATCTTCCCACTGCAACTGGTTTTTCCTCTTCACTTTTAGCTGTGATACCCCCACCTCCCAAGGCACATCTCGACTCATCTCACACAGGTCCTGCTACTGGCTAAAAACAAAATGCTTGCCTGGGGGAATCTACAGAGAGAAGTTTAAAAAAAAAAAAATTTAAACAAAAATGAAATCACCAGTTGGTTCAGGCCCTACCTACAGTCTCCAAACAAGCCGCTGAAGTATTTCGCTGGGAGGGAATTGCTTGCACTTGAGTCTTGCACATGAAAGTAGGGATATAAAAGAAAAAAACTCCGAAAACCAAACCCTATGTATGGGAAAACTTTCCCCGGAACTCTGTCTGCCCACGAAGTGCCAGGAAAGGTCCTCTGCTGGCTCCTGTTTGGTGCAGAGTCCCGGGGCTCAGCGCTTGTCCCCCAGCCCCGGCTCGGGCTCAGCGCTTGTCCCCCAGCCCCGGCTCGCCCGCAGACCCCCGCGGGGGATTATTAACACTTTCCCCGGCGCATTGTGCGGCTCGCAGCTATTATTAGCGCTGGGGCTAATGCCGGCCGACACTGATACAATGGCAACGAGGATGGGGCATGAGGGGACGGCGGCGGGACTGCGGATCGACTCCACGCGGACCCGCGACAGAGTCAGGGGGACCCGGGTGGTGGCCGCCGCCGCCGCCTCTGGTGCTCGCGTTTAGGTTGTCGCTGGCTCGCATCAAAGCTGCAGTTACAAAAAGCAAGATGGGAAGTGAAGGTCTGTGTTACAGCCAGTTAGAGAGGGATGGGAGGTCACGGAAAGCCAGCTCCAGCGATCCCCACCCCCAAACCGGGAGCCCTTTTACTCGCCAGAGTTTCCTCTGCTTGTTAAAATGTTTGGGTCATTAGAAAACTTTCCAAACAATCCCTGCTTATGCTAAATAGCTGCTCCCACCACGATCTGTGAAGGGCTTCAGCCTGCTCTCTTGGAAATCAATGGGGGCTTTTTTTGCCTAGGATTCAATAGGTGCAAGATCAGGACCTCATTATTATTTTTACAGGACTACAAGCAGCAGAGAATGGCAAAACCCCTAAAGAAAGCAATGACCCTCAGAACCGGGAGCCAAATTCACTATGAAGGATCTTTACAAGCTCTGTCAAGCATCAAAATAAAATTAAAAATCCAGTTCTTGGGAGCTTTTCAGTTTTTTGACAGGGAAAGCGTAAGGTTGAGAAAGGCTGGCCTCATCATTTGGATCCACGGACATCTCCCGTAGCTCCCTTTTACTCAAAAGAAAAGCCTTCATAGATGTGTATTTTACCTTCCCCAGGGGGAGTGAGCAAGAGGGGACGAGCTGTCAGTTCAGGGTGATGCCAGTTACCCTGTGGTACCCCATGGAACAGAAACACCTTCCGGGGTTCACACGACCTCCTCTGCCACACTCCACAATGAAACCCCCCAGTAAGTCCTCTCTGCAGAGCCACCACCAGCAACACAAGAGGACCAGAAGGCTCCAGGGACATGGGTCCTGCTACAAGGACCATGCCTGCACCCTGTCTTCACAGAGGCCAGGGGTCACCTGCCTTTTGTGAGAGGAGCCCCAGAGATGCTCCTGTCCTTGGCACCCTCCTTGGAGCTCTCCAACAGTCAAGGTCTGCACTTCTTGCCTGTTACTTTGCATCACTCCTCCCTCTTGGCATCAGCAGGAACTCACCTACGCACCACATAACCACCACAAGGTTTGGCCCCCAAGCAATACCCAGCTATTTTGCTGACTCCCCTCCACCCAACTCACCCCAGGTCAAGTCCAAAATGCTTCAAATCCATTACTTCTGAGTACTACTCCAATTCCTATAAACTAGCAGTAATCTGTCTCCAAGGCTTTACTGATTTAACTACATCAGCTGAACTAATTTAGTGAGTTTCCCTGCAAACAGCACAAGATAGTTCAGTGCAATCAAGGCACTACTACAAAACACTTCACTTTCCAGGGCAAAAGCACTAGATGAAGATAAGCTGATGAACACTTTCATCAGTTATCAAGAAGCAGCAGTTGGGAATGCACCCTTGAAAGTTTCTGACATGCCATGGTGCACTATCATTGTCTGTTCCCTAGAAGCCTTATACTCAAGGAACATAGTGATGGCTTGGCTTCTTCAGCGAAAAGAGGGGAAAAAAACCCAAACTGACATGCTGCCATGTGTCATCGTGACATTTGCAGATACTTCAGTAGCTCAGAGTATTAGCCCTGGGTGCAAACAACAGTGTTGGGGTCCTGGGGCTGTGGTCTTCCCAGGGAAGAGCCTTCGGCACACAGGGCACCCTGCAGAGCTGAGCCTGCTCCCAGAGAGCGATCCTAGGCTTCCTAGGCTTCCTCCTTTCCTTACCCGTCCTTTCCTCACGTCCTTTCCTCACCCGAAAACTTGGAACCCTTCTCACTTGAGTCATTAATTCTTTTAACCCCTCGCAACCTGCAGAAATGGCACAACCCCAAAATCTCACTGATGCTAAACATGTAAGCACATGGCAATTGTTTTGCATACAGTTCTGCGCGATAAAGAAATCTGCTTCCAAGTTTTAATAGAACCTTTTTATTTAACCAACTCATTATCTTCCCCTGCTCTCTGGATTTGAGAAAGCAAGGCCAGCACACCAGACCTATCTCCCCTTCTGCAACAAATACCACCCCTTTTTTAGATGAATACGTCTGAAACTGAAGCAGTTGCTGGAGAAATGTTTTCTTACTTGACTGTGCTGCTATTCTTCAAAAATAGCACTGCTACATTGTGAAACCTGAGTGTCATAGCAAAAAAAAAAAAATTGATTTAACTACCTCCTGCCTAGTTCCTATCCACCTGAGCCCTGATAGCCTATCAGAATAATAGTGCTGGTTTACGTCTGATTACCTTTCACATTTTAACTATTAAGTTTACTAAAGGTTTTACTCAGCCCATATCTCACAATTCTTGTTTGCTTTTGATACTACAGAAACTTCCTGGTCATTCAAGCCACGGAGCAGATACTTTAGGGGTAAGCACATCAGGAACACTGTATTCACCACAGGAATAAAAGCCCTTCTTCACACATACAGGGCTTTAAGTCATATCTATGGCACTTGGCAACCTGAGCTGTCAGCATATGAGAAAGGGGACACTGGAGGAGTCAACTCTACTTCAGAGAAAAAGTGTATTTTTTTTACAAGATCACCAGATAAACAGCCAAAAGAAGGGCAAATGCTAAACTGATAAGCTATGTAGGAGGCTGAAGAAAAAAAAATCTAGGTGTAACAAGGTATTTTCAGGTGCTTTTGGCATTGTAGGCATCTTCTGACTTGGTTGTAGCCCAGTGTTTGCTTAGAGGTGCTTTCAGATTTACTCCTCTAATAACCCAGGCTGCCCACTGTCACATACCATGAACAGCTGTGCTGAACCACTGTCCCACTTGCTGCAAAAAAAAGGTGAATTTTAGCAGCCGCCATCCTCTCTGGCAAAAAGCCTGGTATACAGAGAATGAAGTTTATTTCTAACCACTACTAAAAGAGATGAAATGGCAAACACTGAAGCAGCTACTTCAAACCACTCCTTTGAACGGCTTGGAGGATGCTGAGTCAGCGGACAAATTCAAGTTTGGGGGATTTTTTAAGGGTCAGAAAAAAGAGAAGAAATGGGTATGCAGAGCCAGACAAAGTCCCAGAACACATGAAAAAAAGAAAAATATATTCAAACAGGGAAACAGAATAAAAGTAAAGTCAGTTTCATTGTTTATCTATCAGGTTCAGCCAAGCTGGGAAAAACTTGTCAAACTGGGAAGGGAATGTCAACCCTTTTTTCAATAGAAATATCCAGATTTGTTATAATTGCGCTGGGTCTACCTTATACATAGTAAAAATTGCAAAAGCTAAACTATGATGATAACACAGCCAATTCTCCATGAAGCCTTGCAGCTCATGCTCAGGCTCCTGCACTGAATCCTATGCACTTCAATGACCAGCCAGAAAAAACCCACCAGCAGGCCATGCCCTAACCTTAGCTAAAACTAAGGTTCAGCAAATGTCTTCAGTCACTGATAGATCACTGTCAGAAACACGTTGGTCCGATGCTTTTGTAAACAGAAATTTTATTGACTGCTCAGAAACCAGGCTGATTCCCTATATTTTAGGGTCTCTTAAGTGAATAGCAGATGGACACAGCAAGTGCTCAGGGAGGACAGCTTTCTAAGCATGTAGTTGGATATCAAAGTTCACTTTTATTGACCATATTTTAAAAGGAGAAGTTTTGTTTCTCAGCCTTGGGGGGGGGGAAAAAGGAACCTCCTCCAGCTTTACAAAAAATTTCAGCTTTATCCAGGCAACAGACTGGGTCCCACTGGATGGAAATGGTCCAGAAACAGTGGGAATGCCACAATCAAAACTTCTTTAGTTTTCACCTAACTTCAAAACCCACTCTCAGTCAGGCTTCAGGAGAGGTACGCTTTCCCAAGCAGCACTGAAGATCTTTTGGAGGGAGTCATACAAGTTAACATGCCACTCAGAGTAGCTTACTTTAATTACATGATTTAATTAGCAGATCAACACTTTGCTACACAATTTTCAGATTTACTTTTATCACATTCCCTACTCAGCAGTTGCTAATAAAGTCTTAATTAAAAGAAAAAAATCCTCAGATTTAATTGGAGTGACCCCTGTCAACATGCATAGAAGACCCGATGTTATACAGCTAGTATTGAATACACTGAGTCCATCTCTGCACTGGAACAGACTTTCTAGTTCACTATTTGCTAGGTAAGAAATAGATTTTTTTAAAAAAAGAAGCCATATTTCATCATCTTTACTCGTGTCCTCTTATTTTATTGCTTAGTAAAATATTTCTAGTCTCGACATTGAAGACTTCATTAGCTTTCTTAGTGTGCTGCTCATGAGAACAAATGGATCAGCTTTTAATCTCAAAACTATCTCTTACCGCTGCCCCACTGAACCTAAAATATTTCTGGTCTAGGGCACAAAGTAAGCAGCACCATCAACATATGAGAGACTCTTTGTAGAGGGTTTGAACGCATAAACCCCAAGGCCAGCTCCAGGAACAGCCAGTGCCATTTGGCACTCACTTCAATACCCTTATAATTTCAGGATGAACTTTGAAACGCTCAAATACGCAAAGCAGAGCGACACAGATCACAGTACCCTACACCTTGGACCCCTTGCTGGGCACGGGCTGAAAGGCCACAAGAACCCGGTTGCCATCAGCTGCACAAAAAACACCTCAACCAGCGAATGACCAGTTCTTTCCAAGCAAAAAAGTCTCAGGAATTGGTACATGCCGTCCCATTCAATTTAAGCAAAATCCCAAAACGGCCCTTCTTCTGTTCTTCTGGACCAGAAAACTGCCTGTGCAGTATTAACTCTGGGTGACAATTCCACTCCGGTGCTGAACAAGGAAACTTCGGTTCTCGCTCCTGACAGATTGACTCTCCCCTCCCCTTCCTCCACAAACCTGATCAAACATTAGCAGCTCTCTATACAACTCTTTCAATGCATGCAGACAGCTTCAGCAGCTAACTAGTGCAACACAAATCCTAAAAAGCCCAGAAATTGCCTTTTTCGCATATACCCCACACAGACACACACACACAAACCGGCTACAGGAGACAGGCTGGTTATCAGAAGTTTTTAAAAGTGAAATGCTGCTGTTTCAGTTGGTCTGCTCTCTAAGAAAACAGCCAGTGTTACTTGACATTCACAAATCGTACGAAGTAATATCTTTATCTGAATACTAATGCAAATTGGACGGGCTTTTTTATATTGATGTCTATTCTGTGGCTGCTGAATAGAGTGACCGCATGCTCAAGGCTGCAAAGGAGTTCACTGACCTCCCTAATCATCTCTGTCATAGCCGCTGAATGACATACACATTCAATCCTGCCTCGCCTCTCTACTTTCATTCATAAAAAAAAAAAAAAAAAAAAAAAAAGAAGGAGGGGGAAATTTGACATTGTTCTTCCTGCAGCAGCCCCAAGAAGGGGAGAGAAGAGAAACTCAGCCCAGATGAGGCCCCTGGTGTTTTTAGTTTAGCTTCTATTCAGCAACAGCCCCGCCATCTGCCTCCTTCCTGCCAACAGCCGAACACCTCCCTGCGGAGATGTTAAAACCTGCACCCCCTCCACCTCTGCTAATAGCCAGTATTCATATTAGCAAACATACACATACCTCGAGAATGCCTCCCTTCAATGTGTGTTTTATGTAGCTGAGTATAGGCACAAAGCAGTAGCTGTTATAGCCTTCACAGCCCCGTGTGGAGAATTAGATCACTGGGGAAAAATCCTTCCAAGCCCCTTTATGGAAAATAAGGCCTTAGACTGTAAATGCAAAGCCCAGCGAACAACAACCCTCAGTAATGAGCCAATACCCCATGGCCCATTTGACTAGGAGAAAGAATTTGCTTTTTACCATTCAATTCAAAAAGACTGAAAAAGTAAAATGTGTTTTACTTGGCTCTGAAGGTTTATATTCTTTACAGTTTCTTTTGCACAACCTTTTCCCCCCAGGTCGGACAGGCAGTGGGTGCCCTCATGGTCACAGAGCCACTGGCTTTGGCACAGAGCTGGGCAAGCAGCACTGGCTTCATGCTTCCCCACGCACATGGATGGTGGTGGGAGAGCCGCTGGTACTGCAAAGTCCTCTCTGCCCTTGCAGTCCCCATCCATGGGAGCTTTCGACAGCTCATAGTGATGGGGCAACTCTTGGAGACTTCGCTAGGTGTTGGGGTTGACCGCCCAGGTTCAGGGACAAATCCCACTCCCAGGGAGCACAGTGGGGGTTGGCAGTGACACCTTTGCTTTGGAGAAAGCTGTCCTAGTGGTAAGAGAGCCTGTTCAGAGGATTTCCACTGGAGGCCCTGGAGATCCCAACCCACCGCTCAGCTCACAGTCATCGCTGGAGGGATGTTTCCCTCTGTGTGACCTCTGAGTACACCACTTCCCACGATTCCAACAGCATCCCAAAGCTTTAACTTGCAAAAGTGTCTTAGAGCACGGGAAGGGTTTAGCACCACTTCAACACGTCATCAACCCCAGCTACAGGCTGAAGGTGTGGGTGGAAGCCCAGGGACCACCGAGGCAGCCACCGAGGTTGCTCCTCGCCCCCATGTGCCTGAAGTGACAGCACCAATACATACTTCAGGCTAAACCAGAGAGAACTGGGGACACTTCGCTTCTGTCACTCCCACCCAGCACAGGCTGCCCGCTGCCTCCCGCACACCGACCTCATCTGCTCTGACCACGTCCCTGCGATGTTGCCCCATAAATCAATTCTTTTGGCTGTGAAAAATGAGCCAAACGAGTTACACTAAGAATCTGGTGTTTTATTAGGACTTTCTTGAAAACAAAACCAACCCCCGGTGTGATTTATAGCTTTAGCCAAAAGGGGTATGAAAGTAATGCCCCCACCCCCCAGCCTTCACGAAGTCCATTTATTCCCCTGTCACTTTTTTGGCAAACAGGCTTCAAACCCTTTCCTGAACAATGGAAACTTTCTGCCGGGTCCATGCAAGCCCGAGGACAGGGGGTTGCGAGGGGGCTCCCTTCCATTAAAGAGCTTTGAAAAATAAACAGGGACTCAGGTAGCAGCTGAGGCGGATCAGAGAGGCACGATGTTTCAAACCCGCTGTATATTATTTCGAAAGAAAAAAAAAAAAGAAATAGAAAAAAAACCTCAAAAAACAGCTTTTGTCCGACGTGTTAACTTTTTTTCACTTGCAACTGCGGCGCTGCCACTCGGGGGGAGATCATCACCGGCTTCCCCGAAATGCAGCTCCCTTCTCAGCACAGCCGCTTGTTCAGCTGCGACCCAGCGTGTGCCTACCCGGAGCTGTCGCAACTCCACTTTTGATCCCAAAACGTATATATAAATGAACTTTCCTTACTTTTCCCACCCGAACACAGAGCAGTCAGAGCATTTCCGATGCGCGCCGAAGATGCGCCGCTACACACGCACGGAGGCATCTTCCCTTCCCAACCGCTGTTACACACGGGGTGTAACACTGAGAGAGGGCTCCTGGCAGTCAGGGGATCCTCTTAAAAGCACTTTGTCCCTCCTGGGCGCCCCCGCGGCTCCCCGGAGCCACGGCAAAGTTGAAACCACACCGTCCCGCTGCCACCGCCCCGCGTTCCAAACTCTCGCTCCACAGCCGGCTCCGGCGGTCTCCATCCATCCGCCCCCCTCCGCTCGCTCAGGGAAGAGGACTCGTAGAGCCCTCGCACATCCCGCCGGAGCCGTGCCCCCGGAGCACGTGTGCGCGGCCGCGCAAGCCTTACCTGCCGGCTGCCCGCCGCTCCTCGCCGCCGCCTTGCCGCCGCCCCGCCGCGCCGACGGCATCCCGCCGACGGCCGCCGCCAGGCACAGGCACCAGACGGAGCCCCAGGCCGCCCGCATGCCTCCGGAGCGGCGCCGGGGCAGCGCGGCCGCCGCCGCACCGCCCGCCTCAGACATCCCCCGGCCGCCGCATCGCTGCCGCCGCTCACCGCTCCGCTCCGCCGCCGCGCTGCCGGGAGAGGGAGAGAGGTGCTCAGCGCGGGGAAGGAGGACGAGGGAAAACCCCCCCCCCCGCCCGCCGGTGCCCACGCGGAGGGGGGAACAAGAAAAAAAAGGATAGTAAAAAGGCGGAAAAAAAAAAAAAAGAGTGCTGGGGGCAGTAAAAAAGTGAAGGGGGCCGCGCCAAGCCCGGTGCCGAGCGGCGGCGGGGCGCCCTACCTGCGCAAGCCCCGCGGCCGGCCGCGCACCGCGCATCGAGCGAGGGAGGGACGGAGCGCCCGCGGGAGCCGCCGCCGCCGCCCGCCCGCCG